>NC_082695.1:16808945-17525611 GCF_949987515.2 Delphinus delphis | reverse complement strand
TGAAGTGGGTCTGTTGATGCCTTCCTCTTGGAGTGGAAGGTCCTGTTGGACAAATGGGAGACAGTGTTCCCCTTGTGGCTTTCCCCTCTGTGGGCATTGCCCATCCCCTTCACAAACCCATCCATGGAGGGTGCTTCCCACAGGAAGAATCTCTAAATCTCCCACTTTTCCCACCAGGGCTGAAGTTCCTTGTACTTTCTGAGATGGGTGCTTTCTAATTTTTAAAATTTCCTATCTGCAAATTACTCTCTCATGCCACTGTGAGTTTAAAATCGGGGTGAGTTTAAAAAAATTCTTTTCTAAGTTTTAACTGTGGCAAGATACACTTGCATAATATGAAACTTACTATGTCAGTCATTTTTAAGTGCACAGTTCAGTTGTGTTAAGTACATTCCCACTGTTGTGCAATCCACCTCCAGAACTCTTTTCATCTTGCAAATCTGGAACTCTGTACCCATTAACCACTAACTCCCTTATTCCCCCTCCCCTCCAGCCCTTGGCAACCACTATTCTACCTTGTATATGAATTTGGCTACTCTAGGTACTTATATAAGTAAAATTACACAGTATATGTCTTTTGTATCTGGCTTGTTTCACTTAGCATCATGTTGTCAAGCTTCATCCGTGTTGTTGCATGTGTCAGAATTTCCTTCCTTTTTAAGGCTGAATCATCCTCCATCGTATGGCTATAAGGAAAAAAAATTTGTGTGTGTGTCCAATTAAAATTTTTGAAAAGGTATGCACAGAAGGAAAAATCAGACATACCAAAGCTGATGTCCTTGGACCCATGTCAACAAGTCCCTCTCCTGAGAGCCAGCTGTTCTAACCAGTTTATTGTGTATCCTCCCAGGGATGGTACAGACCACGACATGTGTGTGTGTGTGTGTGTGTGTGTCGCCCTTTTTCTTTTCTCTTCATACACACTACGCATGTGGTCCTGCATCTTGCTATTTTTTCACTTAACACCGTATCTTGGAGATCATTCTTAAAGAGCTGGTGTGTTCTGTAGCAGACTAGCTGGACTGGAAATAATTATTGCTTTATCATGTCCAAGGAAAAATAATCAGATGGCCTCACCAAGTAGACAGAGCACTGGATATTGTACAGATCTTCCTCAACTTACATGGGTTACATCCTGATAAACCCATCATATACTGAAAATATCATAATTTGAAAATGCCTTGACTACACCTAACTACTGAACATCGGAGCTTAGCCTAGCCCATCTTAAAGGTGCTCAGAATGGTTACATTAGCCTACAGTTGGGCCACATCACCTAATACAAAGCCTATTCTATAATAAATTATTGAATCTCTCATGTTATTGATTGAATACTGTACTGAAAGTGAAAAACAGAATGGTTTTGAGTATATTGGTGGTTCACCCACGTGATCGCATGGCTGACTGGGAGCCGTGGCTTGCTGGGCTGCCCAGCATCATGAGAGTGTTGTAAGCCCAGGAAAAGTTAGAAAAACAAAATTCAAAGTATGGTTTCTATTGAATGTTCATCACTTTCACCCCACTGTAAAGTCAAACCATCGTAAGTCGGGGACGGTCGGTATTTGAACATTTTCTTCTACATACGATTGTGGTTTTTTAAAAAATTAATTAATTTTTTTTGGTTGCGTTGCGTCTTCGTGTGGTGCACGGGCTTCTCATTGCGGTGGCTTCCCTTGTTGCGGAGCACGGGCTCTAAGCGCGCAGGCTTCAGTAGTCGTGGCACGCGGGCTTAGTAGTTGTGGCGCACGGGCTCTAGAGCGCAGACTCAGTAGTTGTGGCGCACGGGCTTAGTTGCTCCGCGGCATGTGGGATCTTCCTGGACCAGGGCTGGAACCCGTGTCCCCTGCATTGGCAGGTGGCTTCTTAATCACTGTACCACCAGGGAAGTCCCTATGATTGTGTTTTTTTTGTGTGTGTGTGTGGTACGCGGGCCTCTCACTGTTGTGGCCTCTCCCGTTGCGAAGCACAGGTTCCGGACGCGCAGGCTCAGCGGCCATGGCTCACGGGCCCAGCCGCTCCGCGGCATGTGGGATCCTCCTGGACTGGGGCACAAACCCGTGTCCCCTGCATCAGCAGGCGGGCTCTCAACCACTGAGCCACCAGGGAAGCCCCTATGATTGTGTTTATTCCCCTCTTCTTCTTCAAGTGCTCCCAAGGCAGATGGCTCTGGTCCACTGTGCACACTTCTGTGAACTTTCCTGAAGACCCTTAATGATTTCTGAAGCAGCAAATGTGGTACTCATTTCTCTTTACCTACAGGTGCTGTGCAGGTCCAAAAACAGAATCCTGAAGGAATGCTTCCGGGTGGCCGAGTTAGAAAACCGGAGAAGGCCACCAACAGTGAGTGGCAGGGGGAAATGCCTGTGCAAAATTGGAAAGGTAGCAAAAATCACCCAGAGGGTGCAAGTGCTTTAGTTACCTATGCTTTTTAAGCTGTCCTCTCCTTTGTTTGGAAGTATCACTCTCTAAATGTTCTACTAAATATATATTTTCCAGGGTTAGAACCAGTGTGTTCATTTGCAGACATTCATTGAGCACCTACTGTGTGTCAGACACTGTGCTGGGCACAGGGGTATCTACCAATAACGGAACAGACAGTGTTCCTGCCCTCGTGGGGTTTACAGTCTAGTGGGAGATGGTATAGGAAGATACAGTAAGTCCCCTACACACAAACCTTCAAGTTGCGAACTTGCAAAGATGCAGACGTGCGTGCCAGCAACGTCAGGCGTGAGTGAAATGGCAGCTCGCCCTCCATCTCCCATTGCTGACGGTCCTTCAGCTCTACCGTCTCCCACCTCCTCTCCCTCCTCCAGTCAGTAACTCTTCTTGCCTGTTCACTCCATGCCAGCCCCTGTATGCCAGCTGTGGTACTATACTACTGTACTTTTCAAGGTGCTATACTGTAAGATTAAAAAGGTTTTCTTATTTTTTGTTTGTTTTTAATTCACTATTTGTGTGAAAAGTATTATAAACCTATTACAGTATGGTACTATGTAGCCGATTGTGTTAGTTCAGTACCTAGGCTAACTTTGTTGGACTTATGAACAAATTGGACTTAATGTGCTCTCAGAACGGAATTTGTTCATATGTAGGGGACTTACTGTATCATCAAATAAAGAAAGAAATTACAGTAGTGCGAGTGTCATAGAGGAAGCTTGGTAACAAGGAAACAAGAAGGTGGTGGAGGGTGACTGGCTCAGCGGCAATGCTGGCTCCTACGAGGTGCTCACTTTGTATTCGCCAAGTGAGGGAAGCATCCTGGAAAGATGCTTGTCCAGCCTCCACTTGACCAGACTGAGCTTGGGCTTCTCAGGCCAGGACATTCAAAGCCTTCTCTTAATGGACAAAACCGTTTGTGACAGGTAACAAGCAAAACAGTCTGTCGAGTGTTTGGGTCTAAAGGGCCAGTCTTGTGATTTAACCAGTCTTCTCTGTATACATGGGGAGCAACAGTGTCTGTTTAGCTCATTCTCTCTCTCCCTGCAGGTGGGGACTCAGTTTAAAAACAGTCTGAGCAGCCTTCTGGAAATTCTCATCTCTAAGGAACCTTCGTACATCCGTTGCATCAAGCCCAACGAGAGTAAAGAACCCAGTGAGTTGTGAATTGTTCAGAACGCTGAGCTCAGGGAAATGAGGCTGGGCGGAAAACCGAGACGACAGTGGGGCAAGTCCTAAAAACCACCACGGGCCTGCTGCTTGTTCTCTGTATTAAATAATAGAAGGCAAATGAATAAGGAGGAGGGTTCCTTTCACGGTCCTGTGTGAGCTTTGCTCAGAGCGTGGCCAGTTGCAGGACTAACACAGCTGAGCCAAGCAGACCTCAGACGTGAGGGGAAGCAACACTGCTTCTCTCCAGCCAGTGAAGAATCTTCCAAAATGGTCTATGACTTGGGTATTTTCTAAGCTTGTGCCCTGGTCTCATAACAAAGCTGTACAGTCAAAGGCTTATAGAATCCAGGCAGGAAGAGCGAATGAGTGAAGCAGACCAGCTGTAATGCAATAGGGGACGGAGGGGACTGTGGCCAGCTGGACAGGGCACACCCTGTCTAAAGGGGCAGTCCTCCTTCCTTAGGGCCATTTGTTGCCATGTGGGGCTCTAGGCCCAGAATGGCCAGATCTCATGGATTTTCAAGAGAAACCAGAAATTCAGACTTTCCTGTAAAATTCCCCCATTAAGAGAAACACAATTAGGACCTAACAAAACATGCCTCGTGGCCAGACCCAGCCCACATATCGTCAGCTTGCAGCCTCTGGTCTGCCTTGATTGAAACAGAGCCACAGGGTCCTTCACCATCACTCTTCCTTCTGTGTTTCCAAAGGCAAGTTCGATGTCTTCCTCATAAGGCATCAGATCAAGTACCTGGGGCTGATGGAGCACCTGCGGGTGAGACGGGCTGGCTTTGCGTACCGACGGAAATACGAGCATTTCTTGCAAAGGTAAAGTTTGTCTTGTTGATCTGAAGCCAGTGAAGTGTGTGGCGATGAATAAAAGGCCATCCCCGAGGGAACTCCATTTGCTTCTTAACTGCTGTAGCGGTGACAGTGATGAACACTGACATTTCAGAGAATAGGAAGCTTAGTTTGCCACCTTCTCTTCATTTCGCTAAGCCCCTAAGTTCTTGGAATCTAGGAAGTACGAGACGCGATGCACAGACTTGCCCCCAGGGGGCAGACGTGGGACATGCACCCTTGGGGTCTGTACTTGGCTGGGGAAGACCCTTCCCATGGCGACCATGGGTGCTGGTTTTAGCGCCGTCAGTCTGGGAGCAATCCCCTTGGCCGTGTGGGCTGTCCAGAGACACAGGTGTAGTGGTGATAACATGGGCGTTGGAGCCACAGATTCTTGGGTGGGAATCCCCATTCTTTCTCTTCCAACTGAGACCTAATTCCTCATGTGTAACACGGGGATTAAATTGCTCTCGAGGGGTTTGTAAGGATTTAATCATACATCCGCCACCACTATTACTATGGCCCAAATCGCTTGTGCGTGCAGTTGGGCTGCATGTCGTTCGTGCTACCAAGAAAAGAACACATTCACACTCGCAAGAGAAGCATAATAAAATGGTTCTTTTTGTGGGTCAGCATGGTTGAATATCAGTAATTTCATATTTTAACTTAATATTAGACTTATTTTTAAAATTTTTTTAAGTTGAAGTATAGTTGATTGACAATGTTGTGCCAGTCTCTGCTGTATAGAAAAGTGACTCGGCTATACACATATATACATTCTTTTTTTAATATTCTTTTTCACTGTGGTTTATCCCAGGAGATTGGATCTAGTTCCCTGTGCTCTACGGTAGAACCTTGTTGTTTATCCATTCTAAATGTCATAGTTTGCATCTGTTAACCCTAAACTCCCAGTCCATCCCTTTCCCTCCTCTTCTCGCCCTTGGCAACCACAAGTCTGATCTCGATGTCTGTGAGTCTATTTCTGTTTGGTTTTTTTTTCGCGGTACGCGGGCCCCTCACTGTTGGGGCCTCTCCCGCCGCGGAGCACAGGCTCTGGATGCGCAGGCCCAGTGGCCATGGCTCACGGGCCCAGCCGCTCCGCGGCATGTGGGATCCTCCTGGACCGGGGCACGAACCCGCGTCCCCCGCATCGGCAGGCGGACTCCCAACCACTGCGCCACTAGGGAAGCCCTATTTCTGTTTTGTAGATAGGTTCATTTGTGAATATTAGGCTTCTTTTGAAGTACAACTTCATAATTATAAAAAGCACACGCGTGAGGTTACATTTTCAATCCAATTCCTCGCATTTTGCAATTTACGTCTAGATCCTGTGCTCTGAAACTTCTTTTGGTGCTCTTATTTTCAGCCCCTCATTTAATCTCAGATTTTTCTCTACCCACGGATCTTGCTTACTTTTCTCCCTTGAGCCTCGTGTCTTGATAATTAATATCTGTTTATATGCATTTATTAAGTAACCATCTCTTTTCTCACTGTTGTTTTTTAATGATTTACCTGCCGATCTAAACCTCTGATGAGTGTCATCAGCACGAACCTTTTGAGTTGATACAATTTCAGCTAAATACACTGAGGATTGTATTGACCTGTGCGGTTCTATCTTGAGAAACAGTGTAAGTGTCTCTGGGTTTTAGAAACAGTGAAAAGAGTTACAGACAACTCCACCCCAAATACTACCTTGGAAGGCTCAGTGGGGCCCGGGACCCCAGCCTTGGAAATCTCTGCCCGGCTTTGCTCTACGCTATAGGTATATTTGGGTAAGCATCTCCGTCCCAACCCTCACAGATAAAACACCATCACAGGTGTCCCCCTGGAGCCCCGTCTGGAAGGCAGGTAGGAAGGAAACGTGGGACCCTCGAGCAGCCTAGTGTCAGAGGCTGGCTGTCACCCCACTCTCCTTTTTGTCCTCTCTCCTTTGTTCTTTCATCTGTCACCATTTGGGGACCACATTGCCAGTGGATAGCCGTGGTTTTCTTTTCCTAAACGGCTTCATTGAGATATAATTCATCGACTGTACAATTCACCCACTTAAAGCATCAGTGGTTTCTGGTATTCACAGATCTATGCAAGCACAGTCCATTTGAGAACACTTTCACGCCCTCCAAAAGAAACCTCATACCCTTTAGCTATAAATGCCCTAACTCCTTACCACCCTGCCCCAGCCCTAAGCTACCACCACTCTCTACTTTCTGTCTTTATAGATTTCCCTATTCTGAACACTTCATACAAGTGTGGTCGTATCATATATGGACTTTAGTGTCTGGCTTCTTTCCCTTAGCATGATGCTTTTTGTGTGTGTGTGCGGTACGCGGGCCTCTCACTGTCATGGCCTCTCCCGTTGCGGAGCACAAGCTCCGGACGCGCAGGCTCAGCGGCCATGGCTCACGGGCTCAGCCGCTCCGCGGCACGTGGGATCTTCCCGGACCGGGGCACGAACCCGCGTCCCCTGCATCAGCAGGCGGACTCTCAACCACTGCGCCACCAGGGAAGCCCAGCATGATGCTTTTAATGTTCATCTATGTTATAGCATATGTCAGCACTTCATTCCTTTTTATGGATGAATGATACTCAATTGTGTGGACAGACAACATTTTATTTATCCATTCCTCTGTTGATGGGCATTTGGGTTGTTTCCATTATTTGGCTATTCTGAATAATGCTGCTGGGAACACTCAAGTACAAGTTTTAGTGTGATCATATGCTTTCATTTCTTTGGGCACATACCTAGGAGTAGATTACTGGGTCAGATGATAACTCAGTGTTTGTTTGAGGATCTGCCGGTCTTTTTTTGTGTGTGTGTGTGTGTGTGTGTGGTGGGTTAGGGTTAGGTGGGGGGAACCTCCTTGACATACCAGTTTTGTTCATCAGCGACTTGTCATTCACCCTTATCTCATCCGTTTTTCTGAATCTGAAGTCTAGTGAAGACGGAGGCAGCAGCCACTGGCCACCCCGGCCCCAAAACACACAGGCATCTGCCGTTCCAGTCTTCCTGCGTTTTTTCCTACTTTGCTGCTGTCGGGCTTGTTTATTCTTTCTAGAAATACTAGTGAGCCCCTGCTTTGTACCAGCACTTTCCAAGGTGCTGGGGTAAAGCAGTGAACAAGACAGACCCCACCCCTGCCCATATGGAGTGCCCTTTCTACTGGCGATAACAAGGAGATATAGGAGGTCAGGTGGGGCGTACATTCATGGAAGGAAAATGAATCTGGGTTGGGGAAAACGTGGTCCAGGAGGGCCTCTCCAGGTAAGGAAGTGAGCCATGAGGATATTTGGAGGCAGCTGTCTGGGCAGGAGAGCCTGGAGGTGGGAACTGGGCAGCTTGAGGACCAGCTAGGAGGCTGGCATTGTTGCAGGACAGTGGCCCAGGGGAAGGCAGGAGAGGCCCGTGGGAGTGGGCTGGAGATGTGTCCGAATGTGCGCACCCTCCCTGGCACTGCTCCCTTGATCAGGGAGCGACTGCATCTCAGAGTTAAAAAGGACAGAAGTTATGAGTCCCTCTACCCTGCAGGCATTTCAAGCATCTCCCCATCTCCTCTGTGTCTGTCTAGCCCATGTTTAGACAGCTTGGATGGTGTGTGCTAGTGATGGGCCTGACCAGACAGGAGGGAGCAGGGCCTGGCGTTGCTCTGCGTTCCCTGGGGTTGGCATGTGTCTGTACCTTTGTGTGTGGCAGTAACAGAGGGAAGTAATCAGGGAAGAACATGTGACACTCAATGCCTGTCTTAGTTCAGGCTGCTATGACAAAGTACCATAAACTGGGTGCCTTATAAACAACGGAAGTTTATTTCTCACAGTTCTGGAGGCTAGAAATCCAAGATCAGGGGGCCAAGCACGGTCAGGTTCTGGTGAGAGCCCTCTTCCGGATTGCACCCTGCTCTCTTCTCATCACATCCTTACGTGGTGGAAAGAGGGCAAGGGAGCTCTCTGGGGTATCTTTTATAAGGGAACAAATCCCAAGGATGAGGGATCCACCCTCCTGACCTAATCACCTCCCAAAGGCCCCATCTCCTAATACCATCATATCGGGGGTTAGGATTCTTCAACATATGAACTTGGGGGTGGGAGGGCACAAACATTCAGTTCATTGCAATGTCCTTAATGGATTTTCTCACAAAGTATAATTCCAGGAAAATAAACATGTTCTTAACGGTTTGACATTTGATTTTAAAGTAACACAAACCATATAATGATATTAAGGGAAGGAAGCGTAACAGGAATACCATAGCTAACATGTTTTGAAGTCTCAGACTGTGCCAAATACTTTCCATGGGGTATCTCATTTCAACCTTGTGACGATCCCACAGGGAAGGTCCTGTCATTCATTGTTTGTGCTGCAAAGTGAGGAGGTGAAGCGACTTGTCCAGCTCCTGAGCTGGGCTCCAGCCCAAGCAGTGCGGTTCTAGTCCAGTGGCTCCAGTTGTATCACTTCTAGCCTCAGTCCACAGGCACTTCTGAATCCTGCATTCACTTTTTTCATCATATTACAGACATCATGGTTATCTTTATCGTGACCACATATTAGAAGGGAGTTGCATTTTATACTGAAATCAGGTTCTTAAGTCAACCTTGGGTCCAAAATTACCCTTGAAAAATCCCTCGTCCCTTATCAAGCATGATACCTTTTCTTCCCGTGCTGGACCATACTTGTTTATACATTCCTTTGTCTGCTGATGGACATTTGGGTTGTTTCCACCTTTCGTCAATTATAAATAATGATGCTCCGAATATTCACCTATAAGCTTCTGTGCGGACATGTTTTCATGTCTCTTGCGTATACACCTAGGAGCAGAATTGAGTTTCTTGGGTAGAGTGTCTGATGAGGTCATTGTTCTATGAAGACAGGCCAAACCTCCCACCCTGTTGAAACAGTTCCTCTTCTTTATTGCTGAGTATATATCGTTGAATTCTAGGAAGTGGGTGTGATGAGTCTACTCTATTACTCTGAGTGGCTGGCGTGCCCAGCGGAGTGAAGCTGACCTCTAGGGGAGCTAGTTAGTGTAAGGTCTGCGGCTTCCTAAACATGCCTCTCCCCTCCCTAGGTACAAGTCCTTGTGCCCAGACACCTGGCCGCACTGGCACGGGCCTCCAGCAGAGGGCGTAGAGCGGCTGATCAAGTACATTGGCTACAAACCCGAGGAGTACAAGTTAGGGAGGTGAGTGTCCCGGAAGTCGCGGTCAAAATGTTTTCCTAATCGATCTGTATCCATCTTGAGCCTGGAGATCCATTCTTCAGGAGTTTACGTAGATTTCTAAGCAGATACTTGGATTCACTCAATTTAAATGCATCTCTGTAAAGAAAAAACTCTCCTGTGTGTCTCTACTCTCAACGCTTCCCTCACACTCAGAACACTCCATCACACTTCTAACACCGGCTGGGTGTCCTACAATTAAACTCACTTCTGACAGTCTACCTGGAGATGGTGTCAGATCCCGCGGCTTAAGGGCTCAGTCTCCCAAGACTGTCCATCCTCCCTTCAGAGACCAATCACAAGTCCCGTTTGTCACCTGTGTTTCTGACCAATCAGCTATAAATTGGAGGTCCCCATGACCCCCTCCTTGGGTTTGATTAATTTTTCTAGAGTAGCTCAAAGAATCAGGAAAATACTTTACTTCCTGGATTACCAGTTTATTACAAAAGGATATAACTTGGGAACAGCCCAATAGAAGAGATAGACAGGGCAAGGTGTGTGGGAGGGGGTGCGGACGTCCCATGCTCTCTCCACGTGCACCCAGAAGATCTCCAAATCATGCCTTTTGGGGGTTTTATAGAGGCATAGGCATGATTGATAAATTCATTGGCCAGTGGTCATTCATTCAACCTCACGCCCAGGAGTGGGGCTGAAAGTTCCAACCCTCTAATCTCAAGGTTGGTTTCCCTAGCAACCAGTTCCCATCCTTAGGTTATCTAGGGGCTTTCCAAACATCAGCTGTTAGCATAAACTCAGGTGTGGTGCGGTTGAAAGGGGTTTGTTATAAATAATAAAAGACACCCGGAGAAAGGGGGTGGGGAGGGATAAATTGGGAATTTGGGATTAGCAGATACAAACTACTATAAATATAAACAACATGGTCCTACCGTATAGCACAGGGAACTATATTCCATATCCTATAATAAACCATAATGGAAAAGAATTTTTAAAAAGACACCCATTTCCCCTTTATCACTTTGAAGCTATTTCAGGAACAAAAACCAAAAGATAGATCATAGTGAAAGATGCCCCATTGCTCTAATCACTTAGGAAATTACAAGGGTTTTGGGAGCTGTGACACTGGAACGGGACAGAGACCAAATACGTATTTCTTATTATAAAGCACCGTATCACAAGCGCTAAGTGGTTAGAAAGGCTACATAGTTGCCTGTTGGAGGGGATTAAGTATAAAGGAGCCCCGGGTTCTAAACCTGCACTGGAGACTGGGATGAGCTCCTTTGTGCACAAAATGAGGAGGGTGTCAGCGCGAATCCCCTAATCTCTCTGTGCCTACATTCTTTCATTGTTCAAAATGTATGCATGACTTCTCGGAGGGGATATTTGGACTTCTGCGATGAGAAAGCTCCTCTAGCATCTCCCAGAAAGTGGTGTTCTAGAACTCCAGGTATCATTACTGTAGAGCTGTCGTCCGTGAGCAGGACTTTGCGTACACATTGAAAGCATCAAGGCAGGACTCAGTGGGGTGAACCAGGATAATTTTCATCTGTTCTCTTAGACGTTTTGGTCAGCGTTCATTTGATTGCAAAGCACAGGGCCCACACATGAAGGGGATCTACTCCCAGGCCGCAGAGATTCCAGCGTCAGGGATCGCTGCCTTTGAATCTGTCAGTGGGCTTTCCCTGCCAACTTGTACATGGCCCTCTATGACCACCCTGGCCCCGTTCCATCCTTTATTCTTCTATTCTGGGCCCTGCTCCAAGGAGCAGTTACTTTTCCAAGCCAGATTTCTCAGGAATAGGGCTTAGCACATCCAGTGGGAGGTGGGTCATGGAGGTCAGAGGTGTTATCTGCCCCCGGTATAAAACCTCTGATGGGTTCACGTGGCACGATGCTCTGCTGTCCCCAGTGGCTGGCCTGGGAAGTTTCCCTCAAAGCGTGGGTGGCCGGGGGGCTTGAGGGCAGGCAATAGGAGCTCGATATTTATAATTTACCTTTGCTGGCTGATGGGATCTTCTCCTAAACTTAGACCCATATTCTCTGTCATCACTTTTTAAAGCCCAGGGAAGTCACTTTGGGTTAGGAAGGTGAATTAACTTCCTAGCGCTGCATAATGAATTACCTACAGACTGGTTGGCTTTAAACAACAGAAATTTATTTTCTCACATTTCTGGAGGCCAGAAGGCCAAAATCCAGGTGTTGGCGGGGCCGTGCTCCCTCTGACGTCTCTCTGGGAGGATCCTTCTTTGCTGCTTCCGGCTTCCAGTGGCTGACATTCCTTGGCTTGTGGCATCACTCCAATCTCGGCCTCTGTCTTCACACGGCCTTCTCCCCTGCGTCTGTGCGTCTTTCCCTCTCTCTTATAAGAACACTCTCATTGGATTTAGTGTGATTTTATCTCAATCTTTACCTTGATGACATCTGCAAAGACCGTATTTCCAAATAAGAATCACATTCTGAGGATCTAAGTGGATGTGACTTTGGGGGTGGGGGGAGGACACTATTGAATCCACTACAGACGGTGACGACCAGTTAATAATGAAAACATTTTTTTCATTTCTAGATCCAAAATATTCATTCGCTTCCCCAGAACTCTGTTTGCTACTGAAGATGCCTTTGAATTTAGTAAACATCAATTAGGTATGGTTTTTTTTTTTCCTGCCCTGATTTTAACAGAATGTGATATGAACAAGCTTAGCTTGGGAAACATCTTAAACATGAGTGTTTGATATAATGTTAGAAGCACTGGCTTTGGAAACCCAGAACAAGGCAACAGGATTATGAGATACAGGTGAATTTATCCCTTATGTTTGGAGGGCTGTCACGGATGCACCTGGAAACTTAAACACTGCAGTTCTGCCTCATTTTTAGTTTGGATCCAACTTTGTCGTGCCACACCAGGACCTAAACCCATGGAGTCCATCCCCCTTAAATGAAGGGTTTTTTTTAAACTTCATTTGTATGTGTCTGATGTCGGAAGGTGTAGCTGCAAAGCCCACAGCCAGGGTGTTTGTTGTGAATGGTAAATAAGAAAACTTAGACGGGAGGAAAATGCAAAAAATCACAAATCAAAACGACCAGGGGGTAGGGGCTTCCCCTCTGAGATCTCACCTGGCCTGCTGAGCCCAGCTGTGCTCGAGTAATCTCAGTGCTTGCTGTATTCATGATCTCATTGTATTCTCGGAACAAACCTGTGGACGAGTGGTATTATTATGTCCACTTTACATGTGGGGAAGTTGAGGCCCAACAGCAGCAGAGCGGGGGTTTGAGTGTGTGTCTGTCTGGCTTCAGGGCCTGGGCTCGTAACCACTGTTGTTGGTGGTCTGTTTTTGACCCCTCCGGCAGCGGGCACTGATCACCCAGGATCAGGTTCATGGGCAGGTGCTGAATGCGGGGGCCTGGGTTAACATTTCTACCCAGCTCCCAGGGGATGTGATGCTGCTGGTGTGCGGGACCCTCGAGGAGCCTGGTCTGTGGGGGGACCCCAGTCACTGGGTGCAGGGGGCACACAGTGAATGGAGAAGCTACACGGCATGTGTGTGGTTCCACAGCCCTGGGTTCACACTCCTGCTTCATAGCCGCGTGGTTGCCTCGCACCTGGCAAGGGTCTTCACCGGCTGGGTCTGTGATCTGCTTTGTCAAATGTGCTGATGCCTGCCTGCCTGCCTTGCAGGGTTGGGTGGGAGGATGAAATACAATGCCTAGAACCAGGGGCCAGCAAGCCCTCCAGATGGTGGTTCTGTTCCTTAGCTGGGGGAAGGCAAGAGGAAGAAAGGGAGCCCCAGTTACTGGCCAGCTCTGGCACTCAGGCTGAACGTAACCCGCCCACTCTCGTTTCTATCCCGTCATATCCCGTGGCTTCCTGTCACCTCTACCCTGTGTGCCCCTAGGGCCACAGCCGACACCTCCTCCGAAGGTCACACCTACCAAGCTGCACAACTGAAAGCCATTTCACCAAGTTTTGTTTTCTTTTAAGTTGCGAGAATCCAAGCCATGTACAAAGGCTGCCTGGAAAGGAGAGCATACGTGAGAAAAAGACAAGCAGGTAAGAACTGAACAGGACCTCTCAGGTTTGCCATGGACAAGTTTCCCTCTCATCCACATGGCACCTAGACGCACAGGTTCCTTTGAGCATCCTTTTCGCCTGCCTGGCCTTGAAACCTTGGTGTCGGGCATTCTTGGGGTCTGGTTCTGGGGCCTCATTTTTACTCAACAATGTAGCCTATACTTGTTACACAGACATGTTTTATTTGATCCACAACATGTGCATGTTTTTTTTTTTAATTTATTTTTGGCTGAGTTGGGTCTTCATTGCAGTGCGCGGGCTTCTCATTGCGGTGGCTTCTCTTGTTGCAGAGCACAGGCTCTAGGCATGCGGGCTTCAGTAGTTGTGGCTCGTGGGCTCTAGAGCGCAGGCTCAGTAGTTATGGCGCACGGGCTTAGTTGCTCTGTGGCACGTGGGATCTTCCTGGACCAGGGCTCAAACCCATGTCCCTTCCACTGGCAGGTGGATTCTTAACCACTGTGCCACCAGGGAAGTCCATGCATGTTAAAGAATAATTTTTTATTAATAAAAAATAATTTTATTATTTTTATTAACTAACACCATGAGTGCACTTGGAGCCCCTGCACTTTGTCCCTCCTCAATCACTTCTCCGCATCCCCCCACAACACACACACTATTCTTCTGAACTTTCCCTTATTTCCTTGTTTTTTTTTTAATAATTTTATCATCTATGGATGCATCACTAAATAATATACTTGTAGGCTGGAATGTTTTGAACTCCATAAAATTATGCTGTTTGTATTTTTCTTCTGCGACATTTCTGTTGCAATAACTTTACTTACAGACACAGGTGGCCAGCCCGAGGGCCGCAGTTTGCTGACCCCTGTGTGCTATATGAGCGTACCGCAATTGAGCTGTTCCGTTGATGGACATTTGGGTTGTTTCCAGTTGTTTGTTTTTGTAACAATGTGGCCATGAGGAATAAAAGAAAAGCATTTTGAATATCTGAATTAACTGGAAAAACAATCTGAAAAGCATTTAAAAACTGGGACACAAGCCAGAAATCTAATTTTTGTGTATCCCAATTTATGTATCCCCATTTTTTAACGTAGACAACTAAAACTAAGCATGGGGTGAGACAAAGCAAATGCAGTGGCAAGACTAATCTGTGCCGTCAAGTGCCACTCTGGTCGCTCAAAAAGACCTCAGAAAACTGGCCCCTTGTGTAATTTTGGAGCTTCCTTTGATGCTTCCCAGCACCCTCTCCTCCTCTGTCACTCTGGTTCAGTTGTCCGTCTGGGCACATCCGGGTAGAGACTGATGACTCTCATCCCACTTTCCATCTCGAGGGCTAGCGGAGTGCGGTGCTGGGCATCCAGGTGTTTGCGGAGTGGATGAATAATTCTGGAAAAGGCTTTTGTATTTAAGTGATTGTGCTCACCTTCTAATGCCAGCAGTGAACTCTTTCAGCCATTAAACTTGAAGCCCACTGGCGTGGAGCCCTGGCTCGGAAGGAGGCCAAAAGGAGAAAGTGGGCTGTGCAGATTATAAGAAAGTAAGTTCTCAGTTGGGTCCAGTAGGGAGGAAAGGTCTCTAAGTGCTATTGTGCTGCAGAGGGTGGTCATGGACTTGGAGGTTTTGGCTCTGGGCAGAAAAGTCATCTTCCCTGCAGGATGTCAACCCTTAGGAATTCTGTTCCCTCTCCTTCTTCTGAGCTTCCTAATTTGACAGTGATCGCAACTCAGAACGTTTGTTGTTTCTCTTAGCCTAGTTCAAAAGTCACAAAGTCGAATGCCTTCTGAGGCCAGGCAGGGACAGCGAGTCTCATGAGCTGGGCTAAGGCAATAAGGTAGGGTAGGGACTGTGGCAAACTGGAAAGCTCAGTCCACCTAAGAGGGGCAGTCACTACTCCACTTTAGCAGACCGCGGCCAGCCCGGTGTTGGCAGATCTTTTTTTTTCAAGGAAAGCTGGAAATCTGGCTTTCATGTAATACTTCCCAGTTTGTTGTTGTTGTTGTTGGCAATGAATTCAAGTCACTCAAAAGAAAACAAAAAATGGTGTGGGTGAAATAGAACATATCTTTGGGCCAGATTTGGCCTGTGGCCCTACTTGGAGAACAAAGTAATCTCCACCGTTTTGGCCACCATTAAATCAAACCAGTGGGGGAGAGAACGCAAGTTTCAGTGAAGAAATGGGAAGTGAAGAAATAGAAAACTAACAAAACTCTCTCCCGCTTAGGTTCATAAAGGGATTCATCCATCGCAACAAGCCCCTCTGTCCTGACAATGAGGAGTTCATCGTGTTCGTGCGGAAGAATTACATCTTGAATCTTCGGTATCATGTCCCAGAGAACGTCTTGGACGACAGCTGGCTGAGGCCTCCTGGCCTCTTGGAAAATGTAAGGACTGTTCCAGGACTCAGGTTGCAAATGGCGTGGGCACGGATGGAGCTTAACTTGTATATCTTTTGGTGCCGCCCCCCTCGCCTTGAAAGGGCTGCCTCAGCAGACAAACCACTTCCCTGCAAGAGTGATGCCCAAGGGATTTAACTCTTCGCAATTCGTATATCCTCTCTAGAATTATAAAGCCCGTGGAGGTCTGTTTACACAGAGCACTCTTGAATGCTTTCTGTCCTTGATGTAACATTTACAGATGGGTTTAGGGACTGTTGCCTAGAACAGTGTTTCTCAGTAGATGCTCTGGGGACCCTCTGTGTCTGGAGCGCAGAGTGGGGGTGACTAAGATTCCTGGGCCCCAACCCGGGCCCAATGAATCAGCGTCTCTAGGAACCTCCTGGCTAGCAACTCAGGTGACTCAAAACTCATTCAAGATCAGGAACCACTAGTTTAGCAGCGGCAAACAGTGAGCCCAAGACTGGAAGATGAGCTGCTTTCTTTGACTAGAAAATATTAAGGCTGTCCTTTACCTCAAACTGAATTCAGCTATGCTTTCAAAGCTTCTGTTTTGGCGGCTGAAGCCTAAAGCGGGGGCGGGTGAAGGAGGCAGGTGGAAAAGAAGAGTGTTCTCCACGCAGGCATCGAATCTGCTCAGGAAAATGTGCATGAGGAACCTGGTCCGGAAGTACTGCCGAGGGATCACAGCCGAGAGGAAAGCCCTGGTAGGGACGTGGCGTTGCGGGCAGGTGGCAAGATGCTGGAGGGGTGGGTGCTGGCCCCTTATCAGCAATCCTCACCCACCATCTCACCTGTAAGCCAAGGGTCACACAAGGCTCATGCCTCATACATGCTTTGAGGATGAAACGCATGTAGACCACTTAGCACAGAGCCCTCGTTAACTGGCAGCTGTTCAAAGTAGCATCGCTCTTTTGTTACCATGGGAACATCATCTAGACGGCCTCTGAACCGCAAAGCATGCAGGGCCCCTTCTCTGCTGGTGGCGTAGTTCTCTTTATGTTCATTTGCTGGTCAGCAGACTTTTTCTGTAAAGAGCTAGAGGGTAATATTCTAGGCTTTGCCGGCCACACCATCTCTGTTGAAATTATTCTGTCCTGGTACACACGAGCTGCCAGAGACAACCTGTAAATGGATGGCATGGCTGCGCTCCAAAAAAACTACTGGATTTGGCCCACGGGCTGCAGTTTGGGATCTCTGACCTAGAAGAAACTCTCAACTCTGAAAATTCCACTTCCAGGAAGTCAGTGCAAGCAGAGACAAGCCTAAGTGTCAACTTCAGACTCTAATCAGTAGAATTTTTGAGGCATTTTGGCCAAAGCCAAATGTGATTGACTTCTATGTGTTCTGACTCCTATGCAGAAGTATGACAAGGCTCCTTGAGGAGCCTTACTTATTCAGGAAAGCAAGCACTAGTGTGGACCTCTTTAGGTCCCCAAAAGCCTCATGGCCACCATTTTGTACTTCTAATTATGTATTACCAGATGCAGCAAAAGGTGGTTACAAGTGAAATATTCAGGGGAAAGAAAGAAGGCTATGCAGAAAGCTTAAATCAACCCTTTGCCAACAGCCGAATAGGTAAGTCCCTTTTTTCATCTATGTGCTCACTTCCCCTATTTAAAAAAAAAAAAAGTCAAAGGAAGATGCTTGATCCGCATTTCCTGACAGCTAGCTCCCAGGCTGAGCTCTTGGTCACAGAGGGACAGAAAATGAGCAGATGCCAGCGGCCTGTGCACAGGGGTGGTATTTAGTGATTTGCTGTGCTCTGGTTGCTTCCTTAGATGAAGGAGACATTAATCCCAAAGTGCTTCAGCTCATCAGCAGTGAGAAAATCCAGGTAAGGAAATGTGTGTCCTTGCCGGAGACAGGATTCCCCTGTGGGGTCTGAGAACAGGGTCTGTCTTCTACGTGAAGGGGGTCTGGAAGCACTATTAAAAGGCAGGGGTGCGTGTGCGTGGGCCGGGCTCTCAGCTGTGATGCTCTGGGTGTTAAAATGGTAGGGATCAGAGTTACGTGACTATTAGGTACCTGTGGCTGTTCTTATGGCCCTCACCCGTCACCCAGGAACTGTGTTTGGCTTTCTATGAAGTTAAGCGAAATGCAGGCATACACTTAATCGTTAAACATCCCCTATTAGAAGCAGTGTGCCTGGGCGCCGACGTGGGTCTCGTAACTTAGCTGTGTGATCCTGGGCAGGTGACTTACGCCTTCGGTGCCTCCATCCTTCTGTGAATGGGGAGGACGGAGGGGTTGATGGTGTGAAGGGCACAGGCTGTGGCCTGGCATGCGGCAGCTGGTGACTGGCTCCGGTGGCTGCTTGGTCACTTTGGTCCCTGGGGACTAGAAACCTGTGACTAGGTTGGATCACCCTCTGGCTGTCAGGGCTCTTAACGCCTGCAGAGTGTCTTCATCTCTGCTGACCTTTCAGAGCAGCCCCGTGAGGCAAGTGGCTGTGGCCTTGAATACCTCAGAAGGTCAACGTCATAGGCAGAGCCAGGAATCACAGCCTTTCAGGCAGAGAGCCAGGGTTCAGGGAAAACTCATTTATGCAAGATCTGTTTGAGCCCCTCTCCGTTCGGGTGCTCGAAGCAACGTTTCCAGAGGCCGAGTAACAAGGCACTCGGTACGCTGCCGCCCTCCCCCGCGAAGCAAGCGTCGCCTCGTAGTGACGGTCACCTCCTTGCAGTACGGTATCCCGGTCATTAAATACGACAGGAAAGGCTTCAAGACACGGCAGAGGCAACTCATTCTCACTCAGAAAGCAGCTTACGTGGTGGAACTTGCCAAAATCAAGCAGAAAATAGAGTACCCTGCGCTCAAAGGTAAGCAGCAGGCAACCTTCAGAAAATTCACTGGGTTGACTCAGCTCCCGGGCACACCAGCAATGCAGCAGCCTTTCACGGAAAGACCTAAGTGAAGATGCCCACAAAACCCAGGGCGGCCCGGGCTGTGCCTCTTATTCTGGCACAAACGCCAACGGCATCTCACTCCGGCATCCGGGTCGGACACTAGTCACCTTTGACAGGGACCAGCTTTTTATTCCGAGCACAGGTGCTGATTGCAGGGCCACCCCACTTGGCCCAGCTAGGAGGGAAAAAGCCTGGGGTTGGGGACCCCCCAGGCATGCCTTTTTTCTGTATTAATGTCAAGTTGTCCAATTCTTGGCCTCTAACTTTGGATCTGTCCTAAGGTGTCTCTACCAGCAGCTTCAGCGACGGAATGTTAGTCATTCACGTTTCGCCAGAAGGCAACAGGCAAAAGGTAACCTACGGCCACAGGGCTGCTAACAGAGGGAAACACTGCCTAAATCTTTAGCTGCCCCCAGTGAAGCCTCAGTGATGTTCTTCCGTGAAGCCGCTACCACTGAACCGGCCGTGTTCTCTCCTCTCTGCCGCAGGGGGATGCCGTCTTACAGTGCGAACACATATTTGAGGCAGTTACCAAACTCGTCATGCTGGCTAAGAAGGAGAACATTGTAAATGTTGTTCAAGAAAGGTAGGTGGTTTCGTCTGTACTCAGGAAGTCATTCAATGTTAAGTGTCTATTAACAGATCAAGGAAGATGCAGATGTTAATCGTTTCTCCCAGGCCTGCCCCTCCCCGCAAAGTAAGAACTGCCTACCCACAAGGGGTTGGGGGTACCCTTGCCCCCTCCGATCACCAGCTTTCTTCCCTCCTCACCCCCTAGGACTTGGGCTCCACAGAAATGAAGTCAGTGATCACTTATTCACCAAAGGGAATGAACAGTGGTCTCACCATCTAGTTTTCAAAGGAGGTGCTTATGGTCCTAAGGGAATTTGTCACCCAGTGAAAGGGGGACCCACCCCGGGCGAGAGCAGGTGCCAGCCACACCTCTGCTGTTGATGCCTGTGGAAGAACTGTGCTAAACCGATTTGAAAATAACTACAGGAAGGCGTGGCCATTTTCCCAGTTGCAGAAACGGGTTTCTTTCGATTACTCAAATATACAATAAAACTCTGTAATGAAACAGGAATTTGATCTCGAAACTAGTAAGCGTCACAGGTGAATTTCTTTTGCAGGCCCACAGCTGAAGGAAAAAATACAGTATGCCAGTAATTTATCACTGTGTATTTTAAGTTTACAGTTTTATATTAGTCCTGGAAAAGAAGGCACAATAGTTTTTGACACTGGACCAGAAGAACAAATCTATAAAGATAAAAACGGACAGTTAACAGTGGTGAGTGGCCGTGTCTGGGGAAGGGGAGGTGTAAGCAGTTTTAAGTAAGACTATAGGTTAAGATTCTGCCAATTTCAGTCCTCCTGTAGATTGACCAGAATCATAGTCTAGTTTATTTCTCCCTCTGTCCCTGATTCTGCGTTGAAAAATAGGAAGGAATGGGTACTAGAGGTGCAGATTCAAACACAGACTGAAAAGGAGAACAGTTTACTCACATTTGTCAGTGAACCGGAAGCTGACATTAAACTTTTCACACTATTAAATGTCAAAGCCCCTCTTTACTGGATGCCAAAGGCCTCACGCCCTATCACGTGGTTCTCAAGTGAGTCTCCACGGGGGAAACTCCCGACGAGCTTCGAAAAATACCAGTGTGTGTGTCTCCCCCGACCTGCTCCCCGACACCATGACGTAACTGGCTGGGGGTGAGGCCTGGGCTCTGGAAAACAAGGATCCCAGGACTGAGGAGGAGAGGTTTGGGAACCAGGCGCACCTTAAGAGGTCAAGCCTGAGTGCTCGGGGCTTTGCCCTCGCTAGCAAGTCTGATCCAATTCTGCTGGCAAATGACAAACTGAAAGCTGAGGGGGCTGAATCTTTAAAACATGGTTTGTAGCAAATTATGAATACTTGGTATATATATACAAACTAAAAAATGGTCTAACATGGACTGTCTCATACACATTTAACGATGAAATTGTTTTGTGGACAAAGACACATAATTGCCCCTGAAAACAGGTAACTCCTTTGGGGACAAGTTAAAATACTGAAGCATGATTTTTAATGTAAAGTATAAGGTGACTTTTCAGTTTACATGCTGTCTTAAAACTTACCCCCATTCCTCCCTGGCTGGCTCAGGCGGAAGCTGAGGCCTCAGTGAGCCCATTTCTGGATGTGGCTTGTCTCACGGGAGGTGGGGCAGGAGACGGTGTGGGTGACGGGGCTTGGCTGCTCGCAGCTTGTCCACGTCCCCCTCAACCATGCAGGCGGCTGCACCGCTCACTGCCTCCTCCCGAGTGAGAGGAGAGACCTGTAAACCTCAGTGTGTACCTTCCCCAGGTGTCGGTCCGCAGGAAGTCCTGATGGAGGATGACGTCTGATCTCTCCCATCGCCGTTTCTGCTGCAACTGAGGAAAGCTCGAATTTGGTCCAGTTAGCGACACCTTCAAGCAAAGGTTCCAGCAGCTCTAGGAAAAGGATCGTCCCTGAAGAAGCAGAGTGGCATCTTATGCCAAAGGCCAAACCCTCAGGTGTTCTGTCGCACTACATGTTCTCTTTAGGGAGCCAACCTCAAGTCACCCAAGGGGGTGATTTTAAACATCCCCAATAGGACCTACACTTGACGGGCACTTGAACATGTCAGTATGGGGGGATGACAGATTCTCTTTGTCATGCTGCCCCTGGGGCACAATGAAGTATTATACGTGGTCTGAGAGCATAAAGCTGCAAAATCTGAATTTTGCTTTAAATAAATGGAACTCAGAAACATACCCAGTTCCTGCACGGCTTTAGGCTCCACATGGTGAGGTGTAGCTCTCCCCACCCCAAACCTGCAGTCGGAGGCAACAGCAGCCGACCGCTGTTTCACAAGCCCAGCAGCATTTCCACCCAAGGCTTCCGTCCAGTGTTTGAGTTCAAACACTACGGAAAAATGACTCATCTTTTCCACCCTGAGCAGCAACCTTTAGGTGGTGAAGTAGAAGGTGGGATCTCTGCTCTCTTTCCTGTGAACTGCACTTCAGTTCAGTGGCTGGACTGTGCTGGGCATTTCTGAAAAGACCCAGAAAAACAGATTTAAGTAGAAGCGTTATATAACTTTTATTTTACATATGTCCACAGATGCTTGTACAACACACAGTGACTACTTCTGAAGCTCATAGCGTTTTTTTCCATGGCACAAAGAGACAGAAAGGTTAGTGACACACACGTGTTACAGTGACCCTGGGTGGAGCCCTAGAAAACACACATTCCAGAGGGAGGGCCAGGGTACCTGCACAGCGACCGCCCTGCTAAGCCACTACAGGAGGACGATGGAGAGGCAAGGTCCCCAGTCACCACAATCAGATGACTTATTTGAAAAAAAGCCTCATTACGAGGGACCCAAAGCTGTTCTGCTTTTTCCATTGTAAGTTATTACAGTGTAATAAAACTTAGCTCTTCACCAAATCTTAGGCCAGTGTTTGTTTTTACTTGGATGGTTCTTAAATACAAATACTGACTTTTGTTGCCCTTAGTGCTCACATAAGAAATCACTTCTTTGTAGAATATGTTTGATAACAGAGCCTGGACTAGCCAACACTTTGTCATTGTCAGCTCACAGCTGTATGCAACTAACAGTATCACTCACCATGGAATGTTTCATGAACTTGTTCATATCCCAGGGAAGCAAAGACTCCAAACTACAAGTGCAAAGTTGAAGGAAATGTGAAAGTAGAGAGACGGCCAGAAACATTTGGTCATAAGGTGTAGAAGCCCCAACTAATCAGACTGTTCCACAAAGTTAGTTACTCTTCACGTAAACATTTGAAAAACAGAACTTACATGATGGCTTTTCCATTCCTATAGAAAACATCAGAACTGACATTCACTTTAACTTTCTAAAAAAGTTCAACCCAAACAGCAGGGTTGGTGTTTAAAACTTAAACAGTATAAAATATTTACAAAACATTATTTAAGCCCCCTCCCCTCCCATCCTTAGCACTTAATAAAATCCAAATGGCCTAATATGAAAGTTTCCCACACAACAGTTTAAAAAGCATCTACCCGATACATGATTTTTAGGTTGGGTCATGATTGTTTTAAAGTTTTATTGTAGGCTTTGCTGCTGGATACAAAATAAAGGCATACAACTGTCACAAGTAGGGCAGGGTGTACAAAGTCTAAGCTGTAAAAACCATTTCAAAATATAAACTCGTTTTGTTCGAATGCACTGTATCAAAGGCTGCCCGTGTTAACACCTTTGGTATAAAATGGTAATGTTTCCCTTGAATAGCAGACAAAACCCATCCATACCTTACACACATCCGAATCTCCTTGGAACTACTCTACCAGCCTAGTCTCAACCACCCACATTTGTCACCACTCCCTCTGTGCGTCACGGGCGGGCGCGGAGACGGGGAGGTAGGTAACCGAGAACGTCCGTCCCACACGAGCGCCGTGCAGACAGCAGGGCTCCAGCGCGGGCCACCCAGGCGCCATGGGCACACATCCTCATCCACAATCGCACACGTCCCTTAAACAAACATGAACATGCACACTGACCGGACCCAAAAGGATCTGCACGTCCTCTCCGTCTGCTCACCGATGGCCACTCCACACCGTGTAAGGATCAGAGACAGGAAGGGATCTCCAGGCGACGGCTGCGTTGACAGCAGGTGAACCGTCCTGAGGCTGCTGGTGTGAGCAGTGGTCCTGTCTGGACGCCAGAAAAGAGTCTGGGGCCATGTTTAATTTCTTCTAAGCAAAGGGCAGGGCATCCGCTGGGGGCAGTAAGCCCCGCTTAACGGGGCATAAGGCCAAAGAGGAAGGAATGGAACCCACCGGGCAGTGGTTTGTACGCTGTGCCCATAAGCAGGCCAGGCAGCCTTCCCGGAATGGAGTGGGTCAACAAGGAGGGCAGAGGAAGGGGCAGCTCTGCTCTCGGCCAGGCCCTGCAGGGTCCCAACAAGCACCAGACCACAGATCAGCAGAAGGGGCAACAGGCCTGCCCCTTCAACGGAGCTGGGCATCCAGAGCCACACTAGGAACAGCGGCTGAGAGGCAGGAACCCCCAGGTGGTATCTCCACTGCTAAGAGCTGTGGTCCTTCACCAACAAGCTCCAGGATCGATGCCCGAGGCGGGACGGGCTGTTCCCAAAGCCGTGGAGCCTGTGCCGGGCACGGGAATGGGGCCAGGGTGCTGGGGCGGAGTTAGGAAACACTGAGCTCGCAGACACCGACTACAGGACCCGTTTCGGAGTTGACAAACTGAACCGTGGAGGAAAGGCGGCCCAAGAAGCTCAAAGAGGCAGTCAACACCCACAGAAATAAATACCGCAGACAAGTTCTCACACACACACCACACCCACTCATCCTCTTCCTCCAGAACCAGGAAAGCCTGGCTCCAGTGCTTCTCGGATTCTCAGGAAAGCAGAGACCTTGGACCCAGCTTGTTCACTGGCAGGGGTGTGTTCACCTGGGTAAAGACAATCCATTCACCTGGTCGAGAAATACCAAAATCGTCATCTGGCTTTTTATGCAGTCTCTCCGGACGCGGGGGCAGCGGGAGGCCCGGGAGCTCTCGGGGAATCTGAGTGCACAGCGGGGAGGAGCAGGGCGGGCGGGGTGCAGGCGGGGCCCCTGCCCGCTCACTGGTGGAGGTGGGCCCGGTCGTCCGGGCGCTTGATGTGGATCCGCCGCACGCGCTCGATCCGCTCCCGCTCCCGCTCCTCGTCCTCGTCCAGGTGGTGGGAGCGTCCGGCCGCCCCACCCGTGGCCTCCAGGAGTGCGTTGTCGGGTCCCCGGCCATCCTGGGCCTCATACAGCAAAATATTCAGGGTCTCCTCATAGATCCGGGCTTCAGGGAACTCCACCTGTAGCGCCACAAAACACAAGGCAGGTACATTAGCCTCTCAAACCCCCCACCCCACCAGCTCCGCCACCACCCAGGACTTCTGAGCAGGGCCATCTGTCTACACCAGGCCCCTACGACTCCGTAAGACCGTCGTTATTATGTTTAAAGCAGTTTTTATTGTCAATACGCAACACTTACACATGGCGCTACATTCACAAGAGACAAAAGGGATACAGTGAAACAGATCTCCCTGCCCTCTCTGCCCCCTTTGGAAGTTTGCCTTCCTTTGGACATTTACATCATTCCCAATGTGTTACTTCTAACAATCAGGGCTGCACCCTTGTACACGAGGCATTCCACACCTTAAAGCAGCATCCTTTCTGAACAGGCACCAGCTGGGGACCCTCATAAAATGGACACAATCCCTCCCACTCAGTAAAGCGCTGCGTGCACTTACTGCCCTTCGGGGTCAGGTGCCGAGAACTAGAGGTGGGTCCCAGGCAATCAGTAAGAACTGGTAAAGCACTTCAAATGTTCTGCCAGGGAAGATACCGATTATGCAAAAACCCAAGTGGAACATCTGTGCAGTTACGGGAGACAACGAACCATGAGTGTCAGCTCGAAAGCACAGGTCCCGGAAGTGTGGGATAGAAGGAGAGGAAACTGTCCCTGAAGGGGCAGTCGTCCCAACACCAACTCCCTGGAAAAAGGAAGGAGCCCTGAGGGACAAGAGGCAGAGCGAAGGGAGCCAGGAGAGGGGCTCTGGCCTCCAGCCCGGCTCCACCACTAACCAGCTGCACGAACATGAGCACAGGCTCACTCTGGAACCCGTCCAGGAATCTATACACAGTGGGGATCCGACCACGAGGTCTCTCAGTGCCTTTGCTCGCTGTTAAGCTCTAAAAACGTAAAATCACTATTTTAAAGTTTAATCAATATGACGATTAGCTTTTGAATATCCAAGGGCAGAGGCAATCCATGTATACAAAAAACCAAACTATGACAAAATGGAGAGCCTAGTTACAGGTGGAATTCACAGCCCTAAAGAAAAGAGGCACGTCTTGTTAACGTAGGAGGAAAAGTGAATAATTCTGGTTCCCCCACTATCTTTGAAAGGAAAAAAAAGAAAGTGTTTTTCCCTTCCTGGCTACCTTACAACAATACATACCTTTTAGGATACATTCTAAATACTAATGAACCAGATGTTCTAAGAAGTTAAAAAAAAAAAGGGCTTCCCTGGTGGAACAGTGCTTGAGAATCCACCTGCCAATGCAGGGGACACGGGTTCAATCCCTGGTCCGGGAAGATCCCACATGCCATGGAGCAACTAAGCCCACAAGCCATAACTACTGAGCCTGCATGCCACAACTACTGAAGCCCGCGTGCCTAGAGCCCATGCTCCACAACAAGAGAAGCCACCACAATGAGAAGCCCGCGCACTGCAACGAAGAGTAGCCCCTGCTTGCTGCAACTAAAGAAAGCCTGAACGCAGCAACAAAGACTCAATGCAGCCAAAAATAAACAAACAAAAAAAACATGTACCCTTTTAAAAAAAGAAAAAAGAAGTTAAAAGAAGATTTTTAACTCTGGTTTCTACTTTGTGGTCTGATTTTCTCTCATGTGCATTTTGCCTTTGAGGCTGCTCTAGCATCACAGAGCTGTGGGCTCCTGGGACTGCAGTAAGGATAATAACCTGAGCAGGTGACCTACAGATCTGTATGAAGGTGACTAGAGGCATGACCTGCTGCATGTGTCCCTGGTCATCAGATTTCCCCAGATAGGTTGAAAAGGAAATGACACAGTGTATGGGATGATTTAAAAAAAAAAGAAAGCACAATCAAGATGGTAGAATAGTAGGACATGAACCTTACCTTCCCCCACAAATACAGCAAAAATATATCTACATGTGGAATGATTCTCACAGAATATCTACTGAACACTGGCAGAAGACCTCAGACTGCTGAAAGGGCAAGAAAATCTCCACGAAACCAGGTAGGAAGAAAGAAAAAAGGAAATGGAAAAGAAAAGAAAGTGAGAAAGGAATTGGGACAGGACCTGTGTCACTGGGAAGGAGCTGTGAAAAAGAGGAAAGGTTCCCGCACCCTGGGAAGCCCCCTCACCGGCGGGGAGATGGGCCGGGACAGGAGAGCTTGAGCCTCAGAGGAGAAAACAGCAGCTGGTTTGCGTCAGCCAAAGCAGACGGAAGACTGCACAGTCAGTCAGTCAGTGCTGCCGCCCTGCACTCCCCAGCCTGACACACGAGTCTGCCAGTGCTGGCGGGGGCTGGGTGCTGGAACTCGGGCTTCAGAGATCAAAACTGGGGAGAGGACTGGGGTTGGCATGTTGTGCAGACGGACCGGGGGGGCTGGAATCCAGTGTGACCACAGCTGGGGGTGTATGCAGGGGAAGCCTGGGTCACCTTAGAGGCCAGTCGCCATTGTTTGGGGGGTGCGTGAGGGGAGGGGTGGGATCTGCATTGTAGCCTTTTTCTCTGTGCGTGCGCTTGCAGAGGGCAGGACACTACCTGCATGGGCTCCAGGAGCTGACGCAGCGCCCCTCCCCCCGACACCAGGAGTGGTTTCAGGCTACCATCACCTCCCTCCTGGACCCAAGGAGTGGTTGCAGGGCCCCCACCACTGCCTGCCCAAACTCCAGGAGTGGCTGTGAGATGCCATCATGCCATGCCCATCGTGTGCTCTGGGGGTGCCTGAGCTGCCCGCCGCCACCAAGAACCCAGGACTGGGCATCAGCCACTGCATCTGCACACCCCCGTCAAGGGGATAACGACCAGCACATGCTGAAGAAAAAGGCCACGGGCTTCCATACTAAAAACTGCCCTCACACCAAATATATTAAACTCACAAAAGCTACACAGGGATGACCCCACATATAAACAGCCCTCCAAGACCACAGCAGACAACTGTTTCTCCTAAACTCAAAAGAGAAATATGTAAAATGAAGAAGCAGAAGAACTACTCCCAGATAAAGGACCCCTGAAGGAACAAAGAGTGAAACAGACCCCTTCAGTCTAATAGGCACTGATTTCAAAAAGAAAATAATGAAAATACCAAAGGAATTAAGAAAGGCTATTGAAAGAAACGCAAAGTACTGTAAAAAGGAAGTAGAAACTATAAAGAGGAACCAAAAAAAATTAGAAAACTCATTTGCAGAGACGAAAGCTGAGCTAAAGGCAATGAACAGCAGAATGAATAATGCAAATGAATAAGTGATCTGGAAGATAAAATAATGGAAATCACCCAATCAGGACAGCAGATAGAAAGCCAAATGAAAAAAACCGAAAGCAAGCTAAGAGACCTGTGGGATTAATATAAAGTGTGCCAACCTATGCAGAATAGGGACTCCAGAAGGGAAAGAAAGAGTAAAGGGGATCAAAAATGTATTTGAAGAAATTATGGCTGAAAACTTCCCAAACCTAAAGAAAGAAACATACCCAGGTACCGGAAGCTCAAGGGTCCCAAACAAGATAAACCCAAAAAGACCTACACCAAGACGTATTATAATAAAAATGGCAAAAGTTAAAGAGAGGATTCTAAAGGCAGCAAGAGGAAAACAGAGTTAATTACAAGGGAACCCCCCCCCCAATAAGACTATCAGCTGATTTCTCTACGGAAACATTGCAGGCCAGAAGGGAGTGGCCAGATAAATTCAAAGTCCTAAAGGGAAAAAATCTGCAACCTAAGATACTCTACGCAGTAAGACTATCACTTAGTATAGAAGGAGAGAGAATTTCTCAGACAAGAAAAAATAGAAGAACATAGCAATACTAAACCTATCCTAAAGGAAATATTGAAAGGTCTTCTCTAAACAGAAAAGAAGTAAAAATCTATAGGAAAGAGAAAATCACAATTGGAAAATAAATCACTTAAAAAAGCCAGTAGAGGGCTTCCCCAGTGGCACAGTGGTTGAGAATCCGCCTGCCAATGCAGGGGACACGGGTTTGAGCCCTGGCCCAGGAAGATCCCACATGCCACGGAGAACTAAGCCCATGCGCCACAAATACTGAGCCTGTGCTCTAGAGCTTGCGAGCCATAACTACTGAGCCCACGTGCCACAACTACTGATGCCCCCACGCCTAGAGCCCATGCTCCACAACGAGAAGCCACCACAATGAGAAGCCCGCACACCACAACAAAGAGTAACCCCCAATCGCCACAACTAGAGAAAGCCCATGAGCAGCAACAAAGACTCAACACAGCCAAAAAAAAAAAAAAAAAAAAAAAAAAAAGCCACTATACAGATTTAAAAAAAAAAAAAAAATCAAAATATTTTCGGGCTTCCCTGGTGGTGCAGTGGTTGAGAGTCCACCTGCCAATGCAGGGGACATGGGTTCGTGGCCCGGTGTGGGAGGATCCCACATGCCGTGGAGTGGCTGGGCCCATGAGCCATGGCCGCTGAGCCTGCACGTCCAGAGCCTGTGCTCCGCAATGGGAGAGGCCACAGCAGTAAGGCCCCTGTACCGAAAAAAAAAGTATTTTCTGTGAAAGTGATGATAAGACAATGAACAGCAAAAGGATGAACATGAAGATGTAAAAGAGGACATCAAAATCATAAAATGTTGGGGAGGAGAGTAAGAAAATGTAGATTTTTTCCCCCTAGAATGTGTTTGAGCCTATATGACCACCAGTCTAAGGCAAATATATATAGGAAGGGCTTAACATGCTTGAAAAACAGGGTGACCACAAATCAAAAACATACAATAGATTCACAAAAAATGAAAAGAACATAAGTATAATGCAAAAGAATATCATCAAGCCACAAAAGGAAAAACAAAAAGAAAAAGGACAAAGAATATAAAACAACAGGAAAACAAGGTTTAAAATGGCAATAAATACATATCTATCAATAATTACCCTAAATGTCAATGGACTAAACGCTCCAGTCAAAATACACAGAGTGGCAGACTGGATTAAAAAAACAAGAGCCGGGGCTTCCCTGGTGGCGCAGCGGTTGAGAGTCCGCCTGCCAATGCAGGGGACACAGGTTTGTGCCCCAGTCCGGGAAGATCCCACATGCTGCGGAGAGGCTAGGCCCGTGAGCCATGGCCACTGAGCCTGCACGTCCGGAGCCTGTGCTCTGCAGCGGGAGAGGCCACAAGAGTGAGAGGCCCACGTATGGCAAAAAAAAAAAAAAAAAAAAAAGAACCTACAATACGCTGCCTACAAGAGATCCACTTATCCACTTCAGGGCAAAGGACACACACAGACTGAAAGTGAAGAGATGGAAAAAGATATTTCATGCAAACGAAAGTGACAAGAAAGTGTGGGTCGCAATACTAATATCAGACAAAACAGGGCTTCCCTGGTGGCGCAGTGGTTGAGAGTCTGCCTGCTGATACAGGGGACACGGGTTCGTGCCCCGGTCTGGGAAGATCCCACATGCCGCGGAGAGGCTGGGCCCGTGAGCCATGGCCGCTGAGCCTGCGCGTCCGGAGCCTGTGCTCCACAACGGGAGAGGCCACAACAGTGAGAGGCCCGTGTACCACAAAACAAACAAGCAAACAAACAACAACAAAAAAAAACAGACTTTAAACCAAAGCCCATAAAGAAAGATAAAGAAGGACACTATATAATGATAAAAGGATCAATATAAGAAAAGGATTTTATACTCATCAACATATATACCCCTAATATAAGAGCACCCAAATACATAAAACAAATACTAACAGACATATAAAGGGAGAAAATTAACAGGAATACAATATTGGGTTGGCCAAAAAGTTCGTTCGGGTTTTCCTGTGACATCCTCCACAAAAACCTGAATGAACTTTTTGGCCAACCCAACAGTAGGAGACTTTACCATCCCACTCACATCAGTGGACAGATCTTCCAGACAGAGACTCAATAAGGCAACAGAAATACTAAATGATACAATAGAACAGTTAGACTTATTTGATATTTTCATGACATTACATCCCAAAAAACCAGAATACACATTCTTTTCAAGTGCACATGGAACATTCTCTAGGATTGACCCACATACTAGGGCACAAAACAAGCCTCAACAAATTTAGGAGTACAGAAATTATCTCAAGCATCTTTCCTGACACAACAGCATGAAACTAGAAATTAGCCACAGAAAAAGAAATGAGAAAAAAAAATTACATGGAGACTAAACAACATGCTACTAAAAAACCAATGGGTCAATGATGAAATCAAAGAGGAAATCAAAAAATACCTTGAGACAAGTGACAATGAAAACACAACCATACAAAATCTATGGGATGCAGCAAAAGCAGTTCTTATAGGGGACTTCATAGATACAGGCCTTCCTCAAAAAAACGAGAAAAATCTCAAATAAACAACCTAATCTACCACTTAAAAGAATTAGAAAAAGAAGAAAAAACAAAACCTAGTCACCAGAAGGAAGGAAATAATAAAGATCAGAGGGGAAATAGAGATTTAAAAAACAACATAAAAAAATTAATAAAACCAAGAGCTGGTTCTTTGAAGGATAAACAAGATTGATAAACCTCTGGCCAAGCTCACGAAGAAGAAAAGAGAGAGAACTCAAATAAACAAATTAGAAATGAAAAAGGAGACATAACAACTGATACCACAGGAATACAAAAAACCATAAGGGAATACTAAGAACAATTATATGCCAACAAATTCAACAACCTAGAAGAAATGGACAAGTTTCTAGAAACATACAGCCCACCAAAATTGAATCAAGAAGAAATAGATAATTTGAACAGACCAATCAATAGAACTGAAATAGAATCTATAATTTAAAAACTCCCTATAAACAACAGTCCAGAACCAGACAGTTTCACAGGCAAATTCTACCAAACATACAAACAAGAACTTATACCTATCCTTCTCAAACTCTTCCAAAAAATTGAAGAGGAGGGAACATTGCCAAGGACATTCTATGAAGCCACCGTCACTCTGATACCAAAACCAGACAAAGACACCACCAAAGAAGAAAATTACAGGCCAATATCTTTGATGGTACAGGTGCAAAAATTCTCAACAAAATATCAGCAAACCAAATCCAACAACACATAAAAAAGATCTTACATCACAACCGAGTGGGATTCATCCCAAATTCATAAGGATGGTTCAACATATGCAAATCAACGTGATACACCACATAAACAAAAGACAAAAACCACATGATCATCTCAATAGATGCAGAAAAGACATTTAACAAAAATGCAACATCCATTCATGATAAAAACTCTTACCAAAGTGGGTATAGAGGGGACATATCTCTAAATAGTAAAAACTATTTATGACAAACCCACAGCCAATATAATACTCAATGGTGAAAAGCTGAAAGCCTTCCCGCTAAAATCTAGAACAAGACAAGGATGCCCGCTGTAACCACTTCTATTCAACATAGTATTGGAAGTCCTAGCCACAGTAATCAGATAAGAAAAAAAAATAAAAGGTATCCAAATTGGAAGGGAAGAGGTAAAACTGTCATTATATTTAGATGATATAATACTATATACAGAAAAACCCTAAGGACTCCACACAAAAACTACTAGAACTGGTAAATGAATTCAGCAAGGTAGCAAGACACAAGATTAACATACAGAAATTGGTTGCATTTCTTCACACCAACAATGAAGTATCAGAAAGGGAATGTAAAAAAAATCAATACCTTTTAAAATCACAACCCCCCAAATAAAATACTTAGGAATAAACCTCACCAAGGAGGTGAAAGACTTATATGCTAAGAACTATAAAACATTAATAAAGGAAACTGAAGATGATTCAAAGAAATGAAAAGATATCCCATGCTCCTGGGCTGGAAGAATTAATATTGTTAAAATGGCCATATTACCTAAAGCAATCTACAGATTTAACATGATTCCCTATCAAATCACCCATGACATTTTTCACACAACTAGAGCAAATAGTCCTAAAATTCACATGGAACCATAAAAGACCCAGAATTGCCAAAGCAATCCTGAAAAAAAAGAACAAAGCAGGGGGCATAACCATCGCAGACTTCAGATAATACTACGAAGCTACACTGATCAAAACAGTGTGGTATTGGCATAGAAACAGACACATGGATCGATGGAACAGTATAGAGCCCAGAAATAAACCCACACACCTACAGTCAATTGATCTTGAACAAAGGAGGCAAGAATATACAATGGGAAAAAGTCCCTTCAGCAAGCGGTGTTGGGAAGATTGGACAGCCACATGTAAATCAATGAAGTTAGAACACACCCTCTCACCACACAAAAAAATAAACTCAAAGTGGCTTAAAGACTTAAACATAAGATATGACACCATAAACCTCCTAGAAAAGATCATAGGCAAAACATTCTCTGACATAAACCATACCAATGTAGGTCAGTCTCCCAAGGCAACAGAAATAAAAACAAAAATAAACAAATGGGACGTAATCAAACTTACAAGCTTTTGCACAGTAAAGGAAACCATAAACAAAACGAAAAGACAACATACAGGATGGGAGGAAATATTTGCAAATAATGCGACCAACAAGAGCTTAATTTCCAAAATATACAAACAGCTCATACAACTCAACAACAAAAAAACAAACATACCAATCGCAAAATGGGCAGAAAACCTAAAGAGACATTTCTCCAAAGAATACCGAAGGCCAATAGGCATATGAAAAGATACTCAACATCACTAAATATTAGAGAAATGCAAATCAAAACTACAATGAACTACATGCTCACACCAGTCAGAATGGCCATCATTAAAAAGTCTACACAACATCGTTAATCAACTATACTCCAATATAAAATAAAAATTAAAAAGTTAAACACAAAAAAATTAAATAAAATACCTTCAAAAAAAAGAAAAAGGTCTACAAATAACAAATGCTGGAGAGGGTGTGGAGAAAAGGGAACCCTCCTACACTGTTGGTAGGAATGTAAGTTGGTGCAGCCACTGTGGAAAACAGCGTAGAGGTTTTCCTCAGAAAACTAAAAACAGAATTACCGTATGATCCTGCAATCCCCAGGCATATACCCAGACAAAACTATAATTCAAAAAAAGATACATGCACCCCTATGTTCATAGCAGCACTATTCACAATAGCCATGACATGGAAACAACCTAAATGCCCATCAACAGATGAATGGATAAAGAAGATGTAGTACATATATACAATGGACTACTATTTAGCCATAAAAAGAAAGAAATAATGCCATTTGCAGGAACATGTATGCAACTAGAGATTATCATACTAAGTGAAGTAGGTCAGAAAGAGAAGGACAAATACCATATGATATCACTTATATGTGGAATCTAAATTATGACACAAATGAACCTATCTATGAAACAGAATCATAGACACAGAGAATAGAATGGGAGAGGGATGGATTGAGAGTTTGGGATTAGCAGATGCAAACTGGTATATATAGGATGGATAAACAACAAGGTCCTACTGTATAGCACAGGGAACTATATTTAATATCCTGTGATAAACCATAATGGAAAAGAATGTGAATATGTATAACTGAGTTACTCTGCTGTACAGTAATTAACACAACATTATAAATCAACTATACTTCAATAAAAAGAAAAAAATAAAAGGGAGGAAAACAAAAGACAAAAACAACCCAGTCACATAGCCTAAGGAGGAGGGTAGGCAAGCAGAAACCTAAAGGGAGTGAATATCAATTAACAGATCTCTAACCACACTCTGCAGCATGATCTAGCTTTGCAAAACATCACAGAGACAGAAGCCAAGGGAGAGGTCAGGTCCACTGGTTTGCAGAGGATGACATAAAAATGGGTCCAGAGTCCAGATCGGTCAGGGAGTCACATGCTGGGAAGAAGCCACCCAGATTCACAAGGAGTGCTGAGAGGGCCCCGTGAGGGTGGAGGACTGCCCAAGTCGGTGGGTAAGAGGAGGACAGATGACAAGGAAGTAGGGGCTCACGACTAGAAGGCCAAGGTCAAGACCTTGAAGGTAGCACTGCTCCTGATGAGTGAGATGGATGGGGCCAGTGTGGTGGGAAACAGCGTCGAGAGGAAGACGGCAAGGAGCTGGCATAGGTGGGGTCAGATCGTTGATGACAGAGGAGAAAATGCAGGCAGCGGGGTACACACGGGTACAAGGACCTGTCTGAATCAACCTTTACAGAAAAGGAACCCATGAGCAGTATGACGGTCTATACTTACTGGGTGTCAGAAAGGAAACGCCATTCTGTTCTTCCAAGCCTACATTTGGATCTTTCCAGGGCCCAAAAGAGAATGAATATTTGAACAACGAGCAGTCAAGAGTCAAGGAAAGCATTTTTAGAGCCTTTCCCTCTTGAAGTGTATTTTGCTCAAGGAGAAAGGGAAGTTTTTCAAATACAGATTTCAGACTAGCCACTCAGAACCGTCCTCTGGAGGCCCTTACCTTGGTCTGTTTCTTCTCGGTGGCGTAGACGATAGAGGTACAGCAGACTTCAGCGATCTTGCGGCCCTGGCCGTAGAAGGACCAGCAGCAGATTTCGTCCCCAATGACATCCTTTATGAACAGGACCCTTCCATTAAAGCGCAGCGATAGCTTATCAAACAGTTCGATGTTCTTCAACATATTGTCGTCAGAATTGCTGCAAAAGAACATTTGATAAAGTGATTGATTACAAGCTGGTGTTAACAGCCACCACTAGTGGGGGAGTGTTTCCACACACCGGGCCCATTATCTCCAACATCCCTTTTCAACCTCACAGTAAGCCCGTGAAGAAGGCACTACAGTCCCCAAAGCTCAAAGGAAAGCAAGGGTCAGAGAAATTAGGGAACTGGCTGAGGCCAAAAACTAATAAATGGCAGAGCTGAGCCTCAAAAAGACAGCTCTGGCCTCTAAGTCTGCGCTCCTCACCAGCGAGCTAGGGCGGACGCCCTGCTGTGCAACAGCCAGGAATGAAATGCTGAAACCACGGGGTCTGCAGGCAGAGGCACCAGGTCGGGGACATGGAGGAGAGCCCCACAGAGCCACATGAGAGGCTGAGTGACCTGCCCGAGGGAGACTTTTTATCCTGGGCCCATTTATGGGTCTTAAATAACTTCATCTAATACCCCTACAACCCATAAGTTCCTGATTTAGAGCCACATGTTCCCAAGAGCCAAAAGGCATTCTAGAAACCTGTATATATTGCTAGTGGGAACATAAAATGGCATAGTCACTTTGGAAAACAGTTCGGCAGGTCCTCAAGTGATTAAACGTAGAGTTACCATATGACCCAGCAATTGCACTCCTAGGTATCCACCCAAGAGAAATGAAAACATGTATGTGTACATGCATGTCCACAGCAGCATTATTCCTAACGGCCAGAAGGTGGCAACAACCCTAATTGTCCATCAACTGATGAATGGACAAGCAAAATGTAGTCTGTCTGAACAATGGAGTATTCTTCAGCCATAAAATGAATGAAGTACTGATGCGTGCTACAACGTGGATGAACTTTGAAAACGTTATGCTAAGTGAAAGAAGCCAGACACAAAAAGCAACATATTATAAGATTGTACATATATGAAATGTCCGGTGTAGGCAAATCCATAGAAACAGAAAGCAAAGTAGTGGTTGCCTAGGGCTGGGGGAGATAAGAGGGTGGGGGCCATGGGGAGTGACTGCTAACAGGTATAGGTTTCCTTCTGAGGTGATGAAAATGGTCTACAATTAGGTAAGTGGTGATGGTAGCACAACTCTGAATATACTAAAAAACACTGAATTGTGTATTTTTAAACGGTGAATTTTATGGTATGTGTGAATTTGATTTCGTATCTATCGATCCATCTGGGCATTCTAGAGGTGCAAAAAGGCCACCCTCATCTGAAGGGAACGAGGGGAGTGGGCCTGGCTGGTTTGAGTGCAGATGTCTTTTCTGGCCAACACCTTACCTGGTATACGAGTATTTGTTGTTACTTCTGTTGTAGAGCAACTTCACGGCTGGCTGTGGGTTGTTTTAAAAAAAGGAAGAAGAGAGTCACTTGGAGTGCAGGTGCAAAGGACCACCGGCTTCCCACAGCACTGGAGCCCTGCCATCCGCCTGAAGAGGCAGATAAGCATAGCCTGCTGGCTGGGGTGGGGCTGGAGAGGGAGACTGCGTGAGCCAGCACCAGGAGAAACAAAAGATGAGCTATACTCTCCCATTCCTGACCCCTTCTCAGGCCTTGCCCAGGCAATTTCGCACATTTTTATTCCAAAACTTACTCAGAATAACCTCCACCACTTTTGGTAGCAAAAGAAATGCCACAAGGTTGCCTCCACCATACCTTATTTGAAGTCGCTATAAGTTTCTGTTCTTCCTTGGATGAGGTGATGACAGGAACTTTGCAGAAAGGCTCATAAGTATCTTTGTTCTGCTGGAACAAAACATGCTTTCAGCCTGGGAGGCCTGCCCAGCATTGAACTGTTTAAGCTGGCCTGCCGGGCAAAGACGGACTCTGGCGAGGGGAGATGGGGCAGCCGTGGCTGGGAAGAGAGGAGGATTCTCAGCACCAGTGAAGTAGGATGGGGGACGACCAGGAGTGGAGTTCTCCAATGAACCCGCTCTTCGGCCAGGACTGTTGTATGCCAGGGTGCTTGGCATATAAATACTAACAACAATGACACATTTCACAGCCCAGGAAGCCACTCAAAAATAAACCCTAAATATGGCAGATGAAATATGATTGCATCAAAGCTCCTAAAACCCCACTGCAATGACTGCAGAGGAATTATAAGCCCATAAGGAGAGAAAGAATGGGAAAAGTGAGGTCAGCAGACAAAAGATGTCAAAAATTCAAGTCTGGAAAGCAGGTCTCAAGTGAGTGATAACCAAGGAGCAGAACGCTGAAACCTAAGTTGGCAGATGGGAAAGAATCCACAGCTTTGAAGGCTGGTGGACTCAGGGCAAGAGCAGAGGGTTGCTTGCTAGTCAACAGAAGCACTGGTGAGACCTCCAGATGGATCCCCTACCCCAGCCGGGCAGGAGAAAAGTCCACTTTCCTGGAGCAGTTTGTACAGGAGAAGACAGGGCTGAGCTGCTATTCCGAAAACGGGAGATTAAGTGAACCATCTACACACTAAATGGTGAGCCCTACCCCCACCCCAGCCCCTTCTCCTACTCAGATCTCAGAAGGCAGCCAGTTGGGCTTATACCCACCAGGCAAGAGAGTGGAGGATTCCTCTACAGGGAACCACCTGTCCAAAAAAAAAAAAAAAGGCTTACAGATTCCGACATTGAGAGTTCCCACTGAAAAAGCCAGCCTTATCATCTGCCACTGAAGCCCACTGGACAACAATACATACAGTGTTTCAGAGCCTTTACTCTTGAATTTCAACAGACCAAGGACCATCAGATTATACCCGGAAAGCCTCTCAAATATGAGACTGAAACCAAAACAAAGAGAAAAAGTAAGAGAAGGAGTCACACAATGAAGGCAGCAGAAAGAAAACTTCAAATAGTATCATCAGACAGATGAGAGCAGATACCGCATCCCATGAAACAAGATCAGCGTGCTATATAAAAAAGAGCACTCGGAGAACTAGAAAAGGCTCTCGGGAGTCAGAAATACGATAGCAGAAATGAAAAATTCAATAGAAGCGTTGAAAAGATAAAACTGAAAAAACGCTCTGAGAAAATAGAAGGATAAGGGCAAGAGAAATTAGGAGGTCAGTCCTGGAGGTTTAATCTCAGACTAACAGAAACCACAAAAAGGAACCCAGAGGGCATGTCTCTAAGACAAAGATGAAACAGAGATTCCCTGATGTGTCTGAACATACCAGAAGGAGACTGAAGTTTCTGAGAATTTAGGGCTGAATTAGGGATGTGTGCTTAGAAAACCAAGCAAATGAAAGACAATGAAGCAATCACTAATTCTGGCAAACTGAAAAGTTACACGAGAAAGGAAATAATCACTGTATACTCTGTGGCTCAACTGTTAACAATATTTACACAACTCAACGTAAACTCTGAGTACGGATTTAATCAAAACTGTGATAAACTATACTGGGAGAAGGAATACGTGCAGGCAAGTTTGGTAGTGGCTGGGGTGGTACATGAGCTAAATTTTAATCTTCTACAGAAACGCCAGTAGATAATGTGGTAAACTGGAAAATCAATAAATAATATAAGAAACAGGTGAGTAAAGAACTGCTGCAAGAATTAAAAGAGGCTGCTGCAGGGGTGGGAGTGGGTGGAAGGCGTATGCTAGTGTTTTTGACATCAACCTAGCTTACAATACTAACTTGCCTTGGTAAATGCTTTACATGCATTACTTTAATAAACATACCAATGAAATAAAAAATAACAAAGTAAAAGCTACAACATTCAGTTAGATTTACAGACAGTTCACAGACTGGCAGTAGCGGCAGGGGTGGTGCAAATAACAGCTCCTCAGGCAAATACCAGTTCCTCAGGCAGACTGGCATCGTGGGTACTGTCCCAGTGGAGAGCCACCCAAGAGCCTCACGTTTACAGATCCAATTCCTAGGACAACGCAAAGGGGTTCTTCTGATTCTCTGCCATGTCTTAACTTGCCTTGAAATAAATGGCTGCTGGCTACATCTAGAAGCGTTCTGGTTTTGTAGGGATTTTACTGTCCCTAGACTTGACCCCAGCAGTCCTTCCCCAGCTCCAGCTGAGGAGTGAGGGGTGTCTGTCTGTAGAGATTACGCTGGGCTCTCAACAATGACTTGTGGGATGAGAATAAGTCTCCCAACGAGTCCAGAGAAGGATCAGGTTTTACAACCCATGGCTCGGTACTGAAGGGTTACAATGCACACAGGGAGAGGACCCAACACCATGGGGGCTGAAATAAGCCAGAGAGCAGTCAGGTGGCCTCAGCATCACAGGGAAGCCTCTCGGGGGTCGCGCAGGCCAGAGGGGAGCAGCTCCGGGGTCAACTCATTAACTCTCACAACAGCTCAATGAGGGAGGGGGACAGTGAGAAAGGCAGATGAGTCTGGGGCTCTCCCCGCCCACACGGGGAGAAAAGGTGATACCTACTTGCAGGGCTGCCTGGCACTCTTCCACCAGGCCCTGGACCAGGTAGTACTTGGCTTCTGCCAGCAGCTCCTCGATCTCCCGGCGGCTCTCAGGCAAGGGGACCGCCCCGTCACGAAGGTAGTTGAGTATGGTACCAAAGTGCTTCCCACACCGGTCAATGAGGATCCAGCCTGTGGTGGGAGGAGGCGGGAGGAGAGCTGGGGTGTCTCTTGGCTCCCACCACCTCCGGGGAGAGCAGGACCACAGAGAGGGTTGCGGCCCCACCTGCCCAGCTACCAGCAAAGGGCTGACCAGGCCCCGCTGGCTGCAGACAAGCACACCCCAGACTCACTGGTTTGGGCTCCTTTATTTTATTTATTTATTTTTAACTTTTTGGCCACAACAAAGGAAGGATTGAACCGGTGCCCCCTGCGAAGGAAGCACGGAGTCTTAACCACTGGACTGCCAGGGAAGTCCACGGCCCCTGGGGCCTAAAAGCATGTTCCTCAAGTACCTCAAAAATCCCTATGTTAAGACTATCGCAAGAGGGCCTACCCCACACCTGGATAAAATGGGTCCAAATGAGCACACCCCATTGACAGGGGAAAGGCTTCTGGTGTGAAAATATCTATTCCCTTTTACAACAAAGCTTTTTTTTTCAGACTCCCAAATAACAGAGCCATTTCTAAGGAAGCAGACGGCTCACGCTGCAGGGAGTCAGTGACATCTGACTCCCAAGGGTGACCCCCAGGCACTCACCAGCACCACCACAGAAAATTCCATCCGTAACCCCCCAAACAAGTGTTTAGTGGCTAATGACAGCGATCAGAGATAAAATGGTGACCAGCCAGACCCTGCCCTCAAGCAGTTCAGTCTAACTTGGGGAGATGGCGCTGGCATTCATGAGATACGGAAACACATTCCAGCTGCTGACCGGAACCAGGCACAGTGCGAAATCGTGCCTTGTGGGTGGGGACAAGGCGAGTCCTGCCGCTTCTCAGTGTCTTCTCCAGTCTCCAGTCCTGGCCCTGGTCTGCAGGGCCGCTATGCGGCTTCGCTTCTCGAAATTCCTCCGCTGAAATGCAAATGCTACTGGGAAGAGGAAAGAGGACTGGAGCCTGGGAAGGGGAGGAGGAGGTACCAGAAGGGGAAGCAGGGTTGAGGTGAAGACCAAGTACATCTCAAGAGAAAACGTGAAGCCAGACAGGCGGAGAAGTCCCGGCCTTCCCGATAAGCAGGGTCACCCCGGGAAGGGGGCCCCAAGTCTCCTGCTGCGCACTGCAGGTGAGGAAACGCCAGCGCCCAGGGAAGTTAGGAGGTTCACACAGGAATCACTCATTCTCTGCCCCTGCTTTCCCTCAGCTTGGGAAAAGAGCCAGGTTTCCACTCCTAAGACCACTATGTCTTCCCAAATCCTCCTCAGATCCCAGGCCCTGGATCAGCAGCAGAGGCCAATGGAGGCCAAGGGCAGCCAAGGCACCTTTTCACGTCCGGTCACAAGTCGGCCCGCCTCCCCCGAGTCCAGCCCCGCCAAGTGTGCTCAGGTGTTCTAGTGCACTAGTTAGTGTTCTTTGCCGCCATCACCAGGAGAGTTGACAAGGAGGCCATTTCCACGTTCCGCTTTGCAACCACTCCTCAGTCCACAGTTCCTGGGCCTTTGGTTAAAGGTCCCGTCTCGTCCCTCCAGAGCCTTCTGCGCGGCACTTCCACGCTGCTATGGCCTCCTGAGTACAGCAAGAAGTTAATCCCCAATCTCGGCAAACACAAAGCAAATGTGTGGCCTGGAGTCAGACCCGGGATCCGAGGAAGGACAACGAGGCCTTCACAGGTGTGGTAAATCCTGTCACCTTGACAGTGCCCGCTGGACATTATGTTCCCACTCCTTTCTCCAGCTGAGACAACAAAGTGCGGACTCAGTATCTGTTCTGCAGCTCAGATGCCTACAGGGGCCTTGAGCACACAGGATAACCAGGTGCAGGTGGGCAGGGCGGACCACAGCCCAGGCCCTGCCTCTCCCCGCCCCCGCGCCCCCCAAGGGGGTTCTTCCCACTCCAGCCAAAACTGGCCAGGCAGGAATGAGGCCCAGGGCTGACAGAGCCCCTGATGTTCCAGGAGAAGCCAAAAATGCAGATTTCCCTGTGAAATTTCCAGACTTCTAAAGAACAGTAAACTGATTTTTTTTTTAAAAAAAAAAACAGAGCCACAACAGGGCCTGCTGGCCAGCAGCTTGTGACCCTTGTTGTTACCGTGGATCAAGTGCTCTCCCTCCAGCAAGCCGACAAGGTATGGAAAGACCGTATTATCTCCCCAACAGTTCCTGGTGATGGAGGCTCATTCCCCTGCATTCTCCTCAGATGAAAACAGAGGCTCAGGGAGGTCCAGGGACACTCCCAAAAGCTGGGGAGGCAGACCGAAACCACAAAGAACAAGCAAGGAACTCGTAGGAAAACTCTTTTCATCATACGAAATTGAGAAGACACGTAGAACCTCAGTCTTTGGGAGAAAGGGCAACAAATTCCACCCAGCCGCTCTGGGAAGAAAATGTCCTCGTCTGCCTTTGATGCGTGGACAACGCAGCCACTCAGAAAGAACGAGGGCCCCTGAAATCAATTACCCAAGTGACAGTCCAGAGTTTCCATAAACGAACAGGCGGACCGTGACACTGGGCTCTGGCTCAAGAATGCTGTCAGGAAATGCTTGTGGTGAAGGAATCATACTTTGGACAAATAAGGGCAAAAAAAAAAAGAGCAGAGCCAGACGCACTCTCCATGAGGTTTCAATTAACATTTTGACTGCAAAATATTTTAGTTGCTTTCAAAGCAGGAATCGATCCCTTTGAAGCAGTTAGCTCCAGTCCCCAGCATATAGACAAGCTAAGGGAAGCCAAGCCAGGTCAGGGTGACCTGGGCTCCCTGGCCCCTTTGGCAGGGCTGGAAAGAAGAGTGAGGGGTGTAGACCCGGAGGCTCTGGGACGGGTTGAGTGAGACAGCACAGGCCTGTACTGGAAACCCAGCTCTGCACCTACTTGCTGGATGACGTTGGTGTCTCACTTAACCTCTCTGTCCTACGGTTTCCTGTTCTAAAAATGGTTCCTCCCTGGGCTGGCATAAAGGTAAGATGAGAGAATGTACAGGAAGCACAGAGCACAATGCCGGGTCTGCCAGCAGCCATCAAATAGGTCTCTGATGGTGAGCCCTTTACATATGTCATCATCACTGGAGAACAGACGGGAGTGACAGCGGCATCCAGAGGCAGAATGTTCCAGCCCCCAGGAAGGGGGTCTGCGTGGTTTTTGGGGTGCCTGGGAGGAGGCTTGGCTCAGAGACGGGGGGCTGGACCGCCGGGCTTGCCCCCTCCCAGCCCCGCCAGCAGACCAGGTACATCCTCTCTCCTTCCCTCCCCCACCTCCTCCAGGGAGCTTTCACTGACCTCTCCTTCTCCATACTAAGGTATTTAGATTTTTATGGTCCCCAAACTTGCCTGTTCATAAGTTGCCTAAGGTACTTGGGTCCTTGTTACAAATTCAGACTCTTGGAAGTAGCCTCATTCCTAAATCAGAATCTCTAGGGCAGGGTTTCTCTGCCTCAGCACTAGTGACACTTTAGACCGGGTGATTCTTTGTTATGGAGAGACTCTCCATAGGGTATGTAGCCGCATCCCTGGCCTCCACCCGATAGCATTCCCACACCCAAAACGTGACACCCAGAAACGTCTCTGGATATTGCCAAGTGTCCCCGAGAGTCAAAAATCATCTCTGGTTGAGCACCACTGACTGAAATAGATCAAAGATCTAAATGTAAAAAATAATGTAAAAACTTCGAGGTATCAAAGTCAACAAATCAGACTGGGAGAAGATATTTACAACATAAGACCACAAAGAAATATGATCCAGAATATATACTTCTACAAAGAAAGAAAAAAGGAAAATGGGAAAATGTGTAAAGATACTGCCCGGCAGCTAAATGATGAAACACAACGCCCAATAAACGTAAGTCACTCAATGCACTGGAAATGCTAAATAAAACAACAAAGTACTGTATCATAACCATCAGATTGGCAGTAAGCAAACAATGACAGGTGCCCAGTGTTGGCAAAAATTCAGACCCCTGTGGGGAGGATAACTGACACAACCGCTAATACCTAATCAAGTCGAGGATATGATCCCCAATTCCCCTCTTGGGAATCAACTCCAGGACAGAGCTCCCAATGGTGGGTAGGACCTTAATGCTGTGGGCCCTGGGCCGGGGGTGTGGGGGGGTGGGGTGGGGCTGGCTGGGGCCTGGGGACTCCAGAGCTTTTTCATTCACCAAAGTAAAAATATTATTTTCTGGGTGTGCCATGATGTGGCAAAGGTTGGGAAGCAGAGCCCACACATGCACTGGGAGAGTGTTGGAGAATGATAATATTCCTAACAGTGAACACTGGAAACAGCCTAAATAACCATCACAGAACATGGATCCTTAAACTGCATGGAACACTCTACTTCAGGGAAATGTGTGAACTAGAGCTGTTTTCTCATGGATCAATCTCACAGGCATAACGCTCAGTAAAGCGAAAGCTAAAAGGCTACGGACAAGCTATAACATGTAACACCGTTTATATGATGTTTAAAAATGCACCAACTATACGGTGGTTACGGACATAAACAGCTGTAGTAACAGTAATTCACACAAAGCCCCACACCAGTGGTTCTCAGCCCTGGCCGCGCATTAGAATCCCACGGCGAGCTCTTAAAGTCCTAATGCCCACCACACCCTGTCCAGTTACATCTGGCTGAGGAGCGGGGGTGGGGTGGGTGGACGACAGGCATCAAGGTTTAGCTCTGAGGGTGACTCTGTGCAGCAAAGACTGAAATCCACCCCAGTGACCCCACAGTCAAGCTACTTAGAGGTCATGGCTAGAAGGGAGAGAGGCAGAGAGGTTAAGAGAAGCCCCATGGGTCCAGGTAATGTTTTAGTCCTTGTCTGAGTCGGGGCACAGGGGAGTTTGTTACATTATGCAGTTTAAACGCTTTCAACTTATTTCAGAATTTTGCATAAGGCAGGAGGCCTGCGGGTACTGCAGTTTTCCTGCTTATTCCACTGCCTCACTGGTTTTCTAGGGAACGCCTACTGATAATTAGATTAATGACTCTCTTCTCTGATCTAGTTTATAGACTTCCTTACTCCAAAAACATTAGCCAGAGACCAGACACCAGTTAAGGCGGGAAAGTACTACAAGCAACAGGGATGAGGCAGGCAACTACAGGTGAGGGCCGGACAGAAGTCGTGTTATGAAAGGGCCACATAAATCCACCCGCCAATGATGACAATGACAAGGGCTCCGGGAGAAATTCTAGCACTGCAGGAACTGAATCTTTCTGGGGAGGAGTCTGGGAAAGGCCTAATCACTGCCACCGTGTCCTCTCAGAAGAGCGACCCCTGTAGGGGGAACGTGAGACCGCAACACCCTCATCCCACAAGGCCAAGGCAGGCCACTTCTCCACAGCGTGCTGAGACCCTTCCCCACAGCCCCGGCCCCTCTACACCCCAGCCCAGGCAGGACTAAAGCAATAACAGACAGCCCCCATTTACTGAGTCTCCCAAAGTGCCGGGCCTCCTGTCAAGGGCTTTTTAACGTCCTCATGTAATCCCCATGACAACCCTGAAAAGCATTATCATTTGCAACTTTTAAATGAGGAAAGAGGCTCAGAGAAAAAGTTACTCGACTAGTGTCACATCACCAGTGAACAGCAAATGAGCCTGTGTGAGCACAATGCCCAATACGTGGAAACTGCTCCACAGCGGTTAGCTGGGACAGCTACCATGGGACAGAGCAGGACTCAAATCCAGGTCCACCTCCAACACCCACGCTCCTCTCTGTTGAGGAATTACGTGCACACGGTATACAACTCAGGCAGGCAGAAGGGCGTGTAGTGCAAGAGAGTCTGCCACCCACCCAGGACCCCAGGTCCCCTCCCCAGAAGCAACCAGCTTCTCAGGTATCCTGTACAGATTTCTAGCAACACAATGCATATACTGTTCGGTATCTTCAGAGCCCTTGTTCTTTAACCAGCATGCCGTCCTGCTGGCTTCACTCGCCTGGGTGAGCCACACTTGGCATTTGGGCCTGTTTGTGGCAAATTTCACTGCCACCGACAAGCTTCCTGCCTGAAGGCCAGGGTGAAGCTGTGAGATGCAGAAAGTCTACTGCGCTTTGTAGATCCAAGGGTGTGCTTAGGCCATGGGTCAGGCTGGGCAGTGTACTCCCCAGGGGCCAACAGGATTGCTCTGCCAGCACAGCGCTGGCTGGAAGACCAGACACTCAGCCTGACACCCCAGGCCCAAAAGGGCTTCATCTCTAAGCTGGTGGTTGCACCATAAGGCTGCCACACTCAGACGACCAGGCTAGGGCTGGGCCCACATCAAACCACGCACAACAGACAGTTAGAGCCAGCACATCCTGGGTTCAGTAGCTTCATCATTTCCAGCCCTGTAGCTTTTGAAAAAGCATTTCACCTCTCTGAGATGTGGATTTCTCACTTAGCAACTGGTAACAGCAGCCACCCCTTAAAGGGTTAAGGTGAGGCTTAAATGAAACAAAACCCATAAAAGGCCATACTGTGAGCTTTTCATGATGACTTGAAGGGGGCTGGAGTTCTGTGAAGTGGAAACAGCTGAGGTTTGGAGTGTCAAAGGCAGCACTGCTTCCCTGGAGATGCTGGGTTTTCCACGAAGCACCGAGGAAGGACATCCTCTGGCAGCTGTTTAGAAGCCTGCACAGGCCCACTGGTTCCACTCTCGTGCGTCTCCCAGTTGGGGGATGGGAAAGCTTGCGGACTCTGTCTCCTTTGTGACACAGCATCAAGCCACCAAGGTGAGGGCTCTCAAGGAGACACGGCTTCCACGTTGCCTTGGAAGCGAGCCAGCCGCTTTTCCTGAGCCCCGCCAGAGACTGGGCAGGGCGGAAGAAAGGCCACAACAATCCTGGGGTCTCAGATAAGGTCCACTTCCTTCAGCAGCTGGGGTGCTATTGTCTTGATTTCCACAAATACTCCCGGGCCATGCTGGGTGCGGCCCAGCAGAGGGGATCCTCCTACTCATAAAAACCCTGGCGTTTTCTGGGTGGGGCACTGAGGCAGCTCTGGGGCTCTGACCTCATTCACCTGCTGCTGGGCCAGAAACCCAAGTTTGTGGGGAGCCCAGGGAAGTGGGACTGAAGGTCCCCCAGCAGCCTGGCTTCTCCAGGACACAGAGGGAGACGCCCCCACTAGCCGACAGTCCAGGGTGTGGCCCTCTTAGGATAGGAGAACACGCTGTGCACACCAGGCCCAGAGCCCCCAATCCCACCCCTGTGTCAAAACTCGCCACTCTTCCAGGAACTACCATCTCGAGAAAGGCAGGGGCGTCAGCACAGAGGCCAGCCTCGGAAACAGGTAAGGTAGGGTCAAGCCAAGCCGTGGTCTGGCCTGGTCTCAAGCAAGCTCAGGCCAAGGAATGAAGGATGGGGCCATCTTTAAACCTCATGTGACCTGCCCCATAAACCCAGCCAAAGAAGGATGCTCCCTCTTGCAGGGGTCTGAGTGTTCCAGGTGGGTGGAAGTAGTTATGAGAAGTAGGACCATTTTAAACAATTCTTTGCCCTTCATTAACATGACTTTCCACAAAAAGAAAAAAAAAACCACACACTGGGGACTTCCCTGGTGGTCCAGTGGGTAAGACTCCACGCTCCCAATGCAGGGGGCCCGGGTTCGATCCCTGGTCAGGGAACTAGATCCCGCATGCATGCTGCAACTAAGAAGCTCGCATGCCGCAACTAAGAAGTCCGCATGCCACAACTAAGTTCCCATGCCACAACTAAGTTCCCATGCCGCAACTAAAAACAAGCAAAAACAAAAAACCCACGCATTGAATATACATATTGAATGCTTGCTATGGGCCAGCAGTCCCCCCGGGGTGGGTGTCATTGTGCCCATTTGCCAGATGGAGAAATGAGACGACGACAGGCTAAACAACTTGATTAGGGTCACCAGACAAGAAAATGGGGAGCTGAGACTCCAAAATCCAGGTTTGTGAGTCTTTTATCAGGACCCCATCCTAGGAGGACAACGGTCCAGAGAAAACACTCCCACCTCTGTCACACTCGAATTTCACTCTGACATCACAGAATCATGACCGAGAGAATGGGAAGAGAGCCAACCAGGGCAGCCAGTCCAGCGTCCACTGTACAGAGCTGATGCCTGGGGCAGGGAAGTGACTTTCTCACAGTCACACTGCAAATCAACAGCTAAGTCGAGATTATGACCCCCCCCATCCCGCTGACTCCTACTCATCTTCAGCTCTCAGCTTAGGTGTCACCTCCTCAGGGAAGCCCTCCTTGACCACCTCCCCCTCCCCCCCGATTAGATCCAGTCTCCCTGTTACTCACTCTCAAGGCTCCCTGCACGCCCAGTAACACTGAGCACAACAGGAAACCTGGGCCTGTGGACACTGCCTGTTTCACGTTGGTTTTCCGAACTGGAAGGAAGCCCTCGACCACAAGCATGTCCCAGAGGCTGGGCTTACCTTCACTATCCGTGAGCACCTCCATGCGCCCGCTGAACATGGCCTTCAGCATGGTGTCCTGCTTGGTCAGCGTCTGCATGGTGGTGTAGTACAGGGCTCCACCCACGTTCAGCTTCACGTACTTGGAACTGGGGCTCGTGCCCTTGAACGAAGTGGTGCGGGTCGCAGCTGCTGGCACCGCTGAGCTCACCACACTTTCTCCTGACATCTCTTCCTGCCAGGGGACAAACACAGGGGCACTAGGGTCACAGCACCAGGCCTGATTTACTTTTCTCAGCCAGTGTGCTGCAGCTGGCCTCCAGATGTGTTCTGCTTAGTCCAAGTGTATACTGCATTGAAAACAAAGTTTACTCCCAGCGTTGACAACTCGGGAGAATTCACAGGAAAATCTGAGTTTCTGGCTTCTCTTAAAATCAGAGGCCAACTAGGCCAGCAGGGGAACCAGTGGTGGGAGCTGGGGTGTCGGCTAACCCATTGGGAGGAGCATGCACTCCCCAACCTGCCCCAAACTCCAAGCAGACAGCCTCATACACTGGCTTCACTGCTGACCCTGCAAGTACCAGTTTGCCACTAAGTCTTGCATTACAAGGACTTCCTTTGTGCCCACTACCCGTATAAATGAACACCCTGGCTGTATCCTAAAGTGGCCGAAAGCACTGCCAAGGTCCCGTTTCCTTACTGCTATGCACAACGGAACAGCTAAAAGTGCCACTTTTCCGTTGAATTACCCATGAAACAAGCTTTCAGGAAATTGAGTGGGGTCTCAACTACCGTTCCCTTACAGGGAATAAGTGTTTCTAAGTACTCAACAAAAGACATAAAAACTCTTGGAAGCAAGTTATTGCAAATTGGAGACTTCCTGTACTAGTACTTCCCCAAACAGCAAGATCCGCTGAGTCTCCCTAAAGAGCACTGCCAGCGACCATGTACATCCCCGTAAGACAAATGGATGCAGTGTCTGATCTAAGCAGACGCAGGAAAGGAGACTGGTACCTGGCATGTGTGTATTCAAAGAAAACTTTTCTTTTTTCCCAAATTTTATTTTTTTAATTGAAGTCTGGCTGATTTACAACGTTGTGCCCATCTCTGCTGTGCAGCAAAGTGGCTCAGTTATACACATGTTTAATATTCTTTTCCACTGTGTTTATCATAGGATACGGAATATAGCTGCCCGTGCTATACAGTAGGACCTTGTTTATCCATCCTATATATAATAGTTTACATCTGCTAATCCCAGACTCCCAGCAGAAAACTTTTCTTGAATAGGGAACATTCTATAGCTGATGATTCCAAGAGTGGCTGAGTCTTTACTGGATCTGGAGCACAGCACTGCTGGCCACGAGCTGGCCCAGCACTCACGCCGCGGCCTCGGGGTTCCCACAGAATGTGAATGACTTCACAGCACATCAATAGCAGACAAGGCAACTCGGCCGCTGATGCATCAAGACAAAAGCGAGGCCCCCCTGTAATTATGTCTGAACACAGACAAAAACAAGGACATTGTCCCCCAAAAAATGACCAATAAGGGTCCTCATGGCTGCTTCTTTACCAATTAGAGCCCCATTCCATCCTTCCCGCCTTCAAGTGAGGAATTACTAAGACCCAATCCCAGAATTAGCCCTGTTTCCCGGCAGCATTCAACACAGAGCAAAGCCCCACTTCCTGAGTCCTTCCCACAATCACCCACCAGAAGCCCGAGTCCTCTTTCTGAGACCCTCCACAGTTCTCCCTCAATGCACCAAGAAAACAAACCCAACTATGACTACAGACATACTCTTGGTGGTTTCAGCTGGAGGGCACTGACAACACAGAACCTTTAAAACTATACCCTGGACTGAAAAAGGACTGTTTTTGTTTTTTTTTATTCTTTATGCTTTTCTTTTACAGACCTCCCACAATAAACACATATTACATTTATAGCTGGTAAAACACAACTGTTATTTTTTTAGAATTTATTTATTCATTTTTAATTTATTCATTTATTTATTTTTTGGCTGCTTTGGGTCTTTGTTGCTGCACACAGGCTTTCTCTAGTTGAGGTGAGTGGGGGCTACTCTTCCTTGCGGTGTGCAGGCTTCTCAATGCGGTGGCTTCTCTTGTTGAGAACACAGGCTCTAGGCACACAGGCTTCATCAGTTGTGGCACACAGGCCTCAGTAGTTGTGGCTTGCGAGCTCTAGAGCGCAGGCTCAGTAGTTGTGGCACACGGGCTTAGTTGCTCCGTGACATGTGAGATATTCCCGGACCAGGGCTCGAACCCAAGTCCCCTGCATTGGCAGGCGGATTCTTAAGCACTGCGCCAACAGGAAAGTCCCCACAAGTGTTATTTTTTAAATGGGCTAAGGGACTAATGAGTGGCAACCTGCAATCCACCAGTGATAGTAGAGGCAATGGCCAACTTGCTTGACCTCCATCCCCTCAAAAGAATGGCCGGGAAATCACCCACTGGGGAACCCACTGCTGTCAGGGCGCTGCAGAATGACACGGACGAAGAATGGCTTCCTGGAGAGAAAGGTGTTTTCTCAAGAAACTGTTCCTGCTTCGTTCACCAAGTGAAAACATCACAAGAAGGTTAAGTTTTCAAAAGCTCAGGCTTAGCTCACCTGGGGTCTCTGTGGCCTGATGCCAAACACAAAAGACAGAGGCCAAGAGGAAGCAGTGATGCCTCCCTCCTAGCTTTCGTGTGAAATCAGTCCTCAGAGACCTGCCACTAACAGTTATGACCAACCATTTCCCCCAGAAAGACACGTTGTCCATTTGATGGCAGAAATGGCTTACGGGAGTAAAGAGTTTCAGAAAACTCTGAAGACCTGGAGCAGGGGGAAAAGAAAAGCTTATAATTATGGATTGGGAGTTTTTTTGGGGGGAGGGGGTTAGTTAAGGAAATTTGCCCCCAAACGGAAATACTTTTTTAAGCACCCATTTCAGATCTAAATTTATACAAAAATAAATATGTTTTGGGGAAATGGTACGGCATTTTGTAAGGCACTTACCGTGAAACAGACAAAAAAAGTCATAAAGAATAATTTTATGTGCTGTACTTTTTTGGCTTTCCAATACCTTTTTTTTTTTTTTTTTTTTTTTGCAGTACACGGGCCTCTCACTGCTGTGGCCTCTCCCGTTGCGGAGCACAGGCTCCGGACACACAGGCTCAGCAGCCATGGCTCACGGGCCCAGCCGCTCCGCGGCATGTGGGATCTTCCCGGACCGCGGCACGAACCCATGTCCCCTGCATCGGCAGGCGGACTTTCAACCACTGCGCCACCAGGGAAGCCCCTCCTTACCTTTTTAAAGATAATCTGCATACACTAAAGTGTATTTTAAGTGTAGAGTTTGATGAGTTTGGGTCAACTTATGCATCTATGTAGCCCCTACTCAAATCAAGATAGAGAACATTTCCATCACTCCAGAAAGCCCCTCCCTGACCCTTTCCCACTCCTCCCTTCCAGGAGATACCACCGTTTTAATTTCTATCACCACATACTACCATTTAAATCCAAACAATGCTGGAAGACAGTTATCACTATCTTCATTTTGTGGACTTGGATACCTCAGCCCACAGACAATCAGTCACTTCTCCAAGTGCACTTCTCCAAGTGCACTGGTGTCCTGATGAGGAAGCGAGCGAAGGATGTGGGCAAGTCCTGCCTGGCCCCAAGCCCATGGTTTTATCAATGATCATGCTTGGTATATACAGAGCTATGACACAGAAATTGAGAAAGGGGGCCCCCACCCCTCCATTCTTCAGAAAGTACAAAAAAGCTCTGAAAGAAAGACAGGAGGTCATGTGTGGCTGAGAGCTTGGGTTTGGAAGTCAGACCTGAGTTTAGGCCCCAAGCCCTGCCACTTACCAGCTGTCTGAGTCTAGTCCCGTCTAGCGAGTGGGGACAGTGGCCACACCTTCTAGGGCTGCGAGGCCCCAGAGAGCACTCGGCCCAGCCCCTGCCTCAGAGCAACACAAAGCACTCAAACTACGATGATCTGGGAATGCGCTCCAAGTCTCAAATTATCTTCTAAGTCCATTTCCAGGTCTACTGACATTCGACCAAAACACTAAGAGAAAGGCAGAAACCATCCTGATCTAGCTTGAGACTTGCAAGTAGACAGAGAAAGCCCTGAACCTTTCCAGAGCCCACCCTTCTAAAGGTCAGTCACTTCAATACTAGGAGAGGCCCTTGGAAAAAAGATTCTGGCTGTGTTCATCCCTAAGCCTGAGTCGCAGGGAGCGGAGGACACAAAGCAGTAGACGATGAGCCTCTCACAGCAAACCTCTCTTCGGAGGCCTCCTCAGCCATCCCTGCTGGGATCCTGCCTTTGTTTCATCGTTAATGAGGTTGGGGAGGTGAGGCAGGAGAGAGCACAACTGGTTACAAGAAAGAGGTAATTAACACTTGCAGTATTGGTTACTGATTCTACTCAATCAGAAGTTTATTGCAGTTAGATCAGTAAGTCCAGGCTTCTCTTTCCCACCTCCCCTGAGCACACTGCTGCTGATTCTAAACAGTGGCTCTCCACTTTAAAAAAATCCTGATGCCTGGGCCTTACTCAGGGAAATTCTGATGCAATTGGTCTGGGGGTGTGGCTAGGCAATAGCACTTTAGAATTCCAACTCCCTAGGTGATTCCAATGTGCAGCCAAGATTTCAACCCGCTGTTCTAAAAGTTCTGTGTCGCCCCACTCCAATCAGCCTACATTTAACTTCCTGGTCTTGGAGAAGCTCCCCAACCTCTGGCTCTATAAGTCCTATGAATTTCTGACCACACAGAAAAACAAACCAAATCGGAAACAAAAGCAGGCCCCTGCTTCACAGCTTCAGGCCGCACACAGACAAGAAGCAACTGTACGCATGCTTAAAAATTAAAAATCAGCCTAAGGGGTAAAACCTCTGACTCGAAAGGAGACCCAGGCAAGTACAACAGGAAAAAAGGCACCAAATCCCTCACCCTTCGAAGTTTCCTCTACCTCTGTAGAACTGTCTCGTGTGTGTGTGTGTGTGTGTGTGTGTGTGTGTGTGTTGTGTTGGAGATGTGTGTAGAAAGTCTGAATAAGAGTTCAGCAAACCTAAACCTGCAGTTCTGTGTGATGTTCAGACAAATGGCTTCACCGAGTCTCAGCTTCCTAACTTGTAAAATGAAGTTAAAGCCATAATCTTCAGAATAACCCTCAAGGAATAAATATTTAAGTATTTAGTATCGTTGTCCTTGAGGCCAGAGCTTCCCAGCCTTGGCTGTACTGGAATCACCTGGGTGCACTTAAAAAGTGGTGATTCCTTGGCTTCACCCAGAACAATTAATCAAACTGGGGAAGGGCGCGGCACCTCAGAAACTAGTGTTTAAAAAGCTCTTCAGGTGATTTTAATGTGCAGCCACAAAGCTCAGGTGTTTCTTTAACTAGCTAAGAGTCATTGTCTTGAGGCTAATTATAAAACTCCCCCTACCCTCCAAATCAGGGCACTTCTACAACTCAGAGGTCTGCTGTTCCATTTCAACAAAACTAAATTCAACCAGTGGACTTCCCTGGTGGCGCAGTAGTTAAGAATCCACCTGCCAATACAGGGGAAACGGGTTTGAGCCCTGGTCCGAGAAGATCCCACATGCTGCGGAGCAACTAAGCCCGTGTGCCACAACTACTGAGGCTGTGTGCCACAATTACTGAAGCCCGGGCGCCTAGAGACCACGCACCACAACGAAGAGTAGCCCCTGCTCGCCACAACTAGATAAAGCCCGCGCGCAGCAATGGAGACCCAATGCAGCCAAAAATAAATAATAAGTTTATGAAAAAAATAAAAAAAATTCAACCAACCACATAACTGTAGCATTATTTTGCATCCAAAACTTACAGGACAGCCACTGATATTTCCAAGAGTTTTGTCGAATTACTTTCTCTTCCTGTGTTGTGCACACAAACCATTGGCCTATTTCTTTCAGCAGGCTAGTGAGGAAAACGTTATCATCACTCCCATTTTTAAGGGGAGAAAAGTAAGTACCAGAACTATTAGGATCCTCTGACTCCCACTCTCATGCACCTCTCATTACAGAGCCCAAATCAAGAAATCATCACTCTCATCCCCTGCAGGGCTTGCTAAAACAGATTGCTGGGTGGTCCCCACCCCAAGACTGACTCAGTAGTCTGGTAGGTCTAGAAAACTTGGCCATTTCTAACAAGTTCCCAGGTGATGCTGCTGGTCTGGGGACCACCGTTTGAGAACCACTGCTTTAATGACTTCTCTCTCTCAAGTGGAACTTACTTTGCACAAAATGGAGCTGTTCAAAGTCAGATACGGGTTGAATCATTTTTTTCTTCAACATTGGCCTTGGGACCGGTGTTCCCTAAAGACTGCACTTGCCAGGTTAAAGACTTGGGGCAAGCAAGTAAAAAGAGGGTCTGGGCTGAACTTTGGTCATTCCCACCCAGGGAAAAAGGGCTATTCAAGAACAGACCCTTGAAGGATTCCAAGCACAGAGAAACTTCCCACAGCTAGAAGATAAGAGTGTGAGGCATCCCCAGCTCCTTAGCTGTGGCCACCCCGGGTCTCGACGCAAGTGACTAGATAGGTACCCAGGCGCCAATTAAGGCGCTGGATTCCGTGGCGAAGGTACCCTGACCTCAGGACCCTGGCATCATACCTCCACGGAGTTCCCAGCACCGAGCGCACGCCCACCGGCGGGCTCCCTCGGTTTCTTTCCTCCGCTCCACTGGCCCGTGTGTTCAGACGCACTTGTAAGCCTCGTCCCCACTTCACCGAAACCCAGCGACTCTAGCATAACTTCCAAAAACCCCGAACACTCCGCTCCAAGGAATCCCACTTCGCCCTCTCATAAATTACCCATTCTCCTTCACAGCCCTGCCCAAATCCTCATTTTCCACTCCAGATGTCTATCTTCAGTGACATCTCTTTGTTCTCTTTACAATCACCAATTCTCATTTCCGACCAGCGCTGAAGTCTCAGACCCCCCACTCATCCATGCACATATCTACTCCACGAGCCCAAATGCCCTTTCCCGGATCCCCCAACAGCTAGGGACAGCACTCCCCTACACACACACACACACACACACACACACACACACACGCACACGCACACGCACACACGCACGCACACACACTTCTCCGTCCAGAGCCCTTCCCCCACCCCCGGCCTCGCCCCCCATCCATTCCCCCAACCGCCTCTCTCCTATCGCGACAGCCCCTCATCAAACCCCCTCCTCTCGGTCCTTGCCCCCTTTATTCTACCTCTGTCCCGCTCTCTCGCCCGCCCAGAGCCCCCAGTCCGCGGGCAACGCCCTCCTTACCATGAAAAGCCGGAGGACGCCGGAGTCTCCAAACCCGGACTAAGAAAGACAGGAAACACCCAGCTCGCGTGAGCCTAGGGCGGAGGCGGGGCCGGGGCGAGGACTTCCGCACTCGGCCACGCCACTTCCGCCCCGCAGAGGACACCTTCCTAAAGGGTCCGTTGTACTCCTAGATATCGGCCGCTTTCCTTCAAAGTTCCCTGGTTGGAATGGGTTGCATCTCTTCTCGGCTGGGTCAGGCATTTATCCCGCTCCTAATGCTCCGCTTTTTCGGCTTCCATAGAGGGGGACAAGGTGCAGGGAGGTTTTCCTTTCCGGACGAAGAAGCTCTTCGGAACTGTCGTTTCCGGAACTGGATAGTGGTTTCCCGGCGGAGCTCTCAGAGTGAACATCCCGGGGCAAGATGGCGGTCGGGCCTCGGCTGCTGCCCCGGGTCAGGCAGAGCTCGGGGGTCTTGGGCTGAGGCGGTGGTAAACTGCGGCCCCGACCCCGAGCGCGGGGGCCTCGAGCGGATAAAGGTCTACGGCCTGCGGGTAGCGAGTGGCAACAGGGTTGTGGGTTCTCTGGGTAGTGGGGCCGGGGACTTGGAGGGAGGTGCCCCTGGGGCTGGGTCCCTGCTTCTCCTGGTCGGAGGGGCAGGTGCTGGGGGCTGGCTTTCGGGTTCCGGTAGGGGGTGGGGAGGGGTTCTCCGTGACCTTTTTATCTCTGGGGTCAATGAGATAAAAAGGGGCAATAGGCCTTTATAAGCGGACTAGCGCTGGACGAAAAAGATTTGTTATTGTGGTTGTTGATGCCGGGGAAAGACGCCGGGCCGCAGAAGTCACCCAAACCGGAGTTCGAACCCTACTCACTGTAACCTTGGGTGAATTCTTTCTCCTCTCTGAGCCCAGTTTCCAACTCTGTGAAATGGAGTAATTAGCTCATGTCACAAAGGGTATTGTGTAATTAAAGTTTTAGAACCATGTCTGACATTCAGCGCTCAATGGAAGCAGCTGGTGTTAATGATACCAATAAAGGAAAGCTTGGTAGTAATTTGACTTTTAGCCCCATGGGCAGCCTTGCATTCTCGATTTTTCTTTGCCTTCCGTGAATAGTGGCGTCCCTGGGTCTTCTCTGTTGCACTTAAAATAAATAATTGCTTTGGGGTTAGAAGTGGGTTCAAATTCAGGAGCCTAGTGACCTCTGACAAGTCATGTCCCTTTCTACATTTCATTTTCTCTGTGTGAAGGTGGGATTTGAAAGCATGCACCTACATAGGCTGTAGCCTTCAAAACCTGTTGCTTATTCTTAAGAAAGTTAGACTGTTGAGACCTGATAGAGCTGAAAAGACAGGTGGTTAAATATCTGTACAGTGTTTGATCCATGGTCCACCCCTAACAAATGGTCATTCAACCAGGTCATTCAACCTAGCTGCCCAGCTATTCCCACCATAAGCGGAAAATTGCCTTGGGCTCAGACAGCAGTTATATATGGTGCTTCACCTTTGGACTACACTCTCTAGACTGTCAGGCTCTTTCATAGTGCTCCATGAAGTTGGCCTGATCCGGAAAAGATTGATTTTGAACAGTCTCATGGAACTATAGAAGTAGAGAAGAGTCCTGACTCAGTATTAAAATCTTGACTCTGCCGCTTTTGGGATTATGGGAGATATTAAATGGGATTATGGGAGATATCAAATGATCTTATAGGGTTGCTCTTCTTGTTAGATGAGATCACATAGAAAGGACTTGACAAGCAGTGGGTACTCAAATCAACATGTTTCCCTTTGCTTTTCAGACCATCTTGGTTATCAACAATCTCTTGTTTCCTTATCTTTCCACCTATAACATTTTTGTTTCCCTAACTGGATTGTAAACTTCTTAGGGACAGAACAGTAAAGCTCACTTACCTGCTATCTGCTTTCAGATACTCCTTATTAACATTTTCCCCGTTTAATCTAATCACAGTATCCTGATGACTAAATCGAGATACAAGAAGGATAAATTTTCATTTAATCCTTTTAGCAACTCTAGGAGGCTGGTACTATTATTATCCTCAATTTACAGATAAGGAAACTGAGGCCTAGAGAGGATAAGTAACTTGGCCAAATAAGGTAGAACCAGAACTTGAAAGAACCAAGGGCTATTTTGACCCAAGGCTTTCTCTGCTACTCACAGCCTTTTCTATGCACAGCCTTTTCTTTGATTCTCCAGGGCATTTAGCAGAGTAAGTACTTAATAAATACTTCTGATGTGTTTTTATTTGATTGATGAACTGTAATAGATGTTATGCAGGTAGAGGAGGTGAATAAGAAAGAATTTGAAGAACTGCAAAGTATAGACCATTATGTGATGTAAACAGAAACCAACATAGAGCGTTGCCAAGGGGATGATGATCTCAAGGAAGGGATCTTACCCTGCAGGGCCCGCTGGGAGAAGTGAAGTTTTGACATAGTCTTAGAGGTACTTAGTCACAGTTAGCATGCAACCTCCTGTTCTTCTATTGGGAAAAAGTGCTCTCTTCTCCTTCTGCTCCCTCCCCTTCTTCCCCCTGCCCCCCAAGAGGGACTGTCTCCACGTTAAGGAAAGAGTATACCATTGTGCTCATGGCTTGGGCCGGCTTGTTTGTAGCTCTCAGGACCTTGAAGCTGTTACCCAATATAAACAGGGCCCAGGGCTCATAGCCCAAGTGACAGGACTGGTGAGTCTTAGTACACCCAGGGATAGAAAAAACTCTTAACGGGTGACTGTTATTTCCTACCCAGAGAACCACAGTGCCTGTACAGATGAGAGCCTCTGCTGAAGAGTTTTAAAAAAGAAAATCTTTGTGTCTATAAAAATAATACGCCAATTAGACTTACTGACTGTGCGCCCCGTCAGCCACCTCTATAGGTGCTTGAGGTCATCATCTCATTCAGTGCTCATGATCGGCCTCTAAGCTGATTAACAGACAAGACAGAACGACTCCGAGATACCTCCCCCCACGGTACACGGCAGAGCTAGGGGCTGGCTCCAGCTCTGACTCACAGTGCCATGTCACGCTACCACATGCCTTCTGTGGAGAGTTCGAGAAACAGACTAGTTAGGGAAGCAAAATTTCCCACAGTTCCCCTACCTCAAAACAACCACTCTTTTTTTTAATATTGAAGTATAGTTGATGTACAATATTATATATAAGTTACAGGTGTACAATATATATGTTACAGGTGTATAATATGGTGATTCACAATTTTTAAAGGTTTTGCTCCATTTGTAGTTATAAAATACTGGCTATATTCCCCATGTTGTACAAAAGATCCTTGTACTTTATTTTATACCTTACAGTTTGTACCTCTTAATCCCTTACCCCGATACTGCCCCTTCCTCCTTCCCTCGCCCTACTGGTAACCAGTTGTTCTCTGTATCTGTGAGTCTGCTTCTCTTTTGTTATATTCATTAGTTAAAACAACCATTCCTAACGTGTTTTTCCCCCCAGTTTTGTATCTACCTGCGCACGTGATTTTTTCTCTTTCGTTGTGTAATTGGGATCATGTTGTAATAGGGAAGAACCCTTTGTATTCTATTACAAGTTAATCACTAAAGGGATGTTGCCTGTAAGCTTAAATTATACATAATGGCCCACCTCTGGGAACCCTGCCTCCCAGGTAGTGAGCATTAAGCTAAAATACCTTTGTTTAGCTCACAGGAAACATCCTGACCAGGCCCACCTCTGAATGACTGCAGGGAGGAAGAAATTAACACGTCCCCTCTGGAGGCTGACCAGAACCAGGAAATGTTTGACTTTCCTCCCTCCCCTTTTAGTATAAAAGAAGCCTGAATTCTAATTCAGGCAAGATGGTTCTTTGGGACATGAGTCCACCATCTTCTCGGTTTGCTGGCTTTCCAAATAAAATCGCTGTTCCTTGCCCCATCAACTCGTCTCTCAATTTATTGGCCTGTCGTGTGGCAAGCAGTATGACCTTGGACTCTGTAACAGTGTTGGTTCGCAGCCAGCCTCCTTTTCATTTCTTAGACATAAATATTTTTCCAACTTGCTGAAAACGTCAAACATAATTTGCAATGGCTTTTAAACATGTCATCCCCTCTGTTATTCTTAGTTGCCATCACAAAACATTTACAGCTTTAATTCAGCAACTTCTTTGGGCTTATTCTCAACCTATTCCCTTTCAACTGTGAGGACTGGGGAGATACATCTACCATTTAGATCCAACATTAACTAGAGAGGACACAGATGTTTTTGCACTGTCTTTATTACTTTTTCTCAGTGAGGAAGGTATATGATGCCTACCTAGAAAACTAATCCTAAATCTGGATTTTTTTTCTTCTGCTTCTGCCAGAAAACAGAAGCTCCTCTGAAGTGAGAAGATGTCCTCAGCTGTGAGCCCTGTGCAAAGTCACTAATGACTGATTACCTGACATTTCTGTGTCACCGGCAGGTCCTCAGGTGAGTGCTCCAGACTTCCACTTTTGGGGCAGAGTGAATGGTTTGGAAGACTGGTACCTTTTTATTGCCTGTCTTCTCACGCTCCCTCCCATCATCAGGTAAAAGTTTCAAGATGGTCTTACAGGTACTTAGTCACAGTTTGTGTGCAACCTCCTGTTTTACTATTGGGAAGAGGCTCTCTCTTCTGCTTCCTCCCCCACCCCCGACACCCCATGAAGGACCGTCTCCATGTTCGTTTGTCTTGAGAATTACTGATGAGAGACCCACATGTAGGAAAAGCCATACTGTTTAACAGACGTGAATCAATGTCGAACAGGGGCCACAGAGTTCCCCCCGATGTGCTGACATGGGAGGAGCCTCTCGTGACCTTCTTATCCTTGATGTTTTCACGTGGACACTGCTTTGAGTGAGGTAACCTGGTAAAGAGATGGTTTACAAGAAGTCTAGATTTCTGAGGATTTCATTTCAGTGCCCATGTCAGCTGGTCTGATTATATATTTTGGATAGAATGACAAAGTTTTCAAGCATCTAAAGACATCATCTCAGTGTGGGAGGCTCTGTGGACCAGTGCTATGTGCTCTAGGCTGATAGCCAAAGCCATCCCTTTGGGAAAAGACAGTTACTGATGATTTAGATTAAAATGTAATGGCTAGGGCTTCCCTGGTGGCGCAGTGGTTGGGAGTCCGCCTGCCGATGCAGGGGACATGGGTTCGTGCCCCGGTCCGGGAGGATCCCACATGCCGCGGAGCGGCTGGGCCCGTGAGCCATGGCCGCTGGGCCTGTGTGTCCGGAGCCTGTGCTCCGCTACGGGAGGGGCCGCAGCAGTGAGAGGCCCGTGTACCGCAAAAAAAAAAAAAAAAAAAAAATGTAATGGCTAATTTAGAGTCCAAAAATACCAGTCTGTGGATGGGGGCCTTTCTACTCTAACGTCTTCCTCAGCCCTTGGCAGGATGGGAACGGTGAGGACAACAGAATAAGTTATGCTTAAAACCAAACATGTTTGATTTAATGGCTTGTCTGGCATTCTGGAATCTTGTACCTTTGGCTGTTTTAGTGTTTAAATGGCCCTTTAAAAAAAAATGAAAGGCTTCTTTTGTGTTGGGCACAAAGTAGGTATCAGTAAATATTCGTTGAGTGAATGGATAAATAAAATAATGGTGACAGTAAATAATTATGTTTAATGTTTTTCCCTCAAGTCTTCCCTTGGCAAAATAAAAGTTGACTGCTCAGTGAAATATCCAGGGACCTTTGACTTAGAGGATGCCTGGTTTGAGTTAGAGCTTTGTGGTTGGAATTGATTCATGCTTTGTTTATTCATTAAACCATTGCAGAGCCCAGACCCTATGCCAGGCACTCTGTTGTTTCTCTTAAAAAAATGTGATAACTTAATACAGGAAAAAGCATCGCTGGTCTGAGGAGTTGCATGAAAGGAGCCGACAGGAAGCTGGGACTTGTGCGGGGACAGCTATCAGCCATTTGGGAGGGAGCTGGGGGGTCCCGAGTAGCTTTCTGCTGCTGCCCAAGTCCCTTCCTGCCCTTTGCTCCTGAGCCCCTTTCCGTGAGTGTTTTTAGTATAATGACCTACATCAGCCACTTGCCATTTTCTTTGCAGGGTTTGTGCAAGTTTGCAAACATGTTCACTGTTTCTCAGACCTCGAGAGCTTGGTTCATTGATAGAGCCCGTCAGGCTCGAGAGGAAAGGCTGGTGCAGAAGGAGCGGGAGAGGGCAGCTGTGGAGATTCAGGCCCACGTACGGAGTTTTCTCTGTCGGCGTCGACTGCAAAGAGAAATCAGGTGGGTGTCAGGAGCTCCTCAGCACGTTTTCTTTTGTTTCCAATTCATAGCAAAAAAAAAAAAAAAAAAGATCGCTTTTCTCTTAACAGTTCTTGAACAGCCTTCCAGCTGCTTTGAACTCCTAATTTAAAACGTCTTTTTTTACCCTTCCCTCCCTAGGAGAGAGACTGATGAGTTTTTTAAAGCAGATGACTCTGGGTCCAGTAAAAGAAGTGCACTTTGTATTTTTAAGACTGCCAGGAAACTGCTGTTCTTGTTCAGAATTAAAGAGGATGATGAGGTAAAATAATAATAGCAAACCCACATCGTGCTTATGTGTCAGATCTTTTTGTAAGTATTTGATAGATATTAACTCATTTAGTCCTGACAGCAGCTCTGTGAGACAGGTTCTGTTACCCCCACATCCTGCCCCTTTTGTTTTCTTGGAACCTGTTTCGTAGGGATTATGCCCAGTGCTGGGAATCATCACGATTGTTTTCACATTGACTCTTACAGGCACTTGTCCTCAGATGCGTAGGTTAGCAGATTTATGAGACACAGCATGGTACAAGTCATAATACATGGTAACTGACAGGCGGTGGTGAGGACATTGGAGGAAGAGGTGGGCTGTGGTGTGCCATCAGAGGGGTGGCCGCTCCTCTGCTCCAGCCACTGGGGGACTGATACTCTGATTTTTTTAAAGACACTCCAGAGCTGTTTGACACTCAGTTTACTAATTTGTAAAAATTGGCCGCTAATTTGAAATTTCTCTTAAAATCCTGCAAACCAAACAAAACAGGCTAGTTTTACCTTTGGAATTAGAAAAATCAGCCTAGAAAGTAAAATTCCAGGGGAGCAGCTAGTCATCTGTAACAGTACTAATGGAGACCCTTGAGGAGGGCCTCTGTGTTCCTGGGGGTTAGGCATCCATTACTGCTAAGCTTCACATTGTGCCAAACCCTCTTCTGGGTACGGGGCCCCAGAAGGAAACAACGTGGGCAAGGTCTTTACCCTTGAGGAGCCTGTAGCCCAGCAGGAGAGAGAGAGGAGGACGCTGGCAGTAAACGCAGTCACGCAGATGAGGACAGGCAGGCGCAGGGAGGTGACGCCTGTTTACAGAGGAGGAAACCGCAGCTCAGTCTGGTAGAGCAGCAGCCAGGGCCACACCTCTTTTAAGGGTGGATCCAGGGTTGGTACAGCCAGGGTGTACCACTTTTCTTGCTTTTGCATTTCAAGATGAAAGTGATGATATGACAGTTTGTGAGGCAAAAGTCAGCATCCGTGGTGCTTACAAAATGGCAAATGGCTGAGCACAATTTAGGAGACAGCTGCTAGTCTGCAGGAATCCAGGCCCAGTTTGCCAGGTTGATCTTGTTTTTCAAAAGGAGCCCCAGTCTAAAACACTTGTAGGGCTCATCCTGCCTGCGGGTCACCAGTTTGAGAGCCTTTCCTTAGGCTTTCTGATCCTCGGTCTCCACATCTACAAGTCGGAATTAAATAGGATCCCGATGTGAGTCATCTGGCGTCAGGCCGGCACATCCATGCCAGGGGTCCGCGGAACATTTGCTGCTTTCTCATTTCTCCATTCATTGTGAGAATTTATAACCCCCATTCTGCCTCTCTGCAGAGATTTGAGAAGTTGTGTCGCTGCATCCTGAGCAGCATGGATGTTGAGAATGAACCCAAGGTAAGTGGGGCGGAAGCCAGAAAGTCTCCCGCGACCACTCAAGCTGGGCTGTTTGCCTCTGAAAATTCCTGTTGAATGTTCTGACTGTTGTGTATGACTCTGCATGTTCGCACCCATGTGTAAGTAAGTAATGATCGAAAACATTAACAAAGTGCAGGTGAATTCCTTAGTCTTTGCATTATCCAAGAAGCTGTGCGCTGCTCTTGCCTCATACTCAGGATGGTAAATCCACTTACCAGGCTAGTTTTACCTTTGGGTTTAGTGTTAAAATAAGTCCTCCTTGCTGCTTATTTTTGTGTTCATCCCCCTGCCTTATCTGGCTCTGGACCTAGCTAATTGGTCCCATTCCAGTAGCTGGAATGTGTGGCGTTTGATCCCTGTAACTGCCCATTACATTTCTCTTTTTCCTGTTTGTAGGTGTGGTACGTGTCCCTGGCTCTTTCCAAGGATCTCACCCTCCTATGGATTAAACAGATCAAAGACGTCATGTGGTATTGCTGTGAGTTTCTTGAGCAGCTCAAGGTAAAAAATAAAAACGAGACTGTAAATCTATCCCTCCCACTTGAGGCCTGTAGAATGTATTTTCAGCGTCCTCGTGGTTCCCTCATAGGTTATACCTTTGTGATGTATCAGTTGGAGTCTAGTAAAGAATTACTGGAGCCCCTGTTCCCAGAGAGTGAGTTAGATGCTGTTATCAACTTGAGAGCTTCTTTCATGCACGGTGTTTTGGACATTGACCTGCACTTACCACAGTCTTGATGGCAGGGAATCTTGTCTTCCTTTCAGTGCTTTTGATATAGTGGATACTTTGTAGCTGGCATTATTATACTAGTCAGGCCCCTTGTTACAGTGCAGAAACCCAACATGAGTGCAGCTGGTAATACATACTAGAGCTAGGGGGCTTCTGGATTTTCCCTCTCTTTCCTTCTTTCATGTGTGTTCCCTTTTGGAATCACCTTGTCCTCTCCCACTCTAATCATGGCAGCTGGCAGTTCTAGCCTCACATCCTGACTCTGTCTTGACCAAAGACAAAAGGGAGGCTTCCCCCATCGATTCAGAAATCTGGGAGGACTCATAAAGGTCCAGTGGGATCCTGGTCTCAACCCTGAACTGGTCACAGTGGCAAGATGGGTGGGGTACTGCCACCAGCCCTGCCTGGTCCAGTGCCCACCCTTGTGTTATGGGAAGGTGGGCAGGGGTGTGAGTGTGTACAAACAGCAGCCATTTCCACTTTGCACGTAGGGAGGGAGAAGTTTCAGGGGCAGGGGCTTGGCAAGGACTCTGGTAGTAACTGAGCAATGGAGCAGATGTCCCTAGAGCACCCAGTGATCCATTCCCAGACATCTCTCTCAAGGCACTTGTGAATGGCTCTCTTGGCCTTGACCCAGCATCAAGCATGAATTATAGTCATCGTTATAGTAACAGCCAATAGTATCAATACATAGTGTTCTCTGTGTGCGAGGCACTGTTCTCAGTGCTTTATATTCATGAATCCATTTATTTCTCACAACAACTAAACGAAGGAGGCAGTGTTACTGTCCCTAGTCAACAGAGGAGGAAGCTGAAGTACAGAGAGGTTAAGAAACTTGCCCAAGATCACACAGCTAGTAAGTGGTAAAGCCAAAAGTCTGAGCCCAGAGTCCTTGTTATGTTCAATTGCATTTATACTCTGTTGCTCCAGTGTACATGCATACATATGTTAAATACTGAATGCATACATGTAGCAGGCCAGCCCTGGTCATTTTGTTTTCTAAGAATTCTCAATTCTCCATTCCCAAGAGTATTTCAATTCTATGGTCAAGCACTAGTGTGCTGAAATCCCTGTTGTTTAACTCTTATAGTTGTTGTTTAACTCTCATAGTGGTCATTCCTCAAGAGAAAAAGAATAAAGACTTAGAATCCTGACTCATTGGTTTGCATTCAGAAAAGCTGTAAAGCGGTTGCTCTACTCTCTTGGACTGGAGGGCGTGTGTCTTAATCTTACTCTCTTTATTGTTTTTAGCCTGAAATTTTACAAGACTCCAAACTCATCACACTGTACCTCACGATGCTTGTCACCTTTACAGACACTTCAACATGGAAAATTCTCCGGGGAAAAGGTCTGTGAGACTTGCTTCAAAATCTTTCCTAAGTAGCATTTCCATGGAGAGTTCGGGGACCTTTTCAAGAAGTATTTTTGCTGCCACAAGCCTCAGGGAAGGCCCTAGAACCACACACATGGAGACGTTGCACTATGGTATCTAGGATAAGTTCAGTATCGTGTGCTCAGCTCTCTCCCTTCTTGGAATTCACGTTTGAAGGCACAATCCCTCTGAGCTCATTTGTTACAACTCCCACAGCACCTCAGCCTTCAGATTGATAATATTCACTTAAGCCTCATCATTTCATTTGGAGAATATTCGGCAGCAAATAATTCTATTTTCCCATAAAATTGCATGGTAAAGCTGCCTTCTTCCTTGAACACTGAACTCGGCCTTACATGTTTCATACATTCACTTTATTTATCCGTTTACCCAGTAGCCTGCTGTGTGCCAGACACTCTGCAGGCACTGGAGATAGGGGAGAGGTCACTGCCCTCCAGGGGCTTTAGGTGCTGAACTCTGTGTGCCCGCCCTTCCTCCCAGCACCTGAGTCTGGTGGGGTGGGGAGGAGACAGACACTGAAGAGAGGTTGTATATATATGAATATCTGAGTAGTATACGTGGGTGTGTAGGTCACGACAACAGTGTGACAAGGGGCGCTTGGAAGGAAGAGCCCAGGAGAAACGAGAGTGCAGTGGGGAGGGAGGCCTTGCCTTGTGTGGGGCTCGGCCTTTCCCGAAGCAGTGACATTTGAGCTGAGAGCTGCAGGGGGAGGTGGAGTTTGCAGAGCACAGTGGTGGGGCAGGACTCTGAAGCAGAGGAAACTGTGTGCCGAGGCTCCAGGCCAGGAAGGAGGGTTCATTTAAGTCATGATCCTGGACTCTGGGGGGGGATTTAGAACTCGGTGCGTTCTGGCCCTGCCAGGGGGCTTGTATCCCAGTGGGGAGAGGAGGTAGCCACCGGGGGTAGAAAGTGCCAGGCCCTCGGAGGGAAGTAGAAAATGTGCTGCAGGAGCTTGGAGGCCGGGGATGATACTTCTGGGAAACCAGAGGTCCTGTCACCTAAGAGGTTACGCTTCCACCGGGCCTTGCAGGAGAGAGAATTCTGGAGATGTGGCGTCTCCCTGTCCTCTGGTGCCAGACCCCAGGGGAGCAGGAAGGCAAGCCAGAGGAGCTCTCGTTTCCTTACGGCCTGGGGCCTGGGGCCTGGGGTATGTAAACAGTTCACGTTATGGCCAGAGATTTTTTTTCTCAGACTTTTTTCTTCGTTTAGGTGAGAGTCTTCGACCAGCCATGAACCACATTTGTGCAAATATAATGGGCCATCTCAACCAGCATGGATTTTACTCTGTGCTGCAGGTCTGTGACCCCATCCCTAATGCGGGACTCACTCTCCATACCTGAACTTGGGTTTTTACCTCTGGTTTCGGCCTATCTGCTGCCCGCCTCACAGAAGCGCTTTCTGCAGGAAGCGCTCTCTCCTCCCTCCCCGACCCCGGCTTTGACACCCTCTCGATTTGTGTGAAGGGAGGACAGTGACTGGGACCCCTTCACTGTGCTACATTTTTGACTATGAGGATAATCCAGTCATTTGAGACTTAAACTCAGGAAGGAGGTCTCAGGATGTATTCCCTCAGGTTCCTTCTTGGTTGGTGTCTGGAATCGTCTTTCTAGCTCTGTGTCCTCAAACAGCCTTCCGTCCACACTGCATGTTATCGTGCCAGTTCGTACATCCAGGGAATTGTCAGAAATGTAACTAATCACTGTTGAAAAGTATTGATACTTTGGAATTCTTGAGTTTGAGAAGTGACGTTGATCTAGGCCGTCCTCCGGCCTGGCACTGAGATGGGCTGTTTCCTGGTTGGGTTTCACTTTCTCCTCACGACAACCCTGCGAGGTGCTGCGGCAACCAAAGGTGGATTCTCAACAGTTCATCTCAGTGGAAGAGTCTACTTGATGCCATAACTCTGAATTGCTTCTAAAAATAATTGAGATTTTAAATCTGGTGTTCTTCTTATCGGCTGCTAATTTTTTTAACTATTATTTTTTAAAACTCAAGTGTAATATTTAAACTAGAGAGAGAGTGGTACAGTGAACCTCCATACATACCCATTGCTTTTCTTTCATTTTTTTAGAAACATTCCAATACAGTTTTTTATCTGAAGCACTTACTGTACATTTTTTACGTGCACATGAATATAAAGTTGGCGTCGCCCCCTGACCAATTACAGTGTTCTTTGCAGGTATTGTTAACCCGTGGCCTGGCGAGACCCCGGCCTTGTCTGTCCAAAGGCACTTTAACAGCAGCCTTTTCCCTAGCAATGCGGTGAGTAAGAAACTGCGCCTGAGGAGCCAGCTTGCTTCTGAAGGCCTGCTCCTCCTGCTTTTCTTCTCTTGTTACTGGTATTAGATACGGGCTTGCCCACTTTGTTAGAATTTACAGGAAGTGTTGTTCTTGATGAAAATGACACATCTGTGACTGCCCTGTTCTTAATCTTCCGGCTGTACCCTTGAATGTTTTTGCATCATGATTTGAGGGAAGCTATTCAAAATGAATTGCTTTTATTCTGCCAGGGGCCAAGATATGACCATTTTTCCTTTTGAGCTTTTAGTTGATAAAGGAAACCTAAGAGCTGAAAGAGGCCCAGCAAAGGGCAGGGTGAAAGGATTCAGGGAATAGTGTTGCGAACACGGGTTTAAGACACTGGAGTTCGGAGGACCAGAGAGGATGTGATATTTATCTTCACTTAGTCAGTTTGGAGATGTAAAGTCGTAAGAAGCTAAATATTTCCTGATAGAAATCATACCAGCAAGTCTGAGAGCTGCCAAGTGTAAAGAGCTGTGCTTGTTAATGGGTCCAGAACATACTTAAACTGCTGAAAGGAGCAGTAACTTGGAGAGTTGTTAATAAGATAGCTTGATAATCTGAGATCATCTTAATCCCCAAGATAATAATAATTTGGGAAAGAAGGAGTGTTGTGGTCAAACCAGCTTGGTAAAGCTGCCCGTCTGCCCCTTCCTGGTAATTCACCAGGCACCTTCCTGCTGAAAGCTCTGACAGATCCTGTGGTAGCAAACTCTTTGGGCTTGTTTAACCTGATTTGACCCAAACATATCTGAACATGGAGTACTCTCGCCCAAGTTTTAGATGATGGAACATGTCTGTTACTATCCTGTGGAATCATTTTCCATGGAACACCAATTTGAAAAATGATGGTCTAGATTATAGGTTGGCAAACTTTTTCTGCAAAAGGCCAGCTAGTAAATATTTTCAGTTCTGTGGGCTACGCAGCTTCTGTCACAACTACTGTGCCACTATAGCCGCCAAGCAGCCATAGACAGTACATACACAAATGAGAACAGCTGTGTGTTCCAATAAAACTTTATTTACAAAAACAGGCAGTGGGCAGTTTTTGACCTGTGGGCCACAGTTTGCCGACCTGATCTAGACTGTGTTTTCTACTAACCATTAGCCACGTGGGGCTGTTTAAATGGAAGTTTATTAAAATTAAATAAAATTAAGAATTCAATTCCTTGGTTTCATTAGCCATATTTCAGGTGCTCGGGGGCCACGTGACTAGTTGAAAACCATATTGACAGCACAAATGTGAAACATTTTCATCATCACCAAAAGTTCTATTGGACAAGGCTGGTGTACACCGTCCAATAGAAATATGATGAGAATCACATTAAATAAGTCAAAAGAAAGGGGAAATTGAGTTTAACGATATATTTTATATAAACTGCTATATCCAAATTTATCATTTTTGCATGGAATCAATACTTTTAAATTATTTTAATTAAAATTAGATAATTTATTAATTTTTCTTTCCGTGCTGAGTCCTCAAAAAGTGGTGGCTATTTTACACTTAAAACATAGGAATTTGGCCTAGCCACATCTTATGTGCCCAGTAGCCCCTGACATGTGGCCAGTGGCTACTGCGTTGGACAGCACACCTCTAGAGGCTAGACCTTCATAGCAGGAACAGAATCCAACTGGTTATGCTATGATTAAAGAAGTAGAACAAATTATCTAGGTAACAGTCATACGTTCGTTACATACTTTGAGAGGAGTTTCATAGAGATGTATTTAATGAGTCGTAGCACATGTTTTCCTAGATCAGGTTTACTGCAGCTCCCTCTCCTGAGTCACCTGAGCAGCTCATTCCAGCAGCATCACCCACCCTCTCCTCTGTCACAGACAGCGGAGGATTGACACACAGACGCCTGAGCCCAGGAGTGCAGCAGCATCCTCTAGCTCCCCTGTCTTCCATCTCCCAAGAACACAAGTCGTCTTTCCGTCCCAGCATCCTTCCCTTGTCCCACTGTGGCTGCAGTTCACACTGTGATCCACCAAGAGGGTCATCTAGTCATTCCACCACGTTTCTTCTCCTTTGAGAATATAATAGCGTCCATCATTTTAAGTTTTTTCTTTCCATATGTCAGAATCCATTGACTCACTTGTTAAGGCCAGGCTGTTCTAAAGCCTTTTTCTTGCATAGTGCACTTTTTTTCCTCCTCTGAATATTTGTAAGTAATTGAACAGGACCAGGGCCTTGTAAAACAAGATATTCAGTGGTTTTGTCATACAATATGTAGATACTACTACTAAAAGTCTATGAAGTCATAACTGATATGTTTAGATGTGATCACCAAGTCCTATAATACAAATAGCTAACATTCACGGGCCGCACGTTGTTTTAAGACTTCTACACACATTAACTGACTCCTCACCACATTCTCGTATCTCCATTTTATAAATGAGGCAGCTAAGGCCCAGAGAGGTTAGGTCAGTTGCCCTTGGTCACACAGCCGGGAGGGGCAGGGCCTGGAATTAAACCTGGGCCATCTGACTCCAGAGCCCACACTTTTTATTCCCTACTCTTTATACTTGCTTCATATATTCAACACATTTTTATATTCTAAGATCAATATATATTTCTTAAATTAATGGCCCATGGGAACCTTCCCAAACTCACCTTGTTCCATTTATTATCTGGATATATATTCAGAATAAATTGCCTAATTGAAGTATGAGTTATTGGTGATTTATCACCCAGTAAACATACCCATGTAAGCACCACCCCACCTGTGAAATAGAACAACAGTAGTAGCACCCCAGAAGCCCCTCTTTTCCTCCTTTCCAGTCACTTTCCCCATCCTCCTCTCCCGTGTACATAGTTTCTCATTCTGCTTTTTTTTTTAAGTTGATTATAGCATGAGGATTCTCTCATGTCAGTAAAACTTCAGTAAATTGATTTTTCATAGCTGCGTCATAGACTAAAGTATCACTTATTCAACCTTCCCCCAGTGAATGGGCCCATTTTCAGCCTTCAGTCTTCCTAGAAGTCCTGTGAAGCATAATTCCAAGGGATTTGGGGGTGTTGGTAGGGTTGTTCTTTTGTTCCAGGTTCACATTAAACGTGTCTGAGTAAGGTGATATGTCTGTGTCTAGCCCTGTGATTGCTGCACAATTTTCAGACAATCTGATCCGGCCGTTCCTCATCCACATTGTGTCTGTGCCCGCTCTCATGACTCATCTCAGCACAGTGACCCCTGAGGTGAGTGGGCTCTGAATTCCCCCAATTCCATCTTTGCCTTTGTCCTTAAAGTAGAAAGTAAAATGTTTTCTCTGTTAATTTCGACCTCGTCTCCTGATGATTCTCCTAAATCAGTAGCTACCGTAGACACACTTGTGTTAGAAGCCCAGAGAAAAAGGGTCTCATCTTTGTTCATTTTCTTCTTGGTGATGGATAACATGTTTGGCAGCTAGGGGGTGATCTGCAGGGATAGAGTTCACACTCTGGTGGGAAGCTCCTTTTATCAGCTTCCGCTTTAACAGTCTACGATTGTTTGCAGCGCCTCACTATTTTAGAATCTCATGACATGCTCCGTAAATTCATCACATTTTTAAGAGACGAAGATCGATGCCGTGATGTATGTGAAAGTTTAGAAGGATGCCATACACTTTGTCTCATGGGTAAGTATCTATGGCTGGAATTTTATTGTGTTCTGGGCGTTGGGAAAAGCCCAGGTGTTTAGCTTTCCACCATTCTGGAGGCCACAAGCTGTTTTTAGTAAAAGTTGGAAGTGCTTACAATAAAAGACAGGTAATGAGGAAAACAGTTTAAGTAGACACATGAAACTGAAAATCACGTGGAAAAATACATCAGCCTGGCAAACTAGCTGAGTGACTGTAAATGAATGTTAACTTTCAGCCCTTAGCTTCCTGGCAGCCAAGGGAAAAATGAAAACGAGTTACCTGGATAATTCTCATCTCAAGAGAGAAGAAAGCACAGTTTGGTGGGTCTTAGATCAGAGTAGGGTCTACAATGTCTGTTTTACAGTGTTTTCATTTAGATGAGAAAAGGGTTTGGGGATAGAGAAGCATTTGAAACAGCAGAGGTACACAACTCTCGTTGCCTAATTAGAGGAAATTTATTTTACATAGAAAAAGGTTATTGGGGCTACATTTTAAGGGAGTCGATGGTAAGAGTCCTCACAGAAAACATTAAATAAATTCAGTGAACACTGAATAACAGTGATTTTCCAGGACTTTTCAGCTATTCTTCAGGAGGTCATTTCTTGTGTTGACCCTTGGTTTTAGAATCTTGGTGTAAGAAAATGTTATACTAACTTAAAAATCTGTGTACCTGACATTTTACACGTTACCTCATATAGTCCTCACATCAAGAGTGGGGGTCATCACTCCAGTCTTACAGATGAGCAAACAGACTCAAGAAGTAGGTTGAGGGTCACCTAGCTCGCCTCTGGCAGAGCCAGGATTTGAGGCCAGGTCTGCCTGTTTCTAAGCCCTGCACAGCACTGCAGCCCCAGCACTGATGGGTTCCTCTCTACGTGGAATTTCTTCCTGCACGCAGACATGGATGCATGAGCCCCAGGCAGAGAGCAGGGCTGGGAGGTGAGGAAGCGTGTCTGTCCGGGCCTACCGCACTCAGCCTTCTCTCTTTGTAGGCAACCTCCTGCACTTGGGCTCCCTCAGCCCCAGGGTGTTAGAGGAGGAGACAGATGGATTTGTGAGTTTGCTCACCCAAATGCTCTGCTACTGTCAGAAGTACGTGTCCCAGAAGAAATCCAACCTGACCCACTGGCACCCTGTCCTTGGCTGGTTCTCCCAATCCGTGGACTATGGGTGAGTTCTGGAGGCAGATCGCCGTCTTCCTTGTCTCTGCCTGCCTCTCTTCCACCACTTCCCCCTTTTCATCGAGATTTGTGGGCCAGGCCTGCAAGCCAGCTATGTAGGCATCAGGAAGCTTTTGTCGACTGGGTGGTAAACAGGATGGAATTAGGGTGAAGAACAGATAGAGGGTGTCTGGGATGTGACTGTGACACGTGGGGCCTGGGGGGAGCAACAATGCTGCTGGCAGCACAGGAAGTCTGTGTGGAGCGAGAGGGCCAAGAAAGAGCTTGGTGCCTTCTGCGTCCAGGCCTCAGCGGCAATTTGTGGATCCCACTTCTCTTATAGCATCTTACTTGCCGTGCTGAGTGGCAGTCCCCAGCTACCCTTCCGTGTGGCCATCCAGCAGGTGGAACTGACGTGCCCGCTCTCCTGCTCTCTCCTAGCCTTAACGAGTCCATGCCCTTGGTCACCAGACAGCTGCAGTTCCTGTGGGGGGTGCCTCTGATCCGGATCTTCTTCAGTGACATCCTGAGCAAGAAGCTGCTGGAGAACCAGGAGCCCGTCCACGTGCCGCCAGCGTCCCCACAGAATGTGCTTCCTGTGAAGAGTGAGTGGCTCTCCTTCCCCGAAGTGCAGCGCCTGCCTGGCCCTGTGTACCTGCTCCCCTCTGTCATGTGACCTCTGACTTCTCCCCTGAAGATTTTGAGACGGCTTAAATCAAGTTCACATTTAGCAAAACAGTGACTGGAAGTCCTTAGGGATAGTAAACAAGGACTAGGGAAATGTAACTATGTGAACAAAATCAAGGTTGTGTGTAGAGAACGTCCACAGATGATCCATGAGGGCTGCCATGCTTATCTCTGAACTGCCATTTGGCTCTGAATTTCCAGTGGCCAAAAATGAAAAGGGATTTGTGGACCCTTTATTACTTCTCATTAGTAGGAAGAAGGAGGAAGATCTATTTCCTAGGGGAAGTAGAGCTTTTCTGAGTTCCTAATCATAAAATAAATCTCCCCTGTGGAGCTGCTTATACAGGTGGTAGTGATCACTGACCAGGCTACCACCTCAGCGGCATCCCCGTTGCAGGGTCACTAATGGGTTCCTTGGAAAGGTTTCTTATTGCGCACTCTGATAAAAGTAAGGCAATGCTGTTAACACATAATTCAGTGGAGTTACTTGCCTATGGCAGATTGCCAGGTTCGGTGTGGTTTTTCTTCTGCCACCCAGTGTGTCACAAAGCTCCATCTTGTAGCTGTCAGTGAGCATGGGCTCAGTGTAACTTCAGCAGGATATAGATGCGAAGGTGTAAAACGAGAGTACAACCCCAAACTGATAATGAGTACTGGAGGCTGATGCTCCTACTTCCCTCTGAAAGCACAGAACATTGGGAATTAGCCAGGCCCCCCACCTTTGCCCCTCTTCCCATAATTCAGTCCTTGGAAGTTTCACCTTTGTGGGTTCTGAAGTTAAGTGGTTACAGTAAAAGAATCCACAGTAAGAATCAAATATGTTTGGCTTGTTCTGACAGATCTTGTGCTGTTCTAAAGAGGTCTTTGTGTTCTGTCTACAGACCTTTTGTTACTGCTTTTCTGATTTACCCAAAAGAGATGATTTGAATCAAAGCTGCAGCCTCACTGTCTGGCTCTGGCTGGAAATTAGGAGCTTTACTGAAGCGCTCTCCCCTTTATGGGGTGGAGTTTGGCAGACGGCTGAACTTCTGCTCACACGTTCCTCCTTCTCTCCACGCCAGCTCTCCTGAAGCGTGCATTTCAGAAGTCGGCGTCAGTTCGGAATATTCTCAGGCCTGTTGGGGGTAAACGTGTTGATTCTGCGGAGGTACAGAAGGTTTGCAACATCTGCGTCCTCTACCAGACCTCACTGACAACTCTAACCCAGATCCGGCTGCAGATACTCACAGGTCTGGAGTCCTGAGGTGGTCTCCGCCATCTCTCACATTTGCCAGACAAGTTTTCTTAGAAGTTGATTCTCTCCTGGCTTCCTTGACTCAGAAAACAGATTCTGAAGAAGGGTATTTTTGAGCTATTCTTAGAACTTGATTCTCTTCAGTTAAATAGCTTAAGGTCATTGCAGTCCTAGCACTTCTAGCTTGTTCCTGTGACCTGGCTTTTATTTTCATTATGAAGTGCAACTTGCTTTTTTAAAAGTTAACATTTTTTTATGAATAGAAAACTAGAAAAGACAAGGAAGCAGAAAAAAGAAAACTTAAACCACTCTTAATCCTACAGTCCATAGATAACCACCTGATCCTGAGTGTGTTACATAAATATATATTTAGATTGAAATGCATAGTTTTATTTTTTCCTTTCCATTAATCACATTATAAGCATTTTATCATGTCAGAATTCTTTAAAAACCTCATTTTTATTGGTTGTGTAAGATCTCATTGCATGGATATGCCCGACATTTTCCTTTTTAGCTGAGCAAGGAAGAAAGTCCCCACTGTGAGCAGCACAGGAGTTGTTAGTATGATGGGTGTTATGAGGACAAAACGTCTATAAACCTTGAAGCTGTTGACTGCATAAAGGGTTAAGAACTTCTCTGTTACATTTTACGTTTTTTAAATCAAAGTGCTGCTACTTCTGTCTTTCACACTTACTTACTCATCTTCAGATATTTATAGAGCACCTATGTGTGCCAGGCACTGAGGATGCAGAGGGGAATAAGACAGCCAAGGTCTGTGTTCCCAAGAGGATTACATTGCAGTAGTGAGGAGACCAATGATAAGTCAGAGGAAAGTATATTTAATATAATGAAGGACACTGTGACAATGAAAATAATGAGACATTGTTGACTTGGACTAGGGCAGGGTTTCTCAGCCTTAGCACTGTTGACATTTGGGGCCAGATAATTTGTTGTTGTGGAGAGCATCCTATCCATTGTAGGATGTTTAGCAGCCCCTGACCCCTACCCATAAATTCCAGTAGCACCTCTCTCCCACTTTTGACAACCGTACATGTCTCCAAACATTGTCAAATGCCCCCTGGGGTGGGGCGGTGTGCAAAGTCATCCTTGGTTCAGAACCACTGGGCTGATGGAGATGGAAGCCGGAGGATTTACAGTCCACTCCAGGAGTGGAGTTTACAGGTCTTACTAGTAGATTGGATTTGGGGGAGTGAGGACTATAAGTTTCAAAGATGTTGCCAGATTTCTGGCCCAAGCAACTGTGTGGATGGTGGGGCCATTTGCTGAGCTAAGGGATGTGGGGGAGCAGGAGGTGGAGGGGGGATTGTGGGCCATCGAGAGTTCTGTCTGGCTGTGATAGTGTAAGGTACCTGCTGGACCTGCAGCAGAGATGCCAAGCCAGCATACTGTGTACTGTGTGGAGGCTTGAGCAAAGGGGTGGGGTGAAAGGCCTGGGCCTGAGGGCCATTTCCCTAAGGAGAGTGCAGAAGGAGAAGGGGCCCAGATGAGCTGGCACCCCAGCACAGTGGGAAGGTCTGGGAAGCATACTGAGTGAGATGATTTTGAGGTAATAGCCTGTGTCCACCTTTATAAGATAACCACATTAAGCGTCCCCCATTGTCCCAATGAGAGAATTGAAAAAGAAGGTTTTTGGCCAATTTGAAAGTATATGATTTTAGGGAATTCCCTGGCAGTACAGTGGTTAGGACTCAGCTCTTTCATTGCCAGGGCCCGGGTTCAATCCCTGGTCGGGGAACTATGATCCCACAAGCTGCGCTGCGTGGCCAAAAAAAAAAGACGGAAAAAAAATACATGATTTTAAAAAGGAAGATGAGCTAGTCTAAAGTATATGTATAATATTCATTCTATTAGCTTGGCTATACACAAAACTATACACAAACTAGATTATAGAAAATAACATACTTGTTTTAAAAATACTGCTGTTTTTCTGCTCTCACAATTTACAAAATGTCTTTGTTCGTGCTCCTCACATACGTGTGTTGGTCCTGGAGCCACGTGCTGCTCCTCTGACCCGGCTCTCCAGAGCATGGCATCTTCATTTCTGTCTAAATTGCTCAGGATGCAGCCCTCATTGAATTGGTATATCATGCTGTAAATGAGTATATTTGTCCTGTAGAAGTATACCTGTGATCTCTGCATTGTAACTTCTTACTCCATTTTTTTTAATTGAGGTATAGTTGACATGTAACATTATCTTAGTTTCAGGTGTACAACATGATTTGATATTTGTACACATTGCACAGTAAGACTAGTTAACATCCATCACCATACATTGTTAAATTTTTTCTTTTTTTTCTTGTGTTAAAGACTTTTAAGATCTACCCTCTTAGCAACTTTCAGAAATGCAGTATATGTTATTAACTATAGTCACCATGCTGTACTTTACATCCCCATGACTTATCTATTTTATAACTTGAAGTTTGTCCTCTTTGATCCCCTCCACCCATTTTGCTTACCTTTCCCCTACCGCCAACCCCCTGCCCCAGCAACCATAGGTACACCAATCTGTTCTCTGTATCTATGAGCTTGGGATTTTTTCTTTGTTTTTTAGTTTCTGCATATAAGTGAAATTGTATGGTATTTGTCTTTCTCTGACTTATTTCAGTTAGTATAATGACCTCAAGGTCCATCCGTGTTGTCACAAATGACAAGATACCATTCTCTTTTATGGCTGAATAGTATTCCTGTGTGTGTGTGTGCGCGCACGCGTGCGCACACATGCACACCACATCTCTTTATCCATTTGTCCATTGGTGGACACTTGGGTTGTTTCCTTTATCTTGGATATTGTAAATAATGCTGCTGTGAACAAGGGGGTACATACATCTTTTCAAATTAGTGTTTCTGTTTTCCTCAGATGAATACCCAGAAATGCAATTGTGGAATCATATGGTAGTTCTATTTTCAGTTTTTTTGAGGAATCTCCATACTGTTTTCCATAGTGGCTGCACCAGTTTACATTTCCAGCAACAGTGCACAAGGGTTCCCTTTTCTCCACATCCTCACCAACACTAGTTATTTCTTGTCTTTTTGGTAATAGCCATTCTAACAGGTGTGAGGTGATATATCATTGTGGGTTTTTTTTTTTTTTTTAAATTTTTATTTTTTTTTGCGGTACGCAGGCCACTCACTGTCGTGGCCTCTCCCATTGCAGAGCACAGGCTCCAGACGCGCAGGCTCAGCGGCCATGGCTCACGGGCCCAGCCGTTCCACAGCATGTGGGACCTTCCTGGACCAGGGCATGAACCCGTGTCCCCTGCATCAGCAGGCGGACTCTCAACCACTGCGCCACCAGGGAAGCCCTATCATTGTGGTTTTGATTTGCATTTCCCAGATGGTTAGTGATGTTGAGCACCTTTACATGTGCCTGTTGGTCATTTGTATGTCATCTCTGGAAAAATGTATTCAGATCCTCTAACCATTTTTTAAACAGATTACTTGTTTTTTTGTTGAGTTGCATGAGTTCTTTATATATTTTGGATATTAACCCCTTATCAGGTATATGATTTGCAAATATTTTCTTCCATTCCATAGGTTGCCTTTTCATTTTGTTGATGGTTTCTTTTGCTCTGCAGAAGCTTTTTAGTTTGTTGTAGTCCCACTTGCTGATTTTTATTTTTGTTGACTTTGCTTTTGGAGTCAGGTCCAAAAAAATCATTTCCAAGACCCTTGTCAAAGAGCTTACTGCCTGTGATTTCTTTTAGGAGTTTCATGGTTTCAGATCTTACATTCAATTCTTTACTCCATTTTGAGTTTATTTTTATATATGGTGTAAGGTAGTAGTCTAGTTTCATTCTTTTGCCTGTGGCTGTTCCAGTTTCCCAATACCATTTATCGAAGAGACTGTTCTTTCCCCATTGTAAATTCTTGCCTCTTTTGTTGTAAATTAATTGACCATATATGTGTGGGTTCATTTCTGGGCTCTCTATTCTGTTCCATTCATCTGTGTGTGTGTTTTTATGCCAGTACCATACTGTTTTGATTACTGTATCTTTGTAATATAGTTTGAAATCAGGGTGCGCGATGCCTCCAGCTTTGTTCTTCTGTCTCCAGATTGCTTTCCATTCAGGGTCTTTTTTGATTCCATACAAATTTTGATTCTATTTCTCTGAAAAATGCCATTGGAATTTTGATAGGGATTGCATTGAATCTATAGATTGCTTAGAGTAGTATGGACATTTTAATAATATTAATTCTTCCAGTCCATGAGCATGAAATAACTTTCCATTTATTTGTGTCTTCTTTGATTTATTTTATCACTGTCTTTAATTTTATTTTATTTATTTTTTTATTTTTCATTGCATTGGGTCTTCGTTGCTGCGCGCGGGCTTTCTCTAATTGAGGCAAGTGGAGGCTACTCTTTATTGTGGTGTGCGGGTTTCTCATTGTGGTGGCTTCTCTAAGCACACGGGCTTCAGTAGTTGTGGCACGTGGGCTCAGTAGTTGTGGCTTGCGGGCCCTAGAGTGCAGGCCCAGGAGTCGTGGCACATGGGCTTAGTTGCTCCGCGGCATGTGGGATCTTCCTGGAGCAGGGCTCAAGCCCGTGTCCCCTGCGTTGGCAGGCGGATTCTTAACCACTCCGCCACCACGGAAGTCCCTTATCAGTGTCGTATAGTTTTCAGTGTACAGGTCTTTCAAAACTCCTTGGTTAAATTTATTCTAGATATTTTATTCTTTTTGTTGCAGTTGTAAATGGGATTGCTTTTGTAATTTCTATTTCTGATAGTTCATTTCTGATAGCAGCGAATTTTTGTATATTGATTTTGTATCCTGCAATTCTACTGAATTAATTTATTCTAACAGTTTTTTTAATGAAATCCTTAGGGTTTTCTATATATAATATCACATCGTCTCAAATAGTGAATCTTACTTCTTCCTTTCCAACTGGGTACCTTTTATTTACTTATTTTTTCTTGCCTAGTTCTGGCTAGGACATCCAGTACCATGTTGAATAAAAGTGGTGAGAGTGGGCCTCCTTGTTTTGTTCCTGACCTTAAAGGAAAAGCTTTCAGCTTTTCACAATGATGTTAGCTGTGGGCTTTTCATATATGGCCTTTATTATGTTGAAGTACATCCCCTCTGTACCCACTTTGTTGAGAGTTTTTGTATCGTAAATGGATGTTGAATTTTTTCAGATGTTTTTTCTGCATATATTGAGATGATCGTGTGATTTTTATCTTTCATTTTGTTAATATTATGTATCACATTGATTGATTTGCAGATACTGAACCATCCTTGCATTCCTGGAATAAATCCCATTTGATCATGGTGTATTATCTTTTTAATATCTTGTCAAATTCGGTTTGCTAATATTTTGTTGAGGATTTTTGCATCTATGTTCATCAGAGCCTGTAATTTTCTTTTTTTTGTTGTGTCTGTCTGGTTTTGATATCAGGGTAATTCTGGCTTTGGAAAATGGGTTTGGAGGCATTCCCTCCTCTTCGATTTTTTGGAAGAGTTTGAGAAGGATGGGTATTAATTCTTCTTTGAATGTTTGGTAGAATTTATCATTGGGGTCATCTGGTCCTGGACTTCTATTTGTTGAGAGGTTTTTGATTCAGTTTTCTTACTAGCAATAGGTCTATTCAGAATTTGTTTCTTCATGATTCAGTCTTAGAAGATTGTATGTTTCTAGGAATTTATCCATTTCTTCTAGGTTCTCCAGTTTGTTGGCATATAATTGTTCATAATAGTCTCTTAGGATATTTTGTATTTTTTTTTTTTTTTTTTTGCGGTACATGGGCCTCTCACTGTTGTGGCCTCTCCCGCTGTGGAGCACAGGCTCCAGATGCGCAGGCCCAGCAGGCCATGGCTCACGGGCCCAGCCGCTCCGCGGCATGTGGGATCTTCCCGGACCGGGGCACGAACCTGCATCAGCAGGCGGACTCTCAACCACTGTGCCACCAGGGAAGCCCGAGATGATCTTATCTTTGTTTATCCTTCAGTTTGTTAATATGGTGTATCACATTGATTGATCTGAGTATACTGAAGAATCCTTGCGTTCCTGGGATAAACCCCACTCGATCATGGTGTATGATCCTTTTAATGTGCTGCTGGATTCTGTTTGCTAGTATTTTGTTGAGGATTTTTGCATCTTTCATCAGTGATTGGCCTGTAGTTTTCTTTTTTTGTGACATCTTTGTCTGATTTTGGTATCAGGGTGATAGTGGCCTCATAGAATGAGTTTGGGAATGTTCCTCCCTCTGCTATATTTTGGAAGAGTTTGAGAAGGATAGGTGTTAGCTGTTCTCTAAATATTTGATAGAATTCGCCTGTGAATCCATCTGGTCCTGGGCTTTTGTTTGTTGGAATTTTATTTTATTTTTTTTTGCGGTACATGGGCCTCCCACTGTTGTGGCCTCTCCCGTTGCGGAGCACAGGCTCCGGACGTGCAGGCTCAGCGGCCATGGCTCACGGGCCCAGCCGCTTCGCGGCATGTGGGATCTTCCCAGACCGGGGCACAAACCCATGTCCCCTGCATCGGCAGACGGACTGTCAACCACTGTGCCACCAGGGAAGCCCCTTGTTGGAATTTTTTTTTTTTTTAACATCTTTATGGAATATTTTTAATCACAGTTTAAATTTCAGTGCTTGTGATTGGTCTGTTTATGTTTTCTATTTCTTCCTGGTTCAGTCTCGGAAGGTTGTGCTTTTCTAAGAATTTGTCCATTTCTTCCAGGTTGTCCATTTTATGGGCATACAGTTGCTTGTAGTAATCTCTCATGATCCTTTGTATTTCTGCAATGTCAGTTGTTATTTCTCTTTTTTCATTTCTAATACTGTTGATTTGAGTCCTCTCCCTTTTTTTCTTGATGAGTCTGGCTAATGGTTATTCAATTTTGTTTATCTTCTCAAAGAACCAGCTTTTAGTTTTATGATCTTTGCTATCATTTCTTTCATTTCTTTTTCACTTATATCTGATCTGATCTTTATGATTTCTTTCCTTGTGCTAACTTTGGGGGGTTTTTGTTCTTCTTTCTCTATTGCTTTAGGTGTAAGTTTAGGTTGTTAATTTGAGATTTTTCTTGTTTCTTGAGGTAGGATTGTATTGCTGTTAATTTCCCTCTTAGAACTGCTTTTACTCCATCCCATAGGTTTTGAGCCATCGTATTTTCATTGTCATTTGTTTCTGGTATTTTTTTAATTTCCTTTTTGATTTCTTCAGTGATCTCTTGGTTACATAGTAGCGTATTGTTTAGCCTCTATGTGTTTGTATTTTTTACAGTTTTATTCCTGTAATTAGTATCTAGTCTCATAGCGTTGTGGTTGGAAAAGATACTTGATATGATTTCAGTTTTCTTAAATTTACTAAGGCTTGATTTGTGACCCGGGATACAATCTATCCCGGAGAATGTTCCATGAGCACTTGAGAAGAAAGTGTATTCTGTTCTTTTTGGATGGAATGTCCTATAAGTATCAATTAAGTCCATCTTGTTTAATGTATCATTTAAAGCTTGTGTTTCCTTATTTATTTTCATTGTGGATGATCTGTCCATTGGTGAAAGTGGGGTGTTAAAGTCCCCTACTATTATTGTGTTATTGTCAGTTTCCCCTTTTATGGCTGTTAGCAGTTGCCTTATGTATTGAGGTGCTCCTATGTTGGGTGCATATATATTTATAATTGTTACATCTTCTTGGATTGATCCCTTGATCATTACATAGTGTCCTTCTTTGTCTCTTGTAATAGTCTTTATTTTAAAGTCTGTTTTGTCTGATGTGAGAATTGCTACTCCAGCTTTTTTTTGATTTCCATTTGCATGGAATATCTTTTTCCATCCCCTCACTTTCAGTCTGTATGTGTCCCTAGGTCTGAAGTGGGTCTCTTGTAGACAGCATATATACGGGTCTTGTTTTTGTATCCATTCAGCTAGTCTGTGTCTTTTGGTTGGAGCATTTAATCCATTTACATTTAAGGTAATTATCAATATGTATGTTCCTGTTACCATTTTCTTAATTGTTTGGGGTTTGTTATTGTAGGTGTTCTCCTTTTCTGTGTTTCCTGCCTAGAGAAGTTCCTTTAGCATTTGTTGTAAAGCTGGTTTGGTGGTGCTGAATTCTCTTAGCTTTTTTGCTTGTGTGTGAAGGTTTTAATTTCTCCGTCGAATCTGAATGAGATCCTTGCTGGGTAGAGTAATCTTGGTTATAGATTTTCCCTTTCATCACTTTAAATATGTCCTGCCACTCCCTTCTGGCTTGCAGAATTTCTGCTGAAAGATCAGCTGTTAACCTTATGGAGATCCCCTGTATGTTATTTGTTGCTTTTCCCTTGCTGCTTTTTTCTTTTTCTTTGTATTTAATTTTTGATAGTTTGATTAATATGTGTCTTGGCATGTTTCTCCTTGGATTTATCCTGTATGGGGCTCTCTGTGCTTCTTGGACTTGGTGGCTATTTCCTTTCCCATGTTAGGGAAGTTTTCAACTCTAATCTCTACAAATATTTTCTCAGTCCCTTTCTTTTTCTCTTCTCCTTCTTGGACCCCAATAATTCGGATGTTGGTGCATTTAATGTTGTCCCTGAGGTCTCTGAGACTGTCCTCAATTCTTTTCATTCTTTTTTCTTTATTCTGCTCTGTGATAGTTATTTCCACTATTTTATCTTCCAGGTCACTTACCTGTTGTGCCTCAGTTATTCTGCTATTGATTCCTTCTAGAGACTTTTTAATTTCATTTATTGTGTTGTTCATCATTGTTTGTTTGCTGTTTAGTTCTTCTGGGTCCTTGTTAAACGTTTCTTGTATTTCCTCCATTCTGTTTCCAAGATTTTGGGTCATGTTTACTATCAGTACTCTGAATTCTTTTCCAGGTAGACTGCCTATTTCCTCTTCATATGTTTGGTCTGGTGGGTTTTTACCTTGCTCCTTCATCTGCTGCATATTTCTCTGTCTTCTCATTTTGCTTAACTTACTGTGTTTGGGGTCTCCTTTTCACAGGCTGCAGGTTTGTAGTTCCTGTTGTTTTTGCTGTCTGCCCCCAGTGGGTGAGGTTGGTTCAGTGGGTTGTGTAGGTTTCCTGGTAGAAGGGCCTGGTGCCTGTGTTCTGGTGGATGAGGCTGGATCTTGTCTTTCTGGTGGGCAGAACCATGTCCGGTGGTGTGTTTTGGGGTGTTTGTGAACTTAGTATGATTTTAGGCAGCCTCTCTGCTAATGGGTGGGGTTTTGTTCCCATCTTGCTAGTTGTTTGGTATGGGGTGTCCAGCCCTGGAGTTTGCTGGCCATTGAGTGGAGCTGGGTCTTACCATTGCGACGGAGTTCTCTGGGAGAGCTCTCGCCAATTGATATCACGTGGGGCCAGGAGGTCTCTGGTGGTCCAATGTCCTGAACTTGGCTCTCCCACCTCAGAGGCTCAGGCCTGACCTCCGGCCAGAGCACCAAGACCCTGTCAGCCACATGGCCATGTACGTGGGGAGTTTCTTGCTTTTTGGGAAGTCTGAGGTCTTCTGCCAGCATTCGGTAGGTGTTCTGTAGGAGTTGTTCCACATGTAGATGTATTTTTGATGCATTTGTGGGGAGGAAGGTGATCTCCACATCTTATGCCTCTGCCATCTTGAAGGTCCTCTCAGTCACCCTGTTTTTTGTTTTTGTTTTTTTTAACTTATTTTTAAATTGTGAGGTTTCTGCATTTTGTAACCACATCCCCTTACCCTTGAAAATGTGAGGTCAAACCTTTAGGAATAATAATGAGATGGTTGTTAAATTTCTTTGCCTCCATTACAGTCCCTTCAGTTCACCCTCTAAACATCCATAAGTAGCATTGATTGAGTCTGCCCCCAGGCTAATATATCTTCCCCAAACAGTTTGTTCAAAATCTTTGTTCAAAATTAAGCCATTCAAAGTGCTCTGTAAAGTGAGGGGTATTATAAGGACTCAAATATAAGGTGACTCCTCCTTTTCTGAGGAACACATCTTACTGTACATTCAGTGACAAGTGGAACTTTAGAGCCACACTTTCTAGGTCAATAGCCATATTAAAAGCCTTCATAGAGAACAGTGATGCAGCTTGTGTGCCTGAGGCCTAGCCATCGAGAAGCCCTCTGCTTCTCCCGGGGTCAGTTTTTTGTGTAACTCTTCAGAGTATCTCATATTGTCATTCGCTGCTTTCCCATTTTTAACAGAGATAGAATAATAGCAGTAGATGAGAGGAAAGCTTTGCTAAATGTGGATAAGCCTGCAAGATAGTTTAAAGCAGGGGTTGGCAAACTATGGCCCATGGGCCAAGTCCAGCTCACCGCTTGCTTTTGTAATTAAAGTTTTGTTGGGAACACAGCCACGTGCATTTATTTACCTATTGTCTATGGCTGCTTTCATGCTGTGATAGTAGCACATTGAGTAGTTGTGACAGAGACTGGTCCAGACTGAAACCCTAAAAATGCTGACTCTCTGGCCCTTTCCAGAAGAAAATTGCTGATCCCTGATTTAAAACATAATCACTGAGTCAGCAGATCTGGGTTCTGTTCTTGGCTCTGACACTTACTGGTTGTGTGATTTGGGGCCAGTTACTCAATCTCTCTGAGCATCAGTGTCCTCCCTTAAAATGGTGATAACATCGGGTTTCCCAAGGTGAAAAGGAAGTATTTAGAATGGTATCTGACACATAGCAAGCACCCGTTAAATATTAGCCTGCTATTATCATTGTTGTTCTCATGGTGATGTTATTCTTCGTGATTGCACCTTCTTTCTCTCAACATGCATTAAATGGTCACTAATAGGTTTAAGTGTTTTGTTTTCCCGAAGGAGAGGAGACATAAGGGACTAGGTGGAGCCCCACCTGAAGCTTGGGTTTCTCTATCCTTTTCCAGGTCTCACTTACCTTGATGACCTGCTGCCCAAACTTTGGGCGTTTATCTGTGAACTGGGGCCCCACGGAGGGTTAAAGCTCTTCTTGGAATGCCTCAACAATGACACTGAAGAGTCTAAGCAGCTCTTGGCCATGCTGATGCTGTTCTGTGACTGTTCCCGGCACCTCATCACGTAGGTTGACTGCTGTGGGGCTGAATTCCTTTCCTAGAATGTGGAGAGACCAAATTACAGTGTCAGCAAGGAAGCATTTGTTAATGTGATTACTGCAAGCATTTGGACCTGTCATTAGAAGAATTAGACAAGACATTTACAAAGTGGGTGGCACTTAGTAGGGATTCAGCAGTTGTTAGTTCCCATCCTTTCAGGAGAGCTGGGTCATTACCACTTATGTGGGCTTTGGGGTCTTCTAGAGCTCGGTTCAAATCACACCTCGGCTGTTTACTCACTGTGCTAGGTAGTTAATTGGAAAATTCCAGAGCCAGTGTGCAGAACCTGGCTCAGCCACTCACTGAGACACCCTGGTCCAGAGGGGAAGGGGCGCCACCTCTCTGGGCCTCAGTTTCCTCATCTATAGATAGGAGTTCATAGCACCTACCTCTTAGCCGTGTGGGAAGGTACAGAAGAGATCAGTGATAGGCATAGTCCCAGGCACCGGCAGCAGTCAGTATGTGTTGGCTGTTATTCTTACAACTGTTGTCAAGCTGACCCTGGGCAAGTTGCTTAACCTCTCTGAGCCTCAGTTTCCTCAACACTGGAATGGAGACAATATTACCAATCTGATAGGGAGTAAATGAGAAAAGGAATGTCAAGTACCTAGTACAGTGCCTGGCACAGTGAGAAATTAACAAATGTTAGTCCCATTCAGTTCCTTTTCTTTAAGCTTATGTGTCTACTTGAGTATTTGGTATTCTTTTAATTCCACTTTTTCCCAAAAGGTTGGTGAAGAATTGTAAGATAGAATGGACCTCAGGAAGTTATATTCGGTCTGGGAGAGATTGGCAGGAGGGGATTAGGGGTATGTAGGTGGCGGATTGGGTATGAGTCATGGAGGGAGGGCCCAGTGAGTAGTTAGAGGGGAGAGCAGGGGTCTTTGGCTGCTGGTGACACCCCCTTAATTGCCTGGTCAAGGGTGACCCAAGAGTGAGTCAGGCTCTAAAGTGAATAGAGCAGTTATAGGAGATTTTCAGATAGAGCTGCATCTTATAGTTCATTTATTCATATATTCTTTCGGACATTTATTCGTTCACCCTCAAATACTTATCAAGCACTTACTCAGTGCCCCTAGTGTCTGTTACAGATGCAGAATAAGATTCCACAACTTCCCTCAGTAGACACAGACTCTCAGTCAAGATTCCTTAATAATTCAGACATGAATTCATAAGCAGTGTCACAGTCAGATTCTAAGAAAAGGGTAGAGCAGAACGTGTCGTTTCTTTCCTTTCTCAATTGTATTTTTTAACTTCTTACTATAGACGATTTCAAATAAATAGAAAGTGGAAAGAATAGTATAATGAACCTTCACGTACCTGTCACCAATTTCATTAGTTAGTTATTGACTCATGGCCACTCTTGCTTCATCTATACCTCCACCCACCCTTCCATCATATCCTTTTACCTGTAAATTTTATCTAACAGATAGAGCTTATTTCTTAAAATTATTTTGTCTAGTATGAGGAATAGATCTTTTTTTCCCCCTTCTTTTTAGTGGGAAATTATGAATAATTTTCTGTCTGACTTAGGATCCTTGATGACATTGAAGTTTATGAAGAACAGATTTCATTCAAACTAGAAGAACTGGTCACGATCTCCTCTTTTCTGAATTCCTTTGTGTTTAAGATGATCTGGGATGGAATCGTAGGTAAGGTAAAGATGTCAGCCGTTGTTTAATTGCTGCTACACATGGGAAGTCTAGAGTCTATAACATCAGCTGCTTCTTAGCCTTGTTGTCCATCAAAGTTAATTCAAAATGCACATTTATTCACATAGTTAGAAGTTTTATTTCTCCACTCTTTATGACCCCTTAAGATAGTAGTGTGGTTATGGAAGTCTTACTCTCCCAGGCATCCTTGAGGATTTACATGTGTGTGTGAAGGATTATTCATGATTAATTTTGCCCTGAAACTCCTTTTGATCCTTTGAGTTGATTTTCATGAAGATAAAACACGTGCCTGGTCCCACTTCAAGTTAGAGTCTACCTCCTGAAGTGTTTCCAGTCGATCAGCACCAAACCCCTTAGATTAAAAGGTCCTTTGTATGACATACAAGTGGGAGGCAGCGCGAGTGATTGTGTCTGAGACATTCCCGGGTCCCACAGGCCCTTAGAATGTACCCAGGGAGCCTTTTAATCCTGTTGATTCCATGTAACGTTCAGCATGAGGGAGACGAAGAACTGCTGGGCCTCGGGGCTGACGAGAGGAGACTCGGGCTATCCTCCTGTCCCCTCCAGTTCTGAGCAGCTCCGAGACTGTGGCTCTCCTGGTTGTTTTCCCCACAGAGAATGCCAAGGGTGAGACCTTGGAGCTGTTCCAGTCCGTCCACGGGTGGCTGATGGTGCTCTACGAGCGGGACTGCCGGCGGCGCTTCGCCCCCGAGGACCACTGGCTGCGCAAGTGAGCTCGGGGTGGGAAGGGGGTTTACGGAGGCTGGAGTCCCTCTGTCTTGCCGCTGGGACCATTGTGGCCTGATGCTCAGCACTTAAGTTTTAGGGCAGAGAGGACTTGGTCCGTCTTCTTCATCTTGTCCTTTCATCTGCATATGTCCCTATAAAGCACCTGTCAGGACAGGTCACCTCACAGTTGCTTCTGTTAGGACACAGTACGCTGAAGATGATTAGAGCTCAGTGTTGGCAGCCAGAGCTCGCATTGAGCAGATGTTTCACACGCAAACTGGAAAGAAAAGTTCTTTCAGCTGAACTAAGCAACAGGTTATGATCATTAAATGGCAGTTTTTATGAGCAGAATTAGCGGGATAAAAACCACAGCTAGGTTTGTTGGGGGGTCGGGTACGGAAATCCTCTTGCAACAACTAAACATAAGATCATGTCTGCCTTTTTTTAATCAATGACAGATCAACTCTTATGTAACTATTGAAGTTGTGGCACTAGAATAGAGATTAGCAGACTTTTTCTGTAAAGGGCCAGACAGTAGATATTTCAGGCTTTGCAAACCAGACAGTGTCTGTTGCACCTCCTCAACTCTGCCATTGTAGTGCAAAAGCAGCTAGAGACAGTACCTAATGAATGGGTATGACTGTTCCATTACAATTTTATTTACAAAAATGGGCGGCAGGCTGGATTTGACCCATAGGCTGTAGCTGGCCAGCCCTGCACTAGAGGATGGTTTTCTTGTTCTTTATCCCAAATCCATGTCTTTGTTTTTAAGGGATCTCAAACCTAGCGTGCTCTTCCAGGAACTTGACAAGGACAGAAAACGGGCTCAGCTGATCCTGCAGTACATCCCGCACGTCATTCCTCACAAAAACGTGAGTTGCACTCAGAGCTGGGGTCCTCCCACCAAGTTCCTGACTGTCCATTTTTGTTATCGCGATTATTAGAAATGAATAAAAACGATCATTCAGTAAACACAGATGCTGACTGGCTCCTATGCTGTTGCAGCTGTTATGCCAGGTGCTGGGGGTGCAGAGATTGAAGACAGTGTGAACTGTCCATTTGGCTAGTGTGGGGTGGATGCTATGGGGATGGATGCCGTGGGCACCCAGGGCAGGGGCTCAGGAGAAGACTCCACAGGTAGTCGGACTGTGCTTGCGGGCCCAAGGTGAGAGAGAATGTGGTGCCAAGCGAGAGCCGGGTGGAGTCAAGAAATGAAGCTGAGGAGGTTCGTAGAAGCTGGAGCAGGAAGGGCCTCGTAACCCAAGGGTGGGAGCGTGGATTTTGTCCAGAGCCATTGGAGAGTTTTTAGCTGTGGAGGCACCTGGTCAGAACTCTGCTTTAGAAAATTCCTTCTGGCCGTCGCCTGAAGGACTGGCGAGAGGCAGGTGTCATGGCCAACTGGCCTGAACTCGGGTGTGCCCACGGGAGTAGAAAGACAATGACATCAAGAGATTCTGAAGGAGGTAGCACCTCCGGGCCTTGAAGAACGATGGCACTCCGGGGGAAGGAGAGGAGGAATTCGGAGCATGCTCAGGTTTCTGACTTGGGGGCCTGGCTGCTCGAGAGGGCCATTCCCAGAGGTGGGGGCACAGGCAGGAGCGGGACTGGGAAGAGCCGGGAGCAGGCGACGTGTCTGTGGCTCCTCGAGGGTCTGGAGTACAGGAGAAAGGACGGGGCTGGAGGTGGACTCGACATGCGGATGGCTTGCGACCTCCTCAGTGCATTCATGCATGAGGCTGAGGTGGTCAGGGAGCCAGCGGGAGTGAGCAGACCGGGGACGGAGGCCAGAGCCCTGCACGGAGAGAGGAGTGATCAGAGGAAGGAAGAAAACCGGGGTGTGTGGCATACAGAGCCACGGGGCGTGAGAGCCTTGGGAAGGGCCAGGTGCTGCGGCAGGGGCTCCCGGGAGATGAGGGGCGTCCCTGGTGTGTCGTGAGCGCTCCAGAAATGTCTGCTCCTTCGGGGGGAGGCTCCTTAGAACCCACAGGTGCCCTTTCCTTTCTCTCCTGACTTACTTAGTCCTCCTCACTGTTCTCTGGTATTGTCTTGACCTTGATGTCATACTTGTGGCTGCCCTTCTTTACTTCCCCTCAAGCAGCGGTTCACAAACATGTGGCCGTTTAAATTCTTACTGCGCCTGAGAGCAGAGCCTCTCAGAAGGCTTAGACAGAACTAAGCCTCTCATGGAGATGACTTAGTCGCGCGCCCTCTATGCGTGAGCCCCTTCAGCGGCATCCCTGCCCCTGCCTCAGATAGAGGATGCGCAGCTTTGCAAAGCAGGCCATTGCATGGCTTCTGTCTTCCCAGTGGTGGAACATCCTTCCTTGTCTTACACAATCTACTTCCCTGTAACTTCTACCCTTTGGTCCTTGAACAGCCACTAAAAGTGGATGGTGTCATCTTCTGCGGTTTGCTTTCTGGGTGGTCTGTTTTCCAAGGGTGGTGCCCTTCCCTTCTCCAGCCAGTCCTCATTTGAAGTGGGTTCCAGCCCTACACCTCGTGGGTCTAGTCCAGGTTGGTGGAATCTGACTTAAAGTGCGGCTCCTCGCCCCGTTCCTGGGTGTCTGACTTCAGCCCTGGCCTACAGCGTCTGCTCTGGAATCTCCACTCTGTGTGTCTGCAGTTAACAAACGGTGCGCTGGGGCACCCCGGTTGCTACAGGATATTTTAATTTTTTGAGGGAAACACAGTGAAATCTGTTGGGCACCGTGTGAAGTACTTGCTTGAGATCACAGCGTCAGCGATAAATTCTGCTCCATTCTTCTTGATGATGTCCTATTTGCTAAGCTGGGTTTTAAAAAAATGAAATTAAAATATTTTAAATTTCAATTTATACGTGTTTTTTAAATACAGCTACTAAGTTCTTAGGACATAAACACTTATTAAGTTGTTAGGACTTAACTGTCTACTAAATGGAACTGTTAGGTATTTCTTTTGACCTAAGATTGCAGTAAGAAATATTACTGAGCCGTTAGGGGTGCTGAGAACAGGAAAGTCTGGGAAGCTCTGGGTTTAGCTGACCTGACTTAAGAGTCCAGGCTGTATGGTAATCCTCACCAAGGGCCGGGTGGGGGGCGCTTAAGATCTACGTCATGAAGATTATGAGCCATTCGTCCTTGGCTCATAAATCTATTGCCTCCCTTGGGAAAATAGGGCCCTTCTTCATCTTCTGGCCCCTGTCCTGCTCCTGTGATGGCACCAGCAGGCCTGGGATAGTGTCTGAGGCTTGGCGTGTTTTCTGTGTCTCGGGCTTCCCCTCTCTCTTCACAGCGTGTGTGCTGTTCTCTTCCGGTGACGTTCTTACTGGGGCATACAGGGGGTGAAAGCCTCTCTCCAGGCCTGCGTTGTCTCTCTCATCTGTTACTGTTATGCCATCTGCCCTAGACACCGAACCTCTCCCTCATTCTTGATCCCACCTGAGTGGGTGGCTTATAGTGCCTTTATTGCTTTCCTTAATATTTTTAAAAGTCTCAGCTCTGCCTGGTTCACACATGCAGCACTTCATCCTCTGCACTCTCTTATGTTGCTTTTACATGTTTATGTGCAGTTCATCTCCTGACTGGTACTTAAGGCCTCCCTCCCTCCCTCCCTCCCTCCCTCTCCCTCTCTCTCTCCCTCTCTCTCTCTCTCTCTCTCTCTCTCTCTCTCTCTCTCTCTCTCTCTCTCTCTCGCTTTGGCCTAGAAGGCCTAGGGCCACGTGTGGTGAGTAGGGGTGGGTAGTGTGGTGGTGTGTGCATGGGCCCTGGTCCCCCGTGCACCAGCTGTGTGGCCTTGCATGACAGTTTCCTCATCTGCAAAGTGGGATGATGATCCTTACTTAGATGTCCACTGTGCTCACTGAGGTCTCCTAGCCCCTTGAGAGCTGGTGAAAGTTACCCCAAACCTTCTTCCCTGCCCCACAGAAATCCAGAGCCCCATCCAGTCTTTCTGCAATTCATGGGAGGCCAGCAATCTTGTGGTCACCTCTGTAGTTCTGCCTCTGTGTCCGCTGTCTCTGCTCCATATAGTATTAACCTTGACAGGAGGCTTATCTTCTGCCTCAAGTTCCACAAGACAGCACCCCTTGTTCAGGTGATCGTGCTAAAGACTTGGGGGTCACGGGAAGCAGTCATGCCACATGGCCCCCCGTGAGTTAAATACCTGTGCTTGTCTCCAGCTCCCCAGCACAGAAGGCAGAGGCGAGAGTCCCCGGCATGTGCATCTCCAGCCACCCTCGCTGTCCTCAGCCCGCGCTCTCCCTTCCGCGTTGCCAAGGAGCCCCGAGAGCTTTTGCTGTTTTTCAGGGCACTTCAGTCCTAGTTTCTAGACTTGTAAACCAGCCACATGGCACCCCTGCACTGACTAGTGCCTCCACTGAGCACATCCCCATCTCAGGAGGTTGTCAGCAGTGGCTTTTGCTGTCACCTTATTTACTTCAGGGAGCTAATAGAATGATCAAATGAAAATGCAGTAGCCTCCCCTCGTGTATAGTTAGCTCTTATTACTACTGTTATTACTAGTGGCTGTTACTACTTGTTACTACCGTTATTACTAGTGGCTGTTATTTTTTGTATTTAACAATGCTCTTGACTTTGGGGAGATTTCCGTTTTTCAGAAAAACAGCTGAGGTTGGAGTTATTCGTTCATTCCGCTGACATGATTTGAGTGCTATTACAGGATGGGGCCAAAGGTCAATGCTCTCCTAAAGGAGCCTGTCAGAATCTTGAGAATGCAAGAGGGTTCTATTTAAATGATACTTGAGAAATATTACTGGTGGGACTGCGATGTGCTTGAGGAGACAGAGGAGGCAGGTAGAAAGGTCAGGGACCTTTATACTGTAGGGTCATTTACACATTTCTGACAGCAAAATATATATATCTTTGAAATGTTTCTGTGTTTTAAATTCATGCTATTGATTTCCTCTAAAGCAGGCACGGCTATATAAAGCACCCTCTGTAATGCGTGCTGCCGCAAGGTTTTTACGGTGGATTATTGACTGAACAAGGAGAATGATTTTTCTCCCAGACTGTTCTTAGCTGGGCTCTGGCTGCAGCCAGACCACTCATTCTGGAACCTTTCCCCTTGGCATGTATTCAGCTATATTTCTAATTCCCAAGAGCATTTGGGGGGAAGTTTACTGTGCTCACAAAACACTTCTAACCTGTAGCACACATCAAAGCATCCCATTCTGGGAGCCTCTCACGTGCTTACATTTCATTAATTTTGTACAGTGTGTTTTAGGGGATCCTCAGTTGTTGACCCCTTTATCGGTCTCACCTTTGCTCATTTCAGAGAGTTCTCCTGTTCCGAAACATGGTGACCAAGGAGAAGGAGAGACTGGGGCTTGTGGAAACCAGCTCTGCCTCCCCTCATGTCACTCACATTACCATCCGCCGGTCCCGGATGTTGGAGGTAAGAAGCCTGTTGCAAAGTGCGCTCTGTAAACCGTAGGGTTTCTAGTGGGTGACCTGTTGCCTCTGAACTGTTCTTATCACTCCTTGATCTAATGACACTGAAGCCAGGGCTGTGGGTGCAGGAAGGGCCTGTTTGTCCTGCCAGCTGCTCTGAGCACTGCTTGATTAAACACGCCCTCAGTTCTGGAGACCCCAGCGCAGCATTTCCCTCCCTTTACCCCACGAGGTGAGAGTGGCCAACACTCTGTGCCTCTGAAATGAGGACAGACATGCTTAGACCTGTGCAGACTCTGTCTGTCCTGGCAGGCGCTTTGCCCAGCCGCCCAGCTGTGAGTGTGGAGGCTGGAGTGCGGGTGTTAAGTTACTGAGCCATCCTGGGAAATACATCGATCACAGAGCTACACGTTCTTTTTGGACATAAACTTAGGAGCTGCACGTGAAGTGGCCCACCTATGCCAAACCCAGCATCCAGGGTTCCTCCCATGCAGCGACTTTGTGTGACTTTGAAATAGGTGCCTGTCCTCAGGACACTGTCCTCCGTATGTCAGGAAGTTGTCGTGATGTGTTGATTTTGCTGGAACAAGACCCTGAACATTGTCATAATAAATGCACGCACCTGCAGCGTCTGCATCGTGCCTGCCACGCGCTCCTCCGGCACTGGGCAGCGTATGTGCGCGTATGGTGACTGAGTCCCGTGTCCCCATTCCCAGGAGCGGCTTGGCTTCGTTGATATGCCCATGCTTGCTCTCTTGCCTTTCATCACACTCCAGCCACAGTTCCTCATCGGCATGTTCTGCAGCGTAGAACAGTCAGGGGATCCCGGACAGCCCGGGGCCGCATCGCCAGCCACCAGCAAACGGCATTGGCAGCAGCCCTTCCTCCGCACACGTTTTCGTTTCTGCCTCGGGGCATTTGTGCTGTGTTTGTCGCTCCTGGAGAACTTGTTTAAGTTCTCTGACCACTGGTGATTGACACTGAAAGCTGCCGGGGAAAGGCAGCAGGTGGTGAACAGATGATTTTGACATTCTCAAAACTAAGGATAAGAACTATAAGTGCCCCCAGGGGCCCTGCCAGTCATGGAGATGAGTAGTGCTCGCTGACAGTGTCTCGGCACGGAGCGTTTTGTTTGCATGCTAAATGAATAGAAATATTCTCCACTTCCACTGCTTGCTCCCGTTTTTCTTGAAGCACAGCCCTTGGACTGACCTCACAAGTGAGTTGATAAATGACAACTGACAACCAGCCTCAGTGTTGGGGCTGGTGGAGAGCACATGCCTCTAAAAGAGGCCACCTGAGTATTGCCTTGTGGAGATTTGGGCTCTATAATGCTCCGGCTTGTTAAGAAAGGACCAAAATTTCGGGTTTTGTGTGAAATCCACAGATCCTTTGTGTTGTGAACTAGTCAGGTTTTGTAAAGTACCTGGAAGGTCAGATAACACCTGTCTGCCTATCAAATTCAACCTGCTGGCCACCAGTTTGCAACCTCTGCTTTGACTCAAAGGAAAAAAGGCCCAGCTGTGTTGTAGGAACTCACTTCTCCAGCACTTCCTTTGTTGGACCCAGATGCACCTTTCCTGTCTCTTAAACTCCTCCATCCCACCGTCCGTCATACCCACTCCCATGTGGCCAGCACAACGGGGAGTCTGGGTGGTGGAAACTGTGGTGTCTCCTGAGAGTGACAGAATCCCCGACACCCTCCTCAAGTGTCACTGGGAGATTTACCAGACACCCGCTTACCCTGGGCCAGCTTGTTTAAACACATCCCTCAGGGACGTCAAAGGAGGGATTTCTGTCTTAGATTTTAGGCAAAGTCCATTTTCCTCTTTACGTTCCATTGGGATAGATCCTGTCATGAAATTGATCACTGGTGTTCGTACTGAATTAGGAAGGAGAGAGGGTCATTGATTCAGTTACCCCAGTTCTCACGATTCAGTGGTTTGGGTATCAGAACTTGAGAGCCCAGTCGCCTTTGCTTGATTAGGACACAAGGGGGCATCAAAAAGCCGATGTTTGACCCATGATATCCTGGGCCTTTATTCTGTCCCCTTGTTTATGGTTTGTACTGAAGGTGAGGCTTGTGTATTAGGCTTCCAGGTGATGGTCCAAAGTCCTGCAGGAAGGCCTCTCCTCACAGGGGTGAACGGGGGCCAGAACACCAGCACTGCAGAACTAGAAGGAGCTGTGGACACACCCTTGCTCATCCCTTTCCCCTCACCCCGTCAAAGGCAGGACTGAGGCCAGAGGAATTCAAGGTCACTCAGGTGTCAGTGACAGAGCTGGGCCTGGAAGCCAGTTCTCCCATTCCCCTTCAGTGTTCTGTGCATCCGCTCTTTGAGATGCAGAAAAGAAGAGGAACGCCCAGTCCCCCTTTCACCTTCCCCTGGGGCACAGATATAGAATTCTCCAGAGAGGGCAGTGGGGTGCAATAGGAAGTATGTCAGAAGAGGTGGGCAGCAGATTCCTCTCTACAGTGTTTCAAGGGGAGGCTAAAGTGGGGCTGACCCAGCAAAACTGAGATTTGAGTCCAGCAAACATTCCTGGAGCGCCTGCCATGAGTTTGACCACTTGCTAAGAGCTTTCACATGGACCATCTCGTTTAATCTGCATGACTCTGACACACCTCCTAACACATGCTAAGGTTAGGGAGCCATCATTTTAAAGCAGAATGGAGGAAGTCCTGCAGGCAGGGGCATGTTAGAATTCTCTCCCCGTCCCCACTCAGTGCCAAGATAATTACCTTACATTTAGGCAGAATGATTGAAATGCTGCAGCAGCTGCCTGGTGACTCCCTGTTTTTCTCTCCTTTTTGTCTAACTTAATGATTTTCATATTTCATGTGCATAAAAAAGTACTTTTCAGGATTGTGCATTCAAAACCGTGTTCTTATTCCTTCAGGTGACTTAGGGGACTTCAGAGGTAGTTTTTTTCCCTGCTCACTAACTTTGGAACCTAACTCCTAAATAAGATGGGTAGCCACCATGGCACAGGCCTTTGCATCAGTAGGTGAGCACAAGGAAAACACGACCGGCAGGAAGGCAGCAAGCGTTCCCCAAAACGGGTCTTGCCATACTGGCCTCATTTGCTTTGTGACAAGGAGCCAGACTGGCAGGTGAGTGGGTGCTGTGGAGATGGCCTGTCTGATGTCAGCAGAGCATCTGAGAGCACTGCACTTGTGCCTGAGGGGAGGAACGTGGGGTGGCCACAATAGGACATGGCAGCTGATGTGTAACCTGTTCTGTGACAGTATCTGAAGACATCGGTTTGACCCTGGTTATGGGGCCTCTCAGGCTGGGCCAAAGTACTCTCCCCTGGGCCCTGTCGTGTTCTAAGCATGGTTTTTTATAATCACTGCTCTGAAATGAAAGCCTAAGCAGCTTGCCCGTCAGCACCCACCTGCCAGGAATACATTTGAGGACAGGCTCTGGAGCCAGGAAGGCCTCGACAGATCAGAATCAAGAGATAGACCGTGCACGATGATTTAGCAGGAGAGCTCCAGAGTCATGTCCTAGCTTTCTGGACAGCGAGACATACCCAGTGGCTGCGTGTCTCAAGGGAGCTGACCGCAAGCCGGAGGTGCTGAGGCCTCTCTTCCCACCGCTTCTGCCCTCCTCCAGGCCCAGCGGCACTCCTGGCACCCATCTCCCTGCTCCCTGCCATCCCTCTGCTTTGCTTCCAACAGAAAAATCTTCCTAAGACAAAAAGCCAGCCATGTGACTCTCTGCCTAAACTCTTCTGTGGCTCCCCAGCGCCCTCAGGATATAACCTGAATTTTCCAGCATGACTCACAGCCTTTCATGATCTGGGGAAAGGTACCAGGAGTTGAGTGGTGGGGGGCTCCTCTGATTTTTCATCTTACAGCTTTCGTCTTGTCTCAGCGTCTTCCGTCCTGTCTGATGACCGAGAGCTTGTCGTGACTCATCTTGTCTGATCTCTCCATCTCCTTGCTCTGCATCCTCCTGAGGGCAGCCTCCCCTTGCCAAAGAGTGGTAAAGTCACATCCCCAGAATGAGTTTTTCTTTTAACAGGCTGTCGTCTAGAAGCAGGTGAAAACTGCTGGCTCTCGTCATGCACCCGTGCGTCCTGACACATTTAGTAATTACACTGGGAATGCTTCCCACAGAGGAGAGGGAGCTTTGAGGAGGGAGCCCTGAATTATGCAGAGGGCCTTGGCTTCCTAATGGGCGGTAATTCTGCCCTTGGCAGGACGGCTACGAGCAACTTCGGCAGCTCTCCCAGCACGCCATGAAGGGCGTCATCCGCGTGAAGTTTGTCAATGACCTCGGGGTGGACGAGGCAGGGATTGATCAAGACGGTGTTTTCAAGGAGTTCTTAGAAGAGATCATCAAGAGGGTGTTTGACCCAGCGCTCAACCTGTTCAAGGTATTTAAAGGGCACGAGAGCGTGGTTGACGGCAGCCAGATTCGAGGTGACAGATGAGAAGTGAAGGCCTTGCTTGTTGCAAGGCATTTAACTTCCCTGTCCCTACCCGTCCTTTTGCCTTGCAGACGACCAGTGGGGACGAGAGACTCTACCCTTCGCCCACGTCCTACATTCATGAGAATTACCTGCAGCTGTTTGAGTTTGTGGGCAAGATGCTGGGGAAAGCTGTGTATGAGGTAGGCACGTTAAGAACCAGTGAACAGGAATGGAAAATAAAATGTTCTAAGTACTGTGGGCTTCGTATACATGTAAGTGATCAGGTACATAGTGGCAACTGCCTGTCACAAGGATAAAGGTGAGGAGAGAGGGACGGGAACCAGCACCAACCGTGTTCTTGTCAGTGAAGCGGGGATAGTAGAGCTACGTTATTGGGTTGCTGCAGGTGGTAAATGAGGTAATACAGGTAAACATCTCCCACGGTGGCTGGCAGCTGGTCACGGGGGAAGTCGGAGCTGCCATCCTCACTGTTATTAGGAGGAAGGGTGTCTGAGCTTCTGCTCCCGGTGTCATGGGGCCGGGGTGGTGTGGCCTTCTGCAGGCTCTGGGCGAGCCCTCCCAGCTCCTGGTCCCTCTCCCCTGAGAGCCCACCAACTGGCAGGACTGCTTCCAGGTGGCGCTTTACCCCCTGCCCTGAGGATCCTGCTCCCCAGGAAGGAAGTAACGCTCCAGCTTCAGCTCATCAGCAGCCTGTCCCTGTGGCCTCACAGTGGACTCCAGAGCCACAGGAGACCAGTCCCTCCCCAGCCTGCCTCACCCCCAGCGGCCGCCACCTGAGCAGTGCTCGTGTCACACCCATCACAAAGCCCAGGGAGGCCAGGATGCCTTCCAGAGGCAAAGAAGCTATAGCGGGCCAGGCTGAGAGAGGAGGTCATGTGGGGTGAACATACTCTCTAGTCCATCATTCTCTCTGCGTAAACAGCCCCGGTCCACGGCCTCAGCCCTTGCTGTGATGATGTCAGGTGCCCCATGTGAGTCCAAGCACCCTCCAGGCCTCCTCCTGCCCTGGACTGGTTGGGTGGCCTGGGCTCATTCTCTGTGTTTCTGTTTCCACATCTGCAAAATGGAGACAATTTCTCAGTTGATTCCTCTTTTTTACAAACAAAACAAAACGAAAAAAACAAAAAAAAAAACCATGAGGCCCTGCCTGGGCATATGCCGTGTTTTTCCTTTGAGCGTGTAGCTGTGATGAGACCCAGGAGAGGCTGGGCCAGCTGAAAAACACCACTTCCTCGCTTTGTAAATGTCCTCCCCCACTTCCTGGGCCTAGTCTCCGTCTCCTCCCTCTCTGGCAATAAGGACCTCCTGGGTCCTGATGAGGAGTGGCCTGTGTTAACTCACTTCACACTTGTCCTCAGGACAGGCCCGTTGTGGGGTTTGATTGGCTCTCCCTTCTCAGTCTCTCCAGCCCGCACACCTCTCTCCACCCAGTACAGTCTGTCTGAAGTTCCTGGCGTTGTGCAAGGGCTTCCGGGCTGTGTCCCTGCCTCCAGGCCACTCCCCACAGGAAGTACCCGTGCGGAGAGCCCTCCCAGGGCTCCCTGCTGCCCTCTGGATAGAAACCAGACTCCAGGAGGCTTATGAGCTCTTCCTGATCTGCCCTGTTTGCCTCCCTGGCCTTCTCGCTCACCCCCTCCTTCACACCCCGTGCTGGGGCCAGACAGACCTGTGTTCCAGCCCTGGAGGGCACCTGTGCGCCTTGTACTAAAGGCCTCCTGCCCAGCTATCCCTTCCTCCTGGAAACTTCCCCCACCTTGTTCGTTTAACCCTTAAAACTGAGGCTCTTCTGGTCCCCGTTTACAGATGATAAAGCCAATGCCCCGTGGTCTAGCAGCAGCGGAGCTGAGGTGCGATCCCTGAGCTGTGCCGCTGCAAAGCCTGGGCCCTTAACCACTATGTGGTAATGTCCCCAGGAGGCGCTCGACTGTGTTTAGGTGGTAGGGATGTATCGCTCTCCAGATTGAAAATTTAGGAAGTCTAGAGATGTCATTGGCGCCCTCGGAGCCCCATCTGCAGCCCGAGCCGCCCTGGATGAGATCACCGAGACGGGCTGCTGGGCAGCAGGTGGCAGCTCCTGTCTCCTCTCTGGCAGGGAATTGTGGTGGACGTGCCCTTTGCATCCTTCTTCCTGAGCCAGCTGCTCGGGCACCACCACAGTGTCTTCTACAGCTCTGTGGATGAACTGCCTTCTCTGGATTCCGAGTTCTATAAAAACCTCACTTCCATTAAGGTCAGTGTGGAAGGTGGCATGGCTTAGCTGAGTGCCGGTGTGAACTCAGCCAAGTGACACCCCGTGGGGTTCAGCTCTACCCCGTCGTCGTGGGGTGGAGTGGGATTTCCTGCTGTGGTGAAGTGGCACACTCCTTAGCCACTGCAGGGCCTCGTGTCCCTGCCTGAGCACTTCCTCCCGGGACTGATGCTCACAGCCTCCTTCCTCCAGGTGACGAGTGGCCTTTTCCTTTGTTTCAAGTTGTACGGCAGCCACAGTGGTAGCTGCCCAAGCCGATGTCATGGGCGGGGAGTGTTAAAACCTTCAAGGATGTAGCACTCCTTGGCCCCTACATTGTCCCTTTCTCTGTTGCTTTAGCGGTACGATGGGGACATTGCTGACTTGGGCCTGACACTGTCATATGATGAGGATGTCATGGGTCAGGTAGGTGGGCCTCTGGCTGAACCTTGTTCCCCCTCCCCACTTTGGCTTCCTAAGACCTGCCCTAGTCTGGGTGTTTTCCCCAGGAGACCCACAGACTGGGGCTGTGTCTGTCTGTCTGTCCACCCTTCTCCTCTGCCTCCCCAGCCCCTTTGCCACCCTGCCAGGAGGGAGGGCGCTCCCCTCCCCTTCCCAGCTGACCTGGCCTTGGCCTGCTCGCCACCCAGAGAGCTCCCACCGAGACCCTGCTCTGCTTCCAGGGCACTTTGGGGTCATTTCTGATGGAAGCTGTGACTCCTACTTTGTACACTGCCTTTCGTTACCATGGTGAGGATTAGCTGTTCCAGAGGATCATGACTGAGACATGGGGAAGGAACCACCTGACAGGGTGTGCCTCTAACAGAGCCCTGTCCTTGCTCCTCCTCGGCATGGAGAGCAGAGCCGGGGAAAAAGACCCTTGAAGTCGTGGCAGCAGAGGGGCTTCCCCCGGACTTTCTCTGTCCTGATTTCCCTTGCTGGGCTCCCAGTCCCTCCATTTGCATCCCCGGACCCCCGCATGAGCCCCAGTGTGCATGTGGTGTTAGGGCCGCTCTGGAGCTCGTAGTACAGGGCCGACTTCCCAGGGCCTCAGCGAGGTCACTCAGTCTCCCTGAGCCACACTTTCCTTATCTCAACAAATACCATTTGCCGAATTAGTCCTTGCTGGGACCAGTGTCACCAGACGCCCTCTAGACCGCACGCCCTGTCCTCCTCCTGAAGAACCACTGAGCACGCTGGCACGTCAGGGCCCTAAGAAGCCCATGAGAAAGAAACCTGCTGTGGTTGTGTTAACCTCAACCTTCCCCAGCTCATTTGGTCACAGAACTCCTCTTTCAGGGAGGGCACACCACCTCACAGAGAGATTCTCCAGATGGTGGTGCACAGATCAGGAGTTCCCTGCAACCTATTGTGGGAAACACCTGGCTGGGCATTCCTAAGGGCCATCCAGCTTTAACATCCTGCGGCGTCAGCCCCGAGATGTTGATAGCAGTGGGACTAGAGGGCACCGTTACTCCTTTCCAGGTCTCTAGAGTTACAGTATATTATGTTAGTAGAATTTCTATTAAAATTAGCTTTGAAATGATGCATTCTTTGATTTTTAGGCGACCACAGGACTTCTTGAAGTTGAGGAAAGCAGTTGATTCTATAGCGTTTTTGAATCTTTAATCAGAGACTTTAATCTTTAATTTTGAGACTTCTTCCCGACATTCTTAATTTTCTGTCCTGACTATAAAAATAATGCAAACTTCTAACCAAAAATTCAGCTACAATAAAAGCATAAAGGTGAAAGTGGAAACCACCTATAGTGCTGGTGCCTGGAGAGGGCCACTGTTAACATGTGGCCTGAGCCTTTTTAGGTTTTTTCTCCCTGGGCACATATATAATTTTTTGCATACCTTGACTGCTGTTATATAATCTGCTCTTTCCCCCCCACCTTTTCAAGAAATATACTTTTTCATCATATTTTTTAATAGCGCCACTGTATTCCAAGGTATGGTTGTACCAGCATTTATTTATCTGTCCTCCTGTGCTCTTCGTTGCTAACACGTTCCCCTCCACAACACCCCGGGGCCTTAATACACACGTTTGTACGAGGATCAGATGGGAAGGAACCTGTCATATTGATCATGCAGGGCCGGCTTGTTGATATTTAAGCCCTGGCTTTTTGTGAAAATGATTGTTCCCAAACATGTCTCATCTTCCTCTGTTGTTATTATGGATGTCGGCATCAGGCCCTTCCATCTTCAGAAGCTTTATTTTCTCATTAGAATTCTCTTGAGTAATTGTTCCCCTTCCTCTCCCCCAGCTTGTTTGCCATGAACTGATTCCTGGAGGGAAGACCATTCCTGTTACAAATGAAAACAAGTGAGTATGGCAATTAGATTTTTAAGGTCACCACTTGAAAAGACTTCATTCTGGCTCTCTGGGCTTACTTTGAGAATTTATTAAGATAAATTGAAGTAGAAAGAGGCCATAAACATCATAATGGAATTTACTGGTTACAGTTCATAGGCCGAAATCGTATTAAATTCGATTTGCAAAATAAGAATTGACAATTTATATTTGCAGTAGCACTTCTAAGGTCAGAGGCACCCAGGCTGTGGTGTTCCTAGAAATTTAATGACGGTTCTAGATGCAGACAGATGGGTTCTGAGCCGGTCGGGCACGAAGTCCTGAACCCAGAGGGCACGGAGGTGGAAAGACTCCTTGGAGGGGCTGATCATTTTAGAATGAGGGTGTGTGGCAGTTGTATAAAACACTGTTCTTGAGAAGACACAGTGATGAAGTCAGATGCAGCAGGCAGGTCCTTGGACGTGGGGAGACCCTGAGGCCCAGCAGCTCTTGTCACAGATAACAGGCTTTTAGGAATCTGTCATCAATGGTCCCTCAAAGCAAAGCCCCTGCATGCATGTCTCCACCCAGCCCTGCACTCACCTAATTAAACGGTAGGACCCGGCTCAAGGGGTAGATATTGGCCCTTTTGTCAGTCTGTCAATCTCCTGCCACTAGGCTCAGCTGAGCATCTGAACTGTTAATCTGAGCATCACTCTCTTCAGTGACAAGCGAGAGCTTAGTCCTACCCGGTGAGTCATTTGGATCAGATGCACCTCACAGCCCAGTGTCCCCAAGCATCGTGTCCCTCTCGGGTCGGATCAGTCAGTCCACGCACTCGGGGAGCTTTTATTTAGACTGTCAGAATAGTCGGGAGAGCAGACCCAATTCTCATCATGATTGAAATACACCCATTTTGACTCTTGGCCACGGGGCCTTAGAGTGACAGAAAGTACAGGGGCCACAGGGTGGGTGGAAGCTGCCTGGGGGTGTCAGAGAGCAGGGTGGGCCCTGAGCCTGCCCACCGTGTGCCTGTAATCATCCCTTCAGAGGATTTCACATGAGAATGCATGTAAAGTACCTTCCAGGATGTCTGGCTCAAAGGAGGCCCTTAATAAATGAGAGCAGTGATCTCACCATCATCAGATATGTTACCCTCGGATGGACCCTGTTTTGCCAGGCATGGCACGGGGACGATGGTAGGAGCCGTATGTACAGCAGCCAGTGGAGGTGGGTTGATACAGCCTGGGTTGGAGTGAGGTTTCTGTCCTGCCTGGAAACCTACGTGGAAAGTCATTTCACTAACTCTTACGTGTTCTTAGCATAAAACCCCAGTGTAAGGGCAAGGACGTTCAGTCCTGCAGACTCTTAAAAGACATCACCAGGACCTGCTCCTGCAGAGATACTTGAGCTTGCACTTCCTGGGTGTTCGATGGGAAAGTCTCCGAGGCTCCCTCCCTCTTTTGGTAAAATGGAACAGTATTAGTCACCTGCTTCAACGAGTACATGAAAGAAATAGCAGTGATAGGAAAAAATCATATTTAAGTATATCAGTGTGCAAGCTTGCCACTGGAAGCTTTTTTTAAATAGGCATATTTTCCAGGTCAGTAACTCAGATCTGAGCATCGTGGGGTAAAACAGATTTATTTGGACTGTACTAATTTGGAATTTTGAGAGTTGCACCTGGGCTGGGCTCACATTCTTTCATCTGAATAAATGGTTTGCTAAGAAATCAGCAATGCTGGCAAGCCTGTGAAAAGGGATTTCACCTGGGCAGAAGCATTGCACTGTGCTGTGCAGCTGCAGATGAACTGCTTGTGTCGGTGAAAGCAGACCTGGAAGACCGGCTGCTGGGAACCATTGTTAGTGCTCCAACTTCCTCATTAAGCCTAATCGTCAGCCAGCTGCGTGTGGTTAAAACTTTCCGCAGCCTTACCTTCTCATGGCCTAGACTCCTTGTCCAGTCTAGCAAGGTTTTGGTTGAAGTTTCAACATGAAACAGTTTTTCTCTGGAGGACTGAACAGTATCTTAATTGGTTTATGTCCAAAAGGATGAAGTTAAATAAAAGTCCCTTTGTCCAAAGAAGGGCCCTCTCCTTAGCTGGAGATGCCTCACTTTGATTCTTGACAGTGAGGTTACCCCAACGTCTGACCCACTGGCTTTCCCGAGGAGTGCATGAGGTGACGCCCTTGACACTAACGCTTTCACAGTGGCACACCGTGGGCCGTTCAGGAGGGCTGTCATCCTCATCGCCGTTGTTCTGGTGAAGTGCTCTGGTGCTATTTGTGTTTTTGTAAAATGGTTCAGAACTGACTGGACTCATCTTTCAGCGCGTCAGCAACTGCCCACCCTGTCCTGTTAATTTCCGTTGTTTTCCCTTGTTGGCAACAGAATTAGCTACATCCATCTGATGGCCCACTTTCGAATGCACACTCAAATCAAGAACCAGACAGCTGCCCTCATTAGTGGATTCCGTTCCATCATCAAACCTGAGTGGACCCGGATGTTCTCGACCCCTGAGCTACAGCGACTCATCTCCGGGGACAATGCTGAGATCGATCTGGAAGATTTAAAGTAAGGAGTGAGTGCAGGGGCAAGGTTGAAATTCTTAGGCCTCCAAGAAAGCAAGCTGCTCCTTTTTTGGGTTCCTTTTGGAGAGTTTTCAGGGTCCTGTCTCCAGATGGACTCCTCTTCCCTGATCTCTGGGTGAGTTGCTTTGGAAGAAAAGCTCAAGCCCTTGTCTGCCTGGAGACTGAGAAGCAGAAGCAGAGCTTGAGGCCCGTGGGGCTCTCCAAAGTCCTAGGAAACAGTGGTGCAGGGTCTCCTGTCAGCTTCTGCTGGGAAACAACAGGGCCTACAATGCAACGCTCCACCCACTGAGCTTCCGGAACCTGGGGTTACTAAGGCACGAACTTCTGGCTTAACAGAAGTTTGTCGTCACCCAGGCTGGCCAGAGTTTGCTGTGCCGCTTGTCTAACTTCCATGCCTGCCTTTGTCTGTAAGCGCCCATCAGAATGTGTGGTTGAGCCCTTGTCTGCATTGTTTTCAGGAAGCACACAGTGTACTACGGTGGTTTCCATGGAAGTCACAGGGTCATTATCTGGCTCTGGGATATCCTGGCCTCTGACTTCACGCCCGACGAGAGAGCCATGTTTCTGAAGGTATTTCATATGTTATCTATACGTGCAGGGGGCCAATTCCAGAAGTTGATTCTCAAGAGAACCAGTTTTTCCAACAGGGCCTCTTGTAGGCATAACAATCTCTGCCAACCTGTTGAGCTGCTTACCCCCCTCTCCTAGAAAGAGGAAAGCCGGTCTCTCCTAACCACGTGGTCGGTGCCCCTCACAGCAGGCATATTTATGTCTCTGGGTGGCCTGTCACCACACCTGCAGTTCCTTGCCCTGTGCCTGCCCTTTTCTGTGGCTGCAGACAGCCCCAGAGCCAGGGGGAAGCCACAGAACTGTTGTACAGGAGAGAATGTGACTGTACTTTCTTTAAATATAGTGATAGCAGAGCCCCAAGGTTCTCCCTGCCCTCCAATCCTCCTCCTGTCCCAGGAGACTGACCACCCCTCCCTCCCTGGACCAGCTCTGGCTGGCAGCGGGCAGCAGGCCTGATCAGCCTGAACTGGGAGGGGCATAGACTCACCTGCGTCTGTTTCCTCACCCTTCAAACGGGTCGAGTCACACAGCACCTGTGGTATGATTAGCTGAGCTCGGGTTCACAGAGGACACAGCACGGTGTGGAAATGCTTCTAAGTAGGATCCGCTGCTGCGTTCTTTATGGTGGAAAATACAGGATATTAGGATAGTAATATATCTTGTCAATACTTCTTGTAAAAACCGTTTCTGAAGCATGACACATAAACTTTTTGGATCGTCTCAGGAATCTCACTACCATTCATGACATTGTTTAAATGGTAATATTTATTTTAAGACCTAAACACTCAGCCTGACACAGAGTTTTGAAGCACAGCTTGGTGTTGTAAGTAGCAGGTCCCTAGATCCCCTGGAGAAGGGAGAGCGTTGGGCTAATGTTGAACTAAAGAAAGCAAACGGTTTCTTAGGATTTCCCTGTGCAGGTTAAGCACTTGGATTTCCAGGTGGGTAGATGCCTCTGTCCAGGCAGGACTAGTCATTTTGGGAAATGACACAGGAGCTACCATCTGGAAAATGCAAGGAATTCCAAGAGTGTAGCAAGGAAGCGAGACTGGCTGCCCACAGGCCCCATTTGGGGCATCCAGTACCTTGGTCTGCCTTCAGCCCCGCTGGCTCCTGAGGCCTGGTTTTTGTTAGCGTGCTGAGAGGAGATTAGGAACCAAGCTCACAGGGGCTGCCCGGCAACCCAGCAGGCCCGCGTGCACATCCTCTGCGTGGCGAAGAAGCCGAGCGGCAAGGCAGGTGCAGAGCGAGCACTCACGCTTGGTGGTGTGCTGCGTGCCCCTGGCCTCGGCCCTCAGCTCAGGCCTCCCCCTGACACGCTTAGCGGGCCCCCCGGCTCCTCCCTCTCCGGTGCTCTTGTCGAGTGGTCTCTCCCTGAGGGCGGCGTCAGCCAGGCCCACTCTGACTCCCGGCCCTGCTTTGTGTTGCAGTTTGTGACCAGCTGCTCCAGGCCCCCGCTCCTGGGATTTGCCTACCTCAAGCCTCCCTTCTCCATCCGCTGTGTGGAAGTGTCGGATGATCAGGTACCGCTGCTGGGGAAGAGCCGGCCCCTCTTGGTGAGGTCTGCTGCACCTACCGGGTGGGGCGCTTGCCCAGTCGTATCCACAGGGCGGGCAGCCAGCCTCCTTGGCCGGGTGAGGAGGTGTCGCGGTTCTCGGGCCAGGAGCACAGGTGGGCCACTTTGGGGCCTCAGCTCTCCTGGAGGTCCCTTCCTCGTTACTCCCTCAGGGAAGAATACCTGCGGGGCATTTTTCGTAGCTGCTGGTACAGGTCTGAGCAGCAGTGTGGGAGAGGGGTTGGAACGTGGGCTCAGGAATTGGACAAGCTCAGGCTTCAACTCCTCCACCTGCCGGCTGTGCACACCTGGGTACGCGGCCTCTTTCCCTCCTCTGCAGAGGGAGAGTGGACGCCCTAGGGGTTATCATGTTCTGTGTGCCACAAGCCTGACCCACAGTGGGTGCTCAGATGGTAGCCGTTGTTATAAGTTTCTCATCCCCACAAAAACCCAGTGGCCTCTGAGTGTAGCTGCCTTCCACGATGCCACCGCCCTCACGCTGATCCCTCCTCTTAGGTGACACTAGACGACCCTCAGCCACCTTACTTAAGGAAGGCTGCCCCAAGTTACGGTCTGTCGCAGGCCGCAGCGCTGGCAAGGTCAGGAAGGAGTTTGTTACCATAACGTTTTTACAGTGTTCCGGCTCTTTGCACGTTGGTTTACCGATGGTTAGCAGTTAAACCAGAGGTCCTGTTTCCAACTGCTGCTTCATGCAGGCTTCCGCCGTGCAGGACCCCAGGAGCCAGGCTTGCTTCTGTGCACCCACCTCTCCAGGCTGGTTGTCCTCCGCAGGGGGCCGGTCCAGCCCTCTCCCCAGGCGCCCCCCAACCTGAGGCTGTGGGATGTGCTTGCAGGACACTGGCGACACCCTGGGCAGCGTCCTGCGTGGCTTCTTTACCATCCGCAAGCGGGAGCCAGGTGGCCGCCTGCCCACCTCCTCCACCTGCTTCAACCTGCTCAAGCTGCCCAACTACAGCAAGAAGAGCGTCCTGCGGGAGAAGCTGCGCTACGCCATCAGCATGAACACGGGCTTCGAGCTCTCCTAGCTCCCAGCCACCCTCAGCCCCAAGAGGCGGCGTTCCCCTGGGAGCACGACTGACGCGCCAGGGCACGGTGGCCCCCAGACCCTCTCTATAGCCATAAGACGTCCCCTGTGGCCTCAAGAACTTTGGATGCACGTGACAAAGCTACCCAGCACTCTCCAGGTGACACTAACAGGAAGGGGGTGTTGAAAATAAACCTCCAGATTCCGCCAGCATTGGTCCTTCTTTCCTACTTTACAGCGGCCTGAAGCCGAGGCCTGTGATGGCAGTGGGGCTTCTCTTTTTGTTAATTTGGTCTTTTCGTGAGTTTCTGTTCCTTAACTTTCTGAGCGAGCCATGCATGAACAAGTCCCAGGAACACCAAGGCTCCGGAGTGGTTTTCAGGGCGTGGGCCTGAATGCATGAAGCCGACCTAACGTGAGATGCGTCCCTTCAGTTTCTGAAAACTCTTTACTCAGGTAAGGCCTCGCCAAGCCTCTATGCACCCTGCAGAGTCTCAGCCTCCGTCCCGTCCGCAGCAGCCTCTCTCCAGATAGCCAGGCCCACCTGCCCCCGGGCAGCAGAGGTGCCTGCTGGTGAGACCACGGAGCACTGGAAGCTCAGGGTGCTGCTCCCACCTCAGAGCCACGAGTTCCACTCGGCGGCGGTCCTCTGCCCATTCTCACCTCAGATGCTCCGGGTCCTCAGCAGCCGGGCTGCCAGGGAGCCCCTTCTGGCTTGCTCCCGTCTTGGGCACTCATGTTGGCATCCCGGGTTTGGGAGAAAAAACCCGTCGTTCCTTAAGAGCAGCTCCGTTTCCAGAAGGCGCTAGCTGTTACTCGAAGCCTGCTGATTCCTGGGGAGGGCGGCTGCCTTTCCCCTGCTTGTTGGCCACACTTGTCGTCTAGTGAGGAACAAACACCAGCTGAAGGTACCTGTCCCATCTGGGCAGTGGCTTTACTCTGTAGATTGTAAAAGTCCCAAGAAACTTGGGTCTTGTTTCCCGTCCTTCCTCAGCACTGGGAACCCGGGAGCCCTTTGCACTGACGGAGGCTCATGAGGCTGAGGAGACTTACGGGCCCTCCGGGTTTTTTGGTTTGGGGTTTTTCACTTTGTTTTCTCTTCCAACCCATTGCACTCTTCTGCCGTCATTCTTCACCTTTATCACGAGAACTGTACTCTAGATCCAGGGAATTGAGGCAGAAGCCATGTTATTGTTCTGTGTGGACAGCCACCCACCTCGCCCACGTCACCACACTCCCGGTGCATCCCCACCAGCCAGATTGAAGCCAGACTAGAGGCCAGGAGCCGGCAGAGGACTCACAGCTCTCTTCCACATAGCAAAACACCTTCCAGAAAGAACCTTCATGTTGGTGGCAAAGCGGGCAGGACCTGTCTCCATGGCCTCTGGCAGAGGGTTTCAGCCAGGTGCCGGCATCCTGCCCAGGCTCACGTTTGGCCATGTTAGAGCCCCAGGCTTCTACAAAACAGAGCACGTGTTTTACCTTGATGGGGAGACGGCAAGGAATTTAAAGACAGATAGGAATTTATTACTCTTATTAAGATTTGTCAGTAATCTCCAATTCTGTGGACTTGCCACTATCTTTAAACACTTGATTCCTTGGGAAATTCCTTTTAAATGTGCGTGTTGTGCTCTGGGCAGGTGGGTACATTTATGCTGGTGCCTAAAAGATTGTCACCCTGCACTAAGAGGTTTGATTCTTATTTCCTAGGGGTCTGCCAGTGTGGGATGCAGAGAGAGTGGGTTCCTAAGCACCAGCATCGACTTTGTTCTTCTGACGAGGGGGGGTAGTTTGTCATTTCATTTAACTTCAACAGCTGGAAGTATTGCACTATCTGAAACCCTGAGTCTGTGCTTTTCTAGGTGGTGTTCACAGACACCTCGATGGCTCTTGATGGCTCTGAAAAGTTGTGGGGTGGAGCTTGTTTTCATAGATAACTTCGGATTAAAACAACAAAAGCTTTATTAAATTTGTACTCAGCACACAGTGGCTTTGTTCTGCTTTTTATGTCGGGAAGGAGCACTTTGCAACCGAGTGCCTGGAGAGCTCAGGATGGGGCATCTGGGGCTTAAAGGGCGTGCAGGCTTCCACAGCGGGAAGAAGACACAGAGGATGATGCAGCAGACAGCCGAGGCTCACTGCCTCACCAGGGTCAACAGTGCTGGACAGTGTGTCACCTTTCAGGTAAAGCTAAAGCCCCCTTAGGCACCCTGCATGCTCCCCATCCTTCTCACGCATTTCCCAGAGGCAGCCACCACCCTGGATTACATGCCTTCCACGGTAACGTAAAATGGTGACAGGTGTTTATTGAAAAAAATCCAGATAATTCAGAAGTGCTCAAAGTAAGATTTTCCAGCTAATCTGGGTGTATTCGGCTTTCCTCCATTACTGAGGGTCGCATTTGCAGGACACGCCAGCCCTGTCTCTTCCTGTTACACAAGACCAGGTTTACACCCAGCAGAAAGCCCATCTCAACCCTGCCAGTCTTTCCAGCTCCTCCCGTGAGTTCTTGCTGCCTCCCCTGGCCTGGGGGCACCTGAGGATCTGAGCATCAGGAGAGAGGTCTTGAAAGCCTGCCAGTTGGGCCACCTGGGCTCCCAAGAGGAATTCGCATATGCCAGGCTCCCTCCCACAGAGCATTTATATCCTGCAAAGGAAAAACATTCTGCAGAGTCCCCCAAATCCATCAGTGGCCTCCAGTGTGGGACACACCCACCTAAAAAACTAAAGCCTTATCCTGTGATATTTTGGCTTTTAATTACAAGTTAGTACTGCAAACAGAAAGTTTGTCTTTATAACTAGGGAAAACAAGTGGAGTGTTTTCCATTACTATTAAAATGAGGACAATTCAATACACTGATAGAACTTGCAGGTGCCTAAGAATATTTAGGTGGAACGCAGTTGGAGGAACACAGGTCAGCACTGTTTCTGACTCCAGCAAAGCCATCAGCCTATGTTTGTGCTGCTGATGTAGCCGATACACGCTGCTAACTGTGAGAGGTACAGACAGGCGGGTTGTCTCTAAAGCCTGGCTAACGTGTAGACCCAGGGCCCCCCTTAGGCTGAAGTCTTATTTCCTGGAAATGTCTTAAATTGATAAGAGCTGGTGGAGAACTGTGGAAAGTGTTCATTCTGTGTCTTTTCCAAGAAACAGAGGCACGTGTGCAAACCCGGTCCCTCACTTCCTGCTCTAATTCTTATGGGGCAGCCTGGTTGTGTGCATTTCCGGGAGTCCTGGTGCCACCACGGGGGTGGCCAGAGCTCAGTGGCGTGACGTGCACCCAGCACGAGTCAGCACTCAGATGTCAGCCCTCTTCCTGCCCTTCCTCACCTTTCACGTTGCGAAACCCGGGCTGCCCCCGCACCTGGTCGTCGGGCTCTGGCCAGGCTTCCAGAGTAGCTTCTGGTGCTACCGACAGTCACAGCAGGATGAAGAGAGATGACACGGAGGAGGGTCCTCTGTGATCTCTGTGGAGCTTCTGCAGAGTGGGGAGAAGCACACGCCCTCCTCTGCACTGCCTGCGGCGCAGGGCTGAGCAGGAAAGGACACAAGCAAGAGCACGTCAGCCAGAGGATCCTGGCCCAGGTGTTCCCAGGCTTGTGCCCCCCATCCCCCAACCAACACATGTGCACACAGCCACACTCCCACACAGTGTGACACTTGAGTAATGCTGAGAAGGGGCTGCTCTGAGGCCCAGACGGGATCCACGGTATTCTCCAGCCTTTGGAGCATGGAGTCAGAATGAAGCAGCCTCTCATTATAATCATCGTGATGGTTAACATTTGTTACAAGCGTGTGCTTAACAGGTGGCAGCTGACTCCCGAGTCTGGTGGAGTGCAGCTCTAACTGAGGACGCTAGAGAGAGCAAGGGCTTCGGAGCATCTGGAACTGGGTTCGCGTTCCAGCTCTGCCTCCCGCCAGCTGGGAGGCTGTGGGTGAGGCCCCTCGCTTCCCTGGGCTTCCATTAAGTAGGCGGGTGGCACTCACCGTGCCACGGAGGAGTCGGAGTCAGCGGCCGCAGGACCCCAAGGAGCTGGGCTCCACCATGCTCAGCCCAGCCCCAGGGGTGCAGGTCCTCCTCTGCCCGAGCCCTGGCGGAGCTCTGCGCTTCCCCGCACACTCAGGCCAGGCATCTCCCCAACCCAGGACTCACAGCTGCATTCCCTTTGTGGTTTTCTCAGCTCTTGGAAATTTGGGGGGACTGGGGTGGGTCTGTCAGTTTACAGACCCTACACCTAGAAGCCAGACTGCAGGGATCCCCCCAGCGACAGCAGAAGACACCCCACTGAAGCTGGGCCACAGAGGAAGCCAAAGCAGAGCGTCGAAAACACTCACGTGCACACGAGTCCCCAGGGAGATGCTGCTTCAGCTGGTCTGGCTGGGGCACTGCGCCGCAGACCACGCAGAGGAGCAAGGGCTGGAGTGTCGTCCGCTAAGCCCCAGCGATCAGGCTAAGACCCTGGACTTGGCATCAAAAGCTGAGTGACCCTGGGTAAGTTTCCAGCTCCCTGAACCTTCTTCCCTCATCAGTAAAATCACCCCAGCGATGGTGGTATCTGTCCTGAGAACCTCACGAACAGCTGGGGTGGAAACATGGACTGTGGGGTCACAGACACAGGTGCCAGGCACATCCCGGCCACTCATCGGCTGCAGGAGCTTGGACCACCTCCGCCAACCTCTCTCTTCTTATCCAAGAACTGGGCATAGTGAGTCGTGCCTTAAAGAGCATCGTCATGGTAACAAGTAGTGTGCAGGGGTCAAAGAAGAAGGGCCACATCTGTTTAGGCAGGAGGGGGCCGTAAAGGAGGTGTTCTTTCATTTTCACTTAGAGGGTTTCCACTTCAGAGATGGGAAGGGAGGTATTTGGGGCAGAGGCAGCAGCCAGACGGAAGGTGTGAAGGTGGTGGACGGTGGGAATTAGAACACATCTATCACCAAGGACGGGAGTGGGAGCGTCCTACCATAAGTATAGTGATGGTAGCTGCCATCCCTCGGCCTTCGCCCAAGCCCAGCACTGCGCTCAGCCCTCTGCACAAGTGGTCACGTTCAGTCCACCCGGGGACCCTGGGCCCTGGGAGCGTAACTGGTCTGTTCTGCAGATGAGGACACAGGTTCAGAGAGGTGGGTTCGCTTGCATGAGACCACACAGCTCAGAAGTGCCAGAAGCGAGATTTGGCCCTGCGTCTGTGAGACCACGGAGGTCCCCCTTCCACCACTACTAGCACTGCCGCCAAGGGGAACGGTCTGTGCAGGACACCCCATGCCGTGAGGGGCGCTGGAGGTGGCAAAGCCTAGGGGGTGCAAACAGACCCAGGGGGGCTGCAGGGGAGGGGCTTCCAGGGGAGGCCGGGGAGCCTGAAGTTAGAGGCAGAAAGAGACAGGTCGGGGAGACACAGTGACACTTTGTCCTCTTGACAGTTTGGGCTGCTCTGGACACCTATTCCAGACGTCAGGCTCCATGGTCCTTTCACTTTCCCTCTGGGCCTGGCCTCACTGACTCCCCACCCTGCTTGTGGCCCACCCAGGGACGCTGTCCAAGGAAGGGACCATCACCCAAGTGGGGCAGTGCAGGGCCGCATGGAGTCTGCTGTGCAGCGTGGATGGTTTGGTCACCGTTAACAATGGTGCCAGATGGGCCTGGCAGCTGGCAGGTGTCCCAGCCAGGAGCTGGCCCAGGAAGCCATACTGCCAGGGAGTTCAGGCTCATGCCCATTCATCTAACAGATAGATAGCCAGGACCTACTATGCTCTGGGCTGGGCTCGGTGCTGGAGGTACAGAGAGAAGAATGTGGGCACCACCCTGCCCTGCAGAGCTCGATATGGGGTGGGGGAAGAGGCGTAACTAATCCAAGGAGGACGTGTGTGAGCACATACGGCATCACTTGTCTCCAGCGTGGTGCTGCTAGGATGCTCACTTCACAGCTGGGAAAACTGAGGTTCAGAGATGATAAGCCCCTTGTCCGATGTCTCAGCATCAGTAAACGGCAGAGCCAAGGTTTGAACCCAGGTCTGCACACTGCAGAGCCCTTACCTGGTTTGAGCAGGCACAAGAGGGCGTGGGAGAGCCTTCTAGCCAAGGGGCCAAGCTTGAGGGAAGCCCCAGGGGCTGTTCTGTCCCTTGTCCAGAGCCCGCTGTGTCTGCTGCTGTCCCCTGTCCCACCTACCCTCTTGGGGGCTGAAGGAAACAGACAAAATTGCACCCACCTTGCAAATAAGGCCCTGCAGCATTTTTAAGGACTTGCTGAGGACCCCAGAGCTCAGTCTCCCTGAGTCCTGGTAAAACCAGAAGTGACAGTTTGCACAGCTGCACAGGTCCCCAGCTAAAGAGCTAAAAGGCAGGGTTGGGTTTGGGAGTGCACCTGATAAGGGGTGCCCCGCCCTCGTATTGTCACTCCCCTGGCCCCTCGCACAGGTTGGGGGCTGTGCCTGTCTGACCCTCCAGTGTTCCATTGCAGCTTTAGCCTCACACATTCCTCCCTCCTAATAGAGGTTTATTAGGACACCCCGTCATAGAACTACCCCTGCTTCCTTGAACCTTCCCCAGAGGACCTGACACAAGCCCAAATCCTCTAGGTCCTTTCTAACACCCTGTTCCTGAAACACCCCGCGGCTCTCTGTATTGTGTGCTCTCTCGTTGCAACAGGACAGTCGATCCGACTTTGCTCAACTACGGGCGTGGGTGTGTTCTTAGAGGTCTTTAGCTGGAGATCACTGTAAATTGGAGACCCAAAAATGTCCCCCTGAACAAAGCGTTTGCCTTAACTAAATGTAGCACTGCAGGGAGGGGAGCAGGACCTGGTCCCTAGCACAGCAGGAAACAGCCTTAGAGGGAACTGAGAGGGAAACAGCCCAAGGAAGCGGCTTCCAGAACTATAGCCCTTGCCCCTAGGAGACCCGCTTGCTGGTGAGAGGAGGGATGGATGATGGAGGCAGAGGCTGGAGGTGGGCTGGGGGCAGGAGGTGTCACGCCACTTTTCACTGGCTTTAATCTTAACTTTGCATGTTTTAATGTGAAATGTAATTACAGATTCTAAATTCTGCTGGTGAGCTCATCAGGGCTGACTGATCAATTAGACTTACAAGTGTTTGGGTCTCAAAGATCTCTGACCCTGGTGTGTCGTCTCAAAGCCCTGAGAAATCCCTGTCCTGCTGGTTTGCTCTCTTGGGGAGCTGTAGGGTTAGGAGAACCCTTAGGCAGCCTGAAGACCCATACCTACCTCTGAGGCCCCCACCCTTTTGAAATCTGCGAGGGATTTGGCCCAGGAATTCAGAAACGTCAAATACACATTATTTATTGCATTACCTCCGTAGGAAGCCATGGCAGATATCACTAATGGATTACCAAACTCCTTCCTGCTGCATCGGATCCAGCTTCAGGCTCCTTACCACAGCCCTTTAGGCAGCCACTACCAATCAGTTGGAATTGGCATTTCTTGCCCATCCCTGGGATAAGCCCTGTCTCAGCAGAACAGAGTTGGACAAGGAAGCTGGATTCTGATCTAGGAAACCCGGGTTGAGTGCTGGTTTTTCCACTTGCTGACTACGGCACATAGGATTGATTACTCTACCCGATGGGGCGCCAGTTTGTCCAGGTAAAGTTAGGGTGATAATCCAGAACAAAAATCCACATAAAATAATTAAATGTGAAAGTCCACTGTCTACTCTCAAATTCTGTACAAGTTAAAGATGCAGCAGCCAACGAGGGACAAAGAAGAATGCCAGCATCCTCAACATCCTGTGAAAAGCTGGTGTGATTACCCGCCGGGGGCACTTTAGTGGGGCTGCGATCATTTTTCTTCCCTCAGCTGTTGTCCTAGAATGGAAGCCAAGCGTCCACATTCAGGCTGCACAGGGGCTGCACTCCAAACAGCCAGCTGTCTCCAATAGAACGAACGCAGGGCACACTCACCAGCCTTCTAGTTTTTGGAGGGGCCCCGTGGCTTTGGCTGCTGGTGGGCGCCCTCCCCTTGGGCTGTTCTCTTGGCTCCAAACATCCCAAGGGAGGTAGATGATTTTTTATAGGCAGGGAAAGCAGTTGTCAAGTTTCTTTACACTTTTTCAATCATGTTTATTATACAAGTACGCCTCTGTCAAATCTAACCCAAATATGTTGTAAAAAAAAAATTAGGAAATCCAAACAAAAATGTAAGTAGAAACCACCCAGTAATCCCACGATTTAGAGATAAGCATTATTAACATATAGAATGAATCCTTGCATCTTTTTTCTATGGTATATTTACACTCATGTTTCTTTTACAGGATTTGGATCATTCTATACCTACCATTTTATAATTTGGGTTTTTTTTTCCCCACTTAATAGATTGTGAACACTTTTGCCTAGTAATAAATATATAGGCACCATCATTTTCAGTAGCTTTATGATATTTCCTACAGTCCCTTATTGTTAAATATTTCTTCTTTAATAATAAGCTCCCTATTGTTGGACATTTGTTTCCAGTTTTTCTCTGTAATGAGCAGCATGCACTGAAAAGAAAAAAAACAACCCTATGACTCCACTGATGAATCTATTTCCTTCCGAGAAATTCTCAGACACGGAATTGCTGGGTCAGAAGGACGCACATTTCCAGGACTTGGATAGGCATTGCCAGATTGCCCTCCTGAGAGGTCGTACCTAACTCCACCCACCACAGTGGAGTCAACGTTTCTCTCTCCCCGCTGACACCTGCAGGTGGAGATCCACAGGCTTAGAACTGGCTCCAGCTGCCAGTCCTGCAGCCGGACCCCTGAGGGCTGCAGGAATCAAGTTCCATCCCCTTCCATGCCCCATCCCAAAGCGCCTGAGAGAGCCCGTCTGCCAGGTAAGGCCAGGGTCCCGATGCCACCCGGTGCGGTCCCCCGCAGACCCCGACCTCCTCCGCTTCCACGTAGGCGCCTGATGTCTCTCCTTGAGGAGAGCCCACACCTTGTGACGGGACAGCGAGCTTCTGAGCTATCGGCAGCCTGATTTCCCTCTACAGCTCCTACGGAGTTAACAGATGTACACACGTCTGAGGCAGTCATGCGGCAAGAGACTTTGGGGCCAATCCTTCCCGTTTTGACAGTGTGTAATCGAGGTGAAGCCATAAATTTTATAAACAAGAATAAACGACCCTCAGCAACATATGTCTGCTCGACCCTTTCCAAGGTGATCGTAAATAAAGGCACCTGCTCACTGGGGAGGGACGTGGGCACTGCAGATGGCCAAAGACAAGGGCCAAGGGTTTGTGCCTTGGGAGCAGCTGGTGCGGGGAGGACCCCCAGGTCCTGGGTCAGCTGGACGCCTTTCTGCCATTTATTCAATCCCTTCCCCAGGCTGCCTTTGCCCTGGTGCACGCTGAGCGGGCCTGCTGCTCACCCTTCCTCAGAGAGGTAGCTTGTAGGGGGCTTCTCCCGGGTTTAGGTCCCCTCGTCTCCTCCTCTGCCCCAGTTATTTGTCAATCATGTCCTCTGTCCCAAGAGGGCACCTTGTGGGAATCCGAAGACCAGGTTCTGCTGCTCCCCGCAGGGAGTCCTCGGGCACTGATCCCTTTTGGCTCTCGCTGTTCTGTGACCGGGTCACCCTCCCTTTCACTTCGGCCTGTTGCTCCTGGAGCCACATCCCCCTGGGCTGGCCTGGCCCAGGACCCTCTGGAGGCCCCCATCTCCCACCGGCTCGGGAAGTCTTAACAAACCAGAGGTGCTACTCCCGGTCCTGTGCGCTCCACCTGGGCCTGAGCTATTTGAAAGTGCTTTGAAAAAGGATAAAACCTGATTCAAAAGTAGCTACATTTTATTTTTGTTGAGCTGCTGCCGTGTGCCAGGCCCATGGACATATTTCCTGAACCCTTGGAAGTTGGTATCATTGTCCCCAAAAATAAAAGCTGAAGATTGAGGTTCAGAGTGGTTACAGATGCCCTCACGGTGACTCAGCTAGGAAGTGACAGAGCTGGAACTTGATTTCAAATAATAATAATCAAAACAATAATAGCTAACATGAGACGGGGGAGCATGCTAAGCCTTTTAAACATTGCCTCGTTAAACTCTCCCAGTGGTCCTGTGGGGGGGATATGATTTTCATTCCCATTTTACAGTTGAAGAAGCAAGTCCAAGGAAGACGGAACAACTTGCCCAGAGTCGTGATGCTAGGAAGTAACAGAGCTGGTCTTGGACCCAAGTCTGCCTGAAGCTGACACCCATGCCGGGCGTTTGACTGTTCTCGCACCACAAGCCTGGGGCTCCGCAGAGCCAGCAATGAGGCCGCTGGAGCAGGCAGCCCTGTGCACGGACTCACTCCTGAAGTGGGTGCTGCACTTGAGAACTGAGAGCAGAGGTTCTTCCCCGGGGCTTCCACGGGTTGTACGCAGACTGCTGTATCTACTCAAAGAACTTCTCTTGTCCTTTGCAGATGTTTCACTACGGTGGGACTCCAGAGAAGAGAAGTGACAGGTCAAGGCAAATGAACACTGCACCCTGGCTGGGCTGCAAAGGGGGCCTCAGTCCTCTCCCTAAGCAAGGTGGGACCAGCGTGGGTCCAGTATCGCCAGTGGGCCTGTTCTGAAGGGAGGGGTGAGCCACAAATCCTCCCAAGGCACTGATTTATGTAGCATTCATGTGGAATTTATTACACAAAGGATTTTATTCAATTAAACTTGAAATGTGTCTGGATTCTTAAAGGTTCAGTAATGATAACTGGGACAGAGGGATCATAAAACTGTAGGGGTTGTCGGAGGAAGGTGTGAGGGTGGGGTGGGGGGACATGAGGGTGACATTGCAGCTGATGGGGGATTTGGTACCGGGGACGTTTGTCATTGGGATGCGTTACAAGTTCGGGTTATGAAAATTACTCGGTGAAAAATGCACATTAACAATAGCCATGAAGTATCAGTTAAGGGAAAGTAGGTTGAGAAATGAGACAGCAGAATCTATTAGTGCCTGACATTGTTCTCAGCGGCCCAGGGCGTGATTAAAATGACTGTCAAGTGGCAGTGGGGGGAGGAGCACTGGGCCGGGAGTCACAGGGCTGCGTCCCTGGCCCACATCTTGGCACTGACTCCCTGACACAAGCTGGTTTGCAAGTCTGTTTCCCCCCTCCTGCCATAGACAGTGCCTCCCTCGGGGTTGCTGTGAGGTTTCAATGCAATGATGTTTGTGGAGCCCCTGGCCTGGGGCCTGGCATGTCAAGCCCTTCGACAATGCTGGCTGGTGGGCTTCTCGCCGCTGGAATATCCAACCACCTCTGACTGTGGCCCTAAATACGATCCTGAGAGCCAGGCCTGGACCAGGGAGAGGCAGGTGGAGCACTTTCTTGGGTGCAAAATGTATGGGAACACCCCCAAATCCAGGAAGCAAGAGAAATAACTTTCATGCAATTTTTTACAGAATTTTTTCCACTGCAGTATTTTTTTTTAAGATTTTTTTTTGATGTGGACCATCTTTAAAATCTTTATTGAATTTGTTACAATATTGCTTCTGTTTTATGTTTTTGGTTTTTTTTGGCCGCAAGGTATTTGGGACCTTAGCTCCCTGACCAGGGATCGAACCCACACCCCCTGCACTGGAAGGTGAAGTCTTAACCACTGGACCACCAGGAAAGTCCCTCACCACGATATTTTAAAAAATCAAATTTATGCAAAAACAAAATCTATGATCGACAAGGTATCACCATTATAAGTAAAAACAGCCTGCCATTTCTCTCCCGACCTGCGTTGCTGTGTGATGCGGACGACCATTTACAAGGGTTGACAGCGGTTGCAGACGGGCTTTATATACAGTCATGTGTTTCGATCACAGAGTTTTCATTAACTTTTCCCACTGGGTTCGAGACCGGGGAGGATGTTTTGCTAAGTGTACGGGAGTGAACACATTTTTCCTTTTGCTTCCAGCTCCCACATGGCTATGTAAGGTACAGCAGAGGAGCGAAAGTTTCAAACTGACCCGTCCCCTGGGCGAGCCCTTCCCCAGCAGGCCGCCTCAGTTCTTCCCAGGTCAGTGGCACAGGACATGCCTGCACCTGCATGTTTCTCAGGGGTGTTTGTTTCTCGGGGATGTTTGCTGGTGGAAGGGATGATGCAGGGGGTGTGGGACCTGGGAACCCAGAGTTACCATCTGGCCTGCGACAGCCCCTCCCAGCAAGGGCTGCTGGGGAGGGGATATGGCTACAGGAAAAGGCCTTGTTTCAGAGATCATCCCATGAGGACGCTGTATCTACTCAAAGAACTCCTCGTGTCCTTTGCAGATGTTTCACTACAGTGGGGCATGTGGGACTTTTTATTATGTACGTCCTGCTCCTTCCAGGAAGATGCTAAGATGTGGGCAGGACCTAGTCACTTGATGGATTTGCTGTGGGCTCTTGGAACATAACCCTCCCCGGTCCAGCCTGAGTGCCTGCCCGACAGTGAACCACCTTTAGCCTGTTCTGTAATGTTCCCAGTTCTGTTCACACAGGCCGAGTGCCCACCATGCACCAGACCTGGCGCCAACTGCTGGCCGGGGCCACTTCCTGGAGGGTTTTCACTTTCACTCACGGTCACCTGCACCTCAGCCACTTTGCCCAAGTCCAGGAACGAAAGGACCCAGAAGGGACGAGATAATGATGTTCCTCCAACAAAATGAACAGGTAAGGTGGTTAAGAACGAAAGCAAAGCTAGCACAAAACTCATCATTTTAATGTTTCCTAACTGCTGGCAAGGATGGCTGGAGGGACCAGACTTCCGAGCTTCAGGCTAATAAATGATGGCTGGATGGAGTTCACTGGGCGTTTCCGCCCTGACAGTTAGTGAGAGCCTGCCCTTCCCAAGTTGTTTCCTGCAATTAGTGGCGTGGAGTCTTCAGGTTCTCAGGGCTGCCTCCTCGCCCTTCATAAATATCCCCCTTCCCAAGGACACAGCTGGCACTGGCAGGGTCACTTCCTAGCGGGAGGGAGCAGCAGTGACAACTGAAATAAAATACAGCTGTGGCCCGGATCTGAGGCATAAACCAGCCAAGTGCAACATCAGAGAAGTAGGTCTGGTCTGCGTCAGTGTCGCTGGAAACATAAGAGCTTATAGTCTGAAGCTGAACGCAGTTCACCTCTGACCCTGGACGCCACCTGCCCGGGCAGGACATGCCCTCATTAAAGTGGTGGTGTTCCTCTCCCCGGGATGTCCGTCCCTTGATGGAGGAAGGCTCCCCTTTAGAGAAGATTCTCCGGGCTGCACCCTCGCCACACATGCACTTCAGTCCAAGTGTTTCCGAGGCCTCGCCTGTCAGTCTGCAGCCGTCCTTCCCCCTTGATGAGTGGCTCAGAGGTGACTAAACTCCAAATCCTTTCTGCCTTACTCTTTATAAATGTGACATTTTAAAGCCCCTTTGGCACAGGTAAATCACAATTACATTTCCAAGGGCCTCTGGTACCATTCCAAATGAGCTGCCAGTGGAGGGCATCTGTCTCTTTCTCTCTCTCTCTCTCTCTCTCACACACACACACCCACACAGACACACCCCACACACACCCTCAAGCCTTTCCCACTTTTATTCTTTTTTGGAAGGCTGAGGAGAGCCCAGGGGAGGGGGCTAGAATTCTCCACCGGCCTCAGCTCCTGAAGGAAGTGGGGGACCCTGAGAGGAAGCGGAGTCTGGACAAAAGACCAGCTTCTGGCCCCTCTGGGTGAGATCTTCAGGAATCAGGACACGAGGGCAAAGTCTTCCTTTCCCGTTGTCACTGTGGAGGAGTCTGCAAAGCTCCCTTTTTCCATTATTTCCAAGCGCCTCAGGCATGGACCGACAAGTCATTTTTCTTGTATATTTTTTCTGGATTCCCCTCCTTCATGGCTGTGTATCTGGCTAACGTGAAGAGATAGTCACTGAGTCTGGAGGGGCAGAAGAAGGCAAATGGAATGATCTGAAATGAGAGATCAATGCTAACAGGGTCCTCCCTATATTAGCCTTCTAGGAGGAAATATCAGTCACGTGCCCCAGGAGCATCGGGTGCGACAGCGGGTGCTCAGCCCACCTGGGCTTGATGGATGGCGCTCCAGGCCAGCTTCCTGAGAGCCCAGCGCCCGACTCTGGCGCCAGGGCTGGGGTGGTTCCTGCAGGATGAGGCCACCACCCTGTCTGACCTCACAGGGCTGGTGACTTTGGGCCACTCCCTGGTTTCTGCACCTTCCAGTGAACAGGACTGGTGCCTCCCAAACTGGGGTGTGCACACAAGTCAACTGGGGATCCTGGTGACATGCAGATCAGATTCTGATTCGGGAGGACTGGCTGGGCCAGGCCCAGGATTTGGCAGGTCTAAACTGTGCCCAGGTGATTCTGGTGCTGCTGGTCTACTCTTTGAGTAGAGGGAGCCTAGAGCAGGCTTCTCAAGCTCGGCACTAGTGACATTCGGGATCATTCCTTGTGGCTGGGTGATCCTTCGTGGCAGGAAGAGGGAGCTGTTGTGTGCATCGTAGGACACTGGGCAGCACCCCAGCCCCCACCCACTTGTCTCCAGACATTGCCAGACATCCCGGTTGAGAAGCACTGGCCTGGAATGTTCTAGTGGGCTAGACCCTAGTGCCCCCCTCCCTTCTTTCTTTGACCCGGCGGCGATGGGGCCTCTGGGCAGGGCTGGGTGGGGAGGGAAACAGGAGAGGCAGCAGCGAGCCTGCCCCTCAGCGGCTGGCAGTTAGCTTGCGAAGCTGCCCTGTGCTCTCCCTTGTTTCCGGGCCGCACGGACCCCACCCTCCTCTTCTCTCCCTGCCCCAACCCTACCCCGCGGCCAGCTCCATGCCAGGTCCTGCTGGAACCTTCCCTGACCCGTGCCCCCTCCTGGAACCATGCCCCCCTCCTCCTGATGCCTGGCTGTCTCTCTGGGAGTGTGGTGGGGGACTGGGCAGTGGAAGAGACTCCGCTCTGGGTGATCGCCCCCGCCGCAGAGCTGTCATATGCTGGTTCCTCATCTGCACGGTGATGCCTTCCTTGCCAAGAGAACGAACTGGCTCAGCCCACACAACCTACATGGCTGGAAGGCTCCCCAGGATCACTACTGTGACATGAACAGAACGGTCCTCACTCCCCTCAGGCCCACTCCCCTCCCAGGAGGAAAGGAGCTGGTCAGGACCATCAAAGCCCAGGCCATGTCCTGGGGGAGGAGTGACCACATCAAGGGGCCAGACCCTGGATGTGAGGTCACTTTCTGGACCCCAGGCAGCTCCTGGGGTCCCTCAGCTCTCAGCCCTGGCCTGGCCCACGCTGGAGCCACACGAGCCAGGGCTGGAGCCACGAAGTGCCTACCTTTTCAGAAAGACCCTCCAGATCCCATCTGAGTACCTGTTTAAGAACTTGGCCACGTTTGCATCCGTCTCACCGGACTGGACAAGAGGCACCACGCTAGAAGGGGAGGAAACAGCATCACACTACGTTACGGGCTCAACACGCTTGGGGGCAGGAGCTGCGTCCTGAGTCAGCATTTCACTCCCGCTGCAGCCTCGCCAGTCTGTGTGCAGACACGCTAGATGGTGCTGTCTGCTGAGCGCCAGTGAGCTGGCAGCCCCTCCATGCACGTCGCCTCTGCTACGTAACTCCTGCTGGGAGGTGCTCGCCCCAAACCGAGGCCCCAGGTTTGTGTCTCCTGCCCCAGGGGCTTTGTCACCTGGGCACGGGTTTGGTGTCCTCAGGACCCCCCCCCCGGCCATTCCCTGATGTTGGGCCTTTGGGTTGTTTCCAATTTTTTGCTACTCTGAGCACTGCTGATGTGGACAGCTTTGTACAAATGACTTTTTTCCTTTTGAAGCTGAAGCTCTTTTGTGACTCAGCATCACTTTAGGAACCACTTGGCCCCAAGGGCCTTTCATGAAAAGTGAAATCTTTATGACATGGGGCTATGGACGGAGCTCAGGTATGGAGCAGACACACCTGGGCTCCAATCCAGACTCTGCCATGGACCACCCAGGTGACCCTGGCCACGGTGTCACCTCTGAGCCCCAGCATCCTGACTCCAGTAGAGTAGGGGCTGCCACCACCTCTCTCCCAAGGTTACCACAAGGAATCAATGAAATAATGGATACAAAGTGCCCAGCACGGTCCTGCCGGTTATACAAAGCAGGGCTTTATTCCCATTTCTCTGTAAAGCCGGCTGGCAGCCTGGCCTATGAGTGGTGTAAATGGAGATGTTGCAATTACTCTTTTTTTTTTTAATTTATTTTTTATTTTTTTGCGGTACGCGGGCCTCTCACTGTTGTGGCCTCTCCCGTTGCGGAGCACAGGCTCCGGACGCGCAGGCTCAGCGGCCATGGCTCACGGGCCCAGACACTCTGCGGCATGTGGGATCTTCCTGGACTGGGGCACGAACCCATGTCCCCTGCATCGGCAGGCGGACTCTCAACCACTGCGCCACCAGGGAAGCCCCGCAATTACTCTTTTAAAGTTTCCTTGAAAAGGCAGTCAGGAGCTTCTGGCGGGGGGCAGGGGGGTGTCCCTCCTCTCCTGACTGAGTTGGGGGATTGGGGTAGCAGGTGGCTGATCTGGGCCCTTCTCCACCCAGCAGCCAGCATGTCATCTCATGGCCTAAAACCCATCAATGGCTCACCGGATAAAGGCTCTCAGGATAAATGCAGAGCTCTCGGGGCACATGAGGCCCTGCCCGGCCTGGCCTCAGCTCAGCCTGTAGCCTCGTCATGCCTCACGCCCCTCACTCTGGACCAGACACTCGGCGTCCTTTGTGTGTGTTCCATGCAGACTGCCGCCTCTGCCCTTGCTGTCCCCTCACCCTGGGCACTCTGTCCACTGTGCCCCCAGTACCCCCCATGCCCAGTCCCAGGCTGGGTCACTCTGGTGCCAAGTACCCTCCCTCATAGCTCTTATCATGGTGTGGAGCTTTTCAATCCTTTCTGCTCAGCTGAGACCACCCCCACCATTTAAATTAACCCCAGGAACAGGGAGTCCTCGCTGAATACGCACCTGGATTTCATACCACGTGAGTGTTATTATAATTACAAATAATCGCCTAGACCCGCTGGGCCTCCCCCTCCCCTTTCCTGGAGCTGCCTGCTTCTGCACAAGCTCTGATCCCGACGTGCTGTTCCGCCCCCACCCCACCACCCCCGTCAGGATCACTGTCTCTCTGCCCAGGCCCCGCTCCCTCGGCCCCGCACCCCTGTACCGTCTCTCAGCTCGGCGGCACACGGCCCGACAGAAATGCAGTGCAGAGCTGCTCTTGCCTCCGGACTGAAAGAAGAAAGCGGGTGTTGGCTGGAAGGGTGGGGGGAGGGTGCCCACTGCAGGCAGGGAGCCTGGATGGACTGAGGGACACACAGGCCCCGCCCACAACAGGCAGTGTTCTGTCTCCAGGGGCCCTGCCGGGGCACACCCACTGGGTACCCCTCTCCAAAGCAGGCAGGACTGGGGAGGGAGCCGTGATGGTCTGGAGGGGACTTGGGGGCTGGGGGAAAGCTTCTGTCGCTGTTAAAAACTAAAAGGGGGGAGGCTGAATCCCTGCCTGTGTGTTTTGGTCAACACACTGGCCCGCAGCCACCCCCAGGTTGAGGCAGCCCAGTACCTACAGGCAGGATGAAAGCCGTGAGCGGGGGCAGCTGGCTGGAGTATCTGTCGATCCACTGCTCCAGCTCCAGGATGGGCCCTGCCTCGAATGTGGCATGTTCTGTGGAGCCAAGGAGAAGTGGCGGTGAGGCCACTGCCCCAGGATCACAAGGAGCCCACCCCATCCCTTCCACCTGGGTGCCCACCAACCATTCCCCTGGCTCAGAGGGACCCTCTGTCTCAGGCTGCACAGGCCAGGTTGACAGGGGTCCCAGGAGACACCCAGGACAGAGTCATTCCCCCCGCCCACGGGCCCAGGCCCCCCAGGGCCCTCTGAGCACACACAGTGGGTTCAGGGAGAGAATTACTTAAGTGAGCCTCCCTGGCTGAGGAGCGCGGTGTTGCCAGTGCAGAGCCGACGTCCTGCAGGGAGCATTGGATCTGGGGAGGAATGGAAGGCGTGGGTGAAGACCCTGTTACACGGGCCAAGCGGGGCTCTCGTGCGTCCACGTGCAGGGCTGGGCCTGCCGGGAGCTGTCAGACCTCTAAGGAGCCGGCATTTACAAAGGCTAATCAGCAAACTGTCTGAACCTGCAGCACAGCACGTCTGCCCTGTTGGGAGGGGCCCTGGGTGACGCAGACGGGGAGTGTCAAGCGCCCAGGGATAGTCAGGAGGAGTCTTCTCACCCCGACCCTCCTCTCCCATGTGCCGGGCCCTTCGAGGTTTTTCTTTTCTCTAAACTGACGGCCTTGGTTTTCTAACCTATAACACTTGGGCGGAGAGACCCAAATTGACAGTGCTTTTTAAACTATACAGGACAGGGCTGTGCCCTCTGATGAGACAGCCACCGTGGCAGTGTGCCGGGAGCAGGACACAGTCGGTGAGAGTAGACGGTGCCCACCCGGGAGTGGACTGGAACCTGTTGAGCCACCGAGCAGCAGACTCTGGGTAAGTTCCTTAACCTCGTGGCGTCTCTGTGGCTTCCGATGGAAAGGGGCGTCACAGTACTACTCCGCGCCGGCCACCTGCGGCGTTTACCCCGGGGGCTGGAGAGAGGTGGCCCCAGTCTGGGAATCCGATCCCAGCCCCGCTGATTCCTGGCTGTGCGGCCTTGGGCTGAGCCTCAGTTTTGTCCTCTGTAAAACGTGAGGGCTGGCCTCCACCTCATGGGCTTCTGCAGGGAGAGCCGGGAACAGGCTGCCTGGCCTGCCATAGGCCCGGAGCAGCTCCCGGGGGCCAGGCGGGGAAGCCAGCTGAACAAGTCACAGTCTGCACCCTTGGGGCGCCCAGGCCACACTCCTGGTGATGCTTGCCTTTAGAGGCAGAAGCACAGGAGCTGCGGAAGCCTGGGAGAGGCACCAGCTGGAGGCAGGGGTGGCCAGGGAAAGCCCCGGAGGAGGTGATGTTGAAACTGTTACCCAAAGGACGTGGTCTAAAGCAAGGGAGGGGCTCATCACGCCACTGACCCCCTCTTCCCTCTGCAAACCCTGCTCAGAGGTGAGCAAGGCAGACAGAAACGACCACTGTAGACGCCAGCAATTCCTCATTCTGAGGCTGAAGACCAGTCTCCCTCGTACAGGAGGTGCCTCATTCATAGAATGTTCCAGCAGTTTAGGCCTCCCATCTTTCTGCAGCCCCTCACTACCCTGTGTCTGCTCCCAGGGGCCCCAGTGGGCTCCAGCCTGGCCTGGAGGACTGAAGCAGGCCGAGGGCTGACCCTCCAGGGAGCAGCTGACTCAGGTCAGCACGCAGACTAAAACCCCAGGTACATTCTCCATGTTCTGGGGGTGGTGGCCCTGCCTCTATTTCTGAAGTCCTCTCTGTGGGCCAGAGCCCCAGCTGCCTCTTAAGGAACAGAACAGTAATTCTAAGAACCCTACCATCCCCCCCACTGAGGGCTAACCACAGCTGGGCCTTTCAAGTCTCTCAACCTCAGGGCCACTAACACTTTGGCCCAGGTCATCCTCTGTCACGGGGACCGTCCTGTGCGTTGTAGGACGTTTAGCCTCATCCCTGCCTCTACGCACTAGATCCCAGTAGCACCTCCACCTCCAGTGTGACAACTTAAAACATTTAAGTTGCCCAGACAACTTAAAATATCTCCAGACATTGCCCTGTGTCCCCTGAGGGGCAGAACTGCCTGGGCTGAGACCACTGCCCTTCACATTTCCCTCTCTGAGGCCAAACCTCACCACTCCCCTGTGAGAGAGGGTCATCTCTGTGTGTCCCCATCTTACAGATGAAGAAACTGAGGCTCACAGAGGGTAAGTGGACTAGTCCCAGGTGACACAGAAAGGAACTGATGGTCAGTTGGCAAATCCAGTTATGGCCACCAGGCCTTGGGGTTGGAAAATCCCAGCTCGGGGTGAGACAATGTTACTCACTTTCTGAAGCTCTTCCACAAACGGGTGGCCCTTTTCTGCAATTAATTCCATAGCAAACCTGTGAGGAAGAAGGAAGAAGAATTTGCCTCGAATATAACATCCCCAGGCCCTGTCTTGCTGGAAGGCAATACATTCTCAGGGGATTGGCCATTTTGCTAATTGAGCTGTCACAGGAAGGCCGTTATTTTCTTGCTGACATTGAGGAACATCGTAACCTTCCATGTGGTTGGGGGTATTTGTTTTTCGCCGCTCATCCAGCCAACAACTCCTCTTTCAGCGCCTACTCTGGCCAGGTCCAGGTGATTCAGTATAAACAGAGGTGACACAGGCCCCGTTAGGCAGGACAGGGAGATGTGAATCAGATGTCACACGACTAACAGTGAAGTTGCAAACTGAGGTCAGTGCTCTGAAGGAAAGGGTGAGAGTCCTGGGATATTTGGCCTTGATTAGGGTTCAGGGAGGGCTTCCTGGAGGAAGCAATGCTGGAAGTGGGACTCTGAAGGCTGAGTAGGAGTTCGCTGGTAAGGCTGGATGGGGCAGGAAAATCAAAGTGCCCCCGATGCAGGTCAGGACTGTGGCCCTGGCCTCCCTCAGAACACTGCACCCTCTTCTGTACCAGTCAGGGTCCTGGCCAGACAGTGGTGTGTTTGAAGGGTTCCTGGAGAAAAGCTTCACGAAGGGACTACTGACAGAGTGGGAAGGCTTATGGGAACTGCAGATGGATGGCAGAGATGAGCAAAAGCAAGAGCCTGAAGGGGCAAGGGAGGGTCAAAGGCACTACCAACCCTGAAGAGAGCTGCATTCTGGGCAGAGGCCACCGCCAGGAGCTGGGCAGCTGGGAGAAAGCAGTGGAGAGCCCCACAACTGCCAGAGCCGCACAGGGCTGGGGGCAGGGTCACACATACCCCTACCCCTCTCAACCTCGTCCGATCTCCTGCTGGTGCTGCCCATTGGTTGGACCAACTCTAAAGCCAGAGGACAAGGGAATCGGGGTGAGACCGTCTCCAGGCCAGCCTCACAGGCACAGGAGAATGGCTTTGAAAGGGCAAAAGAAGAACTACTGTGCATCTTCTAGCCCATCTTACAATCAGAACTAAATAAGCATACACGTAAGCTGTCCCGCGTTGGTCTTCCCCTCTGGATGGTGAGGCAGGGGCGTATGCCTCAAGCCTGGCACATTGGAGATGCTTGGGAATATCTGCTCACCGAGGATGTTCCCACGACAGAGGCCAGTGGGAGGCCCCTCCCCATGCTCGCTCCATCCCCGCTCCCACCACTTGTGGCTGCCCCTCCAGCGTCTGTCTGCTCCGCCCCACCCGCTGCACCGCACCCGCAGACCGCAGGCTCCATGAAGGCAGGGCTGAGGCTCCCCACTCAGCAGAGCCTGGCACACGCAGATGCTCCGCCAACATCTGAGGACGGAAGAATCCACAACTGAGCTGTGGCCAGGCCCCTGCACCACATCACCTGAGGGATGATGGCCTGCTGATTTGCTAATTCTAAACAGCCGATGCTAGAACCCGCCTTCCTGCCCCTCTGCCCACTTCATCTTGTGTGCACTTCCCCCTCGCCACACCCTTCCCACACACACCAAGGGGTCTGCCCTCTCTCCTCTGCTGGCAGACTAGCTACATTATCTTTCCTGAGAACCTCCCTTAGGCCCATCACTGAGAAATGGCCACCATGAACAGGTAAGTTTTAATAATTATGATGATAATAATAGCTAGCATTATGATTGGTGCTAGCTACTGTCCTAAGGGGGAAACATGGAGTTCTCTCATTACATCCTCACAAAAACCCAATGAGATTGGATACTATTACTAGGATCACTTGACAGAATAGGAAACTGAGGCTCAGAGAGGCCAGGTGATTTGCCTGAAGTCACACAGCCAGTCAGCAGTGGGAGAGAATTTGAACCCAGGTCTGTCTGATTACCATGATCTTCACCCACAAGGCCGAGTCAGAACTTGTGAACTAGTACTTATAATAACTGCAGCTCATGCTGCCAACGGCTTGCTGAGCATGGTGGCCCGAACTTTGTTCTCAAATATTTGCGGCCCCTCCCACCCCTGCTGCTGTCACATGTGTCCACGTCCCTGGCTCTGGCCAATGAAGTGTGAGCAGAGGTGGCGTGTCACTTCGTGGAAGCTTTAAGAGCCAGCGTGGGCATCACTGTGATCTTTCTTCCCTCTGCCACAATTACTGGTGTTGTTCTAGACAGAGGCTGTCCCACCAGCCCGGGTCCCAGAGTGAAGGCCAGGCAGAGAAGAAACATACCCAACCCACGATAGGCTTGCAGTGAGAGGATGAAATACGCCTTTGGTGGTTTAAGCCACGAAATGCGGGGGTTGTTTGTTACACCAGCATGGCCCGGCCAATCCTGACTACTTCCCTGAGTCCACCTTCTAAACTCTGGCTGTGTATATGCTTAAAAAATAAGCCTCCCGAAAGGGATCATGTCTGATGCCCTGTGTACTGTGCTCGACTCACCTGTCACTTTGCACGTGCACCTCAATGGCACACACATACGAGCAGAGTGAGGGAGCAGGGATGGAGGGGCGAGGCAGCATCACGCGGTGAGGGACGGAAGCCACAGGCCAAGGAAGGTTTATCGAGGGCTGGCAGCCTCTGGGACTGGCGGGCACTCTGGAGAGCTGCACATCAGTCATGCCCTCTAACAACCAACTCGAGCCCGACCTCAAGGCCAATCCCGTCCCCCTTACCCAATGGCTGAACTTAATTCATCTGTAGTTCCCACGGCTTCAAACACCTGGTCGTCTTTCGGTCTCCTTTCTCCGGTGAAGGTGCTGGAAAACCCTGTGAAAATGTTTTGCTGCCCAAATTAAAGAGTTTTTTTTCCTGATATGCTCTTTTAAAGCATTTTTCCACTTGAAGGATAACATACACAGAAAAGTGCTCGAATCATAAGTGTACAAGTTGATGAATTGTTACTAACTGAAACAGACCTCTGTGATCAGCATCTAGATCAAGGAATAAAATAGGAGCCTCACCCTAGAGGCCCCCGTGTCCCCGCTTTCAGTCACTGCCCCCCTCCCCAGGGGTAACCACTGTCCTCACTTCTTCCCTGATATACTTTATTTATTTATTTATTTATTTTTGGCTGCGCTGCTTGGCTTGTGGGATTTTAGTTCCCCGACCAGGGACTGAACCCAGGTCCTTGGCAGTGAGAGCGTGGAGTCCTAACCACTGGACTGCCAGGGAATTCCGTCCCTGGAGTCTTTGGCTGGAGGGCATCAACACTATCATCCCTTTGCATCTTTTCTTTTCTTATTGTGATAACATAAACATAATGTAAAACTGGCCATTTTAACCATTTTTAAGTGTACAATGGCATTAAGTACATCTATGAATGTTTTTATCTTCTTACTACATAAATATACCCCCAAAGCAATAAATACTGGTAATCTGCGTGTTTTTTTTTTTTGGTGGGGGGGGCCATGCCACGCAGCATGCGGGATCTTAGTTCCCCAACCAGGGATCAGACCCGCGCCCCCTGCAGTGGAAGCGCCAAGTTCTAACCACTGGACCGCCAGGGAAGTCCATGCGTGGTTTAAAACTTTAGAAAATGGTATCATACTGATATGTTCTTCTGCATCTTTTTTTTTCTGTACATCATGTTCTGGCATTTTTTTTAATTATCAAAGCAATATATGCTCATTACAAAATAAATAATAGAATAAAAGTATGTACAGGAAACAATGAAAGCCCGTCTATTTATTCCCCTCTCCCACAATTCAATCTCTCTCCCAGGTAACAGTCCAAGGTATAACCTTTCACAATGTTCTATGCACACCTGAACACACATATAAATATACACACACACTTTTATTCAATGGATTCCAACTATTTGGATTGTTTTGCAACTTGCTTTTATCACTTAATATATCTTGGGCATCTTTCATTTCACATCACATTTGGGTGACGCCTATTGAGATCTGTTACATACTTTTAACGTCTGCAAACAATTTGGAAGAACTTTAAAAAATATATTTTAAAGCTATTATTTATTTAATTCTCATTCCAGAATTTTCCATCAATTTCTAGTGCCGCGTGACATACAGGATCTTAGTTCCCTGACCAAGGATCGAACCCATGCCCCCTGCAGTAGAAGCGTGGAGTCTTAACCACTGGACTGCCAGGGAAGTCCTAGAATTTGGAAGAACTTTAAGATGGAATCTGCCATGTCTTTCTTTGCATTTTTCACCTGTCCCCACCCTACCTTTGTCTCCTGTTTTGGTGTAGATCTTGGGGAGCTTGGGTGTCTTCGAGGAAGGCCTAAGGAGAAATAAACATCAAGAGATGATGAGTGAGGACGGCATATATACTGGGGCACGTCCTTCAGTGGGTCACAGTTTGCTACCCATATCCTCAGAGGCAGCACTTACCCCCTTCTGCTTGGATCTCTTGAAATCTTTCCCCTCCGTTCCTCTTAGTTTTAAGCCCTTTGTGGGCAAGTTCTATGTCTTGCCACACCCGCATCTGCAGAATAGCTGATGTAGTGCATTGCTCAATGCAGACGCTCTATAAATATTGGCTGAAAGAATTTATCGATCACTTTCCATAGTCTCTGCACTGTGCTAAGTGAATTACAGGCATTATCTCCTTGAATTATCCCTGGAATCTTCCCAAGCACTACCTATGATGTTCATTTTTTTTTTTTTTTGCGGTATGCGGGCCTCTCACTGTTGTGGCCTCTCCCATTGCAGAGCACAGGTTCCGGACGTGCAGGCCCAGCGGCCATGGCTCACGGGCCCAGCCTCTCCATGGCATGGGATCTTCCCGGACCGGGGCACGAACCTGCGTTCCCTGCATCGGCAGGCGAACCTTCAACCACTGCGCCACCAGGGAAGCCCGTTCATTTTGTTTTTGAGGAATCTGTAGCTGACGGGATGAGACTCTTCCTCCTAGGTCACCACGGGAAGAAACGGTAGGGCTGGGATTCTTGCCCAAGACTATCGACACCCCAAAACTGTTACCTCTGCTCTACCAAGCCAGGGACTCTTGGAGGGAAAAATCCCTGGGCCATTACCATACTGTAAAGCTTCATGTATACTCCGAAATGGAGAATTGCCAAAACAGGGTTCGAAAACTGGCATTTTCAAATAGCAACACCTTTAATAAAGACGTCAACATTAAAATGTGACATTAAAAGGTTATTCAAAGGTTAAATTACTGGATCTGTGAAATAGATTAATCCATTATTAAGTCAGGGTCTGAGGTCCGGAAACGGGGTGCAAGTTTCAAGGTATATGATGACAGCCATCTTTAGACCGTATTGGTGTATCTCTGTGCCTTAAAGTATAAACTGCTTTGGAGAGAGGTTAATATCCGAATCGAGGCCCCTCCTGATTGTGAGGCCAGGCAAGATGACCCTCTTGGCTCACATGGGATATGCCCTGTCCTGATGGATGCTGGGCTTCGTTTGGACTTGTCTTGCGCCAAGAAACCTTGGTCTCTGGCTTCCACGGAGCCCACGTTGCCACGGTGACGTCACGACTAAAGAGGACGTCACCTGGCGATTGCTGCGGTGACCTCCCAGCGGTTTGACGTAACCACGGCGACAACATAACTCAGGGCAGGTGCCTGAGTTACCCTCCCAGCCAGGTACTCACCTGTCCCCGTCTTCCACGCCCTGGGGGCCGCGGCTCTGGAAACGGGGACACAATAGCTTGCGGGCGCCGAGGCACCCGCGCAAGCCAAGGCGACCTCCCAGGCCCCACACAGCCATGGTCCAAGGATCTGGTAGGGGACTGACCCTGCCAGGCTCCCGTCCAGACCCCGGGGTGACTCCACCTACCTCCGGCCGCACCACCCATCAGCCGCCATCTTCCATTGGTCCGTGGCTCTCTCCCCAGGGCGGGACACTCCCAGAGACTTGTTTCTCATTGGTTTACGGAAGGAGTTGGGCGGGGAAACCCGTGAAGACTTAGTTAGCAACAGCTATTGGCCAACTCTCAAGCCAATTGGTAAAGGGGCTCTCGGCTCGCGCGCTCTGATTGGCTGAGCGAAGGAAGAGGCCTCTTGCCCCCGCCGCCCGCGAGCTTGGGGATGGAGTCCCGGAGCGGCTCGAGCTCGGAAGCAGAACCCCTGTGGCGACAGGTGAGAGGTCGGGGTCCCGGGACAGGGTGGCGCGGAGTCCGAGGCCGAGACCCAGGACGACCCTGGACCGGGCTCCCGGCTTCTCTGGCTTAGTTTCCCCAACTCTGAGAATCCGTCCTGACGAGCCGGCAACCTGGAATCTGACAGACCGGATTTGGAGTTTCGGACAAGCGATAGGCCCCCCCCACTCCGAGCCTGAGTTTCCCCCGCTAAGAAACAGGAATCACTGTAGTATATACTTAGCGCATAGTGCGGTTCTGGTCTCACGCTATTGAGGTAAACCCTTAAATGGATGGTAGTTTTGCATTATTTATAAAAATCTAAAACGCGCACACGTACGCCCAACAAGTCGCTTTCTAGGACTTTGTCTTGTAGAGAGCCTGACTTAAGTGTGCAAAAAAAAAAAAAAAAGTATAACAGCTGTTTTCTGCACCCTGTTTGTAATTGTGAAACGTTAGAAACAGCCTAAATGTCCAGGAAAAGGTTCCTTCCGGTTCATGATTTCATTTAAATTTCTATCTTTAATAGTAGTAATAATAAAAGCTGGAACCAAGAACAGAGCCATTAATAAGTAACTATGAGTATTTGAGTGATTATGGTGTGCGAGACCATAAGTGTTTCCCTTGCATTATTTAGTTTAATCTTCTCAAAACCCATTGAGGTAACTACAGTTATTGTCCCCGTGTAACTTTTGAGGCTTATAGCTATTTGAGTGAGTTAGCTAAGATGATATCATAGCTATTTGAGTGAGTTAGCTAAGATGATAAGGGGAGTGGAAGAGCTGGATTTGAACCCAGATCTATTTGATGTGTCTAGCTGACTGCTACCTTGCACTGCTTTTTTGGGCACATAGCAAATGCTGATGGTAGCTGCCTTTTTTATTATAATGGTGAGCTTGAACTAGGCATTTTCTAAGTTCTGGGGACCTTCCATCCTCTTTCTGGCTTTCCTTTTCAGGACTCCCAGGAGCCATGTTGTCAGAAGTCCTGCTAGTGTCTGCTCCAGGGAAAGTCATCCTTCATGGAGAGCATGCCGTGGTCCATGGCAAGGTACAAGGCCCCCTGAGCCTCTGAGGATTAGGAACTGCTTCTCCCTGATGCTAACCTTAAAAGAAGCTGAAAGGAAGCCTTGAGGCATAGCTTGGGAGTACATCAGAGAGGAGGTCAGTTTCTCCCCAGCTGGGCAAAGAAAAGACAGGTCTTAGGCCCTCTGAAGGGCTTCTCTGGCCCACCCAGTAAGAGAGCAAAAAGATGACATGGAAAGCCCCGTGGGTGGAATGAGGCCACTTAGGAAGTGAGCTTCGGTGGAGAAGTGTTTTAAGGACTAAACTCTGGGGAAAACGAGTAGGATTCTGCAAAGGAGCCTGAGACATGCATTGTCTCATTTACCTCTTACAACTACCCTCTGATGTTAAACTTTTATTATCCTATTTTGCAGACGTGGAAGCTGGGACTTAGGAGGGGATTGGTAACTTGATCAAGGTCCCGTACACCTCGGTAGAGCTAGGAGTGAACCTAAGTTTGCTTGAACCCAAAGCCATGCTTTTTCCACTCTTTCAAGCTGTCGTTTTTCATATTTTTAACTTATATTTATCTTTGAAAGCATGGTGATTATGGGGAAGCCATTCCTTGGTGTTGAGAACGTGTGAAGTTTTACGTGGGGAGGGCAAATATAAGTAGGTATTAACTCCTGATTGATTGGTAGTGGCTGTGCCTAGGCGCGTGGGAGAGGGTGCGAAGGTTGATTAGCAGTGTCTGCCAAGGGCATAGGTGAGAGTAGCCTGTGTGCTTGTATTTGCCCTCTCTTCTCCGCTCATTGACAAGGGCCCCTTTTTCCTAAGACAGGAGCCATGCTTGTTGCCAACCACCCTCAGGCTAACTGCTTGTGCCCTTCATTCTATAGGTAGCACTGGCTGTGGCCTTGAACTTGAGAACATTCCTCCGGCTTCAGCCCCACAGCAATGGGAAAGTGGGCCTCAACTTACCCAACATTGGCATCCAGCGGGTCTGGGATGTGGCCAAGCTTCAGATGCTGGACACCAGCTTTCTGAGTAAGTGCAGGGAGCAGGAACCAGGTGCGGGAAGAGCCTGGGCCCCGAAAAGAAGGGGAAGGAGGACAGCTGGGCTGTCAGCCCAGGCTGTCCCCAAGGGACCAAAAGCCAGCCACTCTGGGAGTGTTTTCTCTCCTGTCCCCACAAAAATAGCTTCACTTATTTATTAATATTTTTTAAATTTAAAAGCATAAAGTGATGCACTGGGTCTATGTGAGCCGTTGGGACAGGTCATCAGGGCCTACTGTTGAGTGAAAAAACACAAGATGCAAAACAGCACGTATGGATTAAGTATCAGTGGGTATGTAAATGCAGAGAAGAGGCCTGGGAAGATATATATCCACTGACAATGGTGATTAGTTATGTCTTGGAGGGTCCTTCTGTCGGGGAGTGGACAAAGGGAACCTCCCTTCTACAATGTTGTTTTAACAAAGAGAATGTTTTGGTGTTTTGTGTGATTGAAGATCGTTAAAAATAAAAGTAACTTATGTTACTGGAAAATACGGTCGATGCTGAGATGTTGCCAGGAAAAAAAAATCCCCAATTATCACTGCCTCCCAGTCCACCCCCCCAGGACAACGCTAAGCATTTTGGTGTTCATCCTTCTGGGTAATTTCCTGTAGACTAGTAGTTTGATTGATTGAGATAGGGAGAGAGCTTGTTTTTTACCCAAAATTGGATCAAGCCACATAAACTTTTTTTTTCTTTTCTCTTTTTTTTTTCCTTCTTTTTCTTTTTGTTTCTTTCTTTTTCTGTTTTCTTTTTCTTCTTTTTTTTTCCATATAAACTTCTTAGAAGCGTGTGGGATTTTTGCCTTCTTCAATATATTGGGGCTCTCTTCCCATGCCAATAAATAAAGGCCTCCGTGCTCATTTTTGCTAGTGTTGGGACTGTTTTGTCCACTCCTGAGCAGACACAGTTCGTTCATCAGCAGAGTCTGCAGCAAAGCTGCAGTGTGTTCTTCGCTCTCAGTGCCTCCTGTCTGGGCTGACACCTCATCCTTTGGAACAGTGTCTCCCAGCCAGGATGGGGCAAGTGAGACTCCTCCAGGGGCCTTTCTTTTTTTTAAAAAAATTAATTAACTAATTATATTTGGCTGCGTTGGGTCTTCGTTGCTGTGCGCGGGCTTTCTCTAGTTGCGGCGAGCGGGGGCTGCTCCTGATTGCGGCGTGTGGGCTTCTTGTTGCGGTGGCTTCTCTTGTTGCGGAGCACGGGCTCTAGGCACTCCGACTTCAGTAGTTGTGGCTCGCGGGCTCTAGAGCGCAGGCTCAGTAGTTGTGGTACACGGGCTTAGTTGCTCCGCGGCATGTGGGATCCTCCCAGACCAGGGCTCGAACCCGTGTCCCCTGCGTTGGCAGGTGGATTCTTAACCACTGTGCCACCAGGGAAGCCCTAGGAGCCTTTTCCAGATGGTTCCCTGTCCCCCATGAGAATCAGTCCACAGCTAGTCACTCAGCCACTCCCAAACCCTGCAGGGAGATGAAGGAAGAGTTGAAAACCCACAATTTCAAGCAAGCCTCAGTTCTGCCTTGAGATCCCCGGGGGGAGGTTTTTGTTGTTGTTGTTTTAACAGTACAGATGGCTTCCTGGCCCTGCCCCTCTCCTATTGAGAATCGGTGGTGGTGGTAGGTGACCCGGCGTGTGTATTTGGGTGATTGCAGGGACAGCCTCAATTCAGAGTCACTACTTTGGAGCAACCTGGCCCTTGCTCTCCGTGCTACCCCAGGCCACTCAGCCTGGCCGGAAACGTTCCGTGAGAACTGGCTGCTACTTTTGTGTGTCAGTAGCACGGATTGAGCAGCCAGGTATAGTGGCACACGTCTCAGACCACCTGTCTGAGACTCCCTGTGTGAGCCTGGGAGGGTCACTTACCTCTCTGAGGCCCTGTGAGCAGAGTCATGATGCCTGGGAGGGTTGCTATGATGATCCCACAGGGTGGGAGGTGGGTGGAGGCTGTGATATGGAGTGTAGTCGTTCGCGAGGGCTCGTTAGGCTACTTCTCCAAGGAGACAAAGGGGATCTGAACTTTTTGGTGTCAAGTTTTCTACTAGGTTGCCAGGGTCTGCCACATTTTTCTTCCAGTGTTTTTTGTTCCCTCCTAATAGTCCTAAACATAGTGAACATTTGGGCATTTATGTGTCCTGGTTTTATGTGTGTGTCCTGTTCTCACTAATTATGTTTTGGGAGAGGGAAATAATACTGCCTTTGGTTTTGATTTTGTACCGTGGAGTTCAGTCCTAGGCCTTTGATTGTGTGTGTGTGTGTGTGTTTGCTTGTGTGTATTTGAAAACTACTAGCAATTAAGCCCTTACTGTATGCCAGGAGCAGTGCTAAGGATACCCTGTACCTTATTTAAACAACCCTGGGAGGATGTACTGCTGTTATCTCTGTTTACCAAGGAGGGAAACTGAGGTGCAAATAGATTAAGTCACCTACTCAAGGTCACAGTAACTGGCACAATCAGGGCCCAAACCCAAGTCTGCCTGCCTCCCAAGCCTGCAGTCCCCTGACACCCTCAGCTGTGGTGCTGGACCCTGAGTCCATGTCCATCCAGATGCTGACTCCCGTGATTGCTCGGCCTTTCGTATTCTGGTGTCTATAAAAGCCCCGAGGCCCTCTCACCCACCCGCTTGCACTTGTTTGCCCATGTGACAGAGCAAGGTGACGTCACAGCACTCACCCCGGAGCAAATGGAGAAGCTGAAGGAGGTGGCGGGCTTCCCCGAGGACTGTGCCGACCACGAGCACCTGGCTGTGCTGTCCTTCCTTTACTTGTACCTGTCCATCTGCCAGAGTCAGAGGTGTGTGCGCGGTCGGGGCAGGGAGTCCGGGTGCAGCCTGCCCCGGAAACTGAGCCAGGGTGGCGGTAGTTTTGGCTGCTGGACGATGCACAGGCTCCTTCCCAGGCTCTGAATAACAGCAGCTGTCCTCGCCGCGTGCCAGGAGCCGTGCTAGACCCTACATGTATGGTCTGCTTTCAGGTCTGCTTTCAGTATTCATGGCAACCCCACGAGAAGGACACTCTCCTCATTTTGCACAGGGAGAAACTGGGACCAAGAGAGATAGAGACATTCAGGGCCACACAGCTACTTAGTAAGTGGTGAGAGCTGGGAAATCAACTTAGTTCCCTTCAGTGTCGGCGCCTGCCTTTTTAACCCCACACTGCCTCGTCTGGCCTCTTCGATTCAACCAAAGCCAGATTCCATTCTCAGATCCACAGTGTATCTTCTTCAAGCCATGCCCAGAGAGGCACCCTTGTTCCACATCCCACAGGCTCCAGGGGAACTCCGTGATTAGCAGAGTGAAGCCTGTGTTATGATAAGATCTGGGTTGTCTCCTCTCTCGGGAAAGCCGGCTCCTAGAGGGGGACGTTCCTGCTGAGGTGGTATCACATGGTGACAGAGGGCACGGGCTGAGGGTCAGACGGTGTTGGTTCACACCCCAGCGCGACAATTTACTAGCTTTTGTGAGGTTCTTACCCTTCCTGAGCCTCAGTTTCCTCATCTGTAAGATGGAGGTGGTAATAGCACCTACCTCGTAGGGTTCCTGTGAAGTTAAATGAGTTCATTTACTTAAAGTGTTTGATTCAGAGCCTGGCACGTAGCTTGATAAATGTTAGCTATTATCATTATCACCTTCCTCAGAAAAACTATCAGAGGATTAGAAACATTATACATGAAATGGGCCTAGCACTGTAACTGGCACACAGTGCGGTGGTCCAGAACCTGAAGGGAAAGCCTCAGGGCGCAGCCCTTCACTCGTGCAGCAGACGCTGGCTAAGTGGCCACTGGGCCCGGGCGCTGCGCTGCAGACGCATTCAATCGCGTCTTGACACTTGCAGTCCAATGCCAGGGTTTTCACCTTGAGAGGGGCGTGTCCCTTTCTGGGGTGAGGGCGGGGGACACATTCCAGAATCTGATGTGGCTGGGGTGGGCATGTGCAGTTTGAAAAGGCAGATTCAGTCTTATAATGTTATATTTGGAAAACGGGAAGAGTGCTTAATGGAAATGATAGAACCTGACGTCTGACGGTTCTCGCTGAGGGGAAGTAGAGGTAAGGCGCAGCGATTGGGAACTCTCTGCTGATCCAGAGCAGGCCTGTGTTACACGCGGCTGGGAAACGCTGTCCGGCAGGAGAGGCATCCCATGAACACAGTATCAGCGCCCAGGGGGATCATTTGAGGACGCTCTTGCAGGATGGGTAGGAATTCCCCTGGGGGAAAAAGGGGTGCAGAGCTGTCCTGGGCAGAGGGACCAGCCTATGCTGAGGGCAGGGCATTGAAAGAGCCTTGCTTGTGTGGGGAGCAGGAAGGAGTTTACAGGAATGGTCGGTGGATCGCGAGGCACTTTTAGGAAGAGCTCTGGTTGGACAACAACATAGTGACTTAAACGACCCTCTCCCTATTTTCAAGTTGTCTGATTCGCCATGAGTTCCTGCCATCCAACAGGGGTGCCTTTGGGGTTGGGAGATCTCCCCGAGGTCAGAAAACTGGTCCAGACAATTAAGAGTCAGGCCCTGCCCGTGTCCAGTTCGGGGTCTGGGCCGCCAGTTCAGCACTGGCCCCTCACAGCCCTTCAGGAGAGTCACGCTCTGCTGCCTGCTGTGTTTCAGAGCCCTGCCCAGCCTGGACATTGCCGTGTGGTCGGAGCTGCCCACCGGGGCCGGCCTTGGCTCCAGTGCCGCCTACTCTGTGTGTTTGGCGGCTGCCCTCCTGACTGCGTGCAAGGAGATCCCAAACCCACTGAAGGATGGCGAGGCCGCCAGCAGGTAATCAGGCCCTTGCCTCGCTCCTTGTCCTTCCTGGGCTCCGCACCCTGCACCAAGAGGAGAGAGGTGTCCCTTGGCCACGTTACAGCTGAGGACACTGGGGGACAGGGCGGCCACACAGCTAGTGATGGCAGAGCTAGATCTGGACCCAGCGGTCTGAATCCAGAGCCTGAGCTCTTTGCCCCCAACCCGCCACCCCTCCTTGCCTCCTTTGGGTTCAGGTGCCTGTGATTTGGTAGAAAGAGCCTGAGCCCAGATGTAGAGGGCAATGGATCAGAGGAGCCATCGGGCCGCCCCTGCCATCGACTCGCTGAGGGACCTTGGCCAGCCTGCTGCTCCCCCACCCCACCCTGGGAGCCTCACTCAGTGAGGCTGTAAATGTCGATACGGATACCCGGCGGGTGTTGCCAGCTGGTACCAAATGGTTATGAAAAGCAGTGTAACGTGCTGAGAAATAAACATAGGAGTGTCCGTCAGGTCAGGGCGTCTCCCCTCCCGCGGGTCCTCGACCCGCAAGGTCGCAGCGTCTCCTCCGCGGCTTATTGTAAGTCACTGAGGCTTGTCCAGACAGGGCTGCCGGTGGACTGTTTCTGTTACTTGGGGAAACTTGAGAAACCGGCCCTAGCGCAGACAATGCAGTTTGCCCTGGGAGTTGGGGATGAGGCCCCAGCATCCAGCCTGGCAGCTTCTTGGTGACACCTGCCCTGGGCCCTCATGGCTCCGGGGAGCCCTCCCGCTGGGGGGCCTTATGTACCAGCCATGTCCGGGGAGCCCTCCCGCTGGGGGGCCTTATGTACCAGCCATGTGGGCCCAGCTGTGCTGTCAGGGGCTCTGCTGGCTAAGCCCGGAGGTCGCTTTGGTCCCGGTGGCCACAGCAGGTGTGTGGGACTGTTGATGTGATTCCGGGTCCAAATTCCCCAGGGCTGCTCCGAAGGGCGTGTGCTGGAGAGAGGCTGGGGCGGGGCTGGGGGAGAGGGGCCCGCGGAGGTGGCCGTGGGAAGCATTCGGCAGGTAATGAGCCCAGTAATGATTGCACCTGCGGGGGATGTGAGGCAGCTATTCTCCGGAATGGTTTTCAGGAATCTCAGGTTTGCCGGTTAACTGGCTTCTCTCTGGGGCTCCATTTCCTCATCTGAAAGTGAGGGGCAGCACCTATGATCCCTTGGGTGGGGGGAGCTTCCAGACTTGACATGTGCTGATCCCGAGATAAGATGGTGACTCAGGAAGGAGGCTTCAAGACAGCCGCTCATTACTGTGTGCTGATCACTGCTTCTAGCCCAGAGCAGTGAAGGCCGTGTTGCCCTGGGTGTCCCAAATAGACACCTGCCCACAGGCCGGCCAACTGGCTCTGCCTTTCAAAGGATATGGGTGGTTTTGTGTGCGTGCGTGCATGTACACGCCTGTGGGTGAGCCAGTGTCCAATGTGCACGGGGGTGTGGTCTTTCTCGTGCTGCTTCCTTCCACCCAGTTCTCCCACCTCCCCTGAAGACCCATCATTCCTTCTCAGAAGCTGTGAAGAGAGCAGACCCACCCGCCCTGCCCCCCAGCATTTCCCAGTCGGAAGGAAGGCTCGAGTTTGCAGAGTGGGCCAGGCCCTGGGCTATGTTCAGCTACCCCTTCCCCACCTTGCTGGCTTGCTCGCTCACTTTTCGGTCCTGGAAAGGGCCAGTTCTTGTCCAGTTCCAGGAGTAACACGGGCTACACAGCCTCGGGCTGGACTGCTCTCCTGCTATGTCTTGCCTCACTGACCCACCTTGTCCCTCAGCCCCTCCATTCAGAACAGGGTGTGCCCCGTCCAGCCGGCATCGCACTTCCCAGAGGCTGTAGTTAAGTTCTGGTGGCTTCCTGACATCTGCTGTGTATTAGACTCCAAGCTGCAAGCAGTTAAGGACCACGTCTGTGTGGGCTTAGTCACAGGTACATAGTAGATGCTCAATAAATATTGGACAAGTGAGTGAGTCTCGTCAGCACCAAAAAGGTCAGTAGTTAACGAGCTCAGGCAGTGAGTGGTACTGTGATCTGAATCTCGGTGTCCTCTGCTGTAAGAAAGGGGATGGTAATTGTACTTTCCCTTTTGAGTTATTGTGATTGTGAGCATTACAGATGGTCCATTAGAGAAAGCCTTTAGCGCAGTGCTTGGCCCTGGGTAATCAGTAGCTTTGAGCAGTGTTAACTCACTATGAGTCATAGCCTCACAACCACCGTGTGAGTCTCAGGTCCCTAAAATCCTCATCTGACAGATGAGGAAAGAGACTCAGAGGGGGTGATTGACTTGCCCAAGGCTCCACAGCAAAGGAGTGGGTGGACCAGGCTTGGAGTGACTCCAGGTGCTGTGATCCCAGGTGGCCTCTTTTTCCAGAGCACATACTCTCCCCTGGGCATTTTACAAAGCACCTGTGTGTTTTTCCATCCCACAAAATCCTCTGTGAGGTAGACATTTTTATCCCTATTTCCCAGATGAGAACACTGAGGGTCGGAGGTGACGCAGTTGCTCAGGGACGCCCAGTGAGTCAGCGGCGGGATGGGGTTCACCCCAGCTCCCTGCTTGATTCCCAGCTCAGCTACACAAGCCCCAGTGGCTTCTGCCGTTTCACGGGGCAGGGACTCGACAGAAAGGAAACGAGCTGAGAGAGAAGGTGGGGCAGTGGGGCTGAGCACTCGCCCTCGTTCGATACTCACATGTTTTGGGTCTGTTCACTTAAACCGTCATTGAGTCCGCACCCCTTCTGGGGAGGCACTGTGGCCATGGGCTGGGGAGGGATCCAGAGATGACCCACATTCCACACCCCTGCGCTGAGCCTGTGAGGAGGGAGGAGTTACCATCCTACAGAGAAGAGTGAGGCTCAGAGAGGGCAGGCAAGGGGCCCAGGGTCACTCAGCTCGTAAGAGGCAAAAAGCAGGATCCCGTGAACTCAAAGCCTTGGCTCTTTTTGCTGTAGCAGGCGAAAAGGCATGCTTTAGGGCGTGCTCTTTAGCCGGAGAGGTTCAGAATTGTTTATTTTTCTCTTCTTTCTGAGTTCGGGGGCCCAAGCCCCTTTGCCTTTTGGTCTCCAGCAAGCCCAGCCTGTGACCCCTGCCCTCTGCTTCCCTCGGTGACCCCCAGCCCCCTCTTCACCACCATGGACAGTAAAGACAAATCTCTGTGTCTCCTTCAGGTGGACTGAGGAGAGCTTGGAACTAATTAACAAGTGGGCCTTCCAGGGGGAGAGGGTGATTCATGGGAACCCCTCCGGAGTGGACAACGCCGTCAGCACCTGGGGTAGGTGCTGCCTCGGGCCTGTGTTCTTTATTTTTAGTCCTTTAGAAATTCTTATGACAAGCGTAGCTGCCCAGGCTCTGTGGGTTTGGGGTGAGCAGCATCAGTGGATTCTGAGGAAGATGGTATTTTCCTGGTGGGAGGGGAACGGCGGACGTCTCAGGGCCTCACATGTCCTGGATCCAAATCTTGGGAGGTGGGCCGGGGCCTGGGAAGCTACGGTTTCAGTGGGACCCCCAGCCCCAGGGGTCCAGATGGTGAAGCTGTGGAACCATTGCTGTGGGGTCTGCAGACCACACCAGCTGGGCTCCCCTCCGGTGAGAACGCCTGCTGTAGTCCCACCTCCACCCCATCGCCGTGCAGCCCGTCGGAGGGAAGCTGGATGCCTGCATGTAAGGGAGGGACCCCAAGTCCTGGGTGCAGAGCGCCTTCGCGCCCTCCTGGGCCTTTGCTGCCTGAAGCTGAGGTGCCTAGTTATGGGGTTGAGTCTAGTTACGGTGACACTCTACCCCTACCCCAAACCCAGCCCCTTTCCCAAGAGGCACAGGTACGGAGCTTTTCCTACGACTCTGACCCACTCTTTCTTCTCTTTAGGAGGAGCGCTCCGATACCAGCAAGGGAAGATTTCATCCTTAAATAGGTAATTCTGGGGGAGCCGCAGCTTCCGCGTCTGGCAGGGAAGGGGGGAGCCCCATTTCTTTGGGAAGGAGTGAGGGGCATGTGCCCCTGGGCATCCCCTCCCCTGTGTGGTCCCACAGGGCGTGGGCCGCGAGGAAGCCTGCTCTTTCCTCTCCACTTTAGCTGTTTTTTTTTTGGCTGCGCTGCGTGGCTTGTGGGATCTTAGTTCCCTGACCAGGGAGGATTGAACCGTGGCCCACAGCAGCGAGAGTGCAGAGTCCTAACCACCGGACCGCCAGAGAATTCCCCACTTTACCTCTCAAATTGCCGAGAGATCAGAGGGGGAGGTCATGCGAGGCTGCGCCATTCCACTTCCAGGAAGTGGCTGTTTCCCCAGACCTTCATTCAGTTACCTGTTCATCCGTTCAGTTACCTGTTCATCCGTCCATTTGTTCAGTAGACAAGAAGTGATACCTTCCTGTGTTCCAGATGACACTGCATTAGGGCCTAGGGATATAAAGATGAATCTCGGACATAGTTCTGGGCGGTTAGGGACAGACATACACACACAAGCCACCAGAAGACAACGTGGGAGTTGCTATAGTGACGGCATGGGAGTCCGAGTGGACGGGGCATCTAGCAACTTTCAGCTTGTTTTATATTTCCTTCCGCCTTCCCGCCGGAAGCCTTGGAATTACAGACATGCGTATTAAATTCCAACACCCTTTGTTCTGTTTGCACTCAGTGTGGAAACATCAGCGGCAGGAGTGAAGCTCATGGCCAGCAGGAGCAGATGCCTCCTGGCTCTTCCCTGAGCCCTCCATCAAGTTGTGGGGGGGCAGTGGTTGTCCCAGGGTGCTCTGCCGCCTCAGGGCACCTTTCCACACTCTGAGGGTCCCAGGGCTCCCTGTCACCTTCTGCAGCCAGGGTGGTCTTCTTGGCAGCTGGACAGCAGGTCCTGGCCCTCTGCCTCTGCCAGCTGGGCCGCTCCATTTGAGGCTCAGTGACCTGGCAGGCCATGGTGCGGACTCCTGCCTGAACCTCTGGCATCTCCCCACCCCTGCTCTGTCAGCTTCTGGGAGCCAAGCCTGCCTTTCTGAGGCCCCACATCAGCGTTTCTTTAGCCTCAGCACTGCGGACATTTGGGGCTGGAGAATTCCTTGCAGTGGGGGTGGTCCTGTGCAGCGTGGGATGTTTAGTAGCATCCCTGGGCTCTGCCCACCGGATACCCATAGCACCTCCCCTGTCTCCCAGTGTGACAATCAAAGATAGCTCCAGACATTGCCACCTGTCCCCTGGAGGGCAAGAGCCTCTGGGTGACAGCCACTGCTCCACACAAAGGAGGGAGCGGAACCATTTAGGAGCTCGGAACAGCTTCCTCCGGCTGCTTGTGGAAGCGATGGCAGGGCGGCCTTGTGCCCAGGTGGCAGCTGGCCCTGCCAGGTGGACCAAATCCACGTGCAGTGAGAGCAGGAGCGAAGGCGGGATGCAGAGGTCTGTGGGCCCGTGCCTGCCCTCAGCCCACGGGCTTTTGGAGGAGGCAGTCATGGCTGTGATCCTCGGCACACAGGTGTCCTCGGGGTTCTGAAGCCGCTGGGGATGACAGTCATAGGCAGGCTGCAGACCTGGGGAGTCCTTCTCAGGGCAGGGGCAGGTCATTCACTCTGTTCCCTGTGAGCCTGTTGTATCCTAAGCCCTGAACTGGGCCCTGGGGACAGAAGATCAATGCAGATGTGGCCAGGCACATGCATGGCCTCTGGGGGGAATTAAGAGCTGAGCGCTGGAGGGTTTCCCAGGCATGCGGAGGCGTGGGGAGAGGCCCCAAGGTGTGCACAGTGACCGGTGGTGGTGGCGCAGTGGTGGCAGATTCTCTGGGGTCCACAGGCTCAAGTTTGAGCCCAGCTCTGCCATTTGCCTGCTGGGGGCCCTTAGGTGAGTCACTTCTCCTGAGGCCTCTGTCTTCTCATTTACGTAATAGGGATCCTGGGCATGAAATCAGAAACGGTATTTATCAAGTGCTTATTCACTCCTTCCTGACCAAATTCATTCATCCAGTCTACAAATATCTCTGAAAAACTACTGGGTGCTGGGGCCTCAGCAGGGAACCCAAAGTCCCGCCTTCATGGAACTCCCACTTTGTGGGAGGACAGCCCACAGACAGATGTCTCTGTAAGGGCACGGCAGGCCACCCCCACGGCCTTAGGACACATAAAGCAGAGTGAGGGCCGGAAAATGAAGGGGGAAGTTGGGCAGGCTGATCAAGGGAAGCCTCTAACCAGACGGCATTTGAGCAGAGCTGCCGAGGCCGGGGCAGGTCCCTGGAGGAGGAGACGCACGTGCAAAGGCCCTGAGGCAGGAGTGTTCCTGCCGTGCTTAGCAGCAGCCAGGAGGCCAGCGTGGCTGAGTGGAGTGAGCTCCAAGGGAGGGCAGAGATGAGATGAGGCTGAGGACATAGCCAGGCCCAGATCACTTACAGGGCATAGCCCCAGGTGGTGGTCATTGGATGTCATAGTACCCTGAGTTTTGTGGGGCCCGCAGGGCTAGCATCAGGCCCGTTTGCAGAGGACTTTTTCTGAGAAAGATGAAGATGCGATACCCAAAGTTCTCCCATCCTGATGGATGGTGACAGAGCGGCTGACCTTTGCTGCTGGTTACAGGGCGCTGCGGCGAGCAGATGGCAGATTCTCTGAGAAGCCAGGAGGCGAGACTCCACATTAATCCCGCCAATGGCTTAAAGAGGAGCCCTTGCACCCCAGACCACACCTGGTGCTTCTCAATAAAAAAATAAAATAAAAGCATTGTTTGCGGAGAGGATCAAGATGCGACCTCCCAGAATGCTGCCCTTTTGAGGAATGGCTTGTCTTTAAAGGGAAGAGAAAAGCCAAATAGAATGATCATCGTTTGTAAAGTTAAAAAAAAGCCAGTCTCCAAGGCTGAGAATCGATATTAATTTCATGGGCTTATGGGCGGTGAGATCAAGCAGGTTTCTGACAGCCTTTTCCAGCCCTGTTGGATTTTACAATCTTGATCTGTGAAAAGAAAAGCGAATAAACGTATCAGGGGCCTGTCGGTCTCCAGCTATCTCTGGCTAGAGCTCATCCAAATTCTCCACGCTCTGTCCCTGGCCTTGGAGCAGTGCTCTGAAAGGCAGGTTGGATTGACAAGAAAGAGTGGCTTAAGTCCCCAAAGACAGCCAACCACAAGGACAATTGGGGTTGTGGCTTTAGGAGAGATTAGAAAGCCCAGAGGGCAGATGAGGACGACGGGGTCGTGCTGGAGAGCCAGCTGACCGTGGCCACCCCAGGCCCTCCGTTCTCCCATCTGGGGGTGACTGACTTCCTCTAACCACACCTAGTATCATACCAGGGCCACCGGTCTGGGCACCGTCGAGGCAGGGCAAGAACTGGCTCAGAGCGCTGGGACCCTGAGTCTCCCATAAGGCTGCCCTCCCCTCGCGTTCCTGTGCCCACTGGAGCATCCTTCTTCCCCATGCCCCCTCCATGACCCATCCCTGGTCCTGTGGCTTTTTCTTTTTGAATCTCCAGCACCCTCCTCTCCAGTTCCCTGGGGTGGCCCACAGGACAGAACCTCAGCCCCTTCTTGTACCCTTTGAACTTCTAACTCCATGCATGCCAGGCCCTCCATGTGCATGTTCGCTCGAGGTTGAATGAATGAATGAGTGAGTCACAAGCCAAAGGAAAATGTCCATCCGCTGAAAGGCCAAAGCAGGGAGGCAGCTGTAGGCGGTGGTGGGCACCCCAGGGTGGGCGTCAGGAACGCATGCTCCCTGGACCTGTCTCCAGCCTGCCATTGACGTCGCCTCCCCGGGCCTCTGCTTCCTGCACTGGGTCAGGGTGGGGCGGAGTACAGGCAGGCCCCCAGCCCTGACCCAGCTGCCCTGTCCTGGGCTCACTGTGGACCCTCTTCACCCCACAGGCCGCCAGCTCTGAAGATCCTGCTGACCAACACCAAAGTCCCTCGCAGCACCAAGGCCCTGGTGGCTGGCGTCAGGAGCAGGCTGCTGAAGGTGCCGCTGGCTCCACTCCTGGGCGGGTTCCCGGCAGGGCCGCGGCACTCACGTTTGGGTGTCCAAGCCCTCCCTCTGCCTCGTGGGTTAGTGGAGGGGGGTGGGGTGAAGGGGACCTGGGAAGGTGCCGTCTGTGCAAACCCCTGCCGGGAGGCAGAACAGGGATTGTTAGACGTGCTGGCTTTGCAGTGAGAACCCCCGCTTGGGTCAAGCGTGGCTGGACAAGGCGGGGACCAGGCCAGAAGGAGAGTGGGTCTCCTTAGATGGTGGGTGTGGGCCCTGGGGACACCTCCTCCCCCTGCCCTGGTGCTGGAGCAGCTGTCCAGTGTCTGCCAGCCCCCAGGCCTCATGGGCCCTCTACCCCTTTCCCTGCAGTTCCCAGAGATCGTGGCCCCCCTTCTGACCTCCATAGACGCCATTTCCCTGGAGTGCGAGCGGTTGCTGGGGGAGATGGCGGCGGCCCCGGCCCCAGAGCACTACCTCGTGCTGGAGGTAAGAGCCCGCCTACAGGATCGGGGTCCCTCACCCATGGCGCTGTCCCAGGCAGGGGCTCCCCATCTGCGCTCAGAATCCCTGGGAGCTAAAACACAGAGTCCGGGCCTGGGCACCCGTGTGTGCACCCGTGAGCACGCGTGCCTTCTTTTGAAGCCTCTTCCCAGGTGACTCGGAATAATCAAGTGAACACACAGACAGCACTGAGGGCGGTGCCTGGCATGTGCTAAGTACGACGGGCCAGGTTTGGGATCATGCATGTAAGGACACAGTCCTCCATAGGTCCAGGAGCAATTGCTCCCCTGGCCGCTTCTTTCCCATCATGTTTGCTAAGTGCATCTATTCATGCAGTAACTGTTTCTCACCTGCATGCTGTGGATCAGATATGGTCTAAAATTCTCTCACTGTCAATACTCCAGCCACCACCCTGTGCCTAATTCTAGTGTAGAGGTTGAGACTTCACGCTTTGGATTTCCTCAGGCCCAAGTCCGAATCGTGGCCTCACTGGAGTGTCTTAAGAGTGCAGTGAGGCCCTGTGGGTAACACACGAGCACAATGCCCGACGAGCCACCAGCTCAGCCAGAGGGCCCAGGCTCATTCCCAGACCCGGTCCATCTGGCCCAGTGAATGGACTGCATTAAAAAGCCATCTGGCTTCCCTGCAAGAATCAGAAGATCCGGCAGCCCCAGCTGACATAGCTGTGTGGCAGCGGTCAGCTGGAGGTGCCCAGGGGACCCCCTTGAGAGTGGCCCTGGGGTCTCCATTTCTCCGTAGTCCCCACCACTCCCTAAGTATTACCCACAGCCACTATACTCTTTGCCTGGTGCCTTCCTGTCCCACTGTAGGCATTTGAGTCTGCAGCCCCTGTAATGAGTGGGAACTGCTACTCTCCCAGGTCTCTTCACAAATGATTCCTCACTTAGTCCTACAACAACCTACCTGTGAAGTGGATAAGTTGCCACCCTTTTACAGATATAAAAACCAAGACCTAAAGAGAATGACTTTCTCTGAGGTTTTCCAACTAGTGAGTGGCCCTGAGCTAGGGAGTCACTGACTTACTTGTTTATTCCTTTAGTCAACAATTTTTTTTTGGCCTCGTTGCACAGCTTGCAGGATCTTAGTTCCCTGACCAAGGATTGAACCTGGGCCACGACAGTGAAAGCCTCGAGTCCTAACTGCTGGACCGCCAGGGAATTCCTAACAAATTTATAATGAGAATCTACTACAGGCCCGGTGTAGGGACTCCATCTAATTCATCTCTGGGCTTTTGCCCTCGTTCCCCCAGCCTTTGCCTGCTCATTCTCAATTCCTTTCACGTAGAAAGGAAGGGAACACCGTCCTCCCGAGTAGGAAATTAATAATGATGGAGTGCTGCCTAAAATACACCCTGTTGAGCCCCTGGAGAATGCCTCAGAACAGCACGTCGATTATACATCGTGTATATTTTTGGCTTCGGCAGCCGCTGAGATGTGCAGTTCGCCTCCTGGACACCTCTGCGCTCAAGCCAGCGAGCTGTTCTCCTGTGTCACAGCCTGTCATCTGATCCTTGACAGATTTTGGATCAGAATGTGACAGGTGTCTGGAACCTGCCTTGGCAACGTGACACCTGGTGCTCAGGCGCAGAGAGAGGCCCCCAGAAGTTTTCCCTCCCATCCAGCCCTCGGGGCCGGTGAAAGGCACCCGAGGCTGCCACCGGGCCATCATGCCTGTCTGCTCGTTTGTCAAAAGTACTGGGGTGTGTGAGGCGGGCTGCGGGGGGGAGGCAGACCCGACCCTGCCCGACGGCTCCAGGCAGGAGAACCAGGTGGGCCTCGGCAGACAGCCCTGTGATTGGCAACCCTTATGGCACACAGGCGCTCCCAGGACCCCGGGGCAGAGCTGCATGCTGTCAAGCCGCACACGGCAAGAAGTGGGTGGCAGGAGGGATGCCAAGGGTGCTCTCAGAGGCGGGGTAGATGCACGCTTCGCATCAGGCAGACCCGGCTTCCCGTGCCAGCTCAGTACCTTACTAGCTCAGTGACCTTAGGCAAATCACTTTCTCCTCTGAGCCTCAGTTTTCCCCTTTGAAAAATGGGGATGATAGTAATGCAACCATAAAAGTACTAACAGCAGCTGACGTTTGCCAAGCACTTACCCCATTCCACACATCATGTGAAAGATACCTCATTCCATCCTCACAGCAATGAGGCAGATACTCTTACAACCCTGCTTTACAAGGGGGGAAACTGAGGCTCAAAGTGAAAGACCTCTTCCCAAGACACACGACCAAGAAGTGGCAGAGCTGGGACCCAAACCCAGGCCCCTCTGCTTCCAGATCCCACATTTGTAACTTCCCTGCAGACCGGAGCTCATCCTCAGAGCCTCAGCATCTAGCAGGGTGCCAGCAGCATGTTGAAGGGATTTGCCAGACGCGATGGAGTAAATGAAATGTAAATAGGGAACGCCTGGGCAGTGAGGGTTGTTAGCTGTGTTATTTCATCAGCCTGCATCTTGTTTGATCTGCAGGAGGGCAGGAATTTTATTATGCATAATCAAAGAAACCTGAACAAACATTTAGCAATTTCCCCCACTTGTGACCTTGTTAGAACTACAAACCTGTTCTTATTCTGAAAATTGGTAGCTGAGGGAGCTGTAGGATGGCATATTACTTGAGACTTCTTTTCCTGCAAATGACAGAAATCCATCTCAACTAGACTTTAACAGAAAAGGAATTTGTTGGCTTATAACTGACACGACCAGAGGGGACAGCTTCAGGCATAGCTGGATCCAGGGGCCAAAGATCTAGTGTGAAATCTCCATCTTCTCTGTAATCTCTGACCATGTGCAGGGAAGATAACTCTGGCGGCCTACCTCTGAAGTCAACCAGTTTTGGCAGCTTCCAAGGAAAGAGGCAGAGTAAACCCTGGGAGGGATCTCATTGGCCCAGCTGGGGTCACAAGCCTGAACAGTCCCCATGGCCGGAGCCTTCTGTGGCCAGGCCTGGGACATGTGCTCACCACCAGCTCCATCCCAGCCCCGTGGGACGTCCTGCAGGAAGGAGAGGTTCTTTTATCAGTGGAGAGGGACAGTGTGCTGGGTAGTCAGAGCCATTTGCGTTCCCAAACCAGCAGCTGTCACGTGGACAGGGCGGGCACAGGACCTCGACCTCAGGCAGGCCAAGCAGGAACAGAGACCTCTCTCCCTCAGGAGCTCATCGACATGAACCAGCACCATCTGAATGCCCTTGGTGTGGGCCATGCCTCGCTGGACCGGCTGTGCCAGGTGACCATGGCCCACGGACTGCACAGCAAGCTCACTGGCGCGGGCGGCGGGGGCTGCGGCATCACGCTTCTCAGGCCAGGTACCCAGGGGATGGGCAGGGTTCCACCTGGGCAGTTCCCTTGGGAGAAAGAAGAGGCCTCTGAACAGTCTCAGCTCTGCTATATGGTCTTGGTCAAGTGAATTAACCTCTCTGGGCCTTTGTTGCCACATTGGTAAAATAAGGATGCTAACAGTCTAGTTTATATAAGATTGTTGCCTAGATTCAAGGAGGAAAAATGCATTTAGAGAGGCTGGTGCCGGGCTTGTTCCCACCACTTCCTTACCTGCCAAGCCTCCCACGAGCTTGAGAAGTAACCAGGACATTGTCACCACCAACCCTACCAGCCTTGCATCCCTTGCTGCCACCTCCTGACGGGGCCACGATGCGGACTGACCTTGCTACAAAAGAAAGGGGTCTCTTTCCTCTTAGTCTCTGGGGAAAGAGCAGGGCCGAGGATGAGGAACGGGCCTAGAGCAGCCCCTGTGCTGGGGTGGGAGTCACTGCTCCTTTTGGTTTCCTTTCTCTCCGTCTCCCCTTCTTGGCCTCCTCCTCCTTCCTTTTCTTGTCCTGCTTTTCCCCTTTGCTCTGCTATGAGCCCTCAGTGGCCCACAGAGGCCCCCTCCACCTCAGTGGGACTCCCAGGCCTCAGGGAGTCACCGTGTCCTAACTTCAGGAGACCTTGACTGTGGGGACCTAGTTCAGGCGGCGATGACGATGGTGAGAGAACATTCTTGAGCGTGTGTGGTGTACCAGGCGCTGTGCCAGGCTCTCCACCTGCAGTAGCCCATGCCAGCCTCACCGTGACCCTTGAGGGGTAGGTCTCATTATTATCCCCTTTCCCAGATGAGGAGACTGAGGCTCAGAGCGGGGAAGTCATTTGTCTGAGGCCCCACGGCTGAGCCAAGGCCAGGTCCGTGTGACTCGGGATCCACAACCCTCCCGGGGAGGGTGCCAGGCTCGGCATACCAGCAGGAAGACCGGCCCCTGGGCCTGTGCCGTGAGCGGAGACAAACATTCTCCAAGGGAGTGGACGGTTGTCAGGGGTGACCTGCTGCCCTTCCTCCCCACAGATCTGGAGCGGCCGGAGGTGGAGGCCATGAAGCAGGCGCTGACCAGCTGTGGGTTTGACTGCTGGGAAACCAGCATCGGTGCCCCTGGTGTCTCCGTCCACACGGCCGCCTCCCTGGACGCCCCTGTCCGGCAAGCCCTGGATGGCCTCTGAGATGAAACCACCCCGCCACGAAGCCCCTTCCCGATCTTCCTGGGCACTAGAGTTGTCCTCTGTGCCGGCCAGTGGGCACCCAGCTCCTGACGCTGACCGGGAGGCCCCCAGCCCCTCTGTGACGCCCTTCCCACTGGCCATGCCCCCCAGTCCCCAGAGTGAGTCAGGCGGCCCAGAAGCCATGTCTGTGTTCTACAACGTTCTCTGGAGCCGGCGGGCAGTGGGGCCATGTGGAGTCCTCTGAGACTCAAGGGCCTCTTTCCTGTCCTCCCTGCAGCGCCCACAGACCCACAAATTCCCTGGCAGAGCTGCTTGGATCCGAGATGCAGGGGTCTGGTTCCCAGAGCAGCGGGCCTTCTCCCTCCTTCCACCTCTGCTCACCTCCCCCAGGAAGCCTTCCCAGGCTGTTCTCTCCAGCTAGACTGGGTTCCCTCAGGCGGTGTCCGGGTGGTGGTCTTTGCCTTCTACCCTGCAGCCCGAGGGTTGGCCAAAGGCAGGGTTGATGTGCAGTTTCTTCCAGTCTGAACCCAAGGGGTTTGCAGAAAAGATGGCAAAGGGGGAATAAAAAGATCTTGAGTAAACAGTGCTTCACTCGTGTCGGGAAAGAAGAGGGAGGGCCTGGTAGTCTCCATCTGCCCACACCTTCCTCTCCTGTCCTGTCCCTTCTCCAGCCACTTTCTCAGTGGAAAGAAAGGCTTTGGGTCACTTGGTTGTGTGTCTCGGGGGATGGGGTGGGGTTTGCCCAGATGGCCCTGGCCAGACAGGGACGGATGCCCGGACATCAAGCTCTCAGCCCCTCAGCAGAGCTCCAGCCCACTTTTCCAAAAAGGGGAATTTTAAGCTTCCTTCCTTCTCAAATCGTGAGTACCCACTAATCCGCAGACTTTTTTAAGAAATGGAAACAAACCTGCTGTAGGTCATGGAATATTCCTTTCTTTCTAAAATTGACTGGATTGACTGGGGGTGGGAAAGAGACGAGCACTGGTAGCCAGTGCCTGGCACCTGCTGGCCCTGTTGGAATTTTATATTGCAAGTCAAGGCTCTGTGAAATGGCAGAATCCATACAAAAGCTCTGGTAGCTAGCACGTTGCCACCGGAAGCTCTGGAAGCCCTGGGTCTGCAAGAGGCCGGACGAGAAGTTTGGGGGGGCTGGGGCAGGGAGTGCAGGATTTGGTTAAAATGGCTCTGTGCTTCTGCCCTTGACCACTAGGGGGCAGCTGGCTTCTTTCCCAGCATCTTCACGGGGAGGGCGAGTAGGAGCCAGCCTTAGAGCACAGTCTCTCTGCCCCCCACACCAGGGTTCTCTCTCCAGGTTCCGCCTGGGGTCACTGCCAGGAATCTGAGGGCGATAGGAAGAACATCTGCCCCAGCTTAACATGTGAAAATGACCCTAGCATCACTGATGGGGGGTTGCCTGCCTCTGCCCTTCAAAACAAATAATGCATAAAATGATAATACTGAGGGCTTACCATGTGTGGGGCACCGTTCTAAGCACTGTCCCTCAGTCATCGCTTTTCATCTACCCCAATCTTGGAGAATAATTGCCAGTCTCAGTCTCATTTTACAGATCGGGAAACTGAAGCTCAGAGAGGTTGAGTAACTCATCCAAGGCCACACAGCGAATCAGCATCCAAGGCAGGATTCCAACTCAAATGGTCTGACTCCAGCCCCTGCCCTCAGCCCCTACGTGCTTTCTGCCTGGACACAGGTTTGTTGTGATTCTTGCTGTTTTCCACGCTCGGGCTCCTGATTTCCTCCGGACTCTGATGTACATGGTCAGAGTGGAGCTTGGGCCTGGGTGTTTTTTGAAAGTTCCCCATATGGTTAGAATGAGCACTCAGGGTTGCAAGATGCTTTCTCAGGGATGAGGCTGGTTGGCAGCATTTCTACACTGCAGGAGGCGGGCCTGAGAGGAGGGTGTCCAGAGGCTGAGGCCCCAGAACCTACCTGCTCCTTGAGACGCTCCCTCTTCCTCGCTCCCTGGGGACCAGGTGTCATTCCTGGAGCAGAAGCCAACCTGTTACTCTTGCCCCACTGAAGCAGCCACCTGGTGTGCCTTGGCCTCCAGGCTCTCACCTCAGCCACTGTCACCGGCCACCATATGGGCCTAGTGGGCCCCACTCCTGGCCACCTGTCTTTGATATAACATTTGTACACGATTTGCATTTGTAGCCTCGCCCTTCTCGTTGCCTAGCGTGGTGGTTCTCACTCCCAGCTGCGCCTGGAAACCACCCCTGAATGCCTCACCCCACCCCCAGCTGTTCTGATTTAACAGATCATGGCGGGACTCAATCATGGGTAGTTTGTCCAAGCTCCTAGGTGACTCGAATGTGCGGCCAGGCTGAGGACACTGAACTAGATGACACCTAAGGTCATTTCTGCAGACTTCACGGCACTGAGAGCTCGCCTGGGCCCCCAGTCGGCTCTGCCAGCCACTAGCCACGTGACCTCGGGCAAGCCAGTCCACTCTCGGGGCCGTGGGCTCCTCATCGCGAAGATAGAAGTAATAGTAATACCCACCTTATAGAGTTTCATGAAGATTGAATGAGAAAATGCACGTAACACCCTTGGCACCATGCCTGGCACAGTGTAAGCGCTCAGTAAACGCTCATTTTAACGGTCCTGAGCTGAGAGATGGTGTCTCTCAGAGCCCAGAAATGGTGCACAGAGCTGGTTAGATGCACACAGCCCCATCTGTTCAAAGCCCCTAGGTGGAGAGCCCCGGGGTCGCAGTTCGAGAAACACAGCGAATGCCAACTGGCTTTCCAGCCTCCTGGCTTCCTCCCCAAAGAGGCGGTGACGTAGCCCCAAGCCCTCTCCGGCTGCCGGAGGACAGCAGTTTCTCAAGTCAGCATTTGGAGCGGCTCCCAGCCTCTCCAGCCAGTTTAACACTCACCCCCCGCCCCCCACCAGCCAGAAGTCGCAGGACATTTGCCCGCTCTGGCAGAGGTCTCGCTTTGGGAGACAGGCAGCAGACGTTGTGATCCACAGCAGAGGAGCCGCTACGGTCACACCCATGTTCTTTCTGTCGGTGGGGATCTTTTTCTCCCTGAGACCGGCTCCCATGGACGGCTGGCAGCCTGTTGAGTCAGGCGCTGGCTGCAGGTCAGCAGGTTGGTAGGGCCCGCCCTGCCATACCAGTGTGCTTGGGCCCATCCCTTTGCCTCTCGAGGTCCCCATTTTCATTCTTATTCTCCTGCGAAAGCTTTTTGTTAAAAAAAATAAAACTAGCAGGCGCCCCCTTCCCCCGCCCTTCCTGCCTTCCAGCTCATATGGACCAGCTCCTTGGCTGTGTCTTAGCACTTACTGTGTGCCAGTCTCAATCATCAGCTTACGTGAGGAAGGCGAGGCCCAGAGAGGTTAAGCAGCGTGCCTACAGTATGCTTTCATCTCCAGTGCCCAGGCCATAGTCACATTTCCTCCCAGTTGTTCCCCAAATGTCCAAAATCCTGTCCAGGACCACACATCTGGCTGTTATATCCAGATGTGCCGCAGTTTCGTCACATGAAAAATGCCAGGCAGTGTGCTAAACCCCGCAGGCATTGTCACATTTAATTCCCACAGCGACTCTGCGGTGTCTGTAGGACAGGACCACGGTGCCTTATCTGAAACCCTGGGACCAGATGTGATTTGGAATTCAGAATTTTGCAGCTTTAGGGATAGACACCCTATGTTCCAGCCTTTGTGGCATCTGGGGCAGCGCCACTCCAGACTGCAGCGACGGGTGTGAAGGGTAAAGGTCACACATAGTGTGTCAGCCCGTGTTGCATCTGCCGACAAGTGAGTTTTGGTGCCAAGCTTCTGGGTTTCAAAGTGTCTTGGACCGTGGGCCTGAATGGCCTTCCCATTTTGCAGAGGAGCAGACAGATGCTCCCTGAGAGAGTTCAGTGACTCACCCAAGGCCACAGATCTAAGTGGGTGAAGCCCAGGCTTGAACCCCATCTGTCAGACTGGACACGACATCCCTCACTGCAGGGTCTGACCAGGGCCCATCTTTGGCCACCAGGGTGAGAGGGCTGGGGTGTCAGTACAGACGGAGGGTGAGGGGCGCTGGGCTCCAGCTGGTAAGTCAAACTGGAGTCCTCTACCGTATTTGTTTCTTTCCCACGGTAAAGCTTGTAATGTGACAAATGCGACCGCAGGAAATGGCCCAGTCCACCTGCTGGGCCCTCTTGAGGGGTCTGCTTCTTCCTGAAGACTGGGGGCAGAAGTGAGGGGCCATAGCGTGAGGGGGAGGGAGGGGGCCTCCCTCTCCTCCTGGGCCGCCCCTCCTCCCTCCAAGGCAGCGGGAAGGGGTGGGGGGGCCGAACGCATCCATTCTCACCACCCTCATGGGCTAACGGGGAGGCCACCTAACTGCACACGTAGGGGAAGAGACGGGGGAGTTGGGCCTCTTTCGCAGGCTGCTGTGCCAAAACCCCCCACCCCCGCACAGAAGATGAGCTGGGTCTGTTCTCACTGTTTAGATCTGATAAGGAAAACATCCATTTCAATGCATTTACATAATGCATTGGCTGAGGCTGAGGTGTCCCCCATGAATGCTGATGGGGGCACACCGAGGCTTTCCTGGGATGCACCTGGCCTCCCCCCCGGGCATCCTCCCTGCCCGGAGAGAAAGGGGTTGCCCTCCTCCCCACGACTGCCAAGGGCTGTAGGCAGATCCTGGCCCCTGAGCTCATGGACAATATTCATTCAGCAGATATTAAATCGGCACCTATGCATGCCAGGGACTGGGCTGGGCCCTGGGGAAGCTAGGTGACTGATGGAGCTGCTCCTACCCTTGTAGGCCTGACGGCCTGTGGCTCTGGATGCTCTCATGATCATTCTCTCCACCTGTACCCACAGCAAGCCTGTGAGGAAAGTGTGGCGAGCCCCATTTTACAGATGAAGAAACTGAGGCCCAGAGGGAGTCCCTGCTCCAAGCCACAAAGTCAACAGGTGCAGGAGCTAAGCCCTGAGATGGGTCTCTAGACACCAGTACAGTGCTCTTCCTAAGATGCTCTGGCTGTGAAGAGGAAACCAAAAGGCAGCTTGCTGTGTGACCTTAGGCAAGTCTCTTGCCCTCTCTGGACCTTGGTTGCCCCATCCATAGAAACCACGGGGCCCATTCACCGTGCCAGGAGCTTGCCCTTGTGCCCTCGTTTCATCTTCCCAGTGATTCCTGTTTTGTGGTCTCTGAGGTCAGACAGGTCTGGCCTTGTTCTGTGGCCTGATCACCTCCAGCTGTGGGGCTTGGGGTGGCCACATCACCTCCCTGAGCATCAGGTTCCTCGTCTGTAAAGTGGGAATACTAGGTAACAATGCACATCAAACACTTAGCCTGGAGCCTGGTATGTGGAGTGAGTGTCCAATAAGCAGGAGCTCTTGTTATTATCAGAGATGGGGAAACTGAGGCTCAGAGAGGTGACAGGACAGCTTGGAGGTGGCCGAGCGGGGATTGGAATGCAGCAGTGTCTGACGGCAAAGCCCAGGGCTTCCTCCGTTTTCCTTGCCGGTCGAGGCTGGGTTTTCCCGATGCAACGTCCTGCCTTAGGAGAGAGAAGATTGGATGCTAGTACCTCCCCTGACACCCTTAGGGAGCTTCGACCAGAGCCTGCTTCCAGCAGGGGTGATGTGATAGCGCACAGATGCAGGAGTCTTCGTGGCTTTGATGGGGAGCGGGGAGGGGAGGTATGGTGGGACCAGAGTCACGACCCCCCATCTCCCCACCAGCCTCATGTGGTTGAGGAGAGCACTACCCACGAATTGGGAGATTTCTAAAATGCTGTGTGACTTACACTTGAGGCCTTCCCTCTCTGGGCCTTGGTTGATTGTTCCTGAGGATATTATTTTCAGCTCCATGAAAAGTACCCTGGGGTGTTCCACCTGCCCCTTAGCCCTGCTCTGAGGAACCCTACCCACCCAGAAGTCTCACATTCACAAACCTCCAGGGGCCAGCCAGGCGACACAGAAAAGCCAGGCCTGGGGGAGGGTGCAGCACCTCCACCCCCAGCTCCGGACAGGTCTTTCCTTGCGGGGTGGTAGGTCCTCTATCGCCCAACATTTCTATTTAGTTTTTAAGGAGAATTCAGACATCTGGGTTTTGGGGGTAAAATAACCTGGTTTTTAAATGCTGTCAACCAGTTTTTAAAAGCCCCGAATGGTCAAATTAAGCTCTTCTGCAGATGGAAAACCGACAGGGGTTGAGACCTCTTTCAGAACCCATCTCCCTGGGGCTCTGGAGAGTGAGCCGGGGAGCAGGGGCACCACCTGTGGGAGGGCACCCCGCCCCCAGCGGAATCTGATTACCCCCGGCGCCCCAGCCAATGGCAGGCGGCGGGAGGCAGGGGCGGGCCGGGGCGCCAGAGGTTGGGTTGAGAGCGCTTCCCCGTCAGGCACAGATGGTATTTTTTTTTTTTATCAGTGTCAGCATTGGCTTCTTTCTGCTCTGATGAATAGATTCTAAAGAGGCAGTGACATTATTCGAGATAACAGAGGGAACAGAGAAAGGGTCAGCGACGGAGAGAAAATGGCAGAGCCAGCAGATAAAGGGGAGGCCGGAGGGGGCGGAGTGCCGCGGCTGGGGCGCCCCCCGCCCCCCATTACTGCGATGCCCCCCCCCCCCCAAGCCTGGCTTCCTGCAGCGGGGGCTGCGGTGCCTGCCCGGCCCAGGGCAGGGGAGGCCCAGGCAGCTGCGCGCGCGCGCCTGCTCCCTCCCGGCGTCCCGGCCGCCCATTCCGCCTTTTCAATTCGATTCAATTAGGCCTCCCCGCTCGGAAGCTTGTCTCCTCTGATATCCAGTTTAACTGACAGGGGATTAGAGCTGTTTGTATTACACACACACTCTCTCGGGCTGCTAAACCACAGGCAGGGCCCGGGGACCGGGTTATTTATGGAACGTGCATCACTGTTTCTCTCGACCTGCTTCCTTCTGGGGGGAGCTAGGGGGCCTGTTGTCTGCTACAGCCCCACGCCTCCCTCACCCCCACTCCAGGCCTGGGCAGTAGAGCAAAAGAGCTCAGGGAGAACTGAATCTCAATCCCAGCTCTGCCACTTGCTGGCTGTATGGCTGCGGGCAAGCCTCAGTTTCTTCATCTGGAAAATGGAGACAGCCAACTCCATCGCCTCCATTAAGGCAGGTGTAGGGACGACCTGCAGGAACAGGTGTAGGGCATTTAACACGGTGCCTGTGCATTCACTTGGCATATCACTCAACAAATATGATTGAGGGACAGCCCTGTGCCAGGCGCTGGTCTGCGTCACTGAGGAAGTAAGGCCCCCTGTGCCTGCCTTCAGGAAGCTTACATTCCAGTGCAAGAGTTGGAAAATAAACATGGACTCCCTCCCGGTGCTACATGGGGAGGACCAGGCAGGTGAGAGTGAGGGTGGCGGTGATGGTGATGGAAACGAGTACCACAGCACACCCCCACCCCACCCCACCTGTCTCTTTGTTTTATTTCCAAAGTGCCGTCATTTGCTCTTACATCACCTGTCTCCCCAGTCAATTGCCAGGTCTCTGAGGGCAGGCGCCAAGGCTGTCTTCTCACTGCTGCCCCCTCCCCAGGTTAGCACAGTGCCTGGCGCATGATAAGAGTGAAGAGTGAATGAGTGAATGAATGGATGGATGGATGGATGGATGAGAAGGTAGGGAGACAGAAAGTGGCCACTCTTGCCTGCGACGTGGCTACCCTGCTCAGCTCAGGAAACCTGGCCATCCCCAAGCCCCCCTCTCCAGACCACCTCTCTAAAGGGGTTTTGCTGGGTTTAGGAATGGGTGGGGGTCAGGGTCTTGGTCAGAGGGCAGGGGGCTCTTCCCTTCTTATCCTATTTTCACTCAGAGGGAAAGAAGGGCCTCCACAGACCCTCCCTCTCCCAGCAACCAGGGGCTGGGGAACAAATAGTATTTCTAAAGTCTGGGGGTGGGGAGGAGGAGGAAGTGTCCTCATTGTTGGGGGAGGGGTGATGCTGCCAGCACCCATCTGCACCCTTTCCTCACTCCACTTACCAGACCTGGAGGGGACCCTGGCCCTAGGGGAGTGCAGGTCTGGACGCTCATAACATTCGGTGCAAAAGAATAACAGCCACCAGTAAATGCACACATTCCCCGTGTCAGTCTTGACACGCAGGACCGAATTATTTCCCACAATGGTTCTCAGTGGTGGGAGTTGTCTCCATTCTCCAGAAGAGGAAACTGAGGCTCAGAGTGGTGGGAGGGCAAACCCAACATCACCCAGCCAGGAAGGAGTGGCACTGGGTTGGAACCCAGGACTCTGAGGTTCAATACCTGCTCATTCACCTAATGTCTGCTGTGTGCCAGGCACCTTCATGTCTCCAGACATCCTGAGAAGTGGGTATTCTGTCCCTCATTTTGCAGAAGGGAAAACCGAAGCTCAGCAGAGAGGTGAAAGGGCTGGCCCTGAGTCTCACAGCCTGTTAGAGGCAGGCAGAGCCAAGTGGAAACACAGGTCTGCCTGACTCCAAATCCACTCTGCAGTCTCTACCCTGCAGTTTGCTCCTCAGCTCAAGTGTCCAGGTTGTTTCAGATTTGTATTAGGCCCTGGGTAGTGAAGGGTCAGATCAATCAACCAGCAGTTGTTGGGTCCCTCAAAAGCCCCTGAAGTATGACACTGTCCCTACAGGTAAGGAAGATGTCATCTAGTTGGGAGGGTGGCATATTAATATGTAAAGAGTTATAAGAACTAAATGACAAACAGAAACTTTGGGCACTCTCACAAGGGCATGTGTATAATCCACAATTCTGAGGAATTGGTCAGGGAATGTGGCCTTGGAAGATTTTTTAGAGACAGAAGTCCACATGATACGCATTACAATTACAATGAATTGATCATCATTATAATGACAAAAACCGTTAATAATCACTATAATTAGGCCCCATTGCTGTTCCCATTTCACAGATGAGGATGCTGAAGCTCAGAAAGAGAAAGCGACATCCCCAAGGCCGGCCAGCTGGTAAGTGAGACTCAAGCCCAGGTCCTCTGACCCCAAAGCCAGTTTCTCTCCCCCTACCCTGGGCAATCTGAGTGTCACAAGCAGGAAAGTAACTGGCCCAGGTGTAGGTGGCTGAGCTAACATTTGTTCCCAGAGCCAGCTTCTTGGCCAAGGCCTGAGTTTGACTGGGGCCAAGGGATCAAGTAGACATACTACCTGACCTCGAACAATGTGCTGGGTGCTAGGGTCTCAGGGGTGAATGAGACCCGTCCCTGCCCTCCAGGGCTCACAGGCAGAGCCAGCTAAGCAAAATGACAATGAGAGTAAAGAGCGGCAGGTTCCGAGTTACCATGGAGCCCAGGGAGGCGTGGTACGTGTCCCAGCTAGAGTGTGGGAAGGGAATCAGGGAAGGCTACCTGGAGGAGGAGGTGCCTTTGCAGAATTTTGGCTGAGCTGGGAAGTGAGCGAGGGCATTCTAGGCAGCAAAGGCACTGAGGGGAGCAGTGCTGGAGTAGGTGCAGAGAAGGCACACATGGTTCGGTGTTCAGATGGCACCTGTTGTATGAAGCAGGGTCTGGGCCAACACGAAGCAGGGGCCCTGGGGAGCCATGGTGTGTGTTAGACACGGGAGGGCAGGTCACAGTTGTGCTTTGGTGAGTCCTCTGGCTGTGGTGTTACAGAGGCAGGGGGATAAGGGGAGGTGAGAGATGGCTGGAAGGGAGTGGCAGCAACGGGAACAGACGGACTGGAGGTGACAGATGGAAGCATTACCCAGGTGCCCAGAGGGGCCTTTCAGTTTTGGAGTCCCACTACACTCCCCCATTCAGGGAGCAAGTCTCCCCTTTTCGGATAGTCTCCTGCCTGGGGTGGGGCCTCTTCGCTACTTCTTTAGTTGGCATGCAAGCCCCTCGTATTAGCGTCCAAGGGCTGCTGGAACACAGTACCACACACTGAGAGGCTGAAAACAACAGAACTTTCTTGTCTCACAGTTCTGGGGGCCAGATGTCTGAAATCAAGATGTCAGCAAGGCCCCGCTCCCTCTGAGACCTTAGGTGGAATCCTTCCCCGCCTCTTCCCTAACTTCTGGTGGTGGCCGGCAATCCTTGGCATTCCTGGGCTCGCAGCTGCCTCCCTCCCATCTCTGCTTCTGTCGTCACGTGGCCATCTCCTCTCTGTCTCTGTCTTCACACGACATTTCCTCTTCTTATAAGGGCACTAGTCACATTGGATTCGGGCCCACCCTCGTGACCCCATCTTAACTTGATGACACCTGCAAAGATCCCATTTGCAAATAAGGTCATGTTCACAGGTAGCACGGGTTAGGCCCTCACCATCTCTTTTGCGGGGGATGCAACTGAAATCATAACACTCTTCAGAGCAGGGGTTTTCCTGGTTCGTTTCTGCATCTGCGGTCCCTGGCACAGAGCCTGGTGTATGTCAGAGCTCAGAGGGAGTCGTGGGATGAACAAATGAGCGGACTGAGTCCGGGCGTCCAGCCTCTCCTCCGTGGCTGACCCAAGCTCCTCTTGCGACGGCAGCCGCCCCAGCCCGAATGGCATCCAGGCCAGGCAGGTCTCGGGGGCGGCCTCTCCCGCGGGTTGTTCTCCAAAAGAAGTGCTGTCGATGTCAGCAGATGCCTATCACTTTCCTTCCCCAGCAGAGTCTCAGCTGTCAGAGGAAGTGAAATAGTCATTGCCTATCCTTGCGTTTGAGATTTTATTGACAGTTTCATTGTCACCCAAAAAAACCTCCTTTTCTCCAGTGGCATTTTCATCAGGAGAGCCTGGGGGCAAGAGGGGAGGCAGGGCTGGTTCCTGAAAACTGGTTTTGGCAGGCAGTGAGCACGGTTCCTCCCGCCTGGGGTCAGTCGGGGTAGAAGCCGCCTGCCACCAGCCTTGTCTCCAGCCCTGCTCAGCACCCCCCTCCAGGGGACAAGAGGGAATGAGAGGTAGGAGAGGAAGGCACCCCGAGGGGCCCTGGAAATAGCCACGGTGGCCAGATGGGGCAGCCCAGACCCCACAGGGGGTCCTCACACCTTTCTCCAGCCCTCCACGGTGGGCATTCGGTGGCATCAGGGGGCTGGGTGAGAGCACGGGCTGTGCGATCAGGCCCACCGGGGTGCAGTTCTCAGCTCGGTGATGCACCTCAGGGCAAGTCCTTAACCCTGCGGAGCCTCAACGGCCCCATCTGTCCAATGGGGTAGTAACTCGTAGCTCCAGTGGCCGAGGTTCCATCTGAGCCAAGCACCCATTATCCTATTCAGTTCTCCCCAGAACCCAGAGAGCTGGTGCCGTCAGGATCCTCACTTTAACGATGTGGGACCGAGGCTCAGAAGGTGGGGCAGCCTGGCCAAGACCTCCATGGCTAGAAGGTGACAGAGGCTGTGTCTGAACCCAGGTCGTGATACGCCAAGTCTGGCTGTGAACCACCTCATGGTGTCAGTGGGAGGGTGCAGGCATGAAAGTATCACGGCGCCTGCGTGTGGGAAAAGCCATCTGCTATTATTATCGTTATTGTTTTTGTGGGGTGGAACCGGGCCCCTCGACAGCCACTCTGCCCCGAGGACTCTCTGGATGTCACTGGGAGGTGTTGGCCACACAGCCAGGTGAGCTCAGGGGCTGAAGGCCCTATCAGCGGGTCCTATCCTGCTCCATGCTGCAGCCCCTTCTGCACTCCCCTTCCCTGGCCCCCAGCAGGGCTCCAGGCAGAGCTGTCAGTTACCAAGTGGGCAAGGGCAAGGTCAGCTGACCACAGCATCAGCCTGAGACCTTGCAAAGCTGCTTCACCATGTCCAAGCCACCCAATGGGAAATGAGGGCTGGACAGCTGCCCCTGCTCAGGGCCGCCGAGCGAGGGAGGTGGATACTGTAGTTAAAACAGATCGTGGAGTCCCCGAGTTTGAGTTCTGGTGTGGCCACCTGCTGGCCGGCGAAAGTTGCCAAATATCACTGAGTCTAAGTTTCATCTTCTGGATGATGAGATAATAAAAGGTCCCCCTCGTAAGGTCCGGGGGCTAAATAACACCGCACAGAAAACACTTAACACAGGGTCTGGCACAAAAAGAAGACAGAATTTTAGCACCTAAAAGCTTCTTAAAGGATCTCGGGCTGCCAACCCCTCCACGGTGCACAGGAGGAAACAGAGGCCCAGAGAGGGGAAGAGTTTCCTCTTAGCCAGTCCCCAGAGCGGGGCTCGCACCTTGGCCTCTGGACCCCCAGTCCAGTGCTCCGCCACCTCTCCGCCCAGCTTGTCAGCCGAGTCCCTCCGGCCCTTCCCCATGCTTCTCCCCGTGTCTCCGGCCCCCGTGGCTTCGAGAGCCCGAGCCGCAGGCCCCGCAGCGAGGCCTGCCATTCTCCCTCTCTCCGGCACACCGAAGGTTTTGAAAGTTAAAGTATTACCGTCGGCTTTGTTGTTGCCTAACTACGACAGACAAATTGAAAACCAGTTGTCAAAATGTCAGTGCACAACAAATCAACATGCAGAACGAGTGGCGGCCCTCTGCGGTGTATAATTAAACAAAAAATCCCTTTTAGAAATTTCAGCGAGCGTTGGTTCCACTTTATATTTGTCTGTGTGATTAATAAAGGCAGCTAATTTTCAGACTTTAAAAACAGCTAGAAAATAGCTCCTAATTACATATTAGGTTCCTAGCGGCCCCCGCTGAGCTGCACCGGCATTGGTGGGCCAAAGAATTTGGCAGAAGCTTAATTGCATTCTGAGCATCATCTAATTTTAGTTAAATGTAATGTAATCAGCAGCAGATGTCTGAAATAAAATATGAATTATGAATATGATGAAATTTCATTCTTGAATAAAAAAGTAATTTGCTATTTAGTTCATTAAAGTCTTAGAGTTTTATTAGGAGCAGGTATATACAGCCTGGCGAGGTGATATATTAAATGATATCTGGGGGAACGAGAGAAACCCCGAAGGGATGGGAAACTTTATCCAGAGTGTCCAGTTATGATTAATTACTGTGGGGCCTGGGGAAGCCCCTGGGGACCCCGATGAATCTCTCAGGCTCCTTGAGGTAGAGCCTGAATTTTAGGGCAAGGGGCTTGGAGTGGGAAGCCATGGGTGCCTCTGAGGCCTGTGCCACCCCTGGCATCCCACCCCTATCTCCCTCCCACCCACAGCTGGCGTCCCCTGGCTTCTGAGATGAGTATGTGGAGGGCTTGCTCCTGGTGACACTGCTGCATGGCGGGCCCCGCGCTGGGCTTGGAGACACCATGTGGGACGGCCGTGGGCATCCCAGGCAGGGATTCAGTCTCTGCCTCTCACTGTCTGTGTGACCTCAGTTCAGGGCCTCAGTTTCCTCTTCCATAAAATGGGCATTAAAAAAGCGCCTATCAGACACTCAGAACAGTAGCCGGCATGTGGCAAAGCCCCTGCTTCATGTTTACTATTGTTGGAGTTGTTCTTACTATTCATAGAGGTCACAGTAAATCAGTATTAAAATGCCTTCTTTGGTTTCGTCTCTCGGAGCAGCCCGTGATGCAGATTGTAAACTCTATCTTGTTTTTCAGCTGAAGCTCAGAGAAGTCAGACAACTTGCCTGTTGCACAGCTAGTAGTTGCCAAAGTCAGGATTTGAACCTGGGAACATCCCTGCTTCCAGTGTTTCCCACGGCATCCCAGGAGAGCTGTCCTGGTGGGAGGCCTGGGCTGAGGATTCTGGAACGGGACTGGGCAGGGTGCAGGAGGGAGCAGGGTTCATCTGCCCCAGATTCAAGGCGTAGAGAAGAGGGTAAAGGCGGGAGGCTGGGCAGAGGGTCTAGGCTGGTATCCTGGGCTCTGCCAGGAGCTGCTCTGGGCAGGTGGGGGGACAGAGGCCACCTCTCCACCCTCACTTCACGCCAACCAATAATTTCCTGCAATTATCTGGAAAAGATTCATTAGCAAAGTGCACCGTATTGAGTGGAGGCTGCCCTGGCAATCGATAAACTTGGGACAGGCTCCCGGGTGCTTGGAGAAAAGGACCAGAACTTGAAAGCGGGGGAGGAAGGCCAGCTCTGGCAGGTCTGAGCCTTGTTTTCCAGCCCTGGGGAGGGCTGGTCGGCTTCCTGGGTGGGGCTCAGCTCTGCGTGACCTCCTGGTGGCTTTGAGCAAGTCCCTTTGCCTCAGTTTCCCCACCTGTAAGGTGGGGGTCCAGGCTGCCCCCAGTCAGGGATCTTCCTTCTTCTCTTATAAGTTCTGGGAGGTGTAGGGGAAAAGGGGGTACAGGGGGCCAGTAGGGAAGCAGCTGTGGAGGGAGCCCCTCTTCTCGTGGCCTCAGCTTCCCTTTGCTGACTTGGGAGCCTGCTGGGGACTGAGGAAGCAGAAAGGGTTCACCGAGACTGCCTTTTAAGGACAAAATTGAGCATCTGGTCCTTCTGAGGAATCATCGGTGTACAGCCCCAGGAGCCCACCACTGTCCCAGGTTCTGGTCAGCCTAAGAGCTGAGCACACGCAGCCTGGCGGGGAAGGTGACAGAGCTAGAGGTCAGGCGAAGGATGGCTCAGGTCCCGACTCCCCCACCTCCCCACTGGGTGCCCCAGCCAGTCTCCAGGCCTCCTGGGGCCCCAGTGCTCCCCTCTGGAAATCACACACCCCATTGAGCAGTTGGGAGTTTCCAATGGGCCAGGGGATGCCGGTGGCCCAGCCTGGTGCTGGCACAGAGCAGCTGTGGGGAGGATGGAAGCTGCTGTCCATGCAGATCCCCACCCCGACCCCACCTGCATCCGGCAGCGTCCAGCCGTACCCAGCGTCCCACTCGGACGGTACAAGTGAAGAGAGTTCCGTGGAGGGATTCTGTACACAGAGGTGCAAGCCAGCCGGGGACACTGAGGCCCCCGCACTCAGAGGGACATGGCCGCTGCCAGGAATGCCACACCGAGGCAGGCATACCCCAAACTCACCCTCTCCCTCGACCCCCAGCCTCTGATCAGGTGATCCTTCCTGGAAGCCAGAGGGTGGGAAGCCTGTGGAGGTCAGCTTCCCAGGGCACACAGCCGGGCCAGGAAAGTTGGGAACAGACACATGGTAAAAGGGAAGACCCCACCCCACCCCCTTCCCAGGACTTTGGATAAGTATTGGGGGAGGGCAGGCTTTGGGTGGGAGTGGGGACGAGGGTGTCCTAAGCAGGCGTGGTGTTCACCCCATGTTGCTGATGCTGAGTCCCATGTGACCTCTGCCCGTGACTCCTCCCCTCCCCCCCAGGGCCTCGTCTCACCCATCAGTCTCATTTGGCATCAGTGCTCCCAAAACAGTGCTCCCTGGGGAGTCAGAGAGGATTCCAGACAGGCTGGGTTCTCCAGTTCCCAACTCGCTTGTGCCCTAGGCTTTAGGGGCTCCACCTCCCTGAGATTAATTGAGGCCACATCAGCCAAGCACCTCGCACAGTGCCTGACACACAGTAGGTGGTCCACAAAGCATGCCCTTCCCCCCCTCGCCACCCTCTTCCCAATCAGCCCCTGGGGCATCAGCCATTCATCTGATAGTGATTGGGCTCCTGCCACGTGGCAGGCCTGCGTGGGCCCCCGACCCAAGCTGCAGGGAAGCTGGAGTCGTTTGTCCTGCGGTGAAAACTGACAGGGCTTCTCCTACGAGCTGGACTCTGGGGACACGGCAGTGAGAGGACAGTGCTGGACTCTGCTCCTGTGAGGTCCACGGGGTCTTATGGAGGCAGACTTGGAGTGGGAGTTTCCAAAGTTTGAGGTGCTGTAGCAGGGGGTGACCCAGAGGGCTGTGGGGTGAGGCCCCTGATGTCAGTCGGCAACACGCTTCCAGGAAAGAGCCCCTTCCTCTGTCCTGTCCTTAGATGCAGGGGGTGCTCGTGTGCAGAGCCCTCCTAGGTGGGTCCAAACAGCCCTAAGTCCTGTGCCTGGAGGGGACCAGGAAGGCTGGACGGCTCCCGTGTCCCACCTCCACTCACCTCCCGGGTCCCCCCTCACCACCTCACCTCCCGCCAGGCCCTGAGGCCACCTGCCTGCCTGCCACCCCCTGGCCACTCCCCAGCCCAGGTCAGCCGCCTGTCCCTGCTCTATTCATCAAGGGCATGACAGCTAAAATTCATTTGAAGATGAAGAAAGTGCCCGCTAATCCGTTCTGGAAGACATTGATAGACTAGCAGCTCAGGGAGAATTGCACAGCAGTAATGAAATTAGGCTAAAACTGCTGGCGGATTGCAGATAATTGCCCTTGTCTGTCACTAGGAATAACATCTCCCAAATCCAACACAAGGATTGTTCAACTTGCAGGAATTTCTTTTCTTTTTTTCTTTTCTTTTCTTTTTTTTTTTTTGAGAGCGAAAGCCAGTCAGGGCTTGGAATCTTTGTCTGGGCAACAGCCTCAGGAGGGTTGGGGAGCAGACATCGCTGTGGTGACTGCCTTCCCTGCCCCTAGAGGCCCCCAGGAGCCCCAGCTGCAGCCAGAGAGACGAGGGGGCTGAGCCACGGTCCCGGGACCGTTCCTCCACGGCCCTTTGTGGGTCGCACCCTCAGCCTTGGTTTCTCCTTGATGCCCACCAGCATGGCCCAGCTGGCAAGGCTCTGGGTAGAAATCAGGGAGGAGGGAAATCTTAGGGAACTGCACCTACAGCAATGATGGCTCTGGGTTCTGGGGGGACAGAATCTGGTTGGAAGAGGGCCATAGGACCTTGTATGGAAGTTACCTTTGCATTATGTTGAGATAAAATCAATCCTTCATATAAGAGGATGGACTGTGGGAGATGGGGACAGATAAGGTCTCCTGAAGCCACTCTCTGGTGCTACCATGGGGGTCTAGATTCCTGGAAAGGAAAGTTCTGAGAAGGGACAGTTTATGGACTCACAGTTTTCCCCTGGCTGTTGGCGTGACCAGCACACAGCTGGCACTCAATTCACACTGATGTCATAGAGCGTTCAGTGTCAGCCACAATCCCTGTGAATGTCAGCATAATGTCTTTTCACGTGTTAGCATTATAGACTGTTTGATGTCGATATCACTGGATGATGTCACAGAACATTTGAATGTCAACGCCATGCTACGTTCAAATGTCGGTTGTCCGGAAAGCTTGAATCTCCCTCTCACAGGAGGTCAGAGTGTCAGTCAACGTCAAGGACCGTTAGTACATGAGTATCATTGACTCAGAGAATTTGGGAGCTGTAAGGAGTCTTAGAGATTGATTTAAACTCTTCATTTGACAGATGCAGAAACCGTGGCCCAGAGAGGTTAAGTGATTCGCCAAAGGTCACACAGCGAGAAGGACCGCCCCCCCCTAGATGTAAGTTTCATCAAGGTCACAGTTTTCTCTGGGTCAGCCGTCAGAAAACGTGTAACTCCTCCCTCTCCTCCAAGCCCCACCTGTCCCAGTCCCCACAGGGTGCTGGTCCCTGGTGCTCAATTCTTGGGGATATGCCCATGTTCTGGGATTCATAGCAGGATCTCCCAGGATCCTCTGGTCTGCTACCCACGGTTAGCCAGTGTCACTAATCAGCCCCAGCCATTGGCCGAGTCACACTTTCCATCTCCTCATTCCTTTGGATCAATGTGGTTCTGTTGAGGACTTATTATGTCTGATGAGGGTGCCGAGAGTGAGGTGAGGCTGGAAGAGAGATGCTGAGTGGACAGGAGGTTCAGAGGAGGGAGACATGATCCTCGCTGAGGGCTTGTGTTCAGGAAGAACTTGACTTTGAACAGGATCTCGAAAGAGCCAACAGGTTTCCATTAGTAGCTTCACTTAGGGTTGGGATCGAGGGAGGAGCTGCACGTGGGGATGGAGGACACTTGCCCCCAGAATGCAGAGGCGGCCTGATGATAGGGGCAGGGACGGTGGTATCCGACGATGGACAGCAACTCGTTAAGGACCGTTTGCCCATCAGACTTCATCCTCGTCTTCCAACACCTCTAGCGGCACCAGGGATCATCACCCTGGATCAGTGGTTCTCAAAGTGTGCTCCGCAGACCTCCTGGGACACCCTTCAGGGAGCCTGTGAGATCAAGACCATTTTCATAATAATCCTAAGTCCCTACTTGCCCTTTTTCACTGTGTTGATGGTGTAAAAGTAATGGGTGGATAAAACCTGCTGGCCTCATAGCATGAATCACGGCATTGGCACCAACATGGAATAGAGATGTTTGCAGTTTTTACCCTGAACACTCCCTTGGTTAAAAATTTGACAGCTAGTTTCACTGAAGAATGTTCTTGATGAAAAATAAAAATTTTAATTTTTAAAAATCTCAACTTTTGAGTACGCATCTTTTAAATACTCCATGTGACAAAATAGGAAGCACACCCAGAAAGGCCCAGAAAAGTGCCACGTGACTGTTTGAGTTGCGAGCTGCACTAGCCACTTTTTTCATGGAGCATCACTTTCACTCTAAATAATGACACACAGACACACTATAGCCTTGCCGGCTTGGCGATTTGGTAGGTATTTTCTCGAAAATGCACAAAGTTGCCTGTCAGCTGACAGTGTTTGTTGCCAATGATAAAATTTGACTTTCAAGCAAAAATTTGAATTTTGGAGAACTTGTACCTGCCGCTCTGGGTTTGACAGCTTCCTACGGAAAGGCTTACCAGAGAGCTGGGTGGTAATAGTGAATGTGACTTTTTTTTTTTGGATATTATATCATGAAATATGTCAACATTTGGAAGAGCTACATAACTCAGTAAACCAGTATGTTCCCAATGACTAATGCAGAGTGTTACAAAATGAGTAAAAGAGCCATTCAAAGGGCAAAATAGACCAATGGGTTTTAATTTAACAGAATCTGAGAGTTAATGGATGTGGTTTCAGGTGCCATAGGGCAGCTAACCTTTAGTGAACTGCCACAGAAGAACTTTTGGTTTAATATCAAAGTAGAATATCCATTATCATCTGAGAAGGCTATTAGAATATTCTTCCCTTTTCTAGCACACATCTGTGCCAGGTCAGATATTCTTCCTATGCTTCAACCGAAACAAAACATAGCAACAGATTGAAATGCAGAGGCAAATGTGGGAATCCAGCTGTCTCGGTAGGCCATATGTTAAAGAGATTTGTAAAACTGTGAAACAATGAATGAACCGCTCCATTTTACAGATGCAGAAACTGAGGCTCAGAAGGCGACAGAGGTAAGCCTTGGACCAAATCCCTTTCCCCGTCTGGGCCTCCATCTCATCTGGTTGCCAACCTCCAAGAATCCCCTGGCCAAGCGTCTTCTCACGGCTCCTGCCCAGGCATCCGGGAGGTGGAGCAGCGCAAAGCCAGGCCTCGCCTCCCTGGCCCCTGCTAGCCCGCTTCTTACCCTGCTGCCCAGGGTGGGCGGGGTCCAGGCCAGGGCAGCTGGCAGCTGGCCCCACGTCCCTCCGGCTGGTGAGGAGGTGACCAGGGCCATTTGCGGTAATGGATTGCGGGCGGGTGGTGGCTGGGTGAAGGAGTACATTGGCCGCGGCCCTTAATGCCTCACAAGCCAGCTCTGGCATGGGTAATTTACTGCTGCCGACAATAACATATTTCACTTCCCGTCGCCCCGATGAAGATTAGTTGTGTTTGAAAGTGGCTGAGTACACAGTCAATTCCGCTTAAACGTTTACAGTCAACTGAGCACAGATAATGCCCCCTCCAACATGTGTCTGTGCCTCCTGTGGCTAGAGGAGGGGCCCGGAGTGGGGGCAGGGGGTCGCAGCCCAGGGAAGGGGCTGCAGCTGCACGGAGGGAGGGATTCGGGAGCTGGGGGCTGGGCAGAGGTCTACGGCTTCCTTCGGCCCCACTTTTCAGATTGTCTTTTAAAATCATCCGTGCAACAAATGCTTCCCCGGGACTGGCCAAGGACATCTGTGTAGATGGGTATGGGGAGGATTCAAAGCCATGATTACATTTCATCCAGTCAACATCCCTGGGAGGCAGGTCTTATCTCCAGTTTCCAAAAGAACAGAAACTAAGGCTCAGAGAGGCTCATTAGCTTTCTGGATGTCACACAGCTGGTACCAGATGGGGCCATGATTTGAACCCAAGCCTGATGGAGTTTCTGAGTCTTGAGCTGTTCCTACTGACGTGGATTCTACCAGCTTAAGCCCTGGGCTGGGCAGGGTTGTCTGCCCAGGGCTCCCGGGTAAACTGTAGACTTGCATCCTCTATGCACCCATGTTTGGGTCGACTACCAGGCTCCAAGGCTCAGACTTAGAATCCCTGGGTCATATGGAGGGTCCCGTGGGTGCCATGAGTCTGATGGGATTGGAGGCTGGACAGAGTCCCAGGCACAGAACTTCACTTGTTGGGGAGGGAAGTTTCCCCTGATAAGCAGGCTTCTTGCCGTCTTTGGGAGCAGAGTGGTTTGAGGATTGGGTGCAGCTCCCGCCAGGCCTGCCGGTGACACTCTCAAGGCTCTGGATCGGGTACAAATGGAGGCCCCAGCACCAGCCCCTGAGCCTTCTCTTCCCATCATGGGCCATGTCCAGAACTGGAGGGGCCTCACGCCCACACAGGGGGACACCAGCTTGCTAGGGTCACACCACCCCCTTCAAACATCCACCCCTTGACCTTGGGCTTGGGGGTGTTCACATCTGTGACAGGTTTGTCGTGGGAGGATGGACCTCGGAAGAGGACTTCCAGGCTTTGGAAGTGGGCTCAGGGCTCTTAGAGAAGGGGATTCCAGGATGCCGTCTTCCTGAGTATGGTCAGCAGAGGCACAGGCTCCTGGTGGGCACGTCTCCTGGGCCCGTAGATACTTCACCCTGTGGGAAGGGGTGTGGTCAGCCCTGTAAGACACAGGTGGCGCCCATCCAAGGTGGTGCAGCCGCCCAGCCAGACTTGCTCACAAGGCGGGGGGAGAGGGGGTGAGTGGGTGGCCTGGGCTTCTCCCCTCCTCACCGCTCCCCACCTTGAGCCAGCCCCGAAATTCCTCCGAGGGGCATCCACGCCCGGGGATGCTGCAGGCACTGCACCCAAGGCCTGCAGGGAAGAACCAGAGGCTTGCCTGTCTGGCCTGAGGCTGGGCCTTCCACAGCCAGAACCACACTGTAAGCAACAGCCTTTATTAAGCACCTGCAGTATGCCAGCTGTCCTCCAGGCCCCTCCAGCATTATTCCACTCAAGCTGCATGGTATCCTGGCTGGTGGCTGTTCCCTCTCCCTTTCTCAGAGGAGAATGAGACTCAGAGTGGGGAGGAGGACACACAGAAGGAGGGATGGAGCCAGGATTCAACCCTGGGCCTCTGCTCCTATGGGGGGGCCTGGCCTCTGTGCTCGGGACATGTGGTGTGAGAGAGAATGTGCTTGTGCGCGTGGGTGGCCACTCATGTCCCTGTGTGACAGATGGGGAGTAGCCCATGCTGAGTGTGATACCGTGTCTGGTAAGTCATGCCCGTGGATGCCATGGGCACTGCGTCTCCCAGGGTGACACTGTCCCAGTTACGCTATGTTTTTCCATGTCTTTAGGACATGGCCATGTGACCCTAAGTTGTTTGTGTGATATCGGTGTCGGTGTCTGTCCGTGCCTGATGACACCATCTGGGTGACCTGTGTCTGTGTGACCCCCATCTATCCGTGTCTCATGACATTGTTGGGTGACCTTGTTGTGTACGGGTGGTGCTGTCCCCACTGAGGAGCTGTAACTGGGTAATTTGCAGGGTCGAGAGGCCGTGCTGGACACTGGGTGCTGGCAGAGCTTGGTGGCTGCTGGACCCATCTCTGCAGTCCCGGTCACCCTGTCCACCTACCTGGCCATGCAGGCACCCTGAGGCCTGGGCCCCCGAGTGGAGGAAGTGGCCACAGAGGCTGCGGTCCTCGGCCACACCGACCAGAGTGCCTGCCACTGGGCAGGGCTGACCCCATGTCATCTTGTCATCCCTCCACCCCAGGGGGCACCTCTCACCATCAACTCTCTGTCCTCAGCAGCAGCAGTGGCAGAGCCCTCCGTCCGGGGCTGCACCCCATCCCAGCCATGTCCAAGTCTGGCCCCTCTGCGGGGCCCCCAGGACCCTCCCCCACATCCACTTATCAAGCTCCACGAGCCAAGCCTATTCCAGGCACTGGGGATTCAGTCCATTCCCTGCCCTCACCAAGCACAATGAACAGATGTGCTCAGGCCAGGAGCGCCCCCATTAGACCACCCTTGGATGCTGAGCCCCTGCCTAGCTCCTGCCCCCATGGTGCCCCCAGCACAGCTGAAGCCTCCTGAATTGGAGGATAAGGAACTCGGGATGGGAATTGTGAGCCTGCCCGACGTCCCCTTGCTGTGTGACCTTAGATATATTGCTTAACTTCTCTGGTCTGAGACACGAGATGACCTAAGAAAGGGCTTGACCGTTTGGAAGGGCAGCAGAAACGGCAGACTGCCCTGCGTGGCACAGAGCTCTGCGGTGTTCAGAGGGCTGCTGCCCCCACCACCGATGATGACAGAAATGGCAACTTCTGTCTCTTAGCACAGGCCTGGGGCCAAGCTCTTTGAGTGTTGTAGCTCCTCGGAGACAGGCCCTCTTTTATTTTCACTCTGCAGATGTGGAAACAGGTTCAGAGAGGGCAAATGACTTGCTCAAGGCAACCACCGCAGGAAGCGAACAGGCTTAAACCAAACCTGTATTCAGGACAACTCCCGCGTCCCCTACCATCGTCTCCAGTATGCATGGGGCATGGCAGAAATGACTATCCCTTTTACAGCTGGGGAAACTGAGGCTTAGAGAGGGGATGTGATGTTTTGGGGTATCTGGACTCCCAAGCCACTGCTCTCTCCCATCCCTCCCTAATCTCTCTACCCTCCTGAGTTCAAACCACCGTGGTGGGGTTGGGGAGGGCTGGGAGGCAGAGAGAAAGGCTGTCAGAGACAAAGAGCTGCTGTGGCCGCACAATGGTGACAATCCCAGCCAGATGACAGGCACTGGGCTTCAGGAGCAGCTTGGAGCCCACCTGCAGCTTCCTCCAGACAATGAGAAGCCTATGCTCCTGGGGGGTGGGGCACAATAGGCACCCTGTGTTCAGGGGCCTGCCTCTCCCTGCACCACTCTGGGGACGAGCGATGGCCCAGACAGCCACTGCCTGGCCTAGGAACAAGGGGCGAGGGGCTGGTGAGCTCACACATGGTGGTGGTGGGAGGGGGAAGGGGCAGCCCACCCACGTGGCGGGATTTGGAAGGTCTCTCTTTCCTGACCCAAACACCCCACCATAAGTGGCCTCTTACCTTGCCTGAAAATGTCGAAGTAGCTCTCCAGTTCCCTCTGGGCAAGCCGCTTAAGTTTATCTCCAAACTTCTGGTTCTCCATCTGTAAGATGAAGATGGTAGATTTTGCTTGGCAGAGGTGCTGTTGGGATTAGATGAGGGAGACACATTGAATGACATGTAGTAATGGCTTGAGATGTGTTAGTTCCTTTTCATGATGGGTGAAAGGATGGCTGGGTGGGTGGGTGGGGTGATACGTGGATGGATGTATGGTTGGAGGGGAGATTAGATGAGTGGAAGGACTGGTGGATGGAAGGATGGGTGGGTGGATGGACGGATGGATGAACGGCTGAAGGAGACAACAGATGAGTGGAAGTATGGATGGGTGGATGGATGAATATCACATTAGGGTCTAGGTAGTAGGTGGATGGAGGAATGGCAGATGGAAGGAGGGATGATGGCTGGGGAAGTCTGAGAAGGCTTCCAGGAGGAAGTAAGCTGCAGATGAACAGAGAGAAGGGTATTGTGTGTTCCTCAAGGGCAGGCAGTGTGCATCTCCAAGCTTTGAATCCCCATCTTCCGGCCTGAACCGCCACGCAGAACAGGTGCTCAGAGATCCCCTCTCCCTGGATCTCAGGTCTGTGCCGATCAAGGTCCTAGTGTGTCCCATCTCTCACCAGGCCCTTCCAGTGGGTGGGATGAGGACTGCAGTCCCTCTCCATCCTTGGCAGAGGTGGAAATGCAGGAGACTTGGAGTCAGGTGGCCCTGGACCCGAGTTCCAGCTCTACCTCCTACTTGCTGTGTGACTTTAGGCCCGTCCCTTCCCCTCTCTGAGACTCAGCTTCCTCTGCTCGTACACTAGGCATCCTCATCCCGACCTCACTGGTATTGTGGGTAGCAAGAGAGATGATGGAGATAGAAGCTCTCGGCACACAGTAGGGGCTGAGACTTAGGGCAGAGTAGAAGCGGACGGCAATGAGGACTCAGAACCCCTGCCAGGCCTGAGCTGTCCCCTCCTGAATCCTAATAGTCCCCTGTCTCCTGTCCTCTGACCCCTGAAACTAGAAGCAGCCAACGGGACATTTCATAATTTAAAGAGAACAAGCAAGAGACTCTCGAACCACAGCCACCTCTTAATGGAATTACCAAAAAGGGCTTCTTAATTAAAAACAAGAAGCTGGGGACAGGTTCATATCCATGATTCAGGGCCCGGTGCTGCGGCCGCCCATGGTTTCATTTCCCTTTATTTGTGTCTCACTCTCGGCATGATCTATATTGTTAAAATCCTGCGTGAAAAATGGGCCTGGCTTTTCAGGTGGAGCTGTAAATATTTACCCTGCCTAATACGGGTCCCCCTGTCGTGGGAAGCTTGGGGGCTTTTCAATGCAGCTTAAGACATCCCGGCAATGTCTCATTAAAATTAAGTCTTGCCTTTTCTGTCTGCTCTGATTAACACTCAGGGCATGGGAGAGGCAGCTGCGGCAGGGGTGGGGACATAGAAGTTGAGTGGGGAGCGGGTTAGGGGATCCTAGCTGTACGGAGCTGATGCCCTCCCTTTTGGGGTCACAGGCACCCCAGCCCGGAAAAGCAGACAAGGCAGGGGACATGGCCGGGAGCTGATTCTGCCTCTGGGAAGGGGCTGCTCAGGGCCGACCTGTGGGCTGCTCCAACTCTACCCTCCCAGCCCCTTCCTCACAGAGCCAGGGGTCCTTCCTCGTCCCTCCCAGCCCCTTGTCCCTCCCTTTCTTTTTCTGAATACACCATGCTCTCTTGAGCCTCTAGGGCTTCACGTCTCCCTTTCACCCTGCCTGGCTACTTTTCCACCCCTGAGCTCCTTCCCATCTCTGCCTACATGCCCGTTCCTTGGGAGATGGTCCGGGTCCCAGGCTGGGTTAGAAGCCCTCCTCTCTGTGCTTGCCGGGATTGTAGCAATGTCACACTGGGCTGTCATTTCTGCCTACTTGTCAGCCCCACTCCATCTGTCTGTCGACTTCCTGGAGGTAGGGAGTGTTTCTTGCTCCCCACCAAGTCCCCAGCCCCAGGACTGAGCCTGGAATGGGGAATAAAGGTTGAACGGCCGCGCGGGTTCAGGGACGGGCCCAGAGCGACTCGTATGGCGATTCCCTGTGTCACCCCCTGGGCTGTGCCACGAGGCCCTGCCCAGGTTTGGTGGGGAGTCTGAAGGCCTGGGGGTGCCCCAGCTGGGCTCTCCCCTCAGCTCAGGTGCAGGGCCTGAATCGCAGAGACACTGGGCAGGGGTCTACTCGCCGGGGTTTTGGGAACAGCTTCAGTGAGTTATAATTCACACATTCGAAGTGTATCATTCAATGGTTTGTAATATCTGCACAGAGTACAGATATTGCAACCAGCACCACAGTTCTACAACGTTTCACCATTTCCCCCAGAAGGGAACTCCCTGCTCATTAGCGCATGCGCACGCGCGCACACACACATGCAGCCCTGGCAACCACTAGTCGTTCTGTCGCGTGGACTTGCCTATTCTGGGCATTTCATATAAATGGAATCATACAACACGTGGTCTTTTGCGACTGGCTGCTTTCACTTGGCATCCTGTTTTCAGGGTTCATCCACACTGTAGCATGTGTCAGCGTTTCATTCCTTTTTAAGGCTGAATACTATTCCATTGTCTCAATGGGCCACATTTTGTTTATCCCTTCCTCAGCTGCTGGACATCTGAGTCGTTTCTGCCTTTTGTCTTTTATGAATAATGCAGCTTTGCACATTTGTGCACAAGTTCTTGGTGTGGACACGTTTTCATTTCTCGGGGGTGGAAACTCAGGAGAGGGAGTTCCCTGGCGGTCCAGCGGTTAGGAGTCGGCACTTTCCCTGCCGTGGCCCCGGGTTCAATCCCTGGTCGGGGAACTGAGATTCTGCAAACTGCGTGGTGTGGCCAAAAGAAAAAAGAACCCGAGGAGGAGAATATGCTTGGGTTTCGTGATGGCGTTTTGGCAGCTCTGAAGCTTTTTGGCAGCCTTCTAGGTGGCAAGAGAGGGATTGTGCTGAGACGTGGTGGGAGGGGTGGGAGCTCCAGCAAGAGGGGAGCACAGCAGTCCCCGTCTACCTGCCGGGAACTCAAGAGTCGCTCTGTCTCTGAGCCTTGGGCTCACCATCTGCCCAACGGGGACAACCAAGGCGCCTCCCAGTGTTGGTGGGGGCCACGGGAAACGACAAGGCTGCAGGAAGAAGGCTCACAGGAAACATTCTCCTTTGCTGGGTGTGGGAAGGGCCCTGGAGATGCCGTGCCGACTGTCCAGTACTGCCACCCCTGCCAGCAGGGGATGGGGTGGAAGAGCCAGGCTTGATGGCATTGACTATATCGCCCTGAGAAGGAGGTGTCATTACGGCCCCCATTTTGCAGATGAGAACACGGAGGCCTCAGGAAGCGAAGTCACTTGCCGGGTCACAGTTGTAGTCCCCACATCTGCCGGATGAAGTCTTTCCCTCAACCCGCTCCCAGCCTGGTCCTGCCTCCTCCTGGCTGCCGTGAGAAGCAACAAGAAGCCAGGTTCCTTTTGTGGGTGCGAGTCCCCAGAGGGCTGGGACGATCTGTCTTGTCCCCTGATGTGGTCCCAGTGCCCAGAACAGTCCTTGGCACAAAGCGGGCGCTAGGCAATTTTGCCAGGATGCATGATTTGGAGACTCTGTTTCCCCATCTGTGAAATGGGCATAACATCCAGCCCCTGCATTTGTGAAAGCACCGGGCACAGAGCCTGAGCTTTTCAGATGGCGTTCCCACCTCTCCCTCCTCCCTCACCTGGGGGCGGGTCCCCTGGGAGGCGAATGGGACGACAGTCAGAGTCCATGGCTGGTCCTGCCCTAGAGCTTGTGGGGGCACCTGGCGGCTCTCCTGCTGCCCTCTCCCTCTTCCCAGGCTGGTCCCCATCAGTCAGCTCCCGCACACTTCTCTGGGGTCCCAACCTCAAGTTCTGCCCATCCTGGGGTGCCAAATGGGTATGTCTTCTGCGCAGAGATGGCCTCGCTCCTTTTCCAGCTAGTGGAGCCAATTAGTGATGTTGGAGGCCTCTCCCCTGTGATTCCACTACAGCAGCCAGATTTTTAAAGTCCAGATTATCAGATGCCCAGCCCTGCCCCTTGCCCACCCAGAAGTGGTAGCAGAGGGAGGGGTGTCCCCAAGGTGGAGGTGGTCAGAGGCCTGGCTTCGAGGGGGCCCTAGCTTCCCTCCCCCCATTTGCAGGCACCCTTCTGCCAGGGAATCGGCCCCTGGCCCCTGTGGGCTGTGGGCTGGTGGGAAGGGGAGTGGGACCAAGGCCTCCCCGCTTCCCAACGGCCGGCCTTTCCCTGAACCAGCTCACAAAGGTGGCACCATTGATTGCAGAGCTGAAATTCCCCTGGGGTTGCAAGACCCAGAGCCCGTGCTTTGTCAACCTCAGCGACAGGTCGGTGCTGCTATTGCGTTATTATTATTGTCAACATTCTCCACAGATACACTTGGCAAATTGCTGCCCTGGTGGAAAAAATTGTGGGGTGGGATTGAGGGGCCTGGGTCCTGGCCCCTATCTGCTATGGCCCAAGTGATCTTGGGAAATCCCACCCCTCTGAGCCAGGAGCCACCCTCCGTACAGTGGCAGTGTCTTGCGGTGGCCGAAGCCCAGGCTGGACGCCAGGTTGCCTGCTCTGCTCTGCATAAGCAGGTGAGCTGGGAGAGGTGACTTAAACACTCAAGACCTCCGTTTCCTCACCTGTAAAATGGGAGCATAATAGTCCTCACTCAGCTGGGTTGTGGTGAGGATATCTGTTGGGGTTACGTGTGCAACGCCCGACTCAGCAGATTGCTGAGCAGTGGACCGAATCGGGGTTATAGGATCAAGACCACAGGGAGACACCTGACCCCTTGCCTGTGGCAACCACGCAGGTAGATGTTTGAGGGGGCCTGTCCGCCCGCATCACCCAGGGGCTGCGGTTGGAGGAGAGCCATCGTTTGTGTCATTTTCCAATCTGCCACAGGGAATCAAAGGCTCTGAGGGGCCTGTTAGCACCCATTCTCTGCGGATCACTCAGACAATTTCCACAGTGCTCCACGACAATGGGCCATAATTAAGGTGTCCGCATATCATTTAGCCCTTTCAGCGCAAAGCCCAGAGACAGGCCGGGCAGTCTTCAGCCCCTTTAATGAGAGATGCTTAGAAGGAGTGGGAGGGTGGGAGGTGCGCATGCGCGAGTGGGAGGCGGTGCACCTCCCCCAGAAGCCTTCGCTGACCCAGGGGGACCGACCAGATGGGTGTCTGAGCAGTGGAGTTGGGAGGAAGATGAGATAGGCCTGGAGGTGAGGAGGGGCACAGAGGACCAAGGACAGGCTGGCTGGGTGCATCAGCTGTGCCCTCAGCCCCCTGAGTCCCTGTCAAAGCCCTCTTGAGGCTGTGTGGCCAGTGGCCTGTGCAACGTCACTCTCCTTTCTAGACAGTGAGCTCCTTGAAGACAGGCACCACGGGTGCCACCTCTGTCTCTGTGCCTCCAGTTCCTTGACCAAGAGCGGCTTAAAGGTTGTAAGAAAGAATGGAGAAAGGGAGGGAAAGACAGGAAAACAGACAAGGTAAGAGGAACCAAAGGCAAAGGTTTGATAGTACGAGGGATGGGGTATGAAAATGATAGAAGCCTGAGAGAAAGGTGCAGAGAAGTGTGTGTGTGTGTGTGTGTACGTGTGTGCACACGCATGTGTGTGTTGAATTATGTCCCCCACCAAAAAAAGATATGTGAAGTCCTAACCCCCAACACCTGTGAATGTGACCTTTTTGGAAATGGAGTCTTTGCAGATATAATCAAGTTAAGGTGAGACCAGGGAATTCCCTGGTGTCCAGTGGTTAGGACTCGGCGCTTTCACTGCTGGGGCCCCGGATTCAGTCCTTGGTCGGGGAGTTAAGATCCTGCAGGCTGCGCAGCATGGCCAAAAAAAAAAAAAAAAAGTTAAGGTGAGGTCATTAGGGTGGGCCGTAAACCAATATGACTGGTGTCCTTTTAAGAAGAGGAGAAAAGACACAGACACACAAGGGAAATGCCTTGTGACGACAGAGGCAGAGATTGGAGTGATGCAGCTGCAAGTCAGGGATTTAGGGCCACCACCAGAAGGTAGGAAGTGACGAGGGAGGATTCCGCCCAGCGTCTTAGAGGGAGAACGGCTCTGCTGACATCTTGCTTTTGGACATTCGGCTTCTAGAGCTGTGAGAATGCATTTCTGTCATTTTAAGACTTCCAGCTTGTGATGTTTTGCTTTAGCAGCCCTAGAAAATTAAAGTAGTGTGTATACACATGTGTGTGTGTGTAAGAAAGGGAGGAAAGACGCGCGCGCGAGAGATGAAGATGCAAAAACACCGTGCGTTAGTGCCTGTGAAAACGAAGTCTTCAACACAGCCTGGCCTAGTGCACTTTCTGTGTTGAAAGACTCTCTTAACAACAGCACCACTATCCCCATAACTACGTCCACCCCCATCATCACCACCATCACCATTACGACCACCACCGTCATCACCATAAACACCATCATGACCACTATCACCATCACCACTACCACCATTATCACAACCACTGTCATCACCATCATGACCATCATGACCACCACTATCATCACCATCATTACCACCAACATCTCCCGTCATCCCCACTATCACTATCATGACGACCGCTATCACCATCACCATGACCACTACCATCACCATCACCATCGTGACCACCACCACCAAGTGTGGGAGGAGAAGCAAAGAGGGAGAAGGCAGAGCCCTGGGGAGCACCTGCATTCAGAGGCAGGCAGGAAAGGAGGCAGCTGCACAAGCAGACAGCCAAGCAGTCACATCTGGGGAGGCAGGAGGAGAACGAGAAAGAAGGAATCTCAGACTCGCAGGGAGGAGGGAGTTAGAACAGTGTCTGGTTTCCCAGAGAGGCCTGTGAGGTGGGGCTGGTGCACATCCCAGGGTAGAGGAGAGCATTCTCAGGGGATGGGGGCCCAGAGCAGATGGGAGTGGGTTGAGGAGTGAATGGAAGGTGGGAGTGGATGAAGACACCAGCCTGGGAGGTGGAAAGATTCTCCTGGTGGCTGGGTGGAGAATGGATGGAGGGGACAAGCCTGAGATTCCCAAGGAGACTGGGGAGGGGCTGGGCTGGTCCTCCAGGTTGGGGACAGGGGCAGCCCCACCTGGGACAGAGGCCTGTCGGAGGGGCCTCAGGAGCCTGGAAGGAAGCAGCCTTGGCTGGGCTGCCTCACTGGGCAACTCATCCTCATCCCCTCTGTCTTAGTGTCCTAGGGCGGCTGTAACCAAGTACCATGAAGTGAGTGGCTTAAAACAGCAGAAGTGTATTCTCTCGGAGTTTTGGAGACCAGAAGTCTGAAATCAAGGTGTCAACGGTGTTGGCTGCTTCTTGGAGCTCTGCGGTCAAAACCATTCCACGCCTTTGTCCTAATTTCTGGTGGTTGCCGGTAACCCTTGGTGTCCCTTGGAGTCTAGCTGCATCACTCCAGTCTCTACCTCTATCATGACGTGGCGTTCTCCTCTCTGTGTCTGTGTGCCAACTTAGAACACCAATTATTGGATTTAGGGCCCACCCCAATTCAGTATGAGCGCATCTTAACTTGATGACACTTGCAAAGGCCCTATTTCCAAATATAGTCACATTCACAGGTACTAGGGGTTTTGTATTTTGAGGGTGGGGACACCATTCTACCCACTACAGCCACTGGCACACCGGCAGCTCTTTTTCTTTTCTTTCGGCCGTGCCACGTGGCGTGTAGGATCCTAGTTCCTCGACCAGGGATCGAACCTGCATCCCCTGCAGTGGAAGCGTGGAGTCTTAACCACTGGACCGCCAGGGAAGTCCCCCTTTTTTTTAGCAGCTCATTACTAGAGACATTTAATAAGCACCTCATGGGCACTGGGGCCAGCCCAGGCATGGGGCTCCTAGTCTCACAAAGCTTACAGTCTATGACCAAAACATGTGGCAGAAGCTTTGGGGGACAGGGCTGGGGCTCAGCAGGGGGTGTGAGTGCCCAGGGGCCACGTGTTGGAATGCTGCCCTCAGAGTTGGACTAGGAAAGCAGGCAGGCTGGGGGGAAGGGGCTGCAGCCTCGGCCCCCAGCCCTTCCCTACCTTCCCTGGCATTTGGATAAACCCACAGAGGAGCTTGTGACATCTGGAGCCCATGTAAACGGAGCATAAATTAGCTCTAACAATCACATCTGCAGCCGCCATGCTGCAGTCTGTTTCCTGCCGAACGCTGGGTGGGCTTGGCGTGGGCAGGAGGGCAGAAGCTGGTCCCATATGTGCCTGAAACCCTCACTGATAGCATCGCCGTGTTTAGAAGCTTCTGCTGAAATGTGTTCGTGTTCGGGACACATGGGACCCAGGATTCTCTTCATAGATGGTGGAATTGGGGTGTTAAGAGATGTGGACATAGACAGGAGAAAATTTGAAGGGTGGAGGAGGGATGGGGCACCTCCGGGGGTGAAGGAAGGTAAGGGCAAGACCAAGTGGCGAAGAGTCCATGGGCGGGTGCACAAGCAAGAGCCGGTGTGGCCTCACACCCTTCTCCATGCTCCCTCCCTCCCACCCCACGCTGGGGGTTCCAGAGCCAGCCAGGGGTAGGGGTGGGGAGCAAGGGGCCACCGTGGACCAGACCTTTACATAAATTAAGTCATTGTCCTTCATCTAACCTTGACCATGTCCTTGTGAGGGTGGTTTGTATCATGCGCATTTTACAGATGAACAAACTGAGGGGCTGAGATCGTACCATTAAGAGGCATCTATGCCAGGACCCGAACCAGGTGCTTCGACTCTTCCTCATCTTCACTGTGTCACCCTGCACCTGATCAAGAAAGGGTGTTGCACATGTGTGTGCATGAGTGTGACTACGTGAATACGTGTGTGCAGAGTGTCAGCGTGTGAGTGTGTGTGTGAAAGTGAGGGGAGGCAGCCACAACCCAAGATCAAAGTGTAGGAACCAGAACCTCCTTCCCCCTCCTGCCCCAATCAGCAGGGCCACCATGGGTAGTCGTCCTCCAGTCTTAAGCACCTACTGTATACAGGGACCAGCGCTTTGACGCGCACAGCCGCTTACCCACCTACTCATTCATTCAATTTCACAAGCCATTTCATGAGCACCTACCACAATCCAGTCTCTGCACCAGGCACTGGGGACACGAGATGAGTGGGGCAGTCCCTGACCCTAAGGTGCTCGCTCTCCAGTGCAGGGGGGCGCAGCCGTGGAACAGCTGAACTTGGTAGCAAACTAAGAGATTACTTGGACGCCAACTTGGTTGGCGTCCTAAGAGATTAAAGAGATAGGTTTCCAGAGGGTGGCGTTTGGAAATTTGCTTCCCGAGCACAGGGACCATGTCTGTCTGGTTCATGCTGAATCCCAGCTCCCAGCGCAGTGCCAGGCACACCACAATTGCTTGCGCCTGTACGTGTTTGTTGAATGACTATTGATTAAAAGATGGGCAGGTTCTCAGCACGCAGAGTTGGGGTAGCTGGTCATCCTGGCTGAGGACCCTGCGGTGCAGAGGTCGGGAAGCACTGAGATGTCTGGAGGAACAGCTTTTGGGGGAGGCTCGACTAGGAAAAGCATGTCCCCGAGAATGAAATAGACCTGAGGGAATCCTGGCCCCAGCGCTTATGCACTGGCTGGGTGAGTCTAGGCAGGTTTCTTAACCTCTCGGATCCTCTGCGTTATCATCTCCAAAGCAGAGCCTCCGATATTTGCACGGTTATTATTATTTGGGGGGAAGTGTTGTCCTTTTTATTGTGGAAGCCTTTAAACACATAACGAAGGGGAAAGAATAGAATAATGAACTCCTACGACCCCATCCTCCAACCTCAACACTTACCAACATTTTGCCATCCTGGTTTGAAGATACTTAGATGGTGATTAAATCCAGTAGATGAGTGACAACAATAGCAGTGGCTCTGGCGGGGTTAGGACACGCGGGCAATGACAATTCCACCGTCACTGCTGCCTGGCAGCAGGGGGTAGGGGGTTGAAGGGAGTGGGACTGGAGGCCACAGCTACTGCAAGGTGCACCCGGATTTCAGAGACGTTCAAAGGTGAAGAAACGCGCATCCTAGCATTGATGAAAAGCAGCAGTGAGACCAGGCTGCATTTTACTTGTGAGACATAGAGTTCGTACCTAAGGTGGGGAAGAGGTCAAGATTTTCCTCACTCGATGTTTTGTGAGTTTCCCTGTTAGTTAGTTTGTTTGTTTCAGAGAAGAGCCCCTTGCAAGGTTATTAGGATTAGAAGTGATCATGGGGTGTAGGGAGGTGGCTGCTTGCGGTGTGGTTGGGTGTGGAGGATAGGACCGGGAGAGGCGACCCTTGGGCTGAAACCTAATTAACACGGAAGAACATTCCAGGCAGAGGGACAGGCTAGAGCTGACCTTTAGGTTTAGAAATTTGCATGAAGTTAAGTGAGCTGTTGCCTGCACAGTGATGGGGGGCGGGGAGCAGGAAACGAGGCTGGGGCAGCAGTAAGATCACTCTCGGCCTTGGGGGCCAACCTGTGACATTTTCTATCTTTATTTGCTCCATGTCTGCCTGTCCCCTCTGGAGTGTCAGCAACTTGGGGGCAGGGACTTTCTCACTGTATTAAGGTTCTCCAGAGAAACAGAATCAATAGGAGATGTGTGTGTGTGTGTGTGTGTGTGTAGATGTGTGTGTGTGTGTAGGGGTGTGTGTGTGTGTGTAGATGTGTGTGTGTGTAGATGTGTGTGTGTGTGTAGGTGTGTATGTGTGTGTGTAGATGTGTGTGTGTGTGTGTGTGTGGGTGTGTGTGTGGGTGTGTGTGGTATTGGCTCATGCAGTTATGGAGGCTGACAAGTCCTAAGACCTACAGTCAGCAAACTGGAGACCCGGGAGAGCTGATGGGGTAAGTTCCAGTCCGAGTCTGAGTTGGAAGGTAGGAGAAGATGGATGTCCCAGCTCAAAGACAGTCGGGCAGAGAGAGAGACAAATCTTTTTCACTCAGTTTTTTGTTCTATTCGGGCCCGCAGTGGATTGGTTGGGGTCCACCCACATTGGGGAGGGCAGTTTGCTGTCCTCAGATCACAATTCACATGTTAAGCTCATCCGCAAACACCTTCACAGATACACCCAGAATAACATTTGACCAAATGTCTGGGTACCCTTGGTCCCAGGCAAGTGGACACATAAAAATAACCCTCATACTCCCAGTACCCAAGACAGCCTGACACAGAGTAGGAGCTCAGTCCACATTTATTGAATGAATGAATGAATGAATGATGGGGCTGGAGAGACTTGACTTTGACATGGGATCCCCCCTGTATGGCTGAAGCCACTCTTGCTTCAAATCCACACAAACCCCACCTCCTTCTCTGGGGCATCTTCTCTGCATCTCCCCCTCCTGCGTGTACCTGACCTCTCTGACCTTGGGCCTCCCAGAGCCCTGGGTCACGTTGTCTCTGTTGGGACCCTCCAGGTTGTCCCCAGGGATGGCATCCCAGGGGAGGACCCCTCCCCCCATGGTAGATGTCCTCAGGGGCAGCATCTGGATTCCATTCACCTCCACATCCTGAACGTGCAAATGACAGATGCCCCCTCCCTGCCCCACTCAACATAAAGGATTCATGAAGTAGATGCTTTTTTTTTTGCAGTACGCGGGCCTCTCACTGCTGTGGCCTCTCCCGTTGCAGAGCACAGGCTCCAGACGCTCAGGCTCAGCGGCCACGGCTCACGGGCCCAGCCGCTCCGCGGCATGTGGGATCTTCCCGGACCGGGGCACGAACCTGCGTCCCCTGCATCGGCAGGCGGACTCTCAACCACTGCGCCACCAGGGAAGCCCCTGAGTAGATGCTTTGAAGGATCTTCTAACCCTCAAAAGGGCTCCCCATTCCTCATAGGGTGCCTGGAATCCCCTGGAGCATCAGTCTGAACATACGTGTGGTGTCCTCAGAAGACCCCCAGGGAAGATGTAGAGGGTCCACGTTGCCAGCCCCTGGGAATCGTGAGTATGTGGACGGAGCACAGGCAAGGTGTGTCCCCTTGAGCCCTGGGAGGTAGCCACGGTGGGTACCGCCTCTGTGCCCACGTTACAGATTGGGAAACTGAGGCTTATTTGTCGAGGGGAGTCGCGGCACTGAGAGCCTGAGTGACCTGCCTAAGATTTCCCTGCTGCTTCTCAGAGGAGCCCAGACTCAAATCCAGGGGTTTCTGACTTTAAACTCCATTCGCTTCTTCCCAGACCATTTTGTAGACCACGTCTGGGCCCTGGCCCATCCGTATTAGATTCACTGAGGGAACTGGTTTGCAAAGGCAGGATCCCAGGCCTCACTCTGGAGATTCTGTTTCAATGGATCTGAGTTGAGACCCAGGACTCTGCCTTTTTAGTCAGCTCCCAAGCCAATTCTGATGCTTTCTGAAGTGTGAGACCCACGGGCTACGCTCTGCTGCTTGTAAGGGGGTAAGACGTGCATCTCAGGACCTACAATTTTTTTTTTTTTTTTGCTGTACGCGGGCCTCTCACTGTTGTGTCCTCTCCCATTGTGGAGCACAGGCTCCGGACGCACAGGCTCAGCAGCCATAGCTCACGGGCCCAGCCGCTCCGCGGCATGTGGGATCTTCCCGGACCGGGGCATGAACCCGTGTCCCCTGCATTGGCAGGCGGACTCTCAACAACTGCACCACCAGGGAAGCCCCAGGACCCAGAATTTTGAAAGCAAGAGTGACCTGGTCTCTGCCTCCCTGAAGGGGGCTGGTCCCCCGGAGCCCTGCTTGATGGGGACTCGGGCTTCTGCCTCTGCCCCCCTACCTCCACAGGGGCTGCTGCCAGCAAGTGCAGCTCTGCTGTAAAGTCTTTATCGGGAATGTCGCCTAATGCATTCATATCAAACAATAGCGCCTCATACATCATCCCTGCCAGAGGCCACCTCCGCTAGGACAAGCACAGTCCATTACCCTGACGGGCGCAGGCCGTGCGCAAAACAGATAACGGGTCCCAGCTGTGGGGGGCAGCCATGGGAGGGGAGTTGTCACGGCCCCAGCCATCATCAAGGGGACCCTGGGCACCTGCCATTCTGTGCAGTTGGGACAGTCTCACAGTCTTACAGCGCAGTTGATAGAGTATTGGTTGAGAACCTGGCTCTGCATCTTCAGGGAAGTAACTCAACTTCTCTGAGCGTTGTTTTCCCATCTGTAAGAAGGGCTAAGCGTAGTATTTGCTTCACATAGAACTGTAGGTGGGGCTTAAGAAGAGGAGGCCGGTAAAGTGCTGGGCACAATGCCTGGGGAAGAGGAAGCAACCTATAAACAGTAGGTGTGACTATTGCTTTATCAGCAGGACCCCATTCACGCTGGCCTGCCCCTTTCCAGGGATGGTTGTCAACAGTCCTCACGACCCCCAAGCTCCCGTGGATGCAAAGGGACCAGTCACCCTTCCCAACTGCTGGCTCCCCAGACCCTGAGACAGGGATTTGCAAGCCTGCAAGTCGTTTATTTTGGAAATGAAGCTCACACCACGAGGGAGAGTGGGGAAGTGAGGCAGGGCAGGAGGCCGCCAATAAAAGGCGTGTTATAAAGCCCAGCTGTCACTGTGGCGAGTGGGGCGTAAACTTGCGAGGGAGCTCTGGGATGCAGCTGGGAACACGCCAGCTCAAGAAGCTGGGAGCTGGGGTATGTACAGATCAACTCCCATCACCACTGGGGTTGCTCCAGAGGACATGAATCCCCCGCTTTGGCCTACAGGTGACAAAGCAGGCTTCACACGCTGGTAGCTAGAGGCTGGGTTAAGGTGCACCCAGGTGGTAAGGGTGAGGGGATATGGTGGGGCACTGCTATGGGCTGAATTGTGTCCCCCTAAAAATTCGTACGTTCAAGTGCTAACCCCCAGTACCTCAGAATGTGAGTACATTTGGAGATAGACCCTTTACATAGGGAGCTAAGGTAAAATGAGGTCATATGGGTCACAGCCACTCCAATATGACTGGTGTCCTTCTAAGAAGCTATCAGGACACAGATACACACAAGGGGGAAGCCCATGAGAAGACACAGGGAGGAGAAGATGGCTGTCTCCAAACCAAGGAGAGAGGCTCTGAAAACTCAAACCTGCCCACACCTTGACCTTGGACTTCCAGTCTCCAGAGTCTTGAGAGTAAATTTCTGTTGTTTGGCGCTAGTCCTCTGGTTAACATCACACGTGACTTTGAACTGTATGCAGTTGAATGCTTTGGCCCCTACTTTTAAATATTATGGCAGGGGGTTAACAGCTTAGAAAGCATTTAAACGGTACTGTGTAAGTGTTAGCTATTATTATTAATCTCATTTTATAGATGACAAACCTGGTGCCAAAGCTGGCAGCTGGCAGAAGGCCAAGGGCAGGAGAGGGCATTTTGGTGCCCCCTGACATGTGAGGACAGAGTGGCTTCACATACCTCCATCCTCCCCAAGGGGCAAGGGGCAAGGGTCCCAAGGGGCAGCAACTTCATTACATGCCCCAGTCTCTCCACATCATCTGAGCCAAGTGAAGGGATCATAAACCAGGGTTTTATTAGCTGCCCTATTGGTGGGTGAGCTGGGCTGGGCTGGGCCTCCTCCCTGAGCCCCTGAATAATCCAGGAGGGTATACCTAGGGCAGACAGGAATGGAGGTTGGGTTTGGGGTTGCATAGCACCCAGAGAGTAGAGGAGTGGGCCAGGGTCTTAACAGCATGTGATTAAAGACCCTAGTAATTGTGTCTGACAGGGGACTCATCCCCAGGGCTGGAGAGGAGGGGGATACCAAAGCCCACATGTAGCCTGGGGTTGGAGGCTGATGGGGATGGGGAGAACCCCACTCGGAGCTCCTGAGCAGTGAGTCCTGTGCCATACATCACCCGACACGCCTTTCCGTGGGACCGGCCTGGCTGACAGCAGCCATTTATCTGAATGTCATTGGCAGTAAACTGGCGAGGGGGAGGGCAGCGAGGAAGGAGGCAGCCAGGGGGCGGGGTCTCCTTGGGAATTTCCCAGAGGCCAGTTCGCAGCCCCAGCCTCGGAGGGGAGCTGTTATAAGCAGGGAGGTGCTATCCGTGGTGCTGAATCCCACCTGCCCCTTTCTCTTTCTCCCTGGGGACAAAGAGGGCAGAGGTGGGGAAGTCCTGTGAACTCAGTGCTACCCTGTAATCAGATGGGAGCTGGGGGCAGCCCCAGTGGTGAGACACTTACAGGGGAGGAAGGTGACAGTCATATACTTCCATGGTTATGGACATGAAATTTGGAGCCATAGTCCTAGTGTGTTCGTTCATTTAAAGGATATTTATTTATCAAGAACAGGTTCCCCAGGACATAGTCCCTGAAGATGTCAATCAGTCATACAACCTAAAAAATGTCGACACTAACTGTGTGACCTTGGGCAAGTTACTTAACCTCTCTGTGCCTCAATGACCTCATCTGTAAAATGAGGGTAATAATCATAGCCACTTCAGAGGGTTGTGAGAGGATTGTGATTATGTAATTAAAGTGCTTAGAACAGAGACTGGCTCATGGAAAGTGCTCAATAAGCCTTAGCTCGAGTTACTGTCATTATTTATACTATGAAGTGTACAGGGAGCTCTCAGAGGCAATAACAGGGGGAGCCAGACTTTGTTCAGAGAATCAGGGAAGACCTGAAGGATGATGAAAGCTTGCATGGGGGAGGTTGGAAGGCATTCCAGGCAAAGGGGACAGCATGGGCAAAGGCCCTTAGGCAGGAAAGGTGCAGGACACCATCCAAGAGCTAAAAAGAAGCCAGAGGGACTGGAGCACTGAGAGTGATGGAAGAGCCTCAGTTTCTTAATCTGTTAAATGGGTATAATAGTAGAACCTACCTCCTGCAAAGCTGTGAGGGTTAAATGAGATGGTGTTTTAAAGTTCCTAGCACAGAGCCTGAGCACTCATGCTGATTGGTTAGCTTCCTGGTTCCAAGCCCAGGGAAGCCACATTCAGTTTGCCACACCCCACATCAAAGCTGGAAAGGACTTCAGAGGCCATTCATTGTACAGATAGGAGCACAGAGGACTTTAGAGAGATCCACTGGAAAGGGAGGCTGCTGGGGCTGCTTGTTCCAGCCTCCTTAGATGGGAGAGAGTGTGGGGCAGTGAAAACAGTAGAGGCTTGGGGGGTCGAGGGGTGGGGTGAAGTCCTGACCCCAGTGCTAACCTGTTGTGGGACTTGGTGGGATGGATGCCTTGAGGCACTCAATTTCTTCTTCTGTAAGATGGAGATAATAACACCCAGAAGGCATTTATGGTTATAAGAGTGGGTCAGACACTTGGAAACCCACAGGGACCAGGCAGACGATGTAAAGGAGACTTCCCAAACTAGTCTTACTTCTCAAGAGAACCCTAAATCCCGATTTTATGTAGGATATCCCTATTTGTAAGTGTTAGAAACTAATTTAAGCTTTTTTAAAACACAAGGTGGGTCAAAGCTACCACGTTTGTGGCTTGAATTTGATCTGTGGACTGCCAGGGTGTAGCCTCTGGCAGAAGGTGATGTACTTAGCAGGTGCTTGATAAGTGTGGTCCCTTTCTCTTGGGGAGCCTCTCCTTCATCCACCTCTATGCCGACACCTGCCTTCTAGGAGTTCAGACCTTCCTCTAGAACCCTCGAGTTCAGGAAGGGGCTGAGTCCTACCCAGATCTAAGCCTCTGGCCATTCTCACCCCTCCTCTGTCTCCATCCCGGGAGATCCTGTCTTACCAGGAAGGCGCTGCCTGCCTGGGGACCCAGGATCACAGAGCACACAGGTGGCTGGTGTGGGAGGTACGTGTCACAGCCTCGTCATCAGCATGGCGGCCCCCTCCTCCTGTCTGTGGCATCAAGAAACCCTGAGAACCAGTTGACACAACTCCCCAGGGAGTGTACCTGCCTCGGGGAGTGGTGGCTGTGACTCAGAGGTGCAACTGGGCTCGGATGTTGGTGGAGGCACCAGTAAAACAGGCAGAAAAGGAGTGATAGCAAGTCAGAGCTACATGGGGCCTTTTAGGGCAGCCCAACAGTGTTCCGTGGAGAAACAGAGGCCTGGAGAGAGGAAGGTCACATGTCTACTGATTCGTAACTGAGTGCTTTTTCCGTGACATCTTCCTGCCAGACCAAGATCTAGAGCAGGGATGTCAGAGTCTGGGGAGGAACCACATTTCTTGGTCTTCATATCCCCTAAGTCATGGGAAGAAGAGGCCTACGGACTTTGTTTCCATCCTGGTTCTGCCGCTTACTGTGTGTCCTTGGGCAACTCACATAGCCTCTCTGGTCCTCGGTTTCATCATCTGTAAAGTGAGAATAAACGCTTTGCCAAGGTTAAAATGAGAGCTTGTGTAGAATGCCTGGTTCATAACGGATGCTTCAAAGTCTTCTTCTAAAGGCACTTATATCTGGCCTCCTTTCAGAAAAGGCTTAGAAGTGGCTTACAAACACACGCTGCAATGCCAATGCAGGAAAGACCTAGATGAGAGGACGGGATGACAAGATGGTGGGGTAAAGTCTTGTATGGTGGTGAGCAGGGGGCCACACATCTGGATCAGAGTTTCCTGGCAGCCACAGCAAAGGGAGAAATACAACCATTATGTGACTCTTGGTATCCATAAGCTGAGAAACTACTGCTTGCTTAGGTAAAAAAATTAACTTTTCTTGGTAATGGGATATGAGTCATTTCTCACGTGAGTCTTCAAAAACAGGGCCTGTGGCAAGAGTAATTCTCTTTCCTTTCCACTCCCTCGCTTCCTTCTCTAGCTATTCCTTGGGGTCACCCAAACCCTACAACCATAGCTGATGGCATAATGGTTAAGAGGCCCAGCCCTGAAGACAAAACCAGTCTCCACCTCTGCGCAGCCTTGGGCTCGAGACCGCCCCTCTCTGAGTCTCAGTTTCCTCATCTGTAAAATGGATGGTTATAGAAATAACTACCTCTAGGTTCTTGAAAATTAGAGGTGGTGAAACAGCGTGTAAAACACTGACCAGCTTAAACTGGTTTTGCTTCCTTAAAATGGGTTGTTGATTAATCTAACCTGGAGTTATTTTTACAGACAGCATTGCGCATGTGCAAAATGGGAACGCATGCCTCCAGGATGACCCCGGAACCAGGAATCTTCAGCTGACGGAACTTAAAGAATAGAAATGTTGCCAGCGGAGCCCTTTACGAAAGGAGAAGTCCTTCAATCAGGAGACTCTGGCTTCCAGCAGTAGCTTATTTGGACTGATTCGAGACTAGCCAATCAACTTCCAAGTCTGAAGTTCCCTTAACCCGTTAAATTTCACCCAGAAGCCTGGATTGAGGAGAGAGATTTGAGTCCTGCTTCCTGTTTCCTTCCAGGTCGACCTCGCAGTGAAGCTCTTTCTTTCCTCAAAAGCTGGTGCCATAGTGTCAGCTCCTACGTGCATCAGGCAGCCAGCACTTGCTGGGTAACAGAGGTATCTTCTATAAAGACCTTCAAGTGACATCTTGCATACAGTAAGTGTTCCATAAATGGTGGCTGCTCTTATAGCAGGAACTCAATAAATGGTCACTGAATGAGTATCATAGGGCAGCAAAAGCATTTTCTCTTCCAAACCGTCTCTTCAGTGCTTCTCAGCAGCAGGCGTTCTCCCCAAACCAAATTGAAACTGCATGTGTGTTTTAATCAATTCCATGGTTTGTGGGAGCCAAAGAGCCCAGGTTAATGGAACACAGCCAAATCCCCCGTGAATTTCTAACCCTCCTTGAAAGGCCTCTGCTTTTTCCTGCTCAGCCACTGGGAAGCTGTTGCCTCCACTCGGGGAGGAGAAATTGAATAATTGATGCAATTTGAATAACACTAGGATTTATAATGATATTGAAATGTAAAGATAAAAGGGGGCGTGAACGGGAGGGGGGCTCATAGCGGAAGAGGCAAGTTGTTAATAGGCACTTAGGGGCTCTGTGGGGTGGGGGGAGCTCCCCTTGGAAACATGTGCTGAAAAGTCATTTGAGAGAGGAGGCGCTGGGAGGGGGGTGGGCTGGGAAATCTCCACCCGGAGAGGGAGAAAAGCCATATTCATAAATAAGATTCGGAAATTTCTCCCGACTCAGCACCACTAACAGGGAGTGGATAATTATTTAAATGCCAAATCATTCCGCTCATTAGAATCCCAAATCATATCTGAAGAAACTGATTGCCCAGGGCAGGAATGAAAGGGGGCGGAGGAGGAAATGGGGTGGCTAGGAAAGCGGGAAATGGGAGGGTCTCCCCGACTTCTGGTCCAGGCCAAGGGGAAGATGGAGTGGAAAGGACGGCAGGATGGTAGGGAGGGTAGGAACATGGGGTGGAAGGAAGTCAGAGAGTCGTGGGTTCAAGGCCAGGATCTGATACTTCCTTATTGTGGGTCTCCTTTGTTACCTTACCTCTCTGAGCCTCAGTTTGCCCAGCTGGAAAATGGGGTTGATGCTAAGATCTACTTTGCAAGCAGCGAATGTTAGCTGCTGTGATTAGGGAGGCAGGACGGAGAGGGGCTCAGGATGGGGCACGGGCTAGGGCTGGGGGAGGAGCCTCGCATAAGCCCCAAGCCAGGCTCCTTTCCCTCCCAAACCTACCCTGTCTCTGACCCCAGCCACAGACAGGAGCTGACTTGAGAGGTGGAGACTGAGTCTCAGAGAGGGTAAGGGATAAGGGACTTGGCCAAGATGACACAGAGCCAGGGACCCCAAGTACACACACATCCTATCACCCCCACGAGTCCACAACTCCCAGCCTCATCTGGCCGCCCTCCCAGGTGCCGGGAGGTCTCCAAGATGGGAGTCGGCTCAGCCCCCGGGAGCGTTATCCTGTCTGTGGACCGGAGTCACAAGGGCAAGTCGGTAACAATCCAATTATGCCAAGAGATTCCGGGCTGGCTGGTGCCCCCTCCCATGGTGGATGACCATGCCACCCCTCAGAGACGAGCAAGCAAGCGGGGGCCCTGGAGCAGGGGGGCCACAAGGAGCGCTGGCTGGGCTCAGCAGGGGCAGGGAAACCCCAAAATAGGGAAGCAGCGTGCACTCACGTGCTCTCAATATAACTATGAGTAGTAGTAATAAGGCAGCCGCACACCTGTTGTGCAATAGCATGTCGGCTTTTATTCTGTGTCAGACCCTGTGCTCAGCATTTTATATCATTTAACTCTCATTAGAACCCTGTGAGCAGAGGCGATGGGGAAGCCGAAGCCTGGAGAGGTGAGGCGACTTGTTCATGCAGCTCAAAAGCTGTGAGCCTAAGGTTTGAACCTGTTGGCCTGAAACCCAAGCCTCTTGGTAGCTCTGGGCTGCCCCCCAGACTCAGTCCACAGCCAGCGCCTGGCTTTCTCCTCACCATGGCTCTGGGAGATCCCTTAGGTGCTGTTTGCAGGCGAGACCCTCCATAGCCCGACAGAGAGATCGAGAAGGAGCTGGGATTCAGACATGGGTTGTTCCAATCTCAATCTCACACAGCCCTCTGTCTGCCCCCTCTGGAGCCTCCGGCCCACCTTGCTGACCTCTCTCCACTCTCCCCCACCCCTGTGGCCTCCTGGTCAACGCAGAGAGCAGCCCGGCTGCCACTCCCCCCATCCCCTTCAAATAAGACTTGTAGTAGCCACTTGCCTGTCCCCAGAAGCCTGGGGAACCAGGTGGGGCCCCCCACCCGCTTGCTTAAGGTCACCCTGGCATTCGCATTCAGTAGAGGTTGGGGGCCAGGCCTTCCAAGGTTTCCCAAGTAGTGACTGAAACATTAGCTCAATTAATATTTCAGTGGCCCAGTCCTGGCTGGTGATTGCTGCAGCTGGGAAGCTGGGTCCTTTCTCTTCCCCAGAGGCCAAGCGGAGACAGCTGGGAAGCCTTGGGGCCAGGGGCAGTCAGAGGATCTGGGATGGAGCCTGTCTGCTTGGCTGTGTGGCCTTGATCAAAACCCTTCCCCTCTCTGGGCTGTGTCTGTCAAATGGTGACATCACTCTTTCCTGCTTATAGTGTTATTGGGATTAGCCTGGGGCCTGGCATATGGTCGGTACTCAGTAAATGATGGTATTCGCAATACCTGTGTGTTCCAAGGTGAGCTGCCCATTCTACCTGCTCCAGAATTCCATGGGGTGCTTGTTACAAATACTGTCTCCTGGGCCCCGCCTGGACCGGCAGAGCCTGAATGCAGGGGCCCTGGAGTCTGCACTTGTGCCAAGGGCTCCCAGTGACTCCCCAGCACCCCTGCTTCCTAGTGAGGGAGTAGGAGCCTAGGCTCTGAGACAAGCACTTGCACGTCGGTTTCCTTGTATGTAAATGGGAACAGAGACGTTGACCTCTCAGGGCTTCTGGGAGGAAAGAATGAGATTAGGGGCTGGCACATAATAGGTACTCAATAAATGATTTCCCCCCTCCCACCACCCACTCCCCTTCAGTGGAAGACCAAGCATCAGCCCCCTAAAGAGGGGATGAGGGGGGTGTCCTGCCCCTCAGGAGCCTTGTCAGCAGGGCCCGCTCCAAATCGATCTTTTCCCCCCCGTTTTCGCTCACAGCGTCAGCATCTCTTGGGGCGGGAGAAAATGCCAGCATCAGCACGCTGCGTGCCCCAGCCAGACACGGCTGCTCTTTATTAATTAACCACCAGATGTTAGTTTTGCATCTTTTATCAGAGGGAGGTTTATCACCAGGACCCTGTATGTCAGGCCATTAGGGAGAGGCAGGAAAACATCCCTTGGGGGGCCCTGGAGTTGGCAGGGAGCGGGGAGGGGGACAAGAAGCATGGTCGCCAGCCCAGAGCACCCCTCCGCCCTGGCCACCCCCCGCCCAGTGCCTCCATGGTCACGTCCGCAGTGGCCATTTGGCCCATTTGAAGTGGCTACTTGTACATCAGCTCACAGGGCCACCATGATGAGCAAACCAGGCCCAGTCCCTGTTCTCCAAAGCTCACAGTCAGTTGGTGAGATAGCCACATTCCAGTAAACCCAAATAGATAAAACTATGACAAATTGTAAGCGGTGTCATGAAGGAAACTGACAAGGTTTTCAGAGCAGGCGAATAGCTGGCAGGGGACCTAATTTAACGGAGCAGTTTCCCTGGGGAGGTGACATTTAAGTGGCCTCACGGAAAAGGAGCCGGGGCAGAAGATTCCAGGCAAAGGGCACAACAAGGGCAAAGGCCCTGGGGCAGGAACCGGCTCAGCGTGTTTAAGGATCTGAAAAAAGATCCGAGAGGCTGGAGCGTGATGAAGGAGGAGGCCACCAGGATGCTGAGGTCAGCTGGGCCGGGACCAGGGGTCCTCGTGGGGCATACGGAGGAGCATGGATTTCTCGTGTTGAGGGCACCAAGGGGCCACAGCAGGCTGTTGAGCAGGGGAGCGATGTGATGATGGGATTTTGACATGAGAAAGAACCCTCTCTCTGCCCTGGAGGGTGAGGGACGGGTTAGAGGGGAGGGAGGGAAGCCCGCCAGGTGGTCAGTCTGGGAGAGATGGTGAGCCCTTAGCATTGACTGGGCACTAACAGGGTGTCGGGCAGTGTTCACATGCAAGAAATATTATGAAGCAGAAACGGGGGGCGAGGGTGAAAGAAGGGTGTAAGGTGACTCCGGCTGCCTTGCTCCAGACACACCCGAGTCCTCTCACGCCCCCAGCACCCAAGAGACTGGAATTAGGATCATCTTCATTTCACAGATGAAGAAATGGGGGACCAGTGAAGTGTAGCAGCTTGTTCAAGGTCACACAGCGAGGAGCAGCAGATCCCACACTTGAACTTGGTCTGCCTGCCGCGCTGTCTTTCCTGCAAACAGCTGCCCAAGCTCACGCAGGCTGCAGGTAACTGCTGTCTTCCTCCTGCTGTTTCATGAATGCTGTGCTACCCTCCACCAGTTACTCAGTGAAGTCCACTGGGCGGAGCAGAGGGGGCCCGGCTGACCCGAGCAGGTAAAGGGCAGTGGGTCCCAGATCCAGCCCTTAACTTGACCAAGGCACAGCAAATCCAGACACGAGTCTATGTTACCTCCTTTCAAATTGATGTGACACCGTTACCCAGGGTGATTATTTTCTGCCTGATCCACTCACCATCCGATAAACAGGTGATTACTTCTCCCAGTTCAGTTTCTGATTTGCATACAATAAATATCACCCCCTGGAAGTGTGTGTGTGTGTGTGTGTGTGTGTGTGTGTGTGTGTGTGTGTGTTGGGGGTGGAATACGGGTCTCATGTCTTATTTATGAGAAATAAACAGGAGCACGAGCTCGCATAATCAACACATATTTAATCTAGCTCTTTTCGCCCTTTTGACTCTAATCAGGCCAGGTCTGTGCATGGCTCTGTGTGTGTGTGTGTGTGTGTGTGTGTGTGTGTGTGTGTGCACACCCGCACACTCAGGCTGCAGGGGACACCCCTGCCAAGATCTTCATCCCAGCCTGTTTGGGGCTGATGGTTGGGGCACAGGCTGCCTAAGAGGTCTCCTGAACCCCAGCACACTTAGTTTGAGGATGCAGGCTCAAGGTATGGGAGGGGGGCAATTGCATTCCCCCAACAACTTCGCAGAGGTTAATTATTTTAAAATTGTCGAAACATCTTTGAACCGTCAAAAGTACCAGCAATATAATTGGGCGACATTAGCCACAGTTCTGTTGGCAGTGACACCCAACATCACATATATATATATATATATATTTTAAATTTATTTATTTAAATTATTTATTTTTGGCTGCATTTGGTCTTCATTGCCGTGCACGGGCCTTCTCTAGTTGTGGCGAGCGGGGGTTTCTCTTCGTTGCGGTGCGCGGACTTCTCATTGTAGTGCCTTCTCTTGTGGCGGAGCACGGGCTCTGGGTGTGCAGGCTTCAGTAGTTGTGGCTCACGGGCTCTAGAGTGCAGGCTCAGTAGTTGTGGCGCACGGGCTTACTTGTTCTGCGGCATGTGGGATCTTCCTGGACCAGGGCTCGAACCTGTGTCCCCTGCATCGGCAGGCAGATTCTTAACCACTGGGCCACGAGGGAAGTCCCTCAACATCACATATTTTTCATCAAGATAGAAAAGCCAAACAGAAAATTTTTTTTAAAAGCTAAGCATTGCATGGAGAATCAAGGTCACGTGCTCATAAATGCCAGAGCCAAGGCTTGAACCTGGGACTCTGACTGCAAAGCCCAAGTTAGTAGCACCCCGTGATGCTGCCTTCCTGACATGATGAGTAAGAGATCTGGGAGAAACCAGCAGTGTGATCACCTACTGCCATCCAGCTCCTGTTCCACTGATAGAGAAACTAAGACCATAAAAGTAAGGGAACTTGCCCATGGTCATATCCAAACCGTGTCAGAGCTGGAATTCAAATCCAGGTCTTAATTGTGTGCGTGTATGTTTAAAAAATAACTGTTTTGGTATGTTGACCTAGGCAGAGCACAGAAGGGATAGCTGTGTTTGCTCACCAATGACTGGGTCCTAATTTGGAGTGGTTTGAAAGACTAGAAATATGTCTGGGGTGGCAGTTCTGGCTGCCAAATGGGCTCCTTGGTTCTTCTCCAAGTTGCATGTGCTGGGACTGAAATGTCCAACATGGCTCGCTCACTTGCATATCTGATGCCTGGGCTCAATGGCTGGGACAGCTGGAGCTTCTTCAATATCTCCCTCCTTTCTACACAGCCTCTCCACTCAGCTAGCTTGGGCTTCCTCACAGCATGGCGGTCTCAGAGTAGTCAGGCTTCTTTCATGGCGGCTGACTTCCACCAGAGAAAGAAATGTGAAATCTTGGGTGTGTTTTCTATTTTGATATGCTTGTTTATGTTTATGAATGTATCATTTTTATGCAAACACATATGATGGATGTGTGGTGTAAAAATTCAAACACTATGGAAAAGTGCAAAGATTAGAGGGGAAAAAAAACATTCAAGATTCCACTACCCAGAAATTAGCATTTGGTGAACTTTAATCAAGGAAACTTTTTCTTTTAATTTTTATTTATTTATGTGGCTGTGCTGGGTCTTAGTTGCAGCAGGCAGGGTCTTTAGTTGCTGCATGTGGGATCTTTTAGTTGAGGTATGCGGGATCTAGTTCCCTGACCAGGGATCGAACCAGGGCCCCTTGCATTAGGAATGCAGAATCTTAACCACTGGACCACTAGGGAAGTCCCAAATCAAGGAAACTTTTTACAACAAAAAATAAAAAGAGCAGAATGGGGAATTCCCTGGCTGTCCAGTGGTTAGGACTCGGCACTTTCGCTGTCGTGGCCCAGGGTTTGATCCCTGGTTGGGGAATTAAGATCCTGCAAGCCGTGTGGCGAGGCCAAAAAAAAAAAAATCGGTGAACGGATGGATGGATAGATGAGGGAGAGATGGGTGGATGGATGGATGGGTGGGTGGTTGATGAGTAAATGGAGAAAACAAAAGATAGAGGAAAATTCTGACTGTTGAGGATTCTCAGAGCTGGGAAGAGAGACAATTAAGTTTCTCAGTGTTGGAAAAGTGGTGATGAGAGGCCTGTCACCCCAGACCAATCACTACTATTACTATTATTACTTCCACTATCACTACTCTTATTATAACTACCACCACTATTGCTATTACTACCAGTATTGCTACTATCACCACTATTACCAATATTACTATTACTGTTGCTGCCATGATCACTACTATTGCTACTTCTTCTCCTTCTCCCTTTTTTCCCTTCTGCTGTAATTTTTATTGTTATTTTTAAGTTATTATAAAGGTAACACATGTTCATGATAGAAAAATCAAGAAAGAGGTAATTTCAAAGATAAAACTCACCCTCAAATACCACCATCCAGAGGTGTCAGCCCCTGGCAGGTCCCATTCCTCAGTGGGGTCTGCAAGGCCCTCCATGGCCAGCTGCTGCCCACCTTCCCATCTCATCTCCTCTCTGACCATGCGCTCCGGTCAGACCAAACCTCTGATGCCCCCAGACCCACCTGCCTTCCCTCCCCTTGTCTCTGGGCCTTTGCAGGGGCTGTTCCTTCTGCTTGGCATGGCCTTCCTCCATCAGGCTCACCCCCATGCTCCCTGAACTCTGAGCAGAGACACACATCCTCTAGGGAGCCTCTCTGAGCACCCCACCCCCTAGACTGGGTCAGGGGTCCCCTCTGGGCCCCAACCATCCCTGAGTGTCCCCTGCAGAAGTACACCTCACCCTTCTTTGTTTATCTGTCTTTCTTCTCCACTGTAGAAAGCAGGGACCATGTTGCATCACCTCTGTGTGCCCAGCATGGACCTGCCACATAGTAGGGGCCTCCATACGTGTTTGTTGAATGAATGAGTGAACGCGTCAGTCTGGAAAGGTTTCCTAGAAAAAGTGGCCTATGACCCATGCTCTCCTGGCGGTACTGGGGAAGAAAGCAGTCAGGGTGTAGGGCCAGGCAGCTTCTTCTACACCAAATGACAGCTGTCTGCATTGACTTTTGATCTGGGCTGTCACCTGGGCCCAGGGGCCCCATGTTTGCAAACGCACCAGGCTCCCAGTGGAGTGTTTGAGGAGGGCAGTGTGCTCCCGCCCTCCCGCACCACTGAAGAGGCAGCGTCAGACATGAGAAGCAGGGTTCCTCTGTGCACTATTGATTTGTCATAACTGCCTGCCGACAGACAAGGTGAACAGTTCACTTTTATGAATCCTTATTAACAGTGTGGCAAGAGGTATTTCACTTTAAGTGCCCCCTTTTTGCTGAAAAAGAAAAAGAACAGAAAATGTAAATTATCTCATCACAGAGAGATGCTGAGAGCTCCGAGCTGGGGCCTTCAGAGGAGACAGAACAGAGACTGGCTGGGACACGAGGAGGGGAGGCCCCTTCACGTCCCGTAAGTGGTCAAGGCTGGCTCCGTGGAGGTTCCCAAAGCCGAGGTCGGTGGGGAAGGCAAACTTGGCAGGGGGAGCGTGGCCATGCAGCCGAGGGCTGTGGAGCAGGTGGTTACAGCATGGAAGCCAAGTCTGTGCTTAATGGGCAAAGAGAAAAGCACAGGAATGCTCATGGCAACCTTAAAAAAAAGCGTAAAACTGGAAACAGTCTAAATGTCCTTCAACAAGGGACTAGATACATGTATATTATAATACAGCCATTTGAGTGGAATACTAGGCAGCTAAGAAAAAGAATGAGATCATCCTGTGTGGACCAGTAGAGAAGAAAGTATATGAGATATTACTGAGTGGAAAAAGCAAGTTACAGGACAGTTTATAGTGTGCTCTCATTTACATAAAAGTAGGCATATATGTGCTTCATGTGCATGGACAGTATGTAGAAAGAGTCACACAAATATCTACTCACAGCAATGCTCTCTGGGAAGTGAGACCAAAGAACCGGGGATGGGGTCAGTTTTTGATTCTCATTTCATCCACTTTCGTGCCAGTTTAATTTACTTTTTACTATGTGCAGTAGGACTTGTATTTTTTAAAAGTTTTAACTCTTTTAAAATGTTCAGCTCCAGGGGGGTAATTTAATTGTCTCCTTTATAACCTTCTCCATGGTTTGAGTTTTTTTTACAATAACCAACTAAGATGTCTGTAAGTATAAAAATGTAATACAAAATTTTTGGACAAGAAAACACTGGTTTTGGAGTCAAGCCAATCTGGTTCTTGTTCTCAATCTTCCTTCTACCAGCTGAGTGACATTAGGGAAATGACTTAATCTCTTTGAGCATCAATTTCCTCCAGCAATAGTGGATATTAATAGTATATACAGATAATCTGCAAAAAAAACCACAACGGAATCCCTATGCTGTGTACCTGAAACTAACACAATATTGTAAATCAACTATACTTCAATTAAAAAATAGTATATACAGAGCAAGCATACAGTAAATAGTAGCTTTAGCCTTATAATTATCATTATCCCATCGAGAGAAATGGCAAACCCTAGCATGCCCTCCCAGTTGGTGAATTCATACCCATCCCTGTGACAGACCCTAGGAAGCTATTTTAAATGATCCTCAAACAGTTTTTAGGTATGTAATTCATTTACAAATGGAATCTTAGGTGGAAACCCAATACGTGTAAAACAGAAACAAGAACGTTTTAGTAGCATTCAAACCGTGACATTTGTACTCAGGGATGTTTGCAGCCTCCTGGCCATCCTGCATCCTTTTTCCTTTTTGTTTTTTTCCTTTTTTTTTTTTTTTTTTTTTTTGCGGTATGCGGGCCTCTCACTGTTGTGGCCTCTCCCGTTGTGGAGCACAGGCTCCGGACGCGCAAGCTCAGCTGCCATGGCTCACGGGCTCAGCCGCTCCGCGGCATGTGGGATCTTCCCGGACCGGGGCACGAACCCGTGTCCCCTGCATCGGCAGGCGGACTCTCAACCACTGCGCCACCAGGGAAGCCCCTTTTTCCTTTTGGTGATAACATCCTGACCTTCCTTCGGGGGGATTGTCCTTCCCCCTCTCTCAGCTCCCCACCCCCACCGGAGTTGGTATTTACTCAATGCCAAAGACATCCCCTGGCCACAGGGAAAGTTTCAAGGACCAGACTGTGGCCAATGTGAGCCAGTCAGGCTTATGATTTCCATGCAAACTATAGAGGGAAAGAAGGTCCTTTTTCTCCTAGATTTGAGCCTGAGATGGGGGTTGGGTAAGCCTAGAGTTCACCCCTGGAGTCTAAGAATGAAGCCAATACCCTGAAAGGCAGAGCTGAGAGATGACGAATACTTGAACCCTGGTGACATCACGAGAGCCCCTGAATCACGCTGTGCCTGAAAGTAGCACCACCTCTGGAGATTTTTGTTGCAAGAGCCATTTATGCTCTAGCCAGTTGGGTTTTCTATCACTTGTGACCAAAGATAGGCTAAATAAGGTAATATATGTATTCATAAAGCCAGTTAGAAAAAACAAGGAAGTTACTTTGACAGATGTAAACATTTGAAATCAGGCGTTAGGGATGACAGGTGCTGTCTTGTATCAGCCCCACATCTAATTTATTTCCATATTTCTGTTTTTTTCTTTTGGCCACACTATACGGCATGCAGGATCTTAGTTCCCCAGTGAGGGATCGAACCTATGCCCCATGCAGTGGAAGCGTGGAGTCTTAACCACTGGGCTGCCAGGGAAGAACCCTGTATTTGGTTTTGATTGCCCAGCGTCAAGAAAATTTGGAATCATAGGTAAGTAGAGCAGCAGTTTAGTGTAGGGCTTTGGTCCCCAGGCTCTGGAGTAAGACAGTCTGGGTTCAAATCCCTACCCTGATCCTCAGCAGCTGTGGGACCTGGGGCAAGTCACTTGACCTCTCTGAGTCTCCATTTCCTAACACCTACGTCACTGGAGGGTTGGAAGCAGTAGATGAGTTGCTCCGCGTGAAAGCATTTAAATAGTACCTGACACCTGGCCTGGGTGAGCTCTTGTTATTATTATTTTTTTAACACCTTTATTGGAGTATAATTGCTTTACAATGGTGTGTTTCTGCTTTATAACCAAGTGAATCAGTTATACATATGTTCCCATATCTCTTCCCTCTTGCATCTCCCTCTCTCCCACCCTCCCTATCCCACCCCTCTAGGTGGTCACAAAGCACCAAGCTGATCTCCCTGTGCTATGCGGCTGCTTCCCACTAGCTATCTATTTTACGTTGGGTAGTGTATATATGTCCATGCCACTCTCTCGTTTTGTCACAGCTTACCCTTCCCCCTCCCCATATCCTCAAGTCCATTCTCTAGTAGGTCTGTGTCTTTATTCCCGTCTTACCCCTAGGTTCTTCATGACCTTTTTTTTTTTCTTAGATTCCATATATATGTGTTAGCATACGGTATTTGTCTTTCTCTTTCTGACTTACTTCACTCTGTATGACAGACTCTAGGTCCATCCACCTCACTACAAATAGCTCAATTTCATTTCTTTTTATGACTGAGTAATATTCCATGGTATATATGTGCCACATCTTCTTTATCCGTTCATCCGATGATGGACACTTAGGTTGTCTCCATCTCCTGGCTATTTCATGTACCAAAATGTTCATTGCAGCTCTATTTACAATAGCCAGGAGCTCTTATTATTCTGCCATGTTCCTGCTTGTCGGAGCACCTGTGTGCTGCCTTGAGCTGAGAGCTCTGAACCAAACCTCGCCTGCTGCGTCGGTTTCACTGACAACCATCCCGAGGTGGCAGGGTAAGCTTTTACAAAATGTATCGGCACCTGCTTATCTGCGGCTTACGGTTTTCTGGAGAGTGACCTCGGTGCTGTGCTCCAGGGGAAGGAGTCCTAGAGGAGTTGGAGGGACGTGAGCTTGAGCTCAGAGGGGACTATTCTGGTGCCTGACGTTGTCTAGGGATGGACCAGGCTGTCCTTCAGGCAATGAGCTCCCTGCATTGGGAAAGAGTGCACAGTGAGGCTGGGCTGCCGTGCGGTAAACGTGTCATAGCGAGGATGCCAGCGCCAGACAGAAGGAAGGCTTCATTCATTCATTCATCAAATATTCACTATGACCCAAGCACTCGGCTGAACATCCCCCCCTCACGCTCAGATGAGGTCATTTCATAAAGAATTTCTTGCTAAGATAGGACTCCCTCCGCCAGCCTTCTAGGGGCCGTTTTCATTTTTAAAGAGGACCCTGTGTCAATGGTAAGAAAAGGGTTTCTAATGGTGGACTCCCGGGCGCTTGGGCAGCTCACCCGGGCATAGAGATGGGAGGAGGCCCACTCATCTCGCCTTGCATCTTGCATGACCAAAGTGGACGGAATAAGGGAGATGGACATGCCCCACACCCCCCAGGTGGGGTTTCAGATCACAGTAGCGGTATTAACGTGACCGGATGAACATGTGACACGTGTGCTACTTCATTTCATCTCAGCTGCCCTGGGCAGCTGTGAGGGTCCCCCAGGCAGGCAGTTTGGCCTCAGGCAGCCCTCCCCTTTCTGCCCACCCCCACCCACCAGAAGTCCTCAACCTCCTCCAGTGCTGGGTGAACAAACAGGCAGGCTGGGGATGACAGGTCTATCAGACTCCCATTTTCAGATGAGGCTCTAGAGGAAAAGGTCTGGCCTGAGGCCTGCCTCCACAACTCCCATAATCCTCCCAAAACCTCCAAGGGTGGTTTTATGCCCATTTCACAGGTGTAGAAATAGAGGCCCAGAGAAGCAAGTCACTTGCCCAAAGTCTCATGTGAGCTGAGCTGAAGCTCAGCCCAGTTCCATCTCATTCCCCATCCTGGGGTTCGCCCTTCCTTGTGGCCTCCCTGAGTAAGACCGTGCAGGAGAAAGAGTGGGTTGCACAGGCCCATTTCTCGCTCAGGGGACAGTGTGTGTAGTTAGGGGGAGTGGGCTGCAGGCCTGTGGTGGGAAACCATTGACCCGCCTCTTTCTCTGCAGCCTGGGGAATATCTCACCCCCAACAGGGGCTGCAGGTGTAGCAAATACATCTTTATGTTTCTTCCTCTAAATGTAAACGGCAGATGAGTGGGATGTTATGGGATTTGGTAAAATAAAAAACAACAGAAGAGTAATTTGCATTAGGTGTGTGAGAAAATCTCAAGAGACAAGTGTTCCTCCGCTCTCGGTTCAGTCCTGGGTCTCCACCCTGGAGGGTGGTGAGGGTCACGGAGGAATGAGCGGGCCCTTCATGTCCCTCTCTCCCTCTCTTCCTCCCTTCCTCCTCTTCCCTCTCTCTCACCTCTCCTTTTGTCTTTCTGCCTCCCTAACCTCTCCTCCCTTTCCCAGCTCTCTGATTTTCTCTCTCCCCAACCCCCAAGAACCCCTCTGGTGCAGCACTGCACCCAGAAGCAATTTATAAAGCAGATGTTTATTGCAAGGTTTCACACAAGCTTGGTGCCTCGCCAAACGTTATAGTAATTGGAGGCTGTGTTTAACTACTGATCGATGTAAAGTTGGGACGAGACAGGCCTGGAAACTGCCTTTGGTCTAGACTCTCTTCTCCGTTTCAGAGAAGGCAGGAGGTCTCGGCCCTCCATCTCTCAGCCTGTCCAGAGCCAAGGCCTGGACAGCAGCAAGGAAGGAGGATGTGGGCTTATAAGTAGCTACTGACCCACTGGCTTCTAGGAAATGGCTTTGGGGAGAGGAGACCCAATTCTGCTATTGTCCTTTACTTGCCATCCCATTACTGTGGAGGCCTAGTCTGTGCCAGGCATTTGGGGTTACAGTGATTAATCAGTTTCTCCCAGTGCCTGGACTAAGAGCTTTACATACAGTATCATTCAATCTAACATAAGACAGGTGTGGTAGCCAGGCTCCAAGTCAGCCCTCAGTGATCCCTGCCTCCTGGTATTCATCTGCTGTGTAGTCCTCTCCTACATGAAGAGACTGACCTTTGTAACCAACATTGCAGAAATGACAGTTGTGACTTCCAAGCCTCTGCCTTGCTCTATTGGATCACTTGCTCTAGGGGAAGCCAGTAGCTATATCATAAGGACACTCAAGCAGCTATGGGAAGCTCCACATGGGGAGGAACTGAGGAGCCACTTTGGGGAGTGGAACCTCCAGTCCAAACAAGCCTTCAGGTGAGACTGCAGCCCTGGCTGACACGATAGCTGCTCATGAGAGACCCTGAGCCATAAACACCCAGCTAAGTTGCTCCCAAATTCCTGACCTGCAGAAACTATGAGATACTAAGTGGTTATTGTGGTAAGCCACCAAGTTTTGGAGTAATAGATAACTAATATAATAGCCACGGGAAAGAAGGAAACAAAAGGAAGACTGGTAAATAGGAAACAAAACAAATATGGCAAGAAAGAGTGCAACCATATAATCACATAATTATATAATCACTATATATGGATATAGATTTTTAAAATCTACTTATATGTTGATGGCATATATTTTATATATGATAGTATAATCACAATAAATGTGAATGAGTTAAATTCACCAATTAAAAGAAAAAATATTACTTCATTCTTTCCTTCAAATAATCCCATAAGAGGCATTTTACACCCACTTTACAGATGAAGGAGTTAGGCTCAGAGTGGGGGGAGAAACTTGCCCAAGGTCTCCCAACTCAAGACTAATAAGGTTGGGATTCAAACCCAGGTCTTTCTGACTGTAAAACCCAAAGCTCTTACACCATACTGTATTGTTAGCTCCTTTGGATAGAAGAGGAAACTGAGACTCAGAAGGGGTGGGTGACTTGCCCGGGGTCACACAGCAAGTCGTTTCAAAACTGGAGCCAGAACTGGGGAAGATTTGTTGTCTGGTGTCTGCCTCCGTGAACTTCAGGCTCTGCCATCAAAGCACAAGGATCTCATGGGTCTTCTATCTTCATAGATGCTTAAGACAGCTGGGGACCTTTGGCTGTGGCCAGAGAGACCCTGTGGGGTCAGGTTGGGAGTGTTTTCAGGGAAGAACACCAGCACAAAGCAACGTGCAGGGGTACAGAGTGGGGGCGGCTCAGGCATCGAGCTGAACTCCAGTAATTACATCAGGACCAGCAGCATAATTTGTATCTGGGTGATGAATGTCTGTGTTTTCGGGCCTGATTGCCCTATTTACATTTGGAATTTGCTGATCTATTATTAATGTCTGCTGGAGGCCAGGGTGACAGGCACGAGCAGCTGGGGAGTCCCCTCCCCCCCGATCCAGGGAGCACTAGCTCCCCAAAGTCCCACCTTAGTCCCCTTTGTGTGACCCGGACTTTCACGGGGCTCTTGGACCAACTGGCAGAAGGGTTGACCTGGGATGAGGTTTCCCAACCTCTTATCTGAGTGTACACACTCAGATATACATGTGCATAAAGGCAGAATGTGCTTACATGCACATACTTGCCCATGTATATACATCCACATCCTTATATACCAATAGGCACCTTTATAGAAACACGCACATACATGAAATGCATGCATGGCCATGCAAACACACCACACTCGTGTACATGCACACTCATGCATGTACATGTGCACAAGTATATAGCACACATACTGTTATGGATTGAACGTCTGTTTCCCCCTGCCCCCTAAATTTATCTGTTAAAACTCTAACCCTCAAAATGATGATGGTATTTGGAGATGATGTCTTTGGGAAGTAATTAGGGTTAAATGAGGTCATGAGGACGGAGCCCTCATGATGGGATTAGTGTGCTTATTAGAAGAGATACCAGAAAGAGAAATCTGTCTTTCTCCGTGCACATGAACCAAGGAAAGACCATGTGAGCACACAGCAATAACGCAACTGTCTACAAGCCAGGAAGAGAGCTCTCACTAGGGACTGAATAGGCTAGCACCTTGATCTTAGACTTCTTACGCCTCTAAACTATGAGAAAATACATTTCTGTTGTTTAAATCACCCAGTCTGTAGTATTTTTATGGCAGCCTGAGCTAAGACACACATGCACACACACACACACACATCCTCATGTGTCTCATCATTCTGGGAGCAGCACAGCAACTTGGCAAGGTCTCCCAACTTGAGAGGGAAGCGTCCATGAACCATGGGCCCAGATAGCCTGGGTTTGAATCCCAGCTCTGCCACTTATCAGCTGTGAGACCTTGAGCCGCTTACTTCGTCTCTCTGTGCTTCTGTTTCCCCATATGTAAAATGGGAATGATAATGTTACCATCTCATAGGGTTGGTGTGAGGATTGAATGAGTTAATGGAAGTCACTTGCCTGGTGCACCATAAGCAGTAGATACATATTTGCTGTGTTATTATTATTGTTGTTTATGTGCTTGTCACATAATAGGCTCTGAATCATTTTGTTGAAGATGATTAAACACACTCTTCCACACCTACGTATTCACACATAACACACACACACACACACAAACACAAACACAGTTTGTACCCTCCCCCGTCTCTGCTTCCTCAACCCCTCCTGAACCTTCAAGGACTTCATGGCCTCTTCTCCCTGAAGCCCCTCCTGACTGTTCACTCTTCCATGCCCACCTCGAGGCTGTAGGCAGGATGGGACTGGGGAAAGACCACTGGATTTGGAGTCCCCAAACCAAGAATCAGAACTTGGCCCTGCCACTTGCTGGCAGCATGGTCCTGGTCCAGCCATTCTTAGCCTCACTTTCATGATCTACCCAATGGGCGTAATGATAGAAATGACCTCACAGAAATTGAACCTCCAGGGGGTAGCTAGGGTGGAGTTACAGGCACAGTCCCTGGCCAGGCTGGGTCCTGCTAAGGGAGTGGCTACACTGGCATGCAAATGAGCATACAAATTAAAGCTAAGTCCCTAAGACTCAGAATCCAGGCACTCCCCAAGCTGAAAGGCTCCTGTCTCCAATCAGCTCTTTGCAAAAAGGCACTGGGTAGGAATGGAAGAACACTGGACAGGGAGTCGGGAGATGTGCTCCAGGTACAGCACATACATGCTCACTTGTGGGTGGACGCCCACATCCTTATATCGGCACCTCTAGGCAAACATGCACACACACGGGAGGCATGCATATGCATGAACATGCAAACGCTTGTAGCCAAGCAGGAAGGGTCTGGACTTGGAGGCAGGTGGTGCTGTGTAGCCATGCCCGAGACTCTGTACTTCTCTGGGCCTCTGTTTTCCTCCTTTGTAAAAAGGGGTTAGTCATCTCTGGCCCATACTTGGTGTGGTGAGGACTGAATAAGACAATAGAGGGTAAGCTATGACTGTGGTGTGTGGAATACAGTAAGCACTTAAGATATGGCAGCCATGTTTGAGCATCCTCATCTGTGAAGTGTGAGGCTGGAGAGGGTGCTCTCTGAGGCCCCTGCCAGCTCCAAGTTTCTGTGGTTCTTTGCGTTTCACTCCAACTCAGAGCCTGTCCGCCATCAAGGCTGGAGGGCCTTGCGCACGTTCAAGTAATTGGCCCCCCAAAAAGTGATTCTGCCACTCCTCGATCATGCTGGAACCTATGGCCCATGGCAGCTCTGAGTACTGTGCTGGAGGTCCTGTGACAAATGAGGAAACTGAGGGAAAGGCAGGAGACACCAAGGCCAGCCCAGAGTTGGAGGTGAGACCGACACTGTGACCAGGCTCCTGGTCACTGAGGCAAGGCTTACATAGCCAGCATTTTCTGCAGCCGTCTCTAGTCAGAGCAGAAGCAGGGCCTGGTGGCTGAGCCTGGTGGCTTTCTACTTTAAGATATGTCCCACCCCTGGGTCCCCAGGCCCCAAGCAGTGGCTGCAAATAAAGAACATATAACTGGATGTGAAAACCCCAAAGCTGCAATAACCACAAACTTATCCTGAGTCTTTACTACACACTAAACATTTCCCATCTGTTTCATCTCATTTCACCCTCATAACCAGGAAGCCGAGGCAGAGACCCACGCATACTTAAGGTCACACAGGGAGCAGAGTTGGGACCTGAACCTGAGTCTTCACTGACTCGCTGACCTTAGCTTAAGCTCCGGCACCTCCCAGAAGCAAAACAGAAAAATGGGTTTGCAAAGTGTAACAGACCAGCCGACCTGAGCACGGCTCCTGGGAGCCATTGCCGGGAGGGGCGGATGCATGGCCCAGCGGCTAAGGCTGCAAGAATCGCCCTCTGCGCCCTCCAGAAAGGGCCCCCAGGTTCCCTGCAATCCCGGGGAAGATTGGGCAGCGAGCACATTAAGGCCATAAATTTGTCATGAAGGCCTGGAAATGAATGGGGCTTATCATTTATGGATGGAATAATTAAGCCACTGAGCTCGGCGGTTCACCAAGGCCTGTGCCCGGACACCAGGCATCAATAGCTGCTGAACTGGTTTGGGGTGTTCATTATCGCTCTCCCCTTCCCCTCTCTCCTCTCCCCCTCACCCCCGCAGCATCTTAAACTTGACCCTTGGGTGTGCAGACTCCACCAGCACCAAGGCAGGTGCCAGCACGCATTTCAGTAGCGATGGCCCCGCCCTCATGATGTCATACCAGCCCTGGCCAATCCCAGGGAGACCTCTCTCGAAGCTCCGTCCATGGGGGGGCGGTGCCCAGCCCGCTTAGGTGGAGGTGACTGGCCTGGCTTCTCTTTGGGAGATAAACAGGCTTCTTCATACGGTAGCGAGAAATTTGGACTGACTTGGGTTCAGATCTTGACTCACTCTCCAGCTGTGTGCCCCCGGGCTAGTACTTCAACACTCTAAGCCTTAGTTTTCTCCACTCGAAAATGGGCAAAATAATATTTTTATGGGTTATGTGGTGGATCAAATTAGACAATGGCTGTAAAGTACATAGTGAGGGTGGGTCTGGCTTATAGTAAGTGCTTCACAAATCCAGCATTTCATGACTTTCTCCCAACAGAGTGCTCAGGCAGGCAGGAATCAGAGGCTCAGAGAGGCAACGGGACTTGACCAAAGATGCACAGCAAGTGAGAAGAAAGTGGGCACCTACTCCCTTTCCCTGGAGTTCCTGTGACCTGTCACTTGTGGGAGGGTTCAGCCCATTCCTCAACGAAAGGTTGAGGCTCCTGTTCCCTCCCTGCCCCAACTGCCCCAAGTCAGTGGAGAGGAGAGGTGATTGCAAAGGTGGTCGCCACCACTAACATTTATAGAGCTCTTGCAGTGGCCAGGCACTGTTCTAGATGCTCTGCAGTTATTTCACTTTGTTCTCCAGATAATCCTCAGAGGTAGGAACCATCATTAGTATTCTCATTTTAGAGGTGAGGAAACTGAGGATTGCAATCAGACCCCTGACTGGAGTCACTCAGCCAAGAAGTGGAATTTGTGTATAATTTCCTATTTCCTGGGTCCCAGCAAAGCCAGGCTTCGGGGGAGGGTGGCAAATTAAACACTATTTGAATTATGAAAGTGACATCACTCAACACATTCCAGAATTCCAGCTTTGATATTCTATATTCTCAAATGGGTTCAAGCCCTCACTTTACAGATGGGAAGACTGAGGCCCAGCCACCAGAGGCAGAACCTTGGCGCTTGCCTACCAGTTCCCCAGGGCCTGTCGCATCGGTGGTGGACACCAAGACTGGTGCAGAAGAGAAGCCTTTGGTACCTGCCTTGAGGAGGAGCCTGGACCCTCCTTGCCACCCTACCCCACCCACCCTCCATCACCGTGGCAACTATGCAGGTGAGCCTCATCACTGCTAATCCTCTAATTACCAGCCACCTCTTCAATCGGCTGTAATTACTTTGGGGACACAGTTAACCTCTCATTAGGAACGCACGGCCGCTTTCTCCAAAAGCGCAGCGGTGACATGCCTAGTAATTTACCGCCCCGGCTCGCAGGGCCGCTTTGTGTTTAACTCGGGCGCCATTGCATCCCTGTCATTACTCCAGCCTGGTTGTCATGACGATTAATCATTCAATCCTTCATCAGCAACTTTTGCCAAATGTCACCCCGCTCTTGATCAAAATCCATCCTGCAGCCCGACACTGGGGGACTAATGACTTGGAAATAGGCTTCTCCATTCCCGAGAGCTCTTCCCCAGGACTCCTTCTCAGCTCCCTCCAGGAAAGGGAGAGGAGGGCCTGAGTTCACTGTGGTGGTAGAGTGTGATGGGGGCAGAAAAACTGGCATGTATTGGTGGCTTGCTCTGTGCTAGGCACCTGAGGGGCATTGATGCATTTAACCTTCATGACAACCGGATTCCTGGAAGAGGAAACAGAGGCTCAGGGATGCCGGTAGCTTGCCAACAAGGAAGTATGGAGAGATTCGAACTCAGATCTGTTTGACTCCAAACAGAGCTCTTTTTATCAGACCTCTAGGAGGATGAGCATTACCTACAAGCAAGGATCCTAGAATGTCAGAGTTTGGGCAGCATTGTAGAAATCAGCTGGCCCATTAAATTCAAGGCAAAATAAGAAAGCCTTAAGAGACAACGCTGGGCACTTTATGATAAGAAGTCCAAGCCAAAGTCAGCAGTTAACTGTCATGAATACCTATGTCCCAATCAACATGGCAGCAACACCCAGCAGAGAGCAACTTCGGAACCCAGGTGGTGGTATCAGGTCAACCATACTGGTAGTAGGTCCATGAAATGATCTGGATTGAGATTCTTGAGCTGGGGTCCTTGGAGCTCTAGGATGGACTTCAGTGGCCCATGAGCCCCCTGTAATGCAGGCTACACTGTGATTAGCTGTGAGTTGGGGCATTTTTCTAGGGAGATGCTCCAGAACATGTTAAGAACTACTGATCCAGTACATTTATCTTTCCCCGTATCCTTATTTTATAGAAGGGGATACTGAGGCCCAGAGAGGAGCCATGGCTTGTCCAAAGTTCCACAGCAATTCGGGGTGGGAACCACTGGTCCGAGCAGGGCTGACCTCTTTCTTAGGTGCCCAGGGCTGTGCAAGGCATTCTTCCTCCTTCACAATGGCTTTGAAAACCTTAGTCCCCAGCCTCCTGAGAAAGCCCAATCTCCCACCCCACTAAAGGAATCTTTCCAAAGCCCCTCCTAGGGAACGTTCCTGCTGGCTGGGCCGCCAGCATGTGTGAGACATAATTACAGCACGTTGTAAATGGCATTAACAGACTGTCACAGCAGCCACATGGTATTAGCAAACGGCTCTGTCTTCATCATGCAGTCCCCACAGCCCCTGGGCTGGAGCACTTCCCAAGGGGTCTTCTTCCAGGTCCAGGTTGCAGAAATCTCCTGGTGGGGCACAGGCGGTGGGGGCAGTGATTCAGATCACAGAAGCCTGGAGGTTTCCCCTAAGGCTTTCTTTCTTTTTTTTTTTAATTTATTTATTTATTTTTATATTTATTTTTGGCTGTGTTGGGTCTTCGTTTCTGTGCGAGGGCTTTCTCTAGTTGCGGCAAGCGGGGGCCACTCTTCATCGCGGTGCGCGGGCCTTTCACTATCGTGGCCTCTCTTGTTGTGGAGCACAGGCTCCAGACGCGCAGGCTCAGTAGTTGTGGCTCACGGGCCTAGTTGCTCTGTGGCATGTGGGATCTTCCCAGACCAGGGCTCGAACCCGTGTCCCCTGCATTGGCAGGCAGATTCTCAAGCACTGGGCCACCAGGATTCTCAAGCATTGCGCCACTAAGGCTTTCTGAGACCTCAGCAAAGAGCTGAGTAGAAAGTTAGGAAATCTGATTTGTAAACCTGGTTCAGCCTCGAAGAACTAACCTTTATCGGGCAGCGACTTATGAGCCAGATACTCTGGAATGTAATCTTGTTTCAACCTCATAACCACAACCCAAAAGATTATATTCTTCACTCTGCTTTATAGATGAGTTCACTGAGGCTCAGAGGGGGAATGTCACTTGCCCAAGTACCTTCATCTAATGAGTGGCAGCTGTAGGATTTGAACCAAGTTCTGATGTTTCCAGAACCTGTGCTTTTTAATATATCATGTCACCTCCTTGGAAAAGTCTTTGATCAGTTTTCTGCCAAAAGATATTGATACTATAGCCTTGAAGGTAATTCCCTGAAGCTACCAGCCCACCAGAAATTTACCAGCCTCTGAGCTCTGCTCACTAGGGCTACTGCAGGAGCAACATAGTAACAACATAGTAATAATCAAGATGATAACAAATATTGTGAGTTTCCATACAGTTTCTCCTATGATCTTTGTAGCAAATCAATAGGAGGAAGAGGAACAATTCTTAGTTGACAGAGTTGAGAACAAAGGCCCAGAGAGGGAAAGTGACTTGCTTAAGGCCCCACAGCAAGTCCTGTGGTAAAGCTAGAATGAACTCCCCTTGTCTCTTGATACCCAGTGCTGGTTCTTCTCCACAAACCACTGAGAACATGTCCATAGGCCTGTGGCTGGGGACTAAGCAGGGGGTCATTCACTCTTCCGGGTGCCTCCTGCCCTCGCCGTATGCACCAGCGGTTTATGCTTTATCCAGGAGGCCTCCCGGCTGCAGGCAGCAGGATGGGCTGCCTCTCCACTGGTAAGCAAATCCCCTGCTGAGCAGGTCATTTTATCCAGGCCGCCACCTGCCAGCTCATTTGCTTACAGATACAGGTGCTTCTAGGGAGGAATTAGTGATTACTTAGCCCGGAGACCCTGGCAGACAGAGAGCAAGCTGGGGCCATAGCTGGGGTGGGAAGCCAGGGACATAACTGTGAAGTCTCTACCTCCTCCCAGGCTGCTTAGCCCTGCTCTGGAACCAAAGGGTAGGAGTTAAGGATAGGAGGAGAGACCTCTCCGCTTTGGGGAAAGCTGACACCCCACCTCCCACTGCCCATCCCATCCGTATCCTACCAGTTCTCCAAGGCTTGGTGCCAATAGCCCTATTCCCTGCAGCCTTCCAGGATCCTCCACTTACCCTGCCAAAAATAATAATATAGTAAATCTGATAGTCCCAGAGAATTTATTGGTGCCTAGCACTTTACGTACATTGCCTCATTTAATCCAAATCAACTAATAATTGGCATTTTTAAATCCCCATTTTATGGATGAAGAAACTGAAGCTCAGAAATTTCAAGCAACTTGCTGGAGGTCACACAGTAAGGTACAGAACCCAGGCTGCTCTGATTTCAGATGTCCCCTCCTAACCAGGACATATTATTTCCCCCGGGCTGTTCCCTAAACCCTGTACGTTGCTTGTTTGAAGTTTATTTATTTGTTTATTTATTTTCAAAATAATTTTTCGGGGACTTCCCTGGTGGTCCCGTGGTTAAGACTCCACGCTTCCACTGCAGAGGGCATGGGTTCGATTCCTGGTTGGGGAACTAAGATTCCACATGCCATGCAGTGTGGCCAAAAAATAATAATATTAAATCTCAGAACCATTTTAGATTTACAGAAAAATGACGTAGATAGTGTAGAGAGTTCCCATATGCTTCTCACCCAGTTTCCCCTATTATTAACATCCTACGTTTGTATGGTCCATTTGTCACGATTAATGTGCCGATATTGATACATTATTGTTAACCAAAGTCTATTCTTTATTCAGATTTCTTTCACTTTTACCTAATGTCCTCTTTCTGTATCAGGATCTCACCCAGGAGACCACATTCTATTTTATCATCACTTCTCCTTGGGCTCCTCTCGGCTGTGATAGTTTCTCAGACTTTCCTTGTTTTTGATGACATTGACAATTTTGAGGAGCACTGGTCAGGTATTTTGCAGATTGTACCTCACTTGGGATTTGTCTGGTATTTTTCTCATAGTTAGACTGAGCTCATGTGTCTGGGGGGGAGGAAGACCACAGATGCCATTCTCATCACGTCCTGTCAAGGGTACATACTATGAGTTTGACACATCGTTGTTGACCTTAACCTTGATCACATGGCTGGGGTAGCATTTGCCTGGCTTCTCCACCGTAAAGTGACTTTCCCTCTGCTTTCCATACTGTCCTCTTTAGAAGGAGGTCATTGTGTGTAGCCCCCACTTAAGGAGTAGGGAGTTAGGCTCCCCCTCCTTGATGACAGAGTACCTACAAAAATTATTTGGAGTTCTTCTGCACAGGAGATATGTATATTCTCTCTTTTGTTTATTTATTCAGTCATATATCACTATGGACTCATGGATATTTATTTTATACTTTGGGTTATAATCCAATACTACTCAGTGCTTTTTAAATGACACTTGGTTCTTTCTTCCTTGGTTTATCTGCGTTTCCCCAAATCTATTCTGAGGCAATCTCATTCCATGGGATTTTAACAGGCAATCCTCTTAAAATAAGTTCTAGAGGCAAGTCATGTGGGGTAATAGTGATTGAAAAGAGATCTTGACTAGAGGACTTGTCAGATATTTTAATGTGCTAATAGTGTGAGCAGTGAATCACCCAGAGGGGGATCTAATAGGCAACATTTCCCAAACATTTCTTTTCCTGATACCCTGGGGTGGGGTGGGTAAGATAGATAAGAGAAAATAATCTAGCTACATATCTTATCTTCCTCTAGAGACCAGAAGTTCTTTTCTTTTTTTTTTTTAAAACAGAAAGCTACTTTAAAAAATTATTTATTTATTTATTTGGTTGTGCTGAGTCTTAGTTAACGGCAGGTGGGCTGCTTAGTTGAGGCAGGCGGGCTCTTAGTTGAGGCATGCATGTGGAATCTAGTTCCCTGACCAGGGATGGAACCCAGGCCCCCTGCATTGGGAGCATGGAGTCTTAACCACTGCACCACCAGGGAAGTCCAAAGACCAGAAGTTCTTAAGAGCAAAGTTTATGCTTTATTCTCTTATCTCTGGAAATTAGCCCTTAGAAGGTGCTAAGGAATAATGGGATAGGTGAAAGGATGAATGATGAAAGGATGGACAGATGGATGGATAGGTAGGTGAGATGGATACATGGACAGATGAACAGACAGAAGGATTTGTGGTTGGTGGATGGATTGATTTGTGGTTGGTGGATGGATTGATGGATGGATGGGCAGGCTGGTGGATGGATGGGTGAATAGGTGTGTTGGTAGTTGGGTGGATGGATGGATGAGCAGATTGGTAGGTGGATGGGTGAATGGGTGGGTTGGTAGTTGGGTGGATGGATAAATGGATAGCTGTTTGAGTTGGTAGGTGGATGGATAGATGGATGAATGAACAAATGGAGGGATGGACAGACTGGGAAGTGAATGGATTGGTAGATGTTGACTTCTGGTTTCAGTAGTTCCCTTTGTTAGGACCGAAAATACTCTCATCTCTCAGTCACCCACAAACTTCCAGACTTAGGGCTTGAGATAATTGTTCATAGCTGACAGAAGGCAGTGAAAGTAGTGCCCATTTATTATGCCCTGACTGTGTGCCAGGCATTTTACATGCTCTTTCATCCTCATAACAGTCTGTATGATTATTTCTCCTCATTATTCAAAGAAAGAAACTGAGGATCAGAGAAGTCCAGAACTTGGAGCAAGTCCCCTAACAGGAAAAAGTGGTGGAGCTGGAATTGGAGCTGAGATCTAAGTATCTTTGCTTCTTGTGTTTCCCATGATGTCCCTGAATTTCCAGGCCCATAATCATCTCTGATTCCCTTTCCTGGGCCCCACCAGGCCAATGGGAAAATGATAGAGATCTTCAGCAACCTGGGGAAGAGAGAAGAGTCACTGCAGGACTTAATCTTTTTATCCAGCACCAGGCTCCAGAATGTTCCAGGTGAGGGAGGGCAGAGCATAGGCAAACCAGAGTCCCAGGAAACAAAGAGTAGGGAGACAGGGAGGCATTCAGACCAGATGTGTATGTGTGTGTCTATGTGCGTTTGTGGTCATGTGTGTACCTGTGCATTTGAAGACAGGTAGTGTTTTGTACAGCTAACTGTGTCACTTCCAAAAAATTATGTAAGGTAGTTGACATTTTTTTAAAACCCTGCCTAATTAAAATTATACCATTAAAACTGGAAATAAAATACAAGAGCCAAGTATAAAGAGGGTTGGGAACAGAGAGGTAGCCAGACCCTAACATCAGAGGGAATGAGCTGCAGGGAGGCCTATGCCATTAGATGGGGGTGCAAGGGAGATGCACAGAAAAAGGCTCCATTCTCTGACTACTCTCTCTCTGTTTTCCATAGTCTTGCAAGACAATTATTAGGTCAACATATTCCCTTAGAAATTGTTTAAAAGGCACTTTTTTGGGGAGAATGTGCTTTTTCTCGGACAGTATGTGAGGAAACAAATTATTTCAGAAAACCTAGGGTAAGGTAAACGATGGCAATCAAAATGTAAGCCCTGTCCTGAGCTTCCTAGCAGCCATGGCAAAAAGGCAAACAAGTTTCTTTCCCTAGTTCTCATTGTGTACCAAAAGCCAAGTTTAAGAGAAGTAAAACTATGAGTTTTCCAGAAAAGAGAGACTTCTCTCTTAGGTCTGAGTCCTGAGAGGGATGTGGCCCCTGGGCCGTTCTGGAATCCATGTGACGTAGAACAACCATGGACAACATTATGGATCAGCTTCTTGACAGTGGTTTTGCACAGAGACATTCCACATATGATTCTTTCTCACATAAACCCTTAGTGACCGCCAAGGACTCCATCACTTTGTGGCCCTGGGTGGGTGGTTGTCCCAGGAAAAGATTAATTTGATCTGACTTGATCCAGGGACAAAGCCTGGGTAATCTGGAGGATGGAAGCTGAATGTCTTGTGGCAGCAGCAAATAGGACTCTGGCATCCATGGGAGCAACAGCAGGGTGTGAAGAGAGGGGCACAGAGCAGTTGACATTCCCTAGCACTCAGGGTCAGGCTAGAAAAATCAGGCCTTTGACGTCGTTCTTTCTCCCAGCAAAGGCACAACCAGGGCATCTTCCCTCTAGGAAGAGACCCACCTCTGTCACTAGCTGGGTGATCTTGGACAAGTCTCTTAGCCTCTTTGAGTCTCAGTTTCCTCATCTGTAAAATGGGAATAGTTACTACCCCACAGCATTGCTGAGAGCCTTAGACAAGCTAATACATATAAAGTCAGCTCAGTAGATGCCAGCTTCCTTCCTTCCTTCTTCTCTTCTTGCTCTGTGGAAGAATCTAGTGTCCCGATGGCCCCCCCTGGAGGGGACGGGGAACTGAGCCTGCTGCTTCTAGAGTGGGAGTTCTTTGGGGTCCATGGTTAGGTTCTACTATGTTCATGAGCCCTTGAAGCAATATGCAGAACTGTGTGTGCAGACACATTTTTCTGGGTAGAGAGGCCATAGTGTCTATCAAATACCCAGAGGGGCTCATGACCCCCAAAAGCCAAGGACCACTGCTCTGAGGGCTGGATCTTGTCTCCTGGCATGTGCCTCCCCAGCCCTAGATCCCAGCTCCAGTCCTCAGGTTATCTGCCGGCCTCGCTAACCATTGGGCCACAGCTAGATTCTTCCTCTGCTTTGGGGAGGGTGATGGGCAGGCCTGGTCCTTAGGAGGGTACAGCCAGGGATCTGGGCTGGGGCCAGGGAATAAAGGCCCAAGCGTGTATTGAGCACATAGGAAGGACCACACATGGCTGTACATATCATCTCCTCTGTCATCCCTGAGCCCTGGGATGGAAGAGCTGTTATCATCCCCATTCTAGAGATGAGGAAACTGAGGCCCAGAGATGAGACGGGAGGGCACACATAGGGCTAGAGGCAGTGCTGGGATTTGGATCCAGTGCTAGCTGGTTCTGGAGCCCATGCTCTTTCCATGGTGTCACAGGGGACCAAAGCAGTCCCTAGGGGTCTGAAGATGGGAACAGGATACAGTTTTTCAGGTTGTGCCCCACCCAGGGGCACCTGGTTGAGGGAGTGGGGTTAGGGGTGAAATGCATCTGAAATTCAGTCTGAGGTCCACTAGTTGAGGCTTGTACCAAGGGCCTTCAATAGCCTGGAGAAAGTGTAGCCTTTTGGTAATGATCACACCCAGAGGGGTGCTTTTTCCTCATGGGTCTGCCCAGAGGGGGATACTTCTTTCTAATTCCAACAAAGCCCCCAGATGGGCTGCCTGCAATCCCAGCAGAAACACATTTTAAAAGGCAAGCACATCCGCAGGAGCTGAGAAACCCTGCCCAGCTTCTAAGATGACACTTTTGAGGTGGGGTCCCATGGAGCCCCCCTGTCCGGAAGAGCCAGCCCAGACTCAGCAGGTGGGAGACAGTTCCTGACAGTTTCCCAGGCAAGCGGGCTGGCAAGGAAGGGGGTCGGGACCCAACCACTCTACTCAGCTGCCCTAGAGCACCCCCTCCCATCCCACCTAGCCCCGTCTCCCATGCCCCTCCTACCTCCGAAATCCAGGCATGGGAGGCAGGGCCCCATCTGTGGTCATTTCCTGAGCCGCCTTGATCTAAAATTCTGTACTGTCTTTCTAGGGAAGGGTGAGCAAGCCCTCCTGGTCCCCCAGAATATCCACTCCCCTCCCCTCCCTGACCAGTGGCACCTCCCAGAAGCAATGGCTGCTTCTCCCTAGGCCAGCCTGATGGCCACTTGTAAGGACGGATCACCCGGATACTTAGGACTCAGCACCCATGCTTCACTCTCCCCCGCTTCTCCTCCGCCCCCTCCCTGCCACCACCTCCGGCCTCATTAATTCCCCCAAATCTGCCATGCCACAATGACTAATCAGGCCCTTGCCCCACTAATTGGCACTCAGAGACTTGACAAATGCCTCTGCTTATGGGATACAGAGGCTGGGCTGGGTTAACTTCCCAGACCCAAACAACCCCAGGTTTGTCCCTAAGATTTGTGAGCTGGAGCCTTGGAGAGGAGAAGGGAGCAGAGGACCCAAGACAGAAGGGCAGGCCCCACCACGACCCTCTGATTAACTCAGCTCTGACACTTCCTGGCTGTGTGACTTAGAGCAGGTTATCTCCCTCTCTGAGCCTGACATTCAGGCTCCTGGACTATCTGAACTGGGCCTCATCTCCACCTTTAGCCCCTCAGACACCTTGTCCCTTCCACTCCATCCAACCTGCCCTATCATAGTGGCTTAGTCCCAGCTCTTTGGGGGAAAAAAAAAGTGTATATGTTACACGTGCCTTTGTGCATAGTTGGAACCTTTATTGATGTATATTGTATTGATACTGATGTGTGGCACACAACTTAAAAGTAATAGTGAGGGCTTCCCTGGTGGCGCAGTGGTTGAGAGTCCGCCTGCCGATGCAGGGGACACGGGTTCGTGCCCCGGTCCGGGAAGATCCCACATGCTGCAGAGCAGCTGGGCCCGTGAGCCATGGCAGCTGAGCTTGCGCGTCCGGAACCTGTGCTCCACAACGGGAGAGGCCACAACAGTGAGAGGCCCGCGTACGGCAAAAAAAAAAAAAAAAAAAAAAAGTGAAACCTACAATAGTCTTTCTTGTAAATTCCATAGAGCCAATTGATTCTCCTAAAATGCTTTCACTGAAATTTGCCAAGCTCTGGTATTAATAGCCAGCCTATGGTTGGACTCGATGAACAAGTGTAGTTCAGGCATGAATACTGGTTGATATTTTCATTTAAGTGTTAATGGGTAAGCTGAGAGTGAAACAGTGGAGATGTATGTTAGAATTTCACCCATTTGTCAGTGATGGGAGCTGCATGATGGTTTTTGAATACTGGAAGAATATGTCTTCAATTTTGTGTGTTAGTCACATTTAAGGGCTGTAAACACAGCACACTTTCAAGTTTGATCTGTGTCATTAACATTTTCTCCATCACTTTCTAAGTTTAGATAATCAACAGCACAATAAATTAAGCCCTGATCTGTAGCACTTGCCAATTTCTGTGGTGACAATACTCTGATTTCAAACTCACCAACATTTTAGTGAATGTGGACTTGGAGAGACATACGGAGATACCAGTTATGTAGCATTTCCACCATATAGACACAATAGATGGAAACAACCTCAATGGCATAGATAATAGCAAAATGTAGTAAAACACTAAGGAATGATGAGGTTTGAGTATTTCTTGCTGTTACGATATGATTTGTTTAGCTGTACGTTTATACAATTTAAATTTCTTGTATAAGAAAGACTGACTGGCCTTTGTCCCTGGTTCCTATGAGGGAGGCTCTAAATCCTTGGAATTTCTGGAGTAATAAGAGTGTCTTTGTGGGACTTCCCTGGTGGTCCAGTGGTTAGGACTTGGCACTTCCACTGCAGGGGGCATGGGTTCCATCCCTGGTCGGGGAATTAAGATTCCACATCTTAGTGGAAGCGTGACCCAGGAAAAAGAAAAAAAGATTGTCTTTGTTATTCCTGAACCCTTGGATCACACCTAAGTTTATGCTAACAAATGAGATGACTCAGGATGGGGGCTTGTTACCAGAAAGACCAACCACGTGATTAGAAGGTGGGCCTTTGTGCCACCCCCCGCTGACCCCAACCCCCTCCAAGCAGGGGAGACGCCTGGAAATGGAATTCAATCCCATGGCCAGTGATTCAGTCAAGCTCACCTAGGTAATGGAAACATAGTAGAAACTCTGGACACCAAAGCTCAGTGCAGCTACCTGGTTGGTAAACATATTGATGTGCTAGGAGGTGACGTGCCCGATTCCACGGGGAGCAGGCACGGAAGCTCTGAATTCTGAACCTTTTCAGACCTGAATTTGTAGCCAGTTGGTCCTAAGTGTCAGGACCCCTGAACTTGCAGCTGTCGTCTGCAGCGAGGGCAGTCTTGTTGGCGTCTGTGCCCCTTAACCTGCCGAGTCCAATGTTGACTGATGGTTAAGTCTGATGGTTAAGCATCAGAACTGGATTGAATGACAGCACACCAGCGGGGATCAGAATACTATGTTACATAACTGGCTCACGGAATTCCTGAACCTTTGACAACTGGCTCTCGTCAGACGGGTATAAATGCTGAAAAAAATGTACAACGTGAGAGTGGTGAGTTAAGTTTTACTTGGTGCAAAATGAGGACTGTAGCCTGGGAGAGAGCATCTCAGATAGCTCTGAGGAACTGCTCCGAAGAGGTGGTGGGGAAAGTCGGTATTATGTGTGATTTTAGTGAAAGGGGCACGTGCGTCAAGCACACGTTGGCAGAGGCTGGCTGCTTAGTCACGAGGAGCAGACATCATCATTAATAATTTTAGTGCTTTTTTAGATATGAGAAGATGCAAGAGTTTGGGCTCATAAAACCTTCTCCTGAAAATATCTAACTATCTGAAGTGTTGTTCTGCCAGTTTTTCCCGGAGCACAGAGCGCCTCATTCCTGATCTCCGCCCTGAACTCCTCTCAGGGAGTGTTGACAGCCAGCACCAGCAGTGGCTCATGACTTTATCCTTGTAGAGGCGAGTGACAATTTTTAGTTGGCGATGTCTAGTTCTGCTTTTGAGGCTTTGCATATGCCATCGCTTCTGCCGGAATATTGTCTTTACACTCACATTCATTCTTTCATTCATTCATTGATTCACCAAGTCTTTCTTGAGTGCATGCTTTGTGCCAAGTGCTACGCTGGGTTCTTGGGATAGTGAAGAAAAAAGACCTCATTTGCAGTGGGTACAATCACATGCCACTTATCTCCTGGGGTCCCTTTGACCATTTCTATATGTCCCTCCACCAGCTTTTGTGTGCTTTTTTCCGTGTGTCCACATTTGTGACTCCTTCAAAGAACTATCTTCAGGCCACTGGAGCTACTTTGCAGGCATGTGCCAGAGCCAGGGAGTTTATATACACCTTCATCCCCATGCTGGGGCAGTTCTTAGCCAATGGCTGACAGCGAGGGTGGAAGCCCAGCTTCCTTGCCTCAGGTCAGGATAACTGCGGTGTAACTTACACTCCCAAGCTCCCGGTCAGGATGAAGCCACCCTCCGTGGGAATTTGCCTGGAATTGCACCCTTCTTGGCTTCCTCCCCTTCCCCATCCTGCTTTCCCCATGCTCTTACTCATCTCTCCTGAGATCAATTCCTTAATCCCTTGCGAACCAATCCTGGTCCCAGGGTCCAACCCAAGTTTCCATCTCTGCCCTGTGGAGCTCACAATCTAGTGGGGAGACAGGCATTGTTCACAGGATCCTAGAAAAACAAATTTCTTTATAAATGGACATCAGTACTTTGAAGGAAAGCAATGGGGTCTCTGAAAGCTGTTAACAGTCAGAGCAATCAGGGAAGACTCCCTGGAGGAGGTAGTGCTTCCTGTAGGATGAACTCTGAAAGATAAGAGGGCGTTTAACCAGGCGACGGGGACAAGGAGGAGGGAGGAAGCTTTGCAGGCGGATAACATAGCAGGTGCAAAGGCCCTAGGGTAGGGCAGAGATCAGTGTGGCTGGAGCACAGGGTGAGATGAAGCCAAGTGGAATTGGTAGGGGCAGGATGGTGCAGCTTGTCGGTGTGTGTGAAGATTTGGGTTCCCTTTATGAAAAGGGTGGAAACACACCCAAATGTCAAGAAGAGGGCGGACTTGAGAGATTTAAATTTTTTTGAAATTTTGAAAAATATTCTTCAACCCGCAGGAATATACCCTGTAAATAAGCCCAGTTGCAGTCACAAGAATGTTCACTGCACCTCTGTGTGTGATATTTTAAAAATGTAGAGCCAAGTGGGATGTCTGTCAAGAGAGGGCAGGTTAATAAATTTGGTCCATCCATTCAGTGAACTCCTGGACAGCCTTTAAAAAGCATGGAGGAGGTGTGAACTCACCCCATCTCTCCTTAGGCTGGGCTGTTGGGTGGGTGAAAAATGTGCAAAATAGACTACTGCGTGTTCACAATTACCTAAAAACAAAGTGTATCTAGAAACTGTTTCTAGAGAATTACACACAAACACACGAATGTTAAAAGTAGCTACAGCAGTGTGTAGCACATAGTAGGTAGTCAGTATTAGTTGAGTAAGTGAGTGAATGAAAGTCTGAATGCACACTTGGGTTGTTGCTTCTGGGGAGTTGAAATGAAGGTAGAGAGTTTTACTTCTTTCCTTTTTTTAAAAAATTAATTAATTTGTTTGTTTGTATTTTTGGCTGGGTTGGGTCTTTGTTGCTGCACGCGGGCTTTCTCTAGTTGTGGTGAGCAGGGGCTACTCTTCGTTGCGATGCACGGGCTCTGGGTGCACGGGCTCAGTAGTTGTGGCTCACGGGCTTAGTTGCTCCGCGGCATGTGGGATCTTCCTGGGCCAGGGATCGAACCCGTGTCCTCTGCATTGGCAGGTGGATTCATAACCACTGCACCGCCAGGGAAGCCCCTACTTCTTTACTTTTTTTTTTCTTGCAGTACGCGGGCCTCTCACTGCACTGTTGTGGCCTCTCCCGTTGCGGAGCACAGGCTCCAGACGCGCAGGCTCAGCGGCCATGGCTCACGGGCCCAGCCGTGTGGGATCTTCCCGGACTGGGGCACGAACCCATGTCTCCTGCATTGGCAGGCAGACTCTCAACCACTGCGCCACCAGGGAAGCCCACTTCCTTACTTTTTAATCTTACATTCTTCCGAATGACGAATTGTCTTCTGCTTGCCTGTGGGTTTTTTACTGTAATTTTTTTAGCCTTTGTCCAAGTGTAATTTACATACAACAGAATTCCCTGATGTTAAGTGTGCAGTTTGATGAGTATACAAGTATATACAAATGCATGCAATTAGTATACAAATATATACAATCATGTCAACCACACCAGATTCAGCTATAGGACGTCTCCATCACCCTCCGCATTTCCCTTCTGACCCCTTTGTGGTCAATCCCCACTCCCCGCACTTTGGCCCCCCGATCACCACCAGTCTGCTCTCTGCCACTATAGTTCTACCTTTTCTAAAATTTCATACACATGAAATCGTACGGTGTGTAGTCTTCTGAATTTGGCTCTGAAGGATGAGGAGGAGTTTAGCCAGATAAAGAGGTAGGGGAGGTGGCAAGGAAGGAGGAAGCTTTGCGGGCAGATGGCAAAGCAGGTGCAACTATATGGTTTTGTTTTTTTTTTTTGAGATTCACATATGTTGTTGCTTGTATCAAGAGTTCGTTCCTTTCTATCTCTGAGTAGTACTCCATGGTGTGAGCAGACCTGGTTTGTTTATTTGCTCACCATTTCACTCCCTGGCATACCTGTCCGAGTCCCAGGTCACATGGCCCCCCCTCCACCCACCCATTTTCCCACTGTCCTGGTCCCACCCCCTCACCCTCACACACACAGCCCCCTGCCCTGCACACACCTCCTGCCACTTTATTGCCTTCCCGCATAAAGCCCTGTGAAGGGAAGAGCCGCATCCCTCCTCGGTGACCTTTAAAGGTGCAGGTAAAGGAGGTGGCCGTGACGCCAGCGCCGTGGACGATCACGGTGGCCGCCTCCTCCACCAGCTGAGGCCAGGCCTTTCGTCCAGGAGAAAGCTGGGCAAAGGGCCAGGCAGGGGGCCTTGGCCGAGGCCTCTTCCCCCTGGGGCCCTAGCTTTGCCTCCTCTGAGCCTTAAGAAAGGAAGCCGAGTCTGGAGAAGGAGGCAGAAGAGACCATTGCTCCTTGGAGGGTGGCTGAGCATCCCATGTGCTCCCGGGAACGACCTCCTTTGATCCCCACACAGCCTTGCATGGTGTGAAGCTCCCTGTTTTCGAAATAGGGGAAGGGCAGCTCAGAGAAGGCAAGGGCTTACTTGAGATCACACAGCTCAGAGACCAGGCAAGCTGGGACTTCACCTCCTCACCTGCTATTGGCCACTGAGTTGCTTGGAGGTCCCGCAAGATCCAGAGAGTGAGAGAGAAAACCTCCTAGAAGCAGTCAGGCCCCTGTGAATGTTTGACAGGAGCCAAGCAAGGTCATCCTCTTCTTCGCTCTGGCCTCACTTCACTGCAGAACCAGGCGGGAGCAGGGAACACACTGTTTCTCTGGACTGTCTACTTGGGTCCCTCTCTCCACCACCCCCATGAACTGGCCTAAACCATTCCAGCTGTCACCTGACTGATAAAAAGGAAGAAACACATGAGGGGGTCCCTCCCTACCAGGCAGGGTGGAAGGTTAGACCCCAGGGCTAGGAGGAAAGGGATAGCCACCTGCCTCGCTAAGAGCTCTTTCTCCCCTACCTGCCTATTTACATTCCCTGTCCCCCTCCCTCCCAATAAGCCAGTAATAATAATCCATTTTTTAAAACCTCGCAGTCCCTACTGCTGGGCTCAGGGATGTGAGATAGCTGCCTCTGGCTGTCCATAAACAGGAGAGACAGATGTTGCCAACATCTGGAGACCAGGGAGGCCCAGTCCTGCCTGGAACTGGGAAGAGTGCCCGGCTGGGCAGAGTGCTCCAAGGGGAGGGGACCCCTACCTGTCACTCATCTGGGCAGGGGCCACTTCCACCCCAAAGGAGGGCCCCTAGGGCCTGGCCAGGGCTCCCAGGCGTGGAGGCCCTTTGGAAGGGAAGCTGTGCGGATGCTGCCTGGAGGGAGGGGACTTCAAAGGCTCCCCTAATCCCCAGTGACATTTTCAGACACAGGAGTTTGCTTTTTTATGCTGTGGATCAAAGCCCGAAGCTTTATGAATAGCCCTCATAAAAACCAAGGGGCTTGTAAAGTTAACAATAAGTCACAAGGAGTGTGAGCATCTGGGGGCAGGACAGAGGCTGGGGGAGTCCTGATCTGCCCCACCGGCTGGCCACCCACCCCCAACCCTGATGAGACCAAAGATTGAAGTCCCTGCCAGAGGTCAGGAGGCAGGCCTGGAGGGCGGGGTTGGACTTGGCATCTCTTCTCCAGCCCCCTGCCCGCCCCCTGTAGGCATCCTAGAGCTGACCATTCATTCATTAAATCATTTCTTCTCTCATTCATTTTTTCAATTGGTCAATCAACAAACATTTCCTGAGGTTATCCCTGGGCAAGAGCCCCAGCCAAGGAGCTTTGGCATTACTGGGGTTCGAATCACAGCATTGCTGCTTCCAAGCTGGGCAACTCCTAGAAAATCACCTCACCGCTCTGAGCCTCAGTTTCCTCATCTGTAGAATGGGGATACATTTCAATCATGTCCTAAAAGAGTCATTGGGAGTCCTAGGTGGCATGGCATTTGGTAAAGGCTCAACATGTGGGTTACTATTATTATTAATCAGGCAATTAATAATAATTATTATTATTAATACAAAAAAGAAGGGGGCTTCTTTTCTTTGTCTGGTTCCCACTCCTCTCAAAATAACTTCCCCGTCTACCCTCATATCTGCGGGGCCTCGGTTGGGGGGTGGGTATTTTCTGTGCAGTTACAGGGGCCATGAGCCATCACCCAATGAGAGGCTGTTTCTAGAGCTGGGGGCGGGGGAGATGTGAGTTCAAATCCTGTCTCCAGCACTTCCCAGCTGCGTGCCCCTGGGCCCCTGTCCTCCCTCTCTGAGCCTCAATTTCCTTATCTGTAAAATGGGGGCAGAGGGGAGGATCCAGTGAGGGCAAAAGTATCCAGGCCCTGGAACATAGTAGGTGCTCAGTAAATGACAGTGGATCCTTTGGGCCCTTCTCACAGTGGAAATTTCCGGAGGGAGAGCTCAGCATCAGTAGAGAAGGGGAAGGAGAGACAGAATTGGCAGGTGACGAGGGTTCCTAAAACCCAGCACACTGGGAGCTGGAGCCCGGGCCCTCCCTTGGATGAGGAGGCCAGGATGTAGGACAGACTGTGCTTGTGTGAAACCCCCTGCCCCATCAAAGGGCCTCCCCTAAGTGCACGTGGCAGCTTCAGGATGGCGGCAAGTCCATTTCATACATGAGAAAACTATGGCCCAGGGTGGAGGCATTTGCCTGTGGTCACCCAGATAGATTGTGCCAGGACTGGAATTAGAACTCAGGCCTGGCTGATTCCAGATCAGCCTTTTCTGCTGCTCCTGTAGGCTACAAAGGTGGGCAGCCCAGAGCTGGTTTCTCCCGAGCAGCACCCACCTGACCCGGCTATTCCCGACAAAGAAAATGCGCTCCCAGAACTGGGAACCTGGTTTCACATCTGTGCAGCTCCTGTTATGGGAGATTCAAATTTAGCTGCTGCCACCCAAGCTGCCAGCTTCCATGTTCTCTGAGAAGAGGGATTAGTGTTGGGGAAACAGGAGTGGTGGGCACGTGTCTTAGTCTGTTTGGGCTGCTAGATACTAGAGACTGGATGGCTTATGACAACAGAAATCTATTTCTCACAGTTCTGGAAGCTGGAAGTCTGAGATCAGGGTGCCAGCATGGTCAGGTGAGGGTTCTCTTCCAGGTTGCAGATTTCTCAGTGTGTCCTCACATGGCTGAAGGGGCGAGGGATCTCCTGAGGTCTCTTTTATAAGGGCACTGATTCCATACCTGAGGGCTCCACCCTCATGACCTAATCACCTCCCAAAGCCCCCACCTCCAAATACCATCACTTTGGGCATTAGGGTTTCAACATATGAATTCGGGGAGGACACAAACATTCAAGCCATAGCAGTGTGCTGGTGAATTTCACTCACTGGTTCCATCACTCAGGGAGTGAGTCAGTCATTAAACAAACGTTTATTAGCCCCTGCCACATGCCAGGCCCCATGCTGGACACCAAGTCTGCCATGCACACCAGATAATCAGGGGCCCTGCCCTGCTAAGCTGACAGGGAGGAAGCAGGTACAGTCCAGAGTGATCAGGGAGCACAGAAGTGGAACTCAACCTATATGTGGAGGAGGGTCAGTGAGAGATTTCCGGTAGAGGTGACAGTTGAACTGGGACACAAACAATGAGTAGAGGTCAGTCTGGGAAAGGGGGCCAGGAAGGACATCTCGGGCAGAGGGAACAGCCTGGGAAATGTGAGAAGGCGCAGGATGTAGACACAGAAGGGGCCCTCCCACAAGCCTCCTTTGTTTCAGGATCAGAATCCTCTGAGCGGCAGGTGTGTCCAGCACCATGTGACCCTCACAGCCACCGTGCCCCTCACCCCTATCCCCAGCTAGATATTATTCCCATCATGGCACCTGAGGCAAGGGAGGCTCAGAGAGGTTGAGTAACTCGATTGAGGTCACACAACAAAGACACTTTGGATCTGGACCAGCTCGGTGGTCCAAGGAGCTGTTTATCGGGGGCCCTCCCGGAGTCTCCAGGGTTTACAGCCTGCACCCTCAGCAAGTCACCTCTCCCTGATGAGTCTCAGTTTCCTTACCTGCAAAATGAGACCTAGGTGAAGTGTCCCCTCACACACCTGTTAAAGCCACATCTCTCACTGACTTCATTAGGGCAGTTGGCCTAGAAGCAGTGGTCCCTGGGGGAGGCTCAGCTACAAACCCTGTCCCAACTAGGCCAGGGACAAGGGCATCCCCCTGTAGGCATCTGGCCTAATTGGCAGGAGAACCCCCGGGAGCTGTGCCCGCTTCGCTGTGATCATTTCATGACCCATGAAACATTGGTCTCAAGCGCCTCTGAGCCAACCCCAGGACCCAGCTCCTCTATGGCCGGAGAATGGGCTTCAAACACCAGACGGAGCCCTTCTCCCTGCCAGGCCCACAATGGATACCTCCAATAGATGCCATCACTTGATTCCCAAAGCACCCAGGGAGGTCAGTACCTGTGTCTCCACTTTCCAGAGGAAGATTCAGGGTTGGGGCACCACCCACAGAGCCCTAGCCATGCTGGGGGCAGCCCTTGAGGGCTCCCCGCCTTCCCAAGCCTCGGTTCTCTCATCTAGAAAATGATGAGGAGGCCCCTCTTTGGGCAAGGGATGGCCTAAGTTTCCTCATCTGTAAAATGGTGGGAATCTGACTTGCCAGGTTCCCGAAGGATTAATCACCAAATAATAACAATAGTGCACAACTATTGAGCACCTACTGTGTGTCGGGTACTTTTTAGGATCTCTGCAGGTATTAACTCTTTTAATTCTCATAGCCATCTCTGGAGGTAGCTCCTAGTATCATTCCCATCCTACAGTTGAGCAAACAGAGGCACCGAGAGTTTAAAAAACTCACCCAGGACTTCCCTAATGGCGCAGTGGTTAAGAATCCACCTGCCAATGCAGGGGACACAGGTTCGATCCCAGGTCTGGGAAGGTCCCACATGCAGCAGAGCAACTAAGCCCATGTGCCACAACTACTGAGCCTGCACGCCTAGAGCCCGTGCTCAGCGACAAAAGAAGCCACTGCAACGAGAAGCCCGCGCACTGCAACTAAAGAAAGCCCGTGTGCAGAAACGAAGACTCGATGCAGCCAAAAAAAAAACCTCACCCAAACTCATAAAGGTCTTAACACAGGAGGCCTCAATAAAGGTTAGCTTTCTTTTTTCTGTTCCACTCCCTTCAGTATCCAAAGAACGCTCCCCACACTCTCCACCCTTCCCATATCTTCCACCTCCTTCTAAACAGTGACGAAGTGTGTCATTTGTGGGATCACCTAGGGGACAGAGTTGCAAATGCTTTTACCTTGACTAAAGTGAGACAGTAGAAGGAACTTCCCAGCCACGGGAGCTGTGAGCAAAAGAGTGTGTTCCCCAGAGTCAAGGCTGAGATGCTGAGATAAAAACTTTCACGAGACAGCAATAGGGGCAGGGGGCAGACAGCCCTTCCAAGTTCCTTCTGGCCTTAGGATTCTAGAAGCAGGACGACAGCGGGCCCACATGATGCCATCTTGCTTGTATGTTTCTTCCTGGGGCTGGAGAATGCCAGGCTATTGTCTGGCACTGGGGGAGGGGGAGCTCCTCGGCAACAGGATCCTGGGATTGGTGACAACACCCCCTTCGCCACCCCATGCATGCCAGCCCCCCAGAGCAGCTGGGCAGCATTTCTGCTGTCTGTGGACTCATTTATCATTCCAAGGGGGGCATCGCTGCCGTGAGGTCCCTGGGGACAGCTCTGCTGGGCCCCATCTGATTGAAATCCAGGCCCAGTGCACACACGGCCCAGGGAAGTGGCTGCCCAGAACCTGAAATAAATAATACCACAGGCAGGAGGCACAAATCTGCCTCTAATTATGGCATATCCTGATTAAATGGGGTGCGTAAATAAATATTTCAGCTTGAAAGATGAATCGGCCTGGAGGACCGCGGTGGCCAGCCCCGCTCTGAGCCTCTGTTGTCCTGCTTCTTCCCCGTAGGGGCAGACAAAGGACAGAGCCTTGGCCTCTCTTGCTATGTGACTCAGGATCAGCCTCTCTCCCCACTCTTGGTCTCAGTTTCCTCATCCATCAAATGGGTATCAGTGATTACCCTTCAGCCAAGTTCAAAAGTCTGGAGTTAGAATCTGAAAGGGCATTTGGGGTGACCGGGTTTCACAGAGCCAAGGAGGAGGGATATTAATAGTAAAGAATAAATAATTGGGGGCCAGGTGGTCATGAGTTTGAATCTCAGCTCTGGGACCATCCCAGTGCCTCAGTTTCCCCTTTTGTATGTTGGGTAGATGCAAAGAGCCAGTGGGTGCTCTGAGCTGCGCCTGGCACTTAGCACAAACGATAGCCGCTTTGAGGATAAGCGACACCACACACGTTATTGTCACTGAAGTGGAGGTCCCCAGAAGACCCAGCCCCAGGCAAGGTCCACATTCTCCACACCTGCTCGGAGGCCCCCACCTAGAGACTTCTGTGCCTGGCCTAGCAGATGCCACCTACTGACTTCTGAGAGGCAGAGTAGTAATAGAATCGGGGGCCCAGGGGAGTGGAGGAGGAGGGAGAATCATCCCGGAAAAGTTTAAATCAATTAACTCCCTTCCAGAAAACAGGCTGGGAAATGTAATGGAGAAATAATGACTTTTCTCCACAGGATGAAATGACATAGACCAGGGCTCAGGAAGGAATCGGGGAGGCAGGAGCAAGAGCCCTGTCTGTCACTGCCTGTGTGGCCTTGAGTAAGTCTTGTTTCCCTCTCTGAGCCTTCATTTCCCATCTGTGCAAGGGGAGGGCTTGGGCCAGGAATGGCTAATAGATGGCATGCCTCCTGTCACTCTCCCCTCCCATGCCCATGGCAGGCATTGCTAATCAACTGCAGTACTGTTTTCATTGAACCAGGATGAGGTAGCAAAACTAATCCAAGCCAATGCTCAAGGCATTTCCCCTGGATGAGCCAGAGTTGGCATACAGGCACAGACTGGGTTTAGAGGGTCTGCAAGTCCTCCACTAGCACTAGGTCAATATTCACCAGTACCGTTATCACTGGTTTGATAGACTCAGAATCCATCACAGCACTAATAGCAAAGGTTAGCATTCCCTGAGTGTTAGCTCTGGACCAGGCACTGGTCTAAATGCTTTCATATATTAATCTAATCTAATAACCATTAGATCTAATAACCATTAGATAAACCATTCCTATTATTATTATGCTCATTTTAAGACCAAGGCTCAGAAAGGGGAAGTGATTAGCCCACGATCACACAGCGAATAAGTGGGATCAAGATTCAAACCCATGCACCTGTCTTGCCGGAAACAGGCCAGATGGGGTAAGGGAGACCTTCTCTTCTCTTTTAATTGAAAGCCTAGGGAAGAGAACCACCATTTCTCCCGGCCAAGCTCTGTGCCAAATGTGTCACACACATTCTCAGTTTGGAACTACAATTATCCTTATATTCTGGATGGGGAAACTGAAGCTCAGAGGGGTGATGGGGCCTGCCCAAGGTCATATGGCTGGTCGTTTGCTAGGGGTGGCGTGAGATGGCACTGTTCTCTATTTTCCACTGGCCCCCACCTGCAGGAATGATGCCCGTTTATCCTGGCACCTCCAGTGCCCTGCCCAGGACCTGGCACCCTGGGGTCATGGAATGAATGAATGATACTAGTACTAGAGGAGTTCCAGGCTTAGGGTACACAGCACCCCTTCCATTACCAGCCCTTGGACCTCTAAGCTGACTCCTTGTCCCTGTGCCTTGCTGACCCACCTGCCCCAGCTGGGTGATCTCTCACCTCTGCTCATGACCCCAGATGACCCTGGAGGCTTCTGGTTGGGGACTAAATCCATCACTCCTGCGTGGTCTGTCCCAGCCCTGGCTCCCCCCATCCATCTTCCCACCACAGATAGAGGGAAGGGGAAGGTACTGCTCCAGGAAACACTGTCCAGTGTCCTCCCATCACCTCCCAGACACCCTCTCCCCACCTGCAGAACCATTTGGTCAAATACCTTGGAACCTAATATATGACACTAAAGGCAGAGGGCTGTAGCTGGAGGGTACAGGGTGTGAAGGCACCTGCCTAGTACTCAACCCTCCCTTTTTGCCTCCCAGCAGCCCCCAGGGTGGAGACCCCAGAGACCCTCCAGAAAGCCATGGAGAAAAACTCTGTCCTGGGGACCAGGAGACCCGGGTTTGAATTCCTGCTCAGCCACTGGCTCACTGTGTAATCTGGAGCAAGTCCCTCCCCTTCTCTAGACCTCACTTTCCCCATCTGCAACATGAGAGGATTGAACTCAGTGGTTTTCAAACCTTTTATTGTTGGAACAGTGGAGAGCTTTTTTCAAATTAAATCACGTGCTGAGCTCTGAGAGGAAAAAGAGATGAAATTGAATGTTCTCTGGTTGAAGTTGGCGGGGTGAGGGGTAGAGTGTGGACCTCCGAGCTCCAACTTTTCCAGCTCCATTTGCCCACTCCCACCACTTACTAGTGGTCCCTGAGGCATCTTTCTAAAACTCTAAGGTTCCTAGAAAGACTTTGAAAATATAGGAATAGATATTTTTTCAATCATTTTATTATGAAACATTTCAAACCTACAGCAAAGTCGAAAGACATTTACCATGAACACTCAAATATCCACCATCTAGATTCTACCATCAATATTTTACTGTACTTCCCTTATCAAATAAGGGCACCCTCGAAGCTCTGCAAAATGCCATGACTCAGAGAGGACTGTGCTGAGGGCAAGGGTGGTTCTGAGTCCTTCCTGGGAAGCCCTGCGAACTCATGATGGCAACACCAGCTGCTGTAACAAATAGACCCCGGCATCTTAGGGGCATATCTCAACAGAGGTTCATTTCTCACCTAACAGTTCAGAGCCTGTGTTGTTGGTCAACAGGTGGGCAACTTTCCTCAAGTGATTTAGGGGCCCAGGCTTCATCCATCTTTGGTCCTTCCTTGACCTAGAAGGGTCGATCACCTGCCTTAGGGCAGAAGAGAAAGCTTATAGAGAAAAGGCACATTCACTTCTCACATCATGCTCGCATTTCGTTGGCCGAAGCTACTCATTCAGCCACGCCTGGAAGTGTCATCCCCAGCTACATATTCTCCCTGGGCTCTGCTTCTCGGCGTCATTTCGCCCATGGAATGGGCTATGAATTTCAGCAGGGGGTTGGCTATCTTTGCCATACCCAGCATGGCTGGAAGCCCCACCGGCCACCCTAAGTCATCCTAACTATCCCCTGTCCCCATGCTATCCCATGCCCAGCCAGCTCTCCAGAGGAGTTTAACTTTGCTCAATAAACACGTATTGAGCTCTTACTATATACCTGGGCTCTGCGCCAACCCTTGACCATACAAAGATGAACAAGACCAGCCCCCTGTCCTTCAGCACCTTCCAGTAAATGAAACAGACAACCCTTTCCCCTCGAACCCTCCCTTTCCTGAGAGAAAGCCCGTGAGATTTTCCACTTAGGAGGGAGGGTATATGTGACGTTGGAACACTAGAGGAAGGATCAGATGCGATAGATCTTTACTAGGCACATTTTGTGTGCCCAGAACATTCACGTGGGTGAGCTCATTTTTCTTTCACTCTGGCAAAGGCACTTTCTCCATTTCATATAAGGGAATGGTTGCCCAGGCTCAGAGTGGTGAAGGACTTGCCTAAGGTCACACAGCTAGCAGTGGAGAGGGGATTTGAACCCAAATATCACTTTCTAGTTCTCTGCCCTTTTCTGCTCCACCAGGGTGTCTTCTGGAATCTGTGATAGAAGAGAGACACAGAGCATTAGCTTCCTGACACAGGCCCTAAGCTAGGGGCTTCACACATGTCCCCTGATTTCTAAATCCCTACACCCATGAAGTTGGGGCTGTTATTCTTGTCAGTTTAGAAGGTAGAGAGCCGAGGCTCAGAGAGGTGAACTGACTTACCCAAGGCTGCACAGCCAGTTTAATTTCATATCCTGGTCTGTTTGACCCCATTAGGTCACATCTTGATGTATGGGTGGTTTTTGTGGCTAAACATAGAGGCAGTGGGACTGTTCCTTGTTACCAGAATGGCTTAAAAGGCAAAGGGATGCTTTCTCCATTAACGATGGCGTGAACATATTTTAAGGAATGGAATGGTGTCTCTGAGCAACAATGGTTTACAAAACAGCTGCAGACAGCTTAGCAGATCCCCTCCCTGCTGGATCCCAGCCAGAAGGGGGCTCTGGGGCAAGGGAGGAGGCACCTTCCTGGAGCTCTCTGGGTCTGAGCCAGGGGCTGGGGCTGCGGGATGGAGCCCAAGGCGACCGGGCAGGAAGCAGGGACCCAGCCCATCGACAACAAGGGCCCAATCAATGCTATCTCCCCAGGCCATGCCTGGCCAGACATTGATTTCTGCCGCTGTTGTTAACTCCCTGTTTATGTAACGCCTGAACTTTGCACAACTGAACCGTTTCATGTTCAGAAGAGGGCCTGTTGCCATGAAAACCAGGCTGCACATGACAGCCGGGATGCGGCGGTATCCCTGTTTTATTGGCCTGCGCTGAGTGTATTTTAACCTTGATAAGTCAATAACTTTTTGTACAAAAGGAGATCTGCCAGGCGGGCTGGGGAGGGCCTGCTGGCCTTTCCAGGCCAGAGGGGAGGTGGGGCGGGCTGGGTTTAATCTCCTGGAAATCTCACTGTCACTCAGAGCCCAGGAGAACCAGGTCCAGCTGGCCAGAGAGCAGAGATGACCTTGTTGGGGGGGAGGGGTCGCCTTTGGGGGGGGTTGCCAGGACTACCCCCATCTCCAACCGTTTCTGGTTTGTTAAGGCCTCCAGCGAAGTCAGCAGGCCTTCGTGCAAAGACACCCACCAGAGCTCAGATCCTAGTTCCACCCACTCAAGAGCTCTGTGCCACCCTGATCAAGGCCACTGACCCCACCTCAGGGTCCACACCTGTAACACAGGCCAGTGGGTCCTCTTCATGGCTTGTTGCAAGGTTTACAGATCACGTATGAGAAGCACCTGGGGTAGTGCCTGGTCCATAGCAAGGCCTCAGAAGATGGATGTTATTACTATTATTGTTGCTATATTTTACAATAATAATCATTGATTATGCTTATAAAGAGCCCATTAGGCTTTTGGAAATGTTATACATATTTTCTCATCATAGTCCTTGAGTTAGGCAGGGCTATTCCCAATTTTCAAATGAGGAAACTGAGGCCCAGGGAAATTGGCTGGCTTGTCTAGGGGGTCATGTGATAAGATGGTGGTGCTGATTGAAGGAACAAAGCCTCCTGACTCCCAGCCCAGTGCTCTTTTAAACTCTTGCATTCCTCCATGCACAGGAATAGCCAACCCTGACTCTGGCAGACGTCACTAATCAATGGTAGCACAGTGTTCTTTCCATTCTAATCCTGAGTGAGGCCTCAGAATCCTCCTCAACACAGAGCTGGTATTTGAGATGAGACTCATATGGAACTCTGTGCTCCCAAAACGGCTCCGGGTTCAAGTCCCACCTCTGGCCCAAATGTACTGTACAACTTTGGGTGAATGCCTTCCCCGGGGTTTCCTGATCCCCAGTAGCGAAACAAAGGATGGGGGGCATTTCATGGTTCCTGGATTTTTCCGGGGGGTCTCCCAAGTGGAAGGGACCCCCACCACCTCCTGTTTCCCATCCCAACAACCCAGGCCCCTCGAACCCTCCCCAAACTCCATCTACAAATATTGACAGAGAAGCTGGTATGTGTCTGTGATTACACAAGGTGCTGGGGACACAGCAGTGAAGATAGTGACATTGAGTCCCACCCCTACAGAACTGACAGTCTAGACAGGGAGACAGGAAACAAACAAGTCAACCCACAGTGCTCAGAGAGTTGCCAACAGTGATAAGTTTGGGGAAGGGAAAAGCAAAAGGGAGGTGCTCTGGGGAGAAGAACTTCAGACGGGGGTAGTCAGGGAAGGCTTCTCCGAGGAGGTGACATTTAAGCTAACGAGCCAGCCGGGTGAAGAGCAGAGGAAGAGTGGTCTGGGCAGAGGGAACAGCTCATGCAAAGGCTTCGAGGTGGGAAGCAGTTTGGCACCTTCAAGCAACCAAGAGGAGGCCAAAGTGGCTAGTGGGATGTGAGGGTGGGGTGTGGTCGGGGAGCTTGTGGGTGCCAGTCCCTGCGACTACCTGGGCCTCCTCAGCGCCCCTCTGTTGGCCTTCTTGCCCCATCCCCGCCCAAAGCTTGGCCCAGAGAGAGGCTCCAGGTTCTGGGGATGGGGGGCAGGGCCGGGTGAGTAACAAGGTTACACGTGCTTCTTCTTTCTCCTTTTCTCCAGAAGAAGCATAAAGAGCTCTTTCTTTTCTGCTTATTAATAGCTCTGATTAAATTATCTCTGAAAAACCTACATGGCGTGCACCAATGGGGGCTCGGCTCCCTCCAGGCTCTGGCCTAGATTACAGCAATGAGGGCAGGTGAGGCACCTGGGGGATGGGGAGGGAGGCTGGGCCAGGCCTGCTCCCCCTGCCAGGATAAAGGCTCAGTCTCCACCTCCTCGCCTCCCTGCCCAGCCCCAGCTCAGCCTCTGAGCCACCACCACTCTGGGGACATTCACCTGGGACAGTGGGCCTTTGCATTGACAATCCCTTTGCCAGGAGCACTCTTCCCTCACCTCTCCCCTTGGCTACCTCCTACTCATTTTTCCCAGGACAGCTGATCCTTCTTTCCACCACCACTAGCCCACCAGCTGGGTCAGGTGCCTGCTCTGTGCTTTTCCCTTCCCTGTTACCCTAGGTGATAACTGCTAGTCGCCTTGTCTGTCCCCCATGAAACTTGATTTCCACAAGGCCAGGGACTGTGTCTGGGTTACTGCTGAATCCTCAGTGGCTTGCACAGGGCAGGTCCTTAGGAAATGATGAATGAATGAGTAGGGTTAAAGGGAGAATGATCAGGCCTCAGTGAGAGAGGCATGACTAACCTTACATACGTGGGAGAGTGGAAGCAAAAATTCTAGGCTCCAGGCCTCTTGAGCAGTGCCGCTGTGTCAATTAACCCCATTTCACCGATGGGAAAGTGAGGCACAGAGCAGATGAGTCACATGGCTAGTCACCTGAAGAGTTAGGATTCAAATCCAGCCTGTCTGATTGCCCTCCCTCTTCCTCTCCCTGCTCGCCCTCTACAAGAAAACAAAACAGAAACCTGGGCCACATTCATCTATTGATTCAGAGATTAATTCAACAAACCTTTATTGAGCATTGACCGTATGTCAGGCCCATGCTGGGGATAAAGCAGTTTGAATGCAGCCCCTGACCTCACAGAGCCCTCAGGTTGGTGGGGAAGACTGACAAAAGAGTGGGCCATTATAACACAGACTGGGTGCATCTATGAAAGGGGAAGCACTCCAGCCTGGAGAGCAGTAGTCAGGGAAGGCTTCCTGGAGGAGGTGGCAGCCTAACTGAAATCTGAAGGCGGAGCAAGCATCAACTACCTACCTGGAAAAGAGGACATTTTAGATGGAGTGGACAACCTGGGCAAAGGCCTGGAGGCCAGAAAGACATCTGGGAGGATGTACAGGTATTTTAACAAGGCTGAAGTGTAAGGGGCATACAGGGCACATGAGGAATGAGGTGCTCTCAGTCCCCTTTCCCCCTTGGAGCCTCTTGGACCCCTGGCTGGAGCCAACACAATGTTCAGGGGCCGACCTGCTTGTTGGTTCTACAGACCGTGGCAAATCCATCTTGACATTGTCTCCATTCACATAATGCAGAGTTATTGGACATGACCAAAAGCAAGGAAAGGCTGGGTCAAGGCTGAGAGTTGGGGGGCCAGGGGGCAATGGTACAAGGGTCTGACCTCAGGGATGTGGGCTGTGGGAAATGGTATGGGGCAGTAGCACTGAGCTTGTGTATGGGGCATAAGTGAAGGTCCAAGGCTGAGCATCTGTGAGGACATCCACCTGCCTAGAAGGGTAGAGGGGCACCTGGAAGATGAGTTCCCTATGTAGCTACCTTCGAGCCTGGTGCTGCCTGAAATGCCACCATTTAGCACATCATGGACTCACATACCTTCAGAGATGGAGGGGCCTTTTGAGATCATCTAACCCCTGGGCTGCACTTTGGAATAATGTGGGGATCTTTGGAAGCTACGGAGGCAGAGACAGGTTGCCAGCTCCAGGGTCTGATTGGCAGGGCTGGGTTATAAGCCCCAACCTCCATTTTATAGCAGAGGAAACCGAGGTCCAGAGAGGAGAAGAAACTTGCCCTCAAGATCACACCCAGTCAATGAGAGGCTGGCACACAGCACAATAAATCAAGGTCAGGGGCTCGGGTTGGGACCCCAATCTGTCATCGTGTGACCTTGTGCAAGTCGCATGGCCTTCCTTGGCTGTGAGATGTGGATAATAATGGAATAGACCTCACAGAGTTGCTGTGAGGGTAAAAGGAGGTAGAAATATGTGATATAAATAGCACTGAGCATGCGCTTTGGCACATAGTAGGTGTCAAGTCATGGTAACCTACGACAGAAGAAATCCCAAACTTCGCAAAGGCTCTGGTGTGGCCCCCTGCCGCCATCTTCCCTTCCTGCTCTCTCTTTCTTCCCAGGGTTTTGATTGTCGCTGTCCCTCGCCTTGCACCTGGCCTGGGTCCACCAAGCATTCTCCCCACCTGTTCACGCCCAGGTCCACACAGCAGGTCGCCTGGGCAACCCACCCAGACGTCACTGGCAGCTCTGGCGGCTGGCCCAGGAGCTGAAGCAGCTGGTGGCTGGATCACGTTTCCAGGTGAATCCCCTCCCCCACCACAGCCCCCCTCTCCGGGGGGTTTGGGTGGGGCAGCGGGGAGAAATAGAGTGGGGCACGGAGACAGGGAGATGCTGGGAACGGGGAGCGTGGCGGGCAGCCTGAAACAGGGCCAGCTTCTGTCCTAGATAAGGCAGTGCGTGGCCTACTTGGGCCGGCGCTGGAGCTTCCCTGCCGGTGCCTCTCCCAGGCTCTGGGTAGCTGTGGGTTGGCTCCTGGAAGTAGGCTAGGGCCCAGCTATAATCAGCTCCTCCCACTGGGTACGTTCACCAGGGTCTCCAGAGCTCCCCACATCTGAATGACCACAGCTGGCATTTATTGAGCACTTACTGTGTTCTGAGTCCTTTCCAGGCAATAACTCACTCTGCCCTCACACCAACCTGTAAGGTACGAATTATGATACACAGACAAGAAACTGAGGCACAGAGCCATGAAGATAAATGTCAAGGCCACAAGGCCAGGGCTAGAATCCTGCCCAGGTTTTGTGGGACTGGGGGGTGTGGGGTGGGATGGGGGTGAGGGTCACACAGACATAGCCTGAGTGTGGTGGGAGGAGTTCTGACTGCTGCTTTGCATTTCTTTAGGGATCCTGAGATCTTTCCTGGAAAGCTGCCTCCCCAACTTGCTGTGTGATGCACACATGGCAACTGAGGGAAATGTCCCTCCCAGGGCTCAATTTCTCCAGCTGTAAAATGGGACTGCTAAATGGGCCAACCCGCGGGCTATCAGACAGAACAAATGAGAACCTATTAAGCTGCTTAGAAAGTAAAAGGCAAGGTGCGTATAGTTTGATGGAGTCAAAATTTGGACCCCAAAGAAAAAAGCAGGGCAAATAAACTTCCAATGAAGTATCAAACAAAACAAAATAAAACAACAAAAACAAAAACCCCAGGTGATACTGTGCCTCATTTTCTCCATCCGTTAAGTTGGGGCAGTGGGTACCAGCTCCTACCTCCCACATGTGTGGTGAGGATCTGGTGAGGTGAAACTTACAATGAGCATGGGGCCTGGTTTTATAGTTAGTGCTCCACAGATCTCAGCTGTGATGCCAAAATCAATCACTGCCAACAATATGAATTGAGGCAAAACATTCTGGAGTGTCACTTCACATCTCTTAGCCTCAATTTTCTCTATAAGTTGGGAGTATAATGATAGTACCTGCTATATCAGTTTTCTCATGTGTAAACTGAGGGTGATAATACCTATCTCACAGGGTTGTCTGTGAGGTTTAGGTAAAGTATCAATACTTGGTTACATGTGTTAGCTTCTTTTTTTTCTTCTTTTATGTTGGGGGTAGGAGTTTATTAATTAATTTATTTATTTTTGCTGTGTTGGGTCTTCGCTTCTGTGCGAGGGCTTTCTCTAGTTGTGGCAAGCGGGGGCCACTCTTCATTGCGGTGCGCGGGCCTCTCACCATCGCGGCCTCTCTTGTTGCGGAGCACAGGCTCCAGACGCGCAGGCTCAGTAGTTGTGGCTCACGGGCCTAGTTGCTCCGCGGCATGTGGGATCCTCCCAGACCAGGGCTCGAACCCGTGTCCCCTGCACTAGCAGGCAGACCCTCAACCACTGCGCCATCAGGGAAGCCCTGTTAGCTTCTTTTATTAATTTTATTATTTTTAACAAACTCCTCATTGGGGTGTTTCCAAAATTAAGTGAAACAATGCAGACAATGCACCTAGCTTGTGCTACCAAATACTTGCTCAATAAAATGATACCGATTTTTCCACTCCTCGTTCCCGACAAAGGGACTACAAGTGCCAGCATGCCCTGCGCCCCCAGTTGGGGCCCCTACGGCCGGCGCTGGCGCGCTGCATGCCGGGAGTTGCAGTCCTCGCGAGGCAGGCTCCGCCTCGCCCCAGCTTGGGGGAGGAGGTTGGAGAGCCGCCCTGCCGGCCTTTGAATTTTGCCGCGAAAAGCGCGCGTGGCGGCCCCCGGCTCCGCCCCCCGCAGGACGCGGCGCCGCGTCACCCTGGTAACCGCCTCTCGGCCGCCGCTGATTGGGCCAGACCGCAGGGGGCGGTCGGGGGGCGAGACGCGGCTGCGGCTGCGGGCGCTAGCGCCTGTCAGTCGGACCGGAGCGAAGCAGCGGGCAGGACTGCAGGGCTGACGGTTCCGCCGAGAGGCTGCGCGCGGCACCCGGGGGAGGCGAAGAGCCGGGCACGCCGCCTGTGGGGCGCGGCGCGCGGCACCCGGGCCCGGGGCGAGGCGAGGCGCCGGCGCGCGCCAGGCGGCTTGAGGCTGAGGCCCCGGGAGCCCCCACGCGCCGCCCGGGGCCATGGGCGCGTGAGAGCCCGGCGCGCGCCGCCCCTGCTGCAGCTCGAGAGCTCGAACGCCCAGTGCACCATCCTCCGGGCCGTCCTCACATCCGCCCAGCGCCACCCGGACCGGTTATTTCTCGGCGCCGAGGCCCCCGGGGCTGCACCCGAGCCTCCACCGCCCGCTGCCGCCGCCGCGGCTGCCGCTGCTCTCCGGCTTCCCCTCCCCCCACACCCGGGGCTCCGAGCAGGAGGAGGAGGGGCCGGTGCATTCTCGCCGCCTCTCTTTGCAACCTGCGGGGGCCGGTGCATGCCCAGCGAGGAGCCGGGCCGCTGCAGGTGCGTGCAGCCTCGGAGGAGGCGACCCCCCCACCCTCGGGCGAACCGGGGGGCTGCAAGCCACGGGCGGGCGGTCGAGCGAGAGGAAGCAACAAAGACAGGCTGCAGCTGGGGCCGGCGAGAGGAGCCGTGGTCCCCGGGCTCCTGGCGCGGGCAGAGAGGGCGCCCAGGGGAGCTGCAGCCCCGAGCGGGACCCCGAGGGGAGGCGCAGCGCCGCCCGCCGGACGCTGTGAGCACAGGCCTCCGGCGAGGATGCGCCGCCTGAGCGCCCGCGCGGCCCGGATCCCGGGCGGGCACGACCCCCGCTGAGCCGAGAGAACCCCAACCCCCGACTTCGGACGGCGTGGGCCGGCGCCTGGATAGACCACACCGACAGCGTCTCTTCCCACCCGGAGAGAGGCATCGGCCCCCAAAGGGGGCTTCCTCAGGCAGCCGCTGCCGCCTCTGCCACCTCTGCATGGCTGCGACCCGGCGAGCGGAGAGTCGTAGCCGCTGAGACCTGGTGCCCTTCGACGGCCTGGCTGATTAGGTGAGTTCCGCGGGGCGGGGTTCCGGGATGAAGCTGGGGGCACTCTCTGGCGTCGGGGCAGCCAGATTGGAAATAAAGAGGCCCTGGGCTGTTGGCGATCCTGAAGCAGCAGTGGCCCTTGTCTGCCCCTTTCCCCCCGCGCACAACTTGTCTAGACCGGCCTGTCGGCCAGAGTGGACATGGGGGGCTCGTTGTGAGGACTTCCGGCAGAGCCCTGGGTGGGGCGTCTGCCGGAGAGGAAAGGTCACCCCACCCCTAAAGCCAACAGACAAAGGTAGCAGCTCAGTCATCCGAAAATTCCCCGGGAGTTCTCGCGTCTTAGAGTGGTTGGGGGAGCACCCAGGATGGGACACCTTGGGCTTCTCCCGAGTAGCCTCTGAAATCTTCAAGGGACATTAGCTCAGAGGGGGACGTGGTGTCCCGACCATGCAGGTGGCTGCGTTGAGGATTGTGCCCTCTGAGGCTGCACTGTAGCAGGGTTCACCTTACCGCCGCGTTCCTACAAAGAGCTCGCAGGGACGATGGTTTCCCCAGTGGGGTCACGGCGTGACGTCACTGCCAGACCTCTGACGTCGCTGCGGTTGCCGTGGCGACGCGACTTGTCCTGACCCAAGGCCGGAGGGGGCGGGGTCGCGGTAACCTGGAGCGAGGCTGGATGCCTTTGAGTAGTGGAGGGGTGAAAGCAGACTTCCCCCACCTCCAACTGCAGTCCTCTGACCTAAATCCCCAGCGCCCCAATGGGGTGGGGGAGGGAGGCAGTGCCAGCTGTCCCTGCTGATGCTCCTCCCCCCAAAGACAGGTGTTTAGCTTTGCCCATATAGCCTGGCAGTGCCTGGGGGCGCAGGACTCCCAAGCAGAGCAACTTTCTGCTTTCAAAAGGGGATGCTACAGAGGAGAGCTCCCTGAACCCCAACCAGCAGGCTGAAGTTCCCAGGGTCCCCAGAGTGATGTGGGCCCCCAGCCTTAAAGCAGGCTACTTCTGCTCAGGGAAACAGGGGTGACCCACCCCCAGCCAGGGAAGGTGCAGAGGAGCTGCTGCTTGCTGCCCCTCCAGTCCAGGGGTTCCCCCTGCTGCTCGACCCCAAGATGGCAGGGCCTTGGCCAAGCCTGAACTCCCGACTGCCCCACTCTCCTCTTGGTGTTGAAGATGATTTGACAAGCACAGTGTGGTGCTCATTAAGTGAATGGAGGATAAGTCAGGCCCATCAGTGCCAAGGTCTGAATAAGCGTGCCCCTGCCAGGGGCCAGCTTTGATGGGGGTCAGGCAGCAGTCCTCTCTTCCCCGCCACACCCCAGCCCTGGCCCTGTTCCTTGTGAAGGCCCAGAGCAGCATTCTGCTGCTGGCTCTTTGATTCCTCTTCTAAGTTCCTTCCAGCAGTTGCTGCCGGTGTCGGATGTGGGTGAAACTGCTGTGATCACATTTCTAGGAAAAGGTTAGAGAACTGTGTCATTGCTTAAGCGGTGCGGGGTGGAGTGACAGCAGAGGGGAGTGTGTGTGGGTCATTATGAGAAGCCAGGCCCCAGTCTCTACGTAGTGAGCTTTTTCTCCCCCGCCCCGTTCTCCTACCAGGCTATCTAGCTAGATTTAACAGGTCGATAAGTATCAGTGGAGCTGCTTTGGGGGGCTTGGCAGGGAGATGATATTTCCAGCTGAAATGGTGTCGTTAAACACACAGGCTTCCAAGGACAGAGCAACGGCAGATGGGGGTAGAAGCGGGAGAGGTGGGCAGAAGGGCTGTTTGCGCTGCCTCTAGAAGCTTCCCAGTTTAGAAACAAACTCGGAGTGCGCGCCAGAGATCCACAAACACAGGCAGTCGGAGGTCCTCCGTGGAGTATTTACACTTCCACAGCCAAGGCGGAGGGAGAGGCTGTCAGAATTGGGCAATTCCTTCTGTTCCCTTCCCTGGGCTTGGCAATAGCACCAGGCAACAAGCAGGAGGGAGTGCCAGCTTACCCGGCGTCTCCTACGTGCCTGGCATTTTACAGGATCTCAGTTACTCTTTGGAGTAGCTTATGTGCTGTGGCCCATTTTACAGATGAGGAAATTGAGGCTCAAACAGAGGAAGCAACAGGCTACAGGTGCTCAGCCAAGGCAGCTGCAGAGGCTCAGCTCTGAACTGCCTTGGCTCCTGAGTCCCCAGGTCTTCCCGCCCCCTTCCATGGGTGGAGGGAGGCACCCCCACTTGTTGGACAAGGGGCCCTGTAAGAGTCAGGGGCCATCTGCTATGGAGGCACTGTGATGCCTTCCCACACTGAAACCCGGGTTTGAATCCTGCTTCCCCATTACCTACAGGACAGTGTTGAGCAGAGTAGCAACTTGTGTCCTGGCCTTGTGAGCAGCCTGTTCCCCTCACCCCCAGCACCCCTTTCTCCAATACTGGGGTAAGAAAGGTATGGCATGAAACCTGCCTTCCAGGAAGGGTCAAGAGAGCCAGCCCTAGGCTCCTTGTCACCTGCCCCTCTGGGCTTACCTCGGGGAGGGGTGTGAGTCTGCCCTCAGCCATTCTGGGCACCCTCTTGGTTGGCCCTCAGCTGGTGGGGAAGTCAAGGATGTTGATGGGGCAATGACAACTTTGGCTCCCAACCCAGCCTGAGGGTCAGGAAGGGCCCTATAACATGGTACCATGTGAGTCTCAGAAAGGACACATAGAGACCTGCCAGGCAGGGGAGTGGAAAGGTGTTCTGGGCATTAGGAGTGGCCGTGTAGCAAGCCTGAGTGCTGGAGTGTGCTGCTGAGGGGAAGAGGTGGCCCTGGGGTGGGTGTGTCCTGGAGGCTGAGGTGATGGGAGAGATTTAAGCAGGGAGAGGATCCAGTGAGGGCTCCCTTGACGGTGACGGAGACCCTGGACATCCCTTCCAGTCCGGGGCAGGTGGAGGGGGGTGTGTGGAAACCTTCTCAACTCTCTGAGCAGTCTCCTCTCTCAAGGTTAGCTCCCTACCTTCCACCCGCAGTAATCCTTATCACAGGTCTAATTCCATATAAGCTCACCCACCCCCTATCCCTTCTGAGCTTCACAGTTGCTCTGGACCGGGGCTGCACTGGGCTGGGTTTCTTAATGCCCAGTGGCTCGTGATTAAGAGCCAGGCTGTGGAGTGGGTCCACCTTGTTGGCTGTGTGACCTTGGGTGAGTAGCTTTGCCTCTCTGAGCCTCAGTTTCCTCATCTGTGAGAAGAAGCAGATAATAGCATCCACTGCCCAGCCTCGTGTTAGGGATTCAGTGAGGGCTGAGCACAGACGATGGCATACCATAAGCACTCCATAAGTGCACATTCTCATGGCCACTGGTAGCCTTATCCTCAGAACAGGGCCTTGAATGGCTCTCCCAGTCCCTCTTGGAGCCAAAGATCAAAGACCCTAGGGCAGGTCAGGGACCCCCACCCTTCCAGCTGCCTGTGCTGTGTCTCCCACCCACCTTCCCAGAGCACCCCACGTGGTGAGCACACGTGGCTCCCATGTGAGCCCTTGGGGGCCTGGGGCCTGGCCAGGGGCCCCCCCTGCCCAATCTCCCTTCTGCCCTCTCCGCCTTCCAGTCCCTCACAAACCGGAGGAAGCTAGCGGAGCAGCTCATATTCAAGGACCGTAATTCAATCGGGCGGCGGAGATTCCTCTGGGCTCCGGGGCGGGGGTGAGAACGGGGAGGCGCACACAAAAGGGCCGCCTTATTACCTCCCGCGGGCCGGGGATTGCTGCTCTCCCCCAGCAGCGGCCGGAGCCGCCTTTATTGTGTTAACCCATTTGCGTGTCAAGAGCTATTGTGCGCTTTCTCTGCCTGTGGGGGGCGGGCTGCGGGAGGAGGGCTGCGCGCCGGCCGGTCACCTCTGCAGGCGCCGCCCACCGCCCTGATTGGTTGCTAAGTGATTTGCATCCAAGGTAATCACTTTTATCTCAGAAGGATGTCGACTATAATTATAAGCTACTGACATCTTTTGAAATCTGCCTAATGACTATTTTAGTCTGCACGGGCTGGGGGTGGGGAGGGGGATTCTGGAGGCTGGACGGGTGGGGTGAGGGAGGAGGCTGGAAGGGGGAGGGATTCCTTCCACCTGGGCCGTTGGTTGGTTTGTTAGTTGAGAAATATCTGAATGCCTACTGCGTGCCTGGAACAAAAGGCGGGGGGGTGGGGGTGGGCGGGTTGCATTCCTAGGGGCGGAGTTAGTACCATTTTAGAGATGGGAAAAATAGAGGTCCAGGGGATGAGCCACCTGCCCAGAATTATACACCCAATAAGTGGTCAGTCGGGACCTGAGTCTCTCTGACCCTAAATTCACGTGCTGGCCACTGGAGTGGAGTGTAGACAGACACAATAATAGTAATCATTCCTGTCTGATACCTCCCAGCGTTTATGTCATAGCCCTAAGAAATGCAAATGCTATTACTACCCCCATTTGACCAGGGAGGAAACAGGGGCACAGAGAGATTACATTACTACCCAAGGTCACACAGCCAGGGAGGGGCAGAAGTGTGAGATCTGTTGATGGCCAGAAATAGGGGTGCAGCGTGGGCAGTGAGAAGGGTGAAAGGGCAGGCATGGGTTCCAGCTCCCCTCTCCCTCACCCCTTTGTGTTTCCATTTGGTAAACAATGGGCATCAGCCTGGGTTGAGGGCACCCTGCTGGCCACTGTCTGGGTGGCAAAGCTCTAAGGAATCAGATGGCCTGCAGCCTCCATGGGGAGTAAGATGAGTCTGCAACTGACTCGAATTATAGACAGAGCCAGAGCAGGGCTGGAGGAGAGACACTGAGGAGGGGAAGGAGGCTGGTCGTGGAGGGCTTCCTGCAGAGGAGGCTTTTGCTCTGGGCCCTGAGGACTGGGTGGATCTGCCCAGTATGGAGTGAATGGGGATGTCACTAGGAGGGAGTTTGAGAACCCAGGGGCATGACCAAAGGGGCAGGGGGAGCTTATAAGAGGGCGGAGGTAAAAGGGAGTTAAGCTAGGAGGATGTGCAGTTAAGCTAGGAGTGTTGCGCTAAGTACCTGACCTGTCCAGGGGAAGAGCAGCCAGAAGCCAGTGAAGGTGTCTGGCAGGGAGGGGTGCAATACGATCTGGGTGCCCGTAGGCCAGTCTGGCAGCCTCTGTAGGGGCTTGGGCGTTGCAGACTGGGATGAACCTTGGCTCCATTCTCGCTGGCTGTGTGTCCTCAGACAAGTCACTTTGCCTCTCTGGGCCTCACTTGCCTCATCTGTTCAAGGGCGTAATAGCAGTTTTCTCACAGGCTTGTGGGTGGGATGAGCTTGAGTGTGCGGAGTGCTTGGGGGAGCTTGACTGAGCCTTTCAGAGCCAGGTGGGCTCAGGCCCAGGACCCAGCCAGTCATCCTGGCCTCACAACAAACCAGCATCCCGGCCACAGCAGCTGTTTGGGGCCCTGGGAGCCCCTGCCATTGTGCAGAGGGCACAGGGGACAAAGGCCTGGGAGGTCAGGGGGTAAGGCCGAGGCTGGCTGTGAACAGGTTCCTGAGGATGGGGACTTAATGACTCAGAACTTACTGACCTAGAGTCTGTGGGGCAGGGGGCCGAGGAGGGGGAGGAGGAGGGAGGTCCAGCCACCAGCTGCCTGCTCCAGGGTTCGCTGCCAAGGCAGGGGCAGCTGCCCCGCAGGGTCCAGGCCTGAGCTTGGCACTGGGAGAGGCAGAGGTGGCAGAGCCTCCTGGCCTGCAGTCCCCAGGCCTGAACTGGGGGCTCGGCTTTGCCCCTCAGCATCTGCGTGACCTCAGTCTCCTCATCTGTCAGATGGGCCAGAGGTCCACTTTGGAGGGCAGCTGTGAGGTTTGGCAGGAACCGACAGCAAGCGGGCAATACACAGGAACTGCTATTTTTGCTCTTTATTCATCCGTTCATTCCGGGAGATTCACCGCTCTGTGCTAGGCTCCCTGCCAGAAGCTGGGGATGCAAAGATGAACAAGCCCAGTTGCCTTGAGAGGTGGTGAGGCTTTAGACACACCATCACAGTATAGTGGGTAGGTCGCCACAATATAGGAATTCACAGTGTGCAGGCGCTGTGCCAGAGGCGGGGTGACAGCAATGAACAAGCCAGATATGGCCCCTTCCCTCTGGGGCCCCCAGTCTTTCAAAAGCATGCTAGGAAATCAGAGGTGGAAATGACTACTTCGAGCTGTAGTATTCAGGGAGGGCTCCCTGGAGGAGGAGGCACTTTCTATTGCTAGCTTTGGGGGCTTCTGTCTAAACACCGTCACCTATTATGGGAATCACAGGACACGGCTGGTGTCTGCTGTGTACCAGACAGAGCTTTCCGCTTCGGCAACCACATCCTCATGTGGTTCTGGGAAGGGTGTTTTTGTCCCTGTTTGTAAATGGAGAAACTGAGACTCAGCAAGGTTTTGTCCCTGTTGTGTAAATGGTGAAACTGAGGCTCAGCCCAGGGCCACATGGCAGGTCAGCAGAATCCCCTTCGTTATCCACACAAGCTTTTGCCTGTCCTCTGCCTGTGAGGGTGCTGGGCTGGGTGGGGCTGTCACAGGAGGATCCTTGGGCAGGAGCTAAGGGGACCAGTTCTGGGCCAGCTGTTGCTTTCATGAGCTCACGACCTTGAGCAGTTCACCCTCCACTCTAGCCTGGCCTCAGCCGTGTCCTTTGTAAGATGTCAAGGATAGCAGATCCGTGGCAGGTCTGGCTTGCTTTACACTGCTGTGCCCTTGGCAGACATTGCCAGTCAGTTGCTGCCCTCTTCCCCCGCTGAGTTCTTCCCCTGACCTTGGGTTCTTGCCAGGGAGGGCTCTGGGCAGGTGGCACCAGTCAGTCAGTGGGGCCTATGTGCTGAAGCCTGCTTGCCTGCCTGGCCTCAATAAGCTCAGGGGTCCCTTTAGCCCATCTTTGCACGGTTCAGAGGACCAGGGTACCAGAGCGAGGGATTTCTGGGGAATCTCCTCTGAGGATATGGGTTGTTCTTCAGCCATGAAGACTGTTGAGGTGTGAGAGTCTGTTACCTTCCTCCAACTCCCAGAGTTGCACAGCCCATCACATGCTCAGCATGGAGTGCTGTAAGCAGATTGCAGATGCTTTCAGTCTGGATAATAATAATAGCATTTATTGAGCTCTTCCTGAGAGCCAGGTCCTTCCTGGGCACCCTCTCATTCATATTCCCCAGAGCACCTGCAGTGTGCCTCTCAGCACTCCTAGGAAGAAGTCTTAACCCATTTTAGAGATGTGGAAACTGAGGCTAAGAGCCATTAAGCAGAGCAGGGTTACATACTTAGTGGCTGAGCTGGCATTCAAATCCAGGTCTTGAAGTCCACAGCCTAGGACAGACCGGGCAGCCTTCCTGGAGGAGGTGTCATTAAAGGCCAAGGCTTTAAAGGCTGGTGGACTTCTGACAGGCAGAGCTGGGCCTTCTGGGAAAGGGAAGGGGGTCCTTTTAGGTGAAGGGAACAGCATGAGAAGCAGCTCAGAGGCTACAGGCAAGAGTGTTTAGGTTGAGGGACTAGTGTATGGCTGGATGTGGCTGGAATGTTGGGGGACACGGGGCTGTGGAGGAGACTGTGGTGGTCTTGGCATTTAGACTCTGCCCTCCCGTAGTAGGGAACTATGGCAGATCTTGGAGCACAGGAATGATCCAGTCTTGTCTAAGTGTATTTATTCAGCGCCTCCATGAACCCAGGGTGAGGTCAGCTGGTGCTTGGGGCTACCTCTGGTCTACTGGAGGCTTTAGCCTAGAACCTTGCCTGGCACATAGTAGGTAGGCATCCAAGAAATGTTTGTTGAATGAATCAATGAATGAAAATGCTTACCGGGTTGAAACGCTCCTGGTGTCCCTGTGGGCCCAGCTGCAAGGAGGAGAGAGGCCAGTCTCTCTCTCCAGGAAAAGTTGAACACCAGGCCTGGGGGAGGGAACCAGGCAGGTACCTGGGGCAGGGACTTCCCGCCTTCCCCAACCCTGCTGCGTGTCCCCAAAGCCCTCCTAGACCTTTCCACAGGGCTGTCCGCTCTCCTCACCACCAGGCGTGGCAGGCAGCCTGGACCCAGCGCTTGGTGGGGATAAAAGATGAAGGTTCGTGACCATTTTTTAACTCAATAAAGGGAGAGACAAGCTGCAGGCTGCAGGCCGGAGATATAATTAGTTCACAGCAGTGGCGCTTTCTTGATTTAGCTTCTAAGAGAACAAGACAAGGATGTTATACCCAATTAGCAGTAACATCCAGTCGGGGCCTCAATAGGTGAGATAACAAGCTATTTTTATGACTTTTCTTTCCCAGCTTGGAGGGGGTGAGGGGAAAGGGGGTATCGGGGCCTTATTTCTTTTCATCGGGGAACAATTATTAGTGAACGCGGGATTTCCCAAAGCCAAATGATGCATTTATTAACCCAGATTAAGCAGGCATGCCAGCGTGGCAGCTGGGGTGGCATTTTGAGGCCAGGACTAGTGGAAGGGGTGCAGGCCCCTCACCTCCACTTTGGAAACCCTTGGAAATGGCTCCAAATGCAGAGGGTCCCTTGGTGTGGCAAGGGGAAGCCCAGGCCCTTGAGATATTCTTAGTGACTGCCTCGATTTCCCTACCTGCTTCGAAGAGGTACAAAGAGGCTTTGCCAGTTCCCCTGGGGATGAGGAAGGAGCCAGTTCTGGCCCGCGGCAGCTCTTCCTGGCACCACCTGATATCCTTTCTGCCAACTGGGCCAGAGGTTCTGGCTCCTCAGCCTTGAACCTGGCATTGCACTCTGCCCGCTGGACCCCCATTACGGCTCGTGCTGCCCGACCACACTCCTGCCTGTCCTGGGTCCCAGCCCCAGTCTCTGGCAGGGGCTGAGTGGTGATTACCTCCCCCCCTCCCCCCTCATTACCCACACAGCCGGGGCACCCAGCACTGGCCAAGTCTCCGCTGGGTAGGGGAGCCCTGCCAAGCCCCACCCCAGCTGCCTGGCCATACTCCGACTCCTGGCGAGGGCTGGGGGATGCCCAGAGAGGGAGCTGGCATGGCTGTCTCAACACACCATCATCTTGGGCCGCAAGCCCAGAGCAGGTTCGTGGGCCTGCAACCGTCCTGCAGAATGTGGCCCCGCCCTGCCCCAAGTCCCGTCTCCCCGTCAGCGTGGAGCCCCGTGCTTGTGGCTCACACAACTGACAAATCCAGCCATGCAAAGTGGGAGTTTAATTGCAAACAGTTTTTATGGATCATGGGCCCATCTGTGCCACCATATGCAAAAGGGAAAAAAAAAATTCCCATAAAAAAGAAAAAACGTCTCTCCCTGCCCCATCCCCCCAGACTGACTCCAAAAGAAACATTTGCCAGGGTTTTTCTGGCTGGAGCCAAGCATGGAGCTGGGATCCACCCTGGGGGCTTCCTTTAGTGTGGGCCCGGCAAAGTCAGGGGGCTAGGCGGGGCGGGGTTGAGCAGGCCCCGTGGGGCCTGACTGCTGAGACGAGGCTTTTTTGGCCTCAGCAAACTGCCAGAAGTTCCTGAACCCACTGGGTTTTCTCTGGGCTCCGGGCCTTTGCACATGCCGTGGAGCTGTCCAAGTATCTGCTGTTCTTTCTTGGCATGGAATGGGCATTGCGCAGTATCGATGCAAATGTGGGCACGAGTGGGGCTCCTGGAACGAGGCGCCTCTTCTTCCGTTTCTAGCCCAGGAAATGCAGCCCCAGGAATTCATTTCCCGCAGGCTGCCCAGGCCTCACAGACTCCACTCTTCCCATTGGTCCTGACCACCTGGCATGGTGCCCAGCCCGGCTGGGCCGATGAGCCCTGTCCATGGGGTCAGCGCTCCTTGGGACCTCAGGAGGGGCTGAGTGGGCTGGTCATCTGAGAGCACTCACCTCTGGGGCAGCCTGCTAGGGTTCTGTTGCCGCACCACCTCATCCCAGCTGGGGGATGTCAGACTGTTGTTTTTTTCCCCTCCATGCCTCAGTTTTTTCCTCTGTAAAATGGGGATAAGAACTAGATGCGATACTGCATGTGAAAAGCTTCTGTTATCTGTCTGTCATATCTCTTCCGCAAGTGAAGGTCTTTGTTCACTGATGTCTTCCCAGGTTCCTGATCAGGACACTTGATGTTTATTGAATGAATGTCAGCGAGTGAATGAATGCATGCATGAGTGAGTGAAGTATTTGGAGGACTCTCTGGGGAGGGAATGAGACACAGGCTCCAGGCCAGCCAGAAACTCAGGGTTTTTACACCCTTTCTATTGGAGTCTAGAAACCACTCTGCAAACTGTGGGGATTATGAGTTCCATTCTACTGATGGGGAAAACTGAGGCCCAGAGAGAGCCAGGGCCTCTCCCAAGGTCATGCAGCTGGAAAGAGGCCCGAGTTGGGACCGGAACTCTGATCTGACCATGTTCCTCGCCCTCACATTGTAGGTGAGGAAGGTTAGGCCCAGAGTGGGGAAGGGATTCAGCCAAGGTCACACGGCAAGGAAACAGCAGGCAGCGTTTGTGGGGTCCTTCCTAGTCCCTTGTAAACTGAGGAAACTCAGCCCCTCCAGCCTCGGAGCCAGGCCAGCCAAGTGTGCTGCTCCTCCCTCCTCCCCTGCCCTCCAGCTCCCCCAGGTCTGCACCAGGATCCCTGTGCCAGTGGGTTTCCCCATCAACTTCACCAACTGGCAGCTCCAGGCCGCATGCTGGGGTCCTGGTGCCTGAGGCCCGGTACTTGGGGCAGCCCTCCTGCAACAGGTAGCGGGGAAAAGGGGACCCCTGGGACCCGAGCAAGCACAGGCCAGCCAGGCCCCTGGCAGGAGCCCAGGGCAGACACCAGGCAGCCCATTCCCCACCTGGCAGTGATCACCAGCTCCCGTTGTAATCATTAGAACTATTAGAAGGAAACGTTCGCTTGAAGCAAATGTCAGGCGCCGAGTTGTGCTTTGTAAACGCTCACAATTAATGCCAATCAGGGCCGGAAAAAAGCCGGCCCGGAATCCTGTCTGTTTCATCTCATTTGTCAGCTGGTGCCGCTCCGTGTTGCACATTTTCATACAATTGCTATAAACATAAAAGGGAAACTCCACAGTGTTCCCGGGCGCCCGGATGGTGCACGCCGGCTTAATTACTTGGGATTCTGCTGTTCACTTGGCCGCCCCGCGCCCATGGAAGGGAGAAAGGGGCACTTTGTGTTGGCAGGATGCGGGCTCCTGGGGGTCAGCCAGGGAGATGGGTCAGGCGCCCGGCCCGGGTCTCCGGCCATACCCTTCACAGGCTGAGGATGACTGTGAAGCAAGGAAAAAAAAAAAAAAAACGCCTAAAATACGTCTGCAAAATCCTCAAGGAGAAAAGAGGGGCTCAGTGTTCACCAGACTTTGGCTTTGAATCCCATCTCCTAGAATGATCCATCAGGTTTACTGCCCTCCCCCTGCATGCCAGGCCCTGTGCCACTTGCCAGCCGGGCCTCAGTTTCCCCACCTGTGAGTTGGGGGTCATAGCCCAGTAGGTCGGGATTTCAGGCTGGCTGGGGCCAAGCTCCGGGCTGCAGGCATGAAGTAGGCTTTTTCTCATTTAGTTGTTACATGGACCCTTTGAGGGTGGGCTGCTCTTCTTAGCAACAGGGAGTGTGAGGCCCGGAGTCTCACAGCCAGAAGTGGTGGAGCCAGGATTGCTGGACTCCAGAGCCCACCCTGCTGTGCCCTCCCAGGGTAACTGTAGGGTCAGAAGGAGATGATGGAGCTAAAAGTCCCAGCACACAGTAGGTGTTTTCATAAACAGTAGCTGCTGTCATCCCACTGCCTGCAGATGGGCCAGGGGTAGTAAGGGGCTCAGGCCCAGGCCTGAGGGACAGCACCAAAAGACATAGACCTTGCTGGATGGAGGTAGTGAGGGGAGTGGTCTATAGGGGGCTGCTGCCTGCCGCCCCCTCCCGCAGTTGCCTCTGACCTGCCTCGGAGGTGCTGGGTGCTAACTGCATGCCAGGCCCGTATACCTAACCAAACCCTCCACTGCCCAGAAAGCTGGGCAGGTTGTCATCATTGCCTCCATTGTACAGATGAGAAAACTGAGGTCCAAACTGATCTAGGGCTGCAGAGCTAGGAGGTGGGGAAGCTGGAGCCAGATTCAGGTTTAGCCACTCCAAAGCCCTTCTCATGCCTTTCCAGCCCCCTCCCCATCAGTGGCCTGGATGTGAGGCCTGGCCAACTCTACGAACCCTCCCCAGGACCCTTTTGAGCTCTCTAGCTCTCTGTGGATGGGGTCTTCTGAGGCCAGGCTGGCTCGGCAGGGACACACCGGCCTTTGTGTAGGCTTGGGCAGGCTTGGGCCAGGCGGGGCAGCCAGTGGAGTGGGGAGAGGCGGTGCAGCCCAGCCGGCCAGGGACAAATGCTCAGAGCAGGAATAGAGGCTCCTTTGTGTGGTGCTCAGTGGGGGAGGGGGTGCTGCCAGCTGCCACCCTGTGTGACCGGGGAGGCCTGAATCCTCCACAGAGGCCTGCCGCCATCCCCAAGGGACTGGCCAGGGAGCCTGTCATCTTCTCCCTGCCACCTCCTTCCACCAGTATTTGCCTGCCTCTTGTTTTCTGGGGGCCCCGGCTGCTAGAGGAGCCAAGGGCAGCCATTAACCTGGTTTGCCATGGGCCTACTGTGCGCCAGCACTGGGCCAGACACTCCACCATCCCTGCAGGTCAAGGGCAATAGTCCCACTTACAGGTGAAGACACTGAGGCTCAGGACAGGCCACTTGTCATAGTCACACAGCTGGTCCTGGGGCCAGGATTTGGCCGACTTCAAAGCCTTTTCTTCCCATGGAGTTGCCTTTTGGGCCTAGACCCAGAGCTGCAATTTGAGGTGCCGCCTCAGTTGCCGGGGTGGCCTGAGGAAGGCTGCTGGCTGTCTCTGTTGCCTGGGCAACAGGGTACCAGGCGTCCATTCCATCCCCATCCTGGCCAGGCTCTGGGCTAGCAGCTGCAGCTTTAGTGGAGACCAAGCCCAGGACCTGTTGAGGGCTGCCTTACCCATTAAACCTTCTCTGAGCTTTGATCCCCTTGGCTTAAAAATGAGAATGAAATAGAATCCACCCCTGGGAGCATCAGGGTTGCTGGGCCAGGGGGCAGGTAATGTGCCAAGCTCAGTGCCTGCACGTACTCAGGCTGCACAAACGTGGCCTGGGGTGTCCCGGCACCCCTACCACCTCCTGGGAGAGGTGAGAGGACAAGGCAGTGGGTGGGTGGCAGGGATGTGAGGGTAACTCTTAGGAGCACAAGCACATGGCAGGGATTGGCTCACTGTGTCCCTGCCGTAGCCCCATTTTGCAGGTAAGCAGACTGAGGCTCAGATAGCTGAAGTGGCTTGTCCAGGGTCCCAGGGCCCTAAGGAGCCCAGGAACACAGGGGAGGTAGCTTCCCAGAAAGCCCAGCTCTTAGTGTTTTTCTGACCCGCACCTGGCCTGCAGCCACTGACCAAGTCCCGTCTGTGATACCAGCCCTGTGGGAGGCCCAGAACCACCCACAGGAAGCCCCCAAAGGCCACTTGGCTTCCCATGGCGTAGTCCAGCAACCTGGGACCAGCTTGCATCCACCAGGTCGTTCCCTGCTCCGTGCCTTTGCTCAGGCCGGGGCTCCCAGGAAGCCCCGGGAGCGCCTTCCCCACCCCACGCTCGTGCGGGCACACTCCTGCCTTCTCTTCAGGGGTGGCTCCAACTCTCCTCTTCCCTAAAGGGCTCCAAGTCCCTCCTCTGGGCCTGTACCCTGCTCACCAATGCCACAGCCCCAAGCCTCTTTCTCCAAACTCTCCGTCCACAGTGTGGCATGTAGTAGGCCTTCAGTGAAGTCTAAACAAAGATGCAGCCCTGGCCATCAGGACCAGGTCCCTGCCTAGCCTAGTGGAAGAAACAGATACAAACAGATCAGTGACAAGGCTGCATGTCTGGGGATGGGGTCAAGTGCAGGACATCCGAGGAGCAGGCAGGTTCCACCCCAGCTCTCCCTCCTCTACCCAAGGGAGCCAACACTTCCAAGCCCTTACTATGCTCCTGAAAGCTCGGCCATCTCGGTTTAATCCTCCCAGGGCGAGGCAGGGGTTTACGGATGAGACAGGAGGCTCAGGAAGACAGATGCCGGCTGAGGTCACACAGCTTCTGTGGGCAGAGCCTCTGTTGGAGGCTTGGACCATCCGATCCCAAAGCCTGTGCCCTGCTCCCGGGTGGAAAACTCAGGTACCCACGTTGGCCAACCAGGTGACACAGTGAACAAAGCAGCTGCCACTGGGCCTCGTGGGAACGTGGGCTCCAGAGCTGCCAGCTCTAGTTTGTTTTCAAGAGAAACCAGACAATGAGAATTTTAGATGGAATTTTAGTTCTTTCCTTTTCAATACTGGCAACCATGTCACAATTTCTTTTTACTTCAACAAACAGAGCACAGAAAAGATGTTTGTGGGCAGGATTTGTACCCTTCACTGATGTGGTGTTGTCTGGGTGGCGGGAATGATGGGGCTCCCAGGATGTCTTGCCTTCCCCATCCCCGGCCAACAAGAGTCCCCAGAACCCAGTGGCAGCTCCACGCACCCCTGAAGGCACCCCCAGCCGCCGCCTTCACTGCCGGAGGCAGGAGGCAGGGCCCGAGCCCCACGAGGGCACCATCCAAACAGCTATAATCAGCGCCTCGCCAAGACTTCCAACTCACCCAATTATCCTGCGAGAGAAAAAAAACCACAAAATGAAAACAAATTAACATGTTTGCATAGAAACCGCTGCAGCAACACACACAGCCACGCACACGCACGTGCTGGCGCATGCCCCGGCGAGGCTGGGAGACACCGCTGCCACCCCTCCCCAGGCCTGGCACCCACCTGGCAGGGCCGGGCCGGGCCAGGCTGAGCCCACGGCCCGGGGCCAAAATGTGCCCTAGGCCCAGCGACCTGACTGTCCCCACACCTGGCAGGGCACTGTCTTAAGTCCACTGGCTTTCACGTTCTTCACTTTTTTGTTTTCTTTTCCAATTTAATAAATGCATGAAATTCATCGTATGCCAAAATTCAGCCTCACTGATCTGAACCCCTTTCTTCAGATGGGGAAGCTGAAGCACGTGGAGGTTAGTTGACCTGCCCAAGGCTGCACAGCTGGAGAGGAAGAGCTGGGGTTTGAACCTAGAGGGATCAGCTCTGGAGTCCTTGCCCACCCCTGCCCAGCGCGCTGTCTCGTTCCGAGGGCTATGTGGGTGTGGTGGTCAGGATCGCAGAGCCACGTGGAGACGAGTTCAGATCCCTGATCCGTCGGTCCCTCACTGGATGGCTTTGGGCAAGTGACTTGGCCCTCTCTGTGCCTCAGTTTCCCCTCCTGGAAGACTGGGATAATAACGGTCCCTTCTGCGGGGAGGTTAGGAGATTCGGTAGGTGAATGACTGCAAAGTACTACCTCTGGCACCTGCCCACGGGGTGGGGTCCTTCCCAGCCCCACACCGTTCAGTTGGCCCTCCAAGGCCTGGCTTGTCAGAGGAGCCCCTGTTGGGGGCCTTTGGGCTCCGAGCCAGGCGCTGCCCTTGCTCCCGGAGCACACAGTCAAGGGGCTCAGGGGCCCTCCCTGCTGGGAAGCTGCTCGTCCTGGGAATGAGCCCTCTCCTGCGGGCTCCTGCGAAGCTCCGTCTGACCCAGGGTTGGGATTGCAGGGCGTGCGCCTGATCCTCCCTGCTGTGTCTGATTCTTCTTCAGGTCCTCGCAGCCTGGCGCACAGCTGGCGCTCAGGCAAGGCTCTGTGACTGGAGCCATCCCCTCGCTCCCACCCCCACCTGGGCATCTCTGGGGCTTGGCCCTGGGAGTTGAAGGAGAAACTGTGCTGGAAGGACTTGGGGCTTAAGATCTTGGGGCTCAAGGGTCCCCAGGCCAGGGCTGCGGACGCCTCCCCAGCCCCCTCCCCCTGCCCTGCAGGACCACAGACAAATCCCTTCACCTCCGCAAGCCCCTTGCGTTCATCTCTGGTCCATGATGGTGAAAGCTGAGGGTGGACATCGCCAGCACGATGGGCACCTAGCGGGCAGTGGATTTGAAGTTGCTAAGAGGGCAACAGAGTAGCCTCTGCCCCCGATCGAGTGACAGTACTTGATCACCCGGCTTAGTCCTCACCACGACTGGGTGAGGGAGGGGAGGTTTCTAGCCCCATTTTTCAGATGGAGAAACTGAGGCCCCAAGGAACTCAGACTCAAGGGAGTCCCACTGGTAAGTGGCAGGGCTGGGGTACAAACACAGCAGTTCTGGGTTTGCGCTTTAGCCGCGGTGCTGTTTGGCCCTTCCTGGATGCCTCCGGTCCGGGGTGAAGGGGGCAGTGTCTGGCAGGTCTGGACAGTGAGGACCAGCAGGCCGCCGTCCTGGTGGTGGTGGTGGAGGGTTAACTTCATTGACCTCAGGTTATTTGGCATCAGCTTCGGCCTACAGTCACGCCCACCACTCAGGGCCATGGTGGCCCCCTGAGGGCGGTGGCCCCCTGAGGGCGGTGACCCAGTGCCCCCCCCCAGGGGTGGCTGGTGGGACATTGGGTGCCCACTTGGAATCCCAGCCCTCCCTTGGCATGGCCCTGCCACAGGCCTGAGGGTCCAGCAGACGCAGCTTCATGCCCCCACCCCACCAGCTGGCCTCAGACAAACCCTTGTCCTGTGTCCCCCGGGAGCGTGGGAGGCATGGCTGTGCCCGCACCTCTCAGGATGGGCTCAAGCTTGGGACGTGGCGTCAGCACGTGGTCGCTGCCGGCTGAAGCAGCCCCTTGCTCAGACCTGTGAGGAAGCAGCCCTACCCCTCTTCCAGAGGATTCCCAGCCCTCGCGCCTCCGGGACACAGCTTGGGATGGGACTTGCGTGGCCCCCCACCCGACGTGCCGCTCACCCACCTGCGTTGACAAACACCCACTCGGTTCTCTGGGGTCCCGGGTGTTCCAGACGTGCAGAGGGGTGTGTTGGATTGAAGTGGTAAACTGCGCAGTGCAACAAGGAGGGGAGAGACCCCAGGGGCCAGGGCAGATGACCAGAGAGGAGAGCTGTGAGCCCGGGCATGCAGGGAGTGTTCGGGAAAGAAAGGCCTCAGTGTATCCTCTGTTCAGTGCGGATTTATTGAGCATCTGCTTTGTGCCTGGCCTCAGAGTGGGAAGACTAGAGCTGGGTCTGTGAGGCCCCAGGCTCGGCCGCCTCCCGGCTGTGCACCCCTGGGCAAGCCAGGCAGTCTCTCTGGACCCAGCCTCCTGCCAGGGGGCTGTGGAGAGGGTCAAGGTGGGACGACATTCAGTACGAGGTGGTTGAGAGCCAGGGAGTTCCACCCTCAGAGGTTCAAACCCCTGCCCTGCCCCACCCCTTGGGGTTAGGTGGGAGCCGCTTCGGTGGCTGTGTGTGGAGGGGGCATGGCCCCTGGCTCTGAGAGCAGAAGCTGGAGGCCGGTGGGGTACAAGAAGCAGGGAGAAAGTTCTTTTTCCTCCCCTATGACAAAAGTAATATTTCTCTTTTAGTGTTTGGAAATGACAAGTCTGATCAAGAAAAATTTGGCCATCATCCAGCTGCCCAGAGCTGGGGACTTGGTCTCACGCTGGGGCCATCCTTCCCAGGTGTAGGGCACTTGGGGAGGGTCTGGTCTTGCGTGGCATGAACGGCCGTCCTGGTCAATCAGACCTCACGTGAGTCGGTGCAGGGACACGGCCAAGTCTCGCCTGGGCCCCGCACCGATCGGCACGTTCGGGCCTGGGCTTCTGGAGCCACCTGCCCGCTCGCCTGCCCACCCGGCAGCCCATTGTCTGGCGTGTAGGGGCCGGAGCAGACGTTGTTCTGCACACATCTGATCCCGTCTTTTCCACATCAGATCATTTGTAACCGTCACCAGGCGATCGGCCCCGTCGCTGATTCAATCTCGGCTTTGTGCTGTCACAGCCGTTTTTCTGCGCCGGGCTGATTTTGAAAGGAGGCCCATCTTCTGGGCCCGCTTTTCAGAAGCAGGGGGAGGGGGGGGTCTTTATGTGTGCGTGTGTGTGTGCACGTCCCCCCCACATGTGCGCGCACACACACACAGGCCTCTGCCTCTCGTCACTGAGAGTAGAATTTGGAATGAGGCAGGCAGACGAGGGCCCCAGGCTGCCACCTCCACCCCCCACCACCTGCTCACCCTGAGTACCTACTGTGTGCCCCAGTGTGCAAACACAGCAGAGTCTGTGCTCCCGTACAGGAGGTAGATGCTAAACCATTCCTCAGTAAGATCATTTCAGAGTGGTAATGACAGTGAAGGAGCTGCAGTGGTGACAGGATAGTGGCCGGGGCAGAGCGTTGCCAGCTTAGACAGAGTGATCAAGGAGGGCCTCTTGGCGGAGGTGATGTTTGAGTTGAGGTGTGAACGAGGGGACGGAGCTGGCACAGAGAGTGCCACCCCATCTGAACTGAGATGTCTTCTACGTGTGAAATCCACCCCAGATTTCAAAAACTTACTATGGAAAGAAGGTCATAAAATACCGCATTAGTAATTTTTGAATACTGCTTCCATGTTGAAGTAATACTATTCTGGATATATGGGATTAAATAAACTATATTATTAAACATAATTCCCCCTGTGGGTACTAGAAAATTTATAATGACATTGTATTTCTATAGGAGAGCACTGGATCTAGAGTATTTAGGTAGAGACAAAACTGTAATTGCAGAAGCCCTGGGGTGAGACCAGGGTCGGCCTGTGAGAGGACCAGGTGCACCAGGGGAGAGTGACAGAGTGGGCAAGGAGTGAGGAAGGGGTACGTGCAGGGCCGCGGAGGATATTGCTCGAAATGCCTTGGAGGCCAGCGGGGGAGTTTTGAGTGGGGAAGGCAGTGAGTTCCATATAGGAAAGCTCAGCCTGGCCCCTGCAGGGTGGAGTGTGGAGTGAAGGGGCCCGAGTGGAGGCCTGTAGGTGATGGGGCGCGTGGTGGCACCAGGGGCCTGTTGTAGAAGAGTGGTCCACAGGACCTGCTGGAAGCTGGGCTAGACCCGATATGCTTCCATCTGTCTGTCTCTCCACTCCTGGATTTCGATGCCTTCCCCTCCTCCTGTCTCTCTCCCCGCCCATCTCTACCCTCCTTGGCCGCTGTCTCCCTGTCAAGTCAGTGAATTTACAGCACCCCAGCTTTGTGTCCAGGGGGTCAGTGGTTGAAATCCCTTCCGAAAAGTTATTTTTAAGAAAACAGAAATGATGATATATTTACCATAGAAAAATTATAAATGCAGAGAAGCACAAAGAGGAGAAATCAGACTCCCCAGAGGCAGGGGAGGCTCCGGCCCAGCTGGGGTTTGAACCCAGGTGGTCTGGCCCCTGCACCCCAGCACTAAAATCATGGCGCCCTGTGGCCAGATGACACGGAGGGAGCTCCCCTACCAGAGAAGGGCTTAGGGACACTGCATCCCCAGCCTCGCTCACAGCAAGGGCAGAATGGGGAGACCTGGCCCACACAGAAGTGGGGTTTGCCTCTCAGGGGTTAATACTTTTATGTTCGTGCTCTTATTGGTCCCAAGTGCCCTGCCCTGTTCCCCCACCCCTGCCTGGAAGGCTCTACTGATTTCTGCCCCAGCCTGACCCCCAGAAGCATCTGTTGATCCTTGATTTAAAGACTAGCCCTCACCGGCCGCCCCCACCTAGGCTTTTCTCTCCTAAGCACTCCTGGCCGTTCCTGCCAGGGCCCAATCTTCCATCGTTCTTCCCCTCCCCCCAGGGTCTAAACCTCTTGCCCGGCTGGCCCAGGCCCACCTCTACCAGCCCCTCCCCCTCCTGAGGCCTCTGTTTCCTCACGGGTACACACACCATGGTAATCATCTCTCTCCTTCTCCCAGGCCTGGGGTGGGTTAAATGAGGTGATGTCTGTAAAGTGCTGAGCCCATGGGGAACACTAAAAATAAAAACGAGCTCCCATTATTGCTCTGAGTATTAGATTTTCTCCTTCTCCGTTGCTGGGTTAACCCTGAACTGTGGATGTAGGGACCTGGATAGGTGGGAGGATGGCTGGGCGCATCCAGCCCTTCCTGGCTCTACAGTGGACCTTACCTGTGCCCTTTGCACACAATGTTTCTTCTTCCAGACCCCTTATCCCTAGAGTCATCGGGTAACGTGTTGCTCCTCTTGGAAGGGTCCATGCCCTCCTCCAAAAATACTGGGTTGGGCCTTTCTGCTGGGTTCCCCCCCACCCCGGCCCCCATTGTAGTGGCATCACAGCGCTGATGACGTCTGGTATTGATTACGGCTTCACCGCACGCCCCGCCCCCCACCCCCGCCCCACCCCTTTGCTGGAAGGTGACTGCCACTTTGTCATTGAAGAGCCAAGGCCAGAACCAGGAGAGGAACACATGACTGGTAGGATGGGACCCCCCCCCAGACTTCCCCCCTTGGGAGCTGGCTCTCAGAGAAGAAGGCTCTCAGGGAAACTGGCCAGGGGTTCTGAGACGTGGGGGCTTTGCTCTCCAACCAGGGCTTCCCGAAGGTTCACTTTCATGCGAATGAGCCCCGCATTCACTCCCTAGGTACTGTGGTGGGGGCCTCTGGGATAGAGCCAGCCAGGCCTGCTGCTGGTGGCAGTGACTGCCCATCTCACCCCATCACTGATGGGACGGCTTTTGAGCCTTTGTGAGCCCCCCACCTACCCATGCACCCAGCACCTGCTCTTAGCCTCTCCTTGCCCTGACCCAGCACGTGTCCACAGACAGCGGCTCTCCCCACCTTGAGGTTTGGGGGACCCTGCCGCTGTCCCCTCTGTCCTGGTGACCCTGCCAGGCCAGGACAGGATGCTCTCGGTCTTCTCCAGCAACCCAGAGCTGCTTCAGGTTCTCCATACTCACTGATTTCTTTCAGGTCTCCAAAAGCTTGTCTGTGTAGCTCTCTGCTTGGGACCCCCTCCCCCTTGCCTTGTTCACTTGGCTGTTTCCTACTTACCTGTCGATAATCATCATAAATGATACTAGTAATGGCTACCACTTAGGGAGTTACTACTGTGACCCTAGCACTTTCTTCGTACTAAGCTGTGGTAAGGAATTAACTCCTTTTTCAGACGAGGAAACTGAGGCTCAGAGAGATGGAGGCATTTGCCCAAGGCCAGACTTAATGGATAAAGCTGGGATTTAGTTAAGAGACAAAGCTCAGGCATCTGGCTCTGAAGCCTGGGACACAATACTGTCACCCTCCTTATGAGGCAGGGGGGCTGCCCCTTTGTCTTGACAGCCCCCAAGCTAGGTAGGTCGGCTCCATCAAGGGTACACTTGTCACCCTGCCTTGTAATCGCCCCTCTGACGCGCACACCCCTCTCCTGGCATCTGCCTCAGCATCTAGCACAGGACCTGGCACGTAGTAGGTGCTTAATTTGTCCCGTGGTCATCTCTGTAGGTTGGAGTGCTGCCCAGGGCAGATCACGTCAAGGTAGTTCCCATGGCGACCGACAGCTAGGCTCCCAGGCTCCGCCCCGCCCCTTTTTCCAGGGTGCCTGAGCTGGGAGCTGGCCATGGTGCTGAACGGCCTGGGGACCGCCGCCCACCCCAGCCCGCAGCCCTGTGTCCCAGTCGGATACGTCCTGAGCCCCGCCTTGCCCTAGCTCCCTGGGCCAACCTGTCGCTCATCCTCCCCTCGTGAGAGGGTTTCCTGAGGGCCTACTGTTCACAAGCACTGGTCATGGCACCGTGAACCCATGGAGAAGGGATCGGGGAGAGCCGCTCGGGGCACTCCAGTTATTCATCAAACATTTATCGGGCATCTCGTGTGTCTCCAAGAAGCCTTTGAGGAACCTGGGCTTCAGGTGAATGCTGAGTAGAATTTCAAGGGCTTCACGCAGAAGGGGCTGCATGGGCAAAGGCTTGCAAGTGTGCAGGTGAGAGGCATGTCTTGAGGGATGCCTGCCTCTGGACTCTGCTGCCCGCCATCCAGAACTCGTGGCTGGTGGTTCACTCTTTGACCTCCCCTGCAGCCCAGAGCCACCAGCATCTGTGGCTCCAGTGGTCTGCCCAGGGTAGGGCCCAGACAAGGTGCTAGAAACTATGAGTGAGGATTAAATGGAGGGGTGCTGTCCCCCAGGCAGGAGGCTGGCATCTCTGTCCTAGGAACAGAGGGAGCCAGGTTTTGCTCAGTGGCCAGATTCGCATTTTAGAGAGACCTCGAGCCTCTGGGGGTGGGGATCGATGCAGTGGTAATACTTGGCAGTAGATGAGGCCTCCTCTGGAAGGGGCCAGTGCCCTCCCCCTCCCCCAACCTTAAAAAAAAGAAAGTGAAACTCCCCTTTCTGGTGCTGCAGCCCAAATGGCAGTGGGAAATAATCACTTTTCACAGGCCCCTTTATCCACAGCCAAGCCCTGCGCCAGTTTAATCAGCAGTGCCAGTGTGACCTGGAGATTCCCGGGCTTGAGAGATCAGGAGAGGGGTTAAAGAAAATTACCCTGCCTCCTCCATGCTAATGCAATCTCTAACCAGATCTGCCTAGCCGCAGCTCAAATTGCTTTTTAGATTAACATTTAATTATTAACAGGGTCCCCTGGAAGGCCTCGGGCTCGGGCTTGGAACGGGAATGGGGGAGGGAGCAGCAGGAGGGGGTGGGGGAGGGCTTCTACTCTGGCTGCCTTGCGGAGAGAGTTGGGGCGGGTTGGAAGGGGTAGGGGAGAATGGGGTCAGGAAGGGAGTGAGAAAGGAGACAGCAGGGAGGAAGAAGGGAAGCGTCAGGATAGGAAGGCAGATGGAGTGAGCGACAGCCATAGAGACAGGAGTGAAGGACAGACAGTGGATCCACCCATCGTGGGGGAAGGGTTGTGCACCCAGGTTCCCTATGGCACTCTCGGGCAAGGGCCCCTCCACCCTTCTCTCCTGGCCAAGGGCAGGCAAACCCTGCCCCTTGTGGTTTAGGGGGCCCTGAGCTTTCTGAGTATTTGTGCTGGCCTGGCTCATGGTGGTGGGGACCCATCCAGAGAAGGATGCCGGTACTCAGGGCCACACAGCCAGGATCCGACCCAGCTCTTCCAGGCTCTCCATCCAATGCTCATTCCCCTCCCCAGGCCCTTGGCCTTCTGCCTCTACTTCAAATTCTTCCCTGTATTTGGGGGCAGGCTCTGGGGCCAGGACAGGGTGAAGGAGAGCAAGGCTTCAAGTGCAGCCCTGGGGATGGAGGTGAGAACTGGGGGGCGGGGGGGGGAACTCCTGCCCTCTCCCCGTGAAGGTTGTGAGGCCCTGGGAATAGCACGCTTCTCCTTCGCCTGTTTTTAGGGAACTCAGAGTCCCGACTGTCCACTCAGCACTTAACGTGCGGGTTTTACCAGCTTCCTGACTCAACATTCCAAATCCCTCAAGAGCAGACTACATCTAGAACCCACCCTATGTGGACTCAGCCCTGTGTCTTGCACACAGGTAGTGCACTGGATTGTGTTTGAAAACCACATGGTAACATCCCCTGAAAGGCCCTCCTATGATCAGCTGGGCCACTGCCCGTCAGGTTTCAGCAAGGGAAACTGAGACTCAGAGAAGGGCTGTCGCTTCCTAAAGGTCACTCAGCCAATCAGAACCCTGGTGCTTGCCCCCTGCCAGGCAGGTGCGACCCTAAGGCCTCCGGGGCTGGCCCTCTACTGTGAACTTCTAGTCCCGTTGGACGCAGGGAAGGCCTCACATGACCTTCTCCTCCAAGCCACAGCGGGTCTTTGGCCTTGAGTGGAGCCACAGAGGCCAGAGTAGGGAGCTCCAGGGAGGAGGGAAGGATGGGGGCTGGCAGCGGCACCGCTCATGGCCTTCACAGGGTCACAGCCTCCTCCTGCTGTGCAGCCCAAGTACGTCCCTGCATTCCACGTGCTCCAGGGCCAGCCCAGTCTGGTGAGGGGCAGACTGCTGACCTGCAGGATACATGGGGGAAAGTCCTGCCCACCTGCCACTTCAGAGCAATATTGGAGGCCGGAGGGAGAGGCCAGGGAAGTCCACTTTGAACAGGCTGGCCTTGGGAGTAGGCAGTCACTTCCGGTTGGATATTCTGTTTTGGCAGGATGTTCTCACCGATTTCCATACTCCCAGCGTATGGCATGGGGCTGGCCCCCAAAAGATGCTCAGGGAATGTTTGCTGCCTGAATGAATGAATGAGTGAATGAAGGGCTGGGTAAATGACAGCTGCCTTGAAACAGTTCCCTCCTGGAGGCAGGGCCTTGCTTTCGCCACCTCTGTACTGTTCTGCTCACGCAAGCCTCTCGCGTTGTCCTCCATGAGTGTTTATGGGATGAGTAGGTGGATTCCTGAGAGTCCCTCTTCCTCCTCTCCCTCCTCTCATCTCCCTCTCTGTGACCCCAGCCCCTCCTGGAGTAGAACCAAAGACTTGGGCACCGGGGAGAAGCAGGACTTTGCTTCTGGAGCCAGGGCTGGAGGCCGTACAGTGTGGAGCCGTGTTGACACCCTCGGGCTCTGCCACCCAAAAGCTGTGTGACCTTGGGCAGATTACTTCTGCTCTCTGTGACCATTTCCTAATCTGTGAAATGGGGCTAAAAACAGAACCCACCACAGCAGCTGCTAGGAGGATGCTGTGAGATACAACAGACAGGATGCACACGGGGCGTGGCACAGAGGAAGCATTCAGTCAATGTGCACTGCTACTATTAGCAGAAACACGCGTATTGTAATTTTCAAGCTCCCTGTTCCCACTGGCAGCGTGGGGGGTGGCTCCCCAACACCCTCTGCAGCCGGACAGGCTGGGAGAGATGACAAAAGGCGGGCAGGGCCAAAGGCCCCAATTCCCTGTTCTTTTAATAAAAATAAAGACAGCCTTTAGACATCCTTCTGCTGTGCATTGTTCTGCCAAGGCGAGCAGCACAGACTCAGTTCCTCCTCGGACTTGGAAAGTTCCTTCCTTTCTTTCCCCTCCCCTGTCACATTTTCTTTATCTAAAGCCTCAGCTATGAAAGGGCATATCGACAGCTGGGGGCGTTATCTGGTGGAGGGGACCTTTTCCTAGGGGTGCTTCCGAGATAAGGCGTCTTATCAGCCCCCACGTCAGGGACGGTGCCGAAGCATTCTAATCATTGAGGCTTGCGACATTTCCCCCCTCCCCCCTTTTTTATTATTAAAGTCACAAAAGACCTTGGGCTTATAAACAGCCCGATTTACTGATAGGGTTTCAGAATGAGCAGCGCTCCCAGGATGGTCCCTGGCTGGGGGAGTAATGAGCTGGGGCGGGGGCTCTGAGGGGCCGGCTTTCTGCAGATGGGATGATGCCAAGCGGGGGGCGGGGGGTGGGTCATGGGAAGATCATGAGTGTTTTAGGCACCTGCTCCAGTCCTGTCTCCAAGCTTGCTGTGTGACCTTGTGCAGGACGCTTGGCTTCTCTGGGCCTCTATCACTTCATCTGACAATAACTGATTCATTAATTTAGCCATTCATTCAACACCTATTTATAAAGTGATTACTCTTTGCCAGGCATTGGGGAGAAAGAGACAAATAAGACATGGTCCTTGCCCCTGAGAAACTCACAGTCCAGTGGAGAAAGACAGACATGAAAATTGGCAATTACAACTCTGTGTGATTAGGGCTGTGAGGGGGGATGCCCAGAGGAGGGGAGCCAGAGTCTGAGTTAAAATGGATCACGTGGCGGTGCTGTAGGCAGAGGGACCAGCACAGGCAAAGGTTTGGAGGTGGGAGGCTGCCAGGCTGGAGGGAGCGCTAGGAGGGAGCTAGGAGAGATGGGGGTGGGAGGCGGGGAGGACAGGTCATAGCGGCCTTGAGGGCCAGGTAAAGGAGGTTAGGCTCTACTCTGGGACCAGAGAGAATTTTTATGGCCAAAAACAGGGCTCTGTTTTGTTTGTCTTGTTTGCAGATGATGTGGATGATACCGAACTGGCCCCTGCCCACGTCCCACGCTGGAGCCGCCCACCTGCCCCAGCAGCAGGCACAGGGCTCCTGGGAGGATGGGCAGTGGGTTGGGGGGATTGGGGGTGTAGAGAGAGAAATCGCTCCTCTCCAAGTGAAGACAGCCTCTTAGGCTGCTGATCCTCCAGTGGCGAGGGATGAAATGATCCAGGTGGCTGCACCAGAAAAGCTGAGCTGAGGCCTTCACGTGGATACCGTCTCCTCTGGGGGCTCCTCTGTGGTCCCCTGGGCTGGGCCACGTGGCCGCTCAGCTCCCAGAGCTGCCCGGTCGTCCACCATCCGAGCACTCGGAAACCAGAGCCCTGCTGGGAGGGCAGCTGATGGGGTCTAGAGAGGCCCCAGAACAGGCAGCCTACCCCTCACCCGATTAGCACTGCAGTCCCAGCCTGCCCTTTTCAGCTGAAAAGCATGCTGGGGTGCGTGGCCCCTGGGGAGGGGGGGCGCTGGAGAGGGGCTGGGCTTCTGGGCCCCCAGCACCTGGTGAAAGGCCAGAGGTGGGGAGGACCTCCCAAAGTGGGGCTGGGCTTGGCCAGGACCCTGGAGAAAAATGACCTGGGAAGGATCATGGAAGCGCTATTACAAGGCCAGAGAGGGGCAGTAGCTCCCCTGGGGTCACACAGCAGGCACTGGGGCAGGGGAGGTCCCAGGCTTCCAGCCCAGGTTTCCTCCGTGTGCCAGGTGGCTGGCCTCCCTCCTTCCTGGCCCAGCGCTGCCCCAGCCTGTGGGGAGCAGTGCAGCCCAGTGGAGAGGGGGCAGGTTCACCCTGTCACTGTCTGCTGGGTGGCCCCGGGGAGGGTGCTGCCTCCCTCTGGCCTGGGTTTCCCCATCTGTGGAGGGAGAGTGGCTGCTGCTCTGGGCTGGAGCAGGGGGAGGGGCCGGGCTGCCAGGGTCAGCACAGGCCTCTTACCTTCCAGGTGGGCACATGATTGTGCGTGTCCGTGCACTTCCCGCGTATGCTGAGAGGTGCCAGAGGAGCGTGTCATTCGGGGTGGGCGAGGGTATGACAGGGTGTGCCCACCTTCAGGAAAACGTATGCAGCGAGCATGTCCGGGATGCATGTCCACGTGTCCCCAGGTGTCCAGGGGGGCCAGCTGCCCCCATGTGTACGGGTGTGTCCCAAAGGGCCCCAGCATGGCCCGCTCCCGCTGTCCGCGTCCCCAGGGAGCGGCGCCTCGTTCCCGCAGTCAAGGGCTTTCATCCCTGCAATAGCCCTACTTCATTCCCTTTTTAAACTGTATAATTTCTGCCTGATTGTAATGGCATATTTTAAAATTACCAGAAATCAAAGCCAGGAAGTGGATACCAGATCTTTCATTGCATCGCTGCATTAAGGCTGGCGACTGGGCGCGTGGCGCATGAGAACCACCGACCCTCCCCCATCCACCCCCACTTTCTCTCTCTTTTTTTTTTTTTTTCTGAGACAGTAATAGGAGAAAATTGGTTTTGAAACTGAATAAAAGTCCCTTTCAGAGTAAATCATTTCTTTCAGGCTACCTTTGCTGAAAGTAAAATAGAGCATAATGAAAGGTGGGTACGTGATTGTCTTTCATTTACCGGGAGTCCAGGACAGACAGGAGGCTGCACCCGTCTCGGGGAAATACAAGATTGGAATAATTGCGCCGTAACAAGGAGCTTGTTGTGAAATTAGTATCTTAAGAAAGTAGTGAAAAAAGGCTTTTCCTCATGAATACTTCATTATTAGAAGAAAGCGGCAGAATTTAGGGCTCCAGACACCTGTTTAGTGTTAAATAACTTCTCTTTCTTCCCCTTCAACACACCCTCCCCTCCGCTTTCTTCTTTTTTCAACCCAGCCCAGCTTGGTGGCTCAGGCCTTGGCAGTGGCGGTGGTATGGGAGCAGGACAGGGTGGGCATCAGTAGTGTCCAGGGTTGAGCCCGCCTTCTCCTTACCCTGACCCTGGCAGGAGACCTCCCACCCTCTCCCCATCCATCCAGGGCAGGCTGTGTCACCCTGCCCCTCGGGGGCTCTGGGTTCTCGGAAAAGTGGGTTCTGTGAAGATAAAGATGCTCGTTTCTGTGTGAATCTGGGTGAATGAGCACAGGTGGACCTGTGTGGAGCCACATCTGAGCTGCTGCCCATGGGGGACCTCGCCCCAGCCTGGCAGAGCTGCCCTGGGTGGCCCTGCCCTTTCCGTTCGGAATAGGGCACTCGGTCAGGGGGCCGTGATGGCCCTCGGGGCCTGGGCTCAGGGCTCAGCACAGGTCACCTCTGGTTCTCCCGGGGACACCATCCCGGGCATCTCCCCTCCAGGGGCGCTGTGAGAAGTCTCCAGGCCGGGGATGAGGGCAGACCATCACCTGAATAAGTGGGGACACCCATTCGCCCACTGGCCATTCCCGGGCACCCTTCCATGTTGGTTCCCAAGATGACCAGATGGGTCTTTGCCCTTGATGAGCTCAAGGCTGAAGGTTGGGGACGGGGAGGTTGGTACGGATTTGCTGGCAGGCGGTTACAAGAGAGCTGGAGGCCACCACTCTTGGAAGGATGGCCTGCTGGGGGAACACGAAGGGGGAGAGGGTCTGAGCAGGCCTGGGGGCGTCGGGAAGCCCCCTGGAGGAGGTGGCCCACACAGTGAGCAGGGCTGGGCGGGGAGGGGGGGAGGTGGGCACAGAGCAGCCCCGGTGACCAGCGCCTCCTCTCCCTCCTCACAGGGCCCCTGCCGCAGAGCGCGTCCCCCCCGCCGCGGGCCCCCAGCTCAGCCATGCTGGCCTGCCTGCAGAGGACCCAGAACGCCCCCGGCCAACACCTGGCCTGCCCGACAAAGAGCCTGGAGCTGCGCAAGTGTGAGTGACACGCCCTCCTTATGGCCCTAGCCCCACCCCTTCCTCTGCCCACCCCGCAGTCCACGGGGCTGCCTCTCTCCTGGACACACCAAGCTTTCCCCACCTCGGGCACTCGCAGGGCAGCTCCCAGGCGGGGAAAGCCGTCCACGCTCCGGCACATCTGCCCACCACCACCCTGCTTTGGACCGTCCGTGTTCTCCCAGGCCTTTGCCCAGGCTGTGCTGCCTCCCTGGGGCCCCTCCCCACTCCCTTGGTCTGGCTGACTCCCACTGGGTGTGACCTCCTCCCCAGGAGCCTTCTCTGACCACTACCAGCACCATGGCCCCGACCCCAGCACTTCTTCTGTGACCTGACTGTGTGTCCTGTCTCCCTCTGCATCAGCAGAGAGGATGACGGGGAAGCAAACACAGCCAGCCCTCGAACAATGTAGGTTTGAACTGTGCAGGTCCACTTACAGGTGGATCTCTTTCAGTAGTAAATAGTACAGTACTACAGGGTCCGTGGTTGGTTGAATCCGCAGATATGGAGGAATCGAGGATATGCGGGGCCAACTGTAAGTTATGCCTGAATTAACCACCACGTTGTTCAAAAGTTCACTGTAGTCCTGAATGGGATCCCAGCTTGCGGCCTGAATTGCTGGGTGATCTTGGGCATGTCTTTTCCCCCTCTGGGCCATTAGGGAGCTGGACTTGGTAACCTCCAAGGGTCTGTCCTCCTTTACCATCCAGGACAGGGCTCCCAAACCCTCTGATCTGATTATTTTTAACCACCATAGGTTGTTTGTTTGTTTTCCCCAAGTATTTAGACACATTTAAAAACGGAGAGGTTTGTATAAAAATCTGGATGTAGTGTGTCTCGAACACAAATCAGAGGATCTGGTAACATAAGCCTGTGTTCCTGTCCTGTAGCTATTGGTTAGAATGTAACTATTGCCTCTTTAAAGGGGACACCCATCTCCAGTTCACCACAGTCCCCACCCTTTCCTATTGCCTCTGTCCTATAGTGCAGGAGTGGTTGCCATTTACAGTGTTTACGTTGTTGCTTTTTGCTCTTTTAATATGTATTTTATCTTCAGACATGGTAATATACTCACGTGGTCCAGTATTCAAAAGGAATAAAGGGGTGTAGAGATAAAACTCCTCCTCTCCCCGCTGTTGTGTGTCCTCTCAGAAGACGTTTTATGCACATCCGAGCAAATGTGTGTATATACATATTTTATCCACTGTCCTACCCCTCACTTTTTCACTTAGCAGTATATCCTATATGTCAGCCTCTAAAGAGCTTCCTCATTCTTTTGCCATATAGTTTTTCATAGCACGGATGATCCATAATTTATTTGACCAGTCCCCTAAGAAGAACATACCCAACCTGTTGCCATTACAAGCAATGCAGCAACAAACTCTGTCACTGGGTATGTCACAAAGGTGTGAATAAAACTACAGCATAAATTTCTACAAGAAGAAATACTGGGTCGAAGGTATGTGCTTTTGTAATTTTGATGGATGTGGTTTGACTGACTTATCTCTTCATCTTCTTGATCTATTTTTCTCATTGGGTTTTGTCCTTATTAATTTATAGGAGCTCTTTGTATATGATGGAATTAGACTTCTGTCTGCCATATGAATTGCAGATGTTTCCCCCAAATTGTCATTTGTCTTTGATTCTGCCATGGACGAGTTTTTTGAAGTATGGCCTTTGGATTTTGTGTCATACTTAGAATGTCCTTTCTCATGCTGAGATTATTTTTAAAAATAAAAAAAAAGGTGTCCCCAGGGATTCTTCTAGTTCTTCTCTGGTTTAATTTTTAAAATATATGATCTTTGATTATTTGATAATTTATCTGGTGCAAAGTGTGGGGTATGGATGCAAGTGTATTCAAATATCAGTGCAATACTGTTTTCATTGTTGTAGCATTATAACACATTTAAACATTTTTAATGGCTTTATTGAGATATTATTCACGTACCATACAATCCACCCATTTGAAGTGTACCGTTCAGTGGTTTTAGTGTATTTACAGAACTTTGCATCCATCACCACAGTTCATTTTAGAGCATTTTAATCACCTCAGAAGAAATCCCTTACCCACTCCCTCATCCCCCTGGCTCCTCCCTTCTCTATAGATTCCCCTGTTTCGGACTTTGCTAGGAAGGGACTCATACAGTATGTGGCCTTTTGTGACTGGCTTCTTTCTCTCTGCATAGTGTTTCAAGGTTCATCCATGCTGTAAGCATGTGTATAAAACATTTTAATATTTGCTGGTGCTTCTTATTCACCATCCTCTTATGCAGAAATTCCTTGGCTGTTCCATTAGTTTTCTGTCTGGACTGTAGAATCAACTTATCTAGGTAAGAACAAAATCCTGTTTGGGTTTTTACTGGGATTGCATGCAATTTATAAATTAGGAAGAAATGACATTTTTATGATGTCTTTCCCTCCAATAACATGATCTATACCTTTCTGTTTGTTCAGACTTTCTTTTATGTCCCTCAGGAATGTTTTAGTATTTTCTTCATTTAGATCTTACACATTTTTAAAGTTTCCTTCCTCTGGAAAGTTAATTTTTTTGTTGTTGATAAATTTATTTATTTTTATTTTTGGCTGCCTTGGGTCTTCGTTGCTGCACGTGGGCTCTCTCTAGTTGCGGCGAGCAGGGGCTACTCTTCATTACGGTACGCGGGCTTCCCATTGCGATGGCTTCTCCCATTGTGGAGCACGGGCTCTCGGCGCACGAGCTTCAGTAGTTGTGGCGGACGGGCTTAGTTGCTCCACGGCATGTGGGATCTTCCTGGACCAGGGCTCGAACCTGTGTCCCCTACATTGGCAGGCGGATTCTTAACCATTGCACCACCAGGGAAGCCCTTTGCAAGTTTTATACCTTGATTTCTTTGTCTTATTTATTAGTGTTGTCTACTATCCCTGGCACAGTGAAAAATAATAGTGGTGACAGTAGACATTCTTGCTTTGTCTTTGCCCTTGAGAAGCTTCTAGGATTTCCTCATTACACAGAATGCTGGTTTAGGGGCAGATATTTTATCAGGTTAAATAAGTGTCCATCTATTCCTATTTTATTGAGAACTTTAAAAATCAAGAATGGAATCTGAACTTTACCAAATGACTTTTCAATGTCTGTGAAACTGATCATATGGGTTTTTACTTTGTTCTTTTAATATGAATAATGATATAGATTTCTTTATATTGAACCATCCTTGCATTCCTGGTTGGTTCCCACGTGGTCATGATAAATATTACATTATAACATACCATAGAATTGGATTTTATATTTTGTTTAGGAGTTTTGCCTCAATTTCATCAGTGAGAATAGTCTTTAGTTTTCTTTTTTTGGAACAGTTTTTGTTGGGTTTTGCTATCAGTGTTACATTTGCTTCATAAAGGCAATGGAGGCTTTCCTTCTTCCTCTGTGCTTTATAACAGCTTAAGTAGAAGTGGATTATCTGTTCTTTAAAGATTGTTTGATCCTTCATGAAGCAGTCTGGGCTAGTGTATTTATTTGGGAGATGGAGGGCTGGGTAACTCTGAGATAATGTTCTCTATTTCTTCTGTAATGATTGATCTAATTGTTCTTGAATGAGTTTGGTAAATTATGTTTCTCTAGAAAAGTACCCATTTTGAATTTATTTGCATGAGGTTGCACAAAATAAATTCTTTTAAGTGATTACTTCACCCTTGTTTCTTATATTGTATATTTTGTGTGTGCTCCCCTCCGCATTTTCTTGATTAGGTTAGTTAGCTAATGAGGTTATCTACCCCCCTTTCCCAAAGAACCATCTTTAGGATCCATTTATTAGTAATTACCCTTTTCTGGTGCCTAATTCATTAATTTATGCATTTATCTTTATTAAAATCTTCTTCCTGCTTTCCTTTTTAAAAAATGTCTTGAGAGGCTTAAATCTTTATACTGCTAAACAAGAAAACAAGGAAAATTAAGGCTGTGAATTCTCTCAGCACTGCTTTAGCTGTATCCTGTAGGTTCTAGCATGTGTTTTTATTATCAGTATTTTCTAGATAACTTTACAACTTTGGCTTTGATTTCTTCTTCTTTGGCTTCAGGCTCATTTGAGTTCCATCTGTCCACCCAGGTAGTAGGTGCCTTTGTATTTTGTTATTTCCCGTTCTATTGCATTGTAATCAGAGAATGCTATCTATGATTTCTACTTTTTTGGACTTTAGTGAAGTTTTCTTTGTGATACAACCTCCGGTGATTTTTGTGACTTTTTATGGGAATTTGAAAAGATGTGGCTTTGTTTCCGGGATTCAGAGTTTGGTGTTAACCAGTTATATCTACCCTGTTAATTACATTAGTTAGGTCTTGTGTATCCAAGATGCAATGGAATTTAATGCACAGGTATTAGTACCTTAAATCTCCATAGTGAACTGCATCCTTCTTGGCTGTATTTAATACTTTTTGGCCTGGATTCAATCTTACCTATTAAGATGGTAACTGCCTATTAAGATGCTTTTTTAATTCACATTTTTCTTGAAACCTTTGCCAGTCCTTTTATTTCAACCTTTCTGAATTACTTTGTTTAGATGTGACTCATATAATATAGAGTTGAATTAAGCTTTGTGATCCAATCTGAATGCCTTTTAAAAAATTTTTAATAGAGTTTAGGCCATTTACATTTATTGATATAACAGATGTCTGGTATTAGTTCAGTCATGCTGTGCTTTGTTTTAATTGCTTTGAAAAGTCTTTCCCTGTGTGATCTAAGTTCTCTGCTTTGTGTACCTACTACTCATAGGGAAGGCTGCTGTTCTTGTTCTAGTGGTGTAGCATTAAATAATCCCCTAATTTTTTTATCTCTTTGTAACAGCATCTATTCCATCTACCCTAAAATGAACAAAATGATGAAATTAGTGTATTTCCTTTTTCTCCCTACAGCACTTTCTCAGCATTCACTTCATCCTTTTAAACCTCTATTAACTGACATCAGCTTTAAATATCTTTTGATCCCAGCTATTAAGAATGAGGACACCTGTGTACTTATACTACTGTTCCCCTCTTTCCCCATCCCCTCTCTTCTTAGTGATACCATTACTTTACTCCTAGGGCTTGTGATGTTAACATCTGGTTACATCACCACACTCCCACAGTTCTATCCATCTCAGTCTCCTAGATAAACAGGGTCCATGCTCATCACCAGTTCTTTTGCCTTATTTTTCCACCATCTGAAGTTGCCCTTTAGTCTATGGCTTAAGGCCTCCTGTGAACAACACTCCTGGAATTCCCGCACATTCAGAATGGTCTGTCGACTTTCTACTTGAATGAGCAAAAAAATAATTCCTGGGTCACTTTGTTTCCTTGAGGATTTTTGTAGACCTTGTTCTGTTCTTTTCTTATGTTGAATGTTGCCATGGAGAAGTTGAAGCCTGAGCCCTCCTCCTTTATATTTCATTTTGATCTTTCCACATCTTTCATGCCATTGCTTTACTAGCCTGTGTCTTGAGATTGACCCTTCAGAGTCTGTTTCTCCTGGAAACAGTCTGTGCCTTTCGACAGGCAGTTCCAAGGCTTGTATTATTTCACTTTCCTTCTTTTGGGGACTCTAGTTAAGCACAGATTGACTGTCTTTTGCCCATCTTCCCTATGTACCCTCTTCTAATTATGCCTTTCTGACTCCCTATTTCCCTTTCATTTTGATCACTTTTCATCCTGTTTTCTATGACTTTTTTTCTCCCTGTGCTCATTCCATTTCTCCTTTCATAGTAAGTTTTTTCCTCCTACTCTTTGCATTTCTGCGTTATGAAAACAGTTGCTTACTACATTGTTTCCTTCACAATGAAATATTTGGCCATAATCTTCATCTCTTCTGTGGCCACATTTTTCTGATGGGAAGTGTTTATTTGCCAACCATTACTTATAACTTGCCTTTCCTTCCCTTTTCTTATATATTTTGATTAGGTCCTGTGCTGGTTCAATTTTGATTACTTGCCTCTGGAGGGTATTTCCAGAAAGACAAGGGGGACCTAAGATGTTATATCAACATCCTCAGAACTGAAGGTCCTCTGAGGGTGTTCTTTCAGAGATAGGGGTTTACAGAATACATGTCTGCCTCATCAAAAATAGAACAATGACAGATAATCTGGAAGGGCCTTCGGTTCCAAGGAAAAATGTTTTTCATGCACAGCCCCCTTCCCTCCTTTACATGGCCTCCAGGGAGAACACGTTCTCTTTTATAAAATTGGATACTTCACTGAATAGATTGTCCGTGGCACATAATTCAGAAGGCATGAGAATTTACAGTGAAAAATAACTCTCCTTCCCAGAGGAAACCAGCATTAGCAGTTTCTTAAATACCCTCCTGAAAAATGTATGCACGTAGGAGGGGCAGTAAATACCTTTTATGTAAACATTTGCACCCCGACATACTTCTCAGCTCCTTGCCTTTTTTCTTACCGATGTGTCTTGGAGATTATTCCTCACCTGACAGAAAGAGTACCCTCGTATTCCATTGTACAGATGAATATAACATTTTAACCATCTCTCTGTTGATGGACATTTAGGTTGTTTCTAGTCTCTTGCTATTCTGAACGGTGCTGTAATGAACATCAACTTTGTACACGTACGTATATCTGTGCAAAAAATTCTTCCAGGGGCTTCCCTGGTGGCGCATTGGTTGGGGGTCCGCCTGCCGATGCAGGGAGCACGGGTTCGTGCCCCGGTCCGGGAGGATCCCGCGTGCCGCAGAGCGGCTAGGCCCGTGGGCCGTGGCCGCTGGGCCTGCGCGTTCGGAGCCTGTGCTCCGCAACGGGAGAGGCCAGAACAGAGGCCCGCATAACGCAAAAAAAAAAAAAAAAAAAAAAAAAAAATTCTTCCAGGGTGGGCTTGCTGGCTTAAAGGATCTGTGCATTTTAACCTCTGATTGCCACTGTCCAGGTGCCAGTGTTTCCTGCCTTGCCCTCTGCTGCCAACTGGCTGGAGATAAGGGCTGGGCACAATGACCTGGGCCGGTCCTTCCTTCCTGCCTCAAGGCCGGAACTAGAGAATGTGGAGGGCCACCAAGGATGTCCTGCTTCCCCTGCCCACTCAGACCCTTTGACATCTTTGCACTTATTGGAAAAGACACTGACTCTGCCTGTAACTGAAGAGCACAGGAGAGAGGGCGGCAAGAAGGGAGATAAGCAAATTGAATTGGGTGCCCTGCTGCCTGGTCAAGGCCTGGAAAGACTCCCGGGCATTCAGGCCTAGGCTGACCCTCTTGTCCCTGTGGCCCCCAGGCAGAACCGAGACAGGAAGGGCTGGCCCTGAGCTTTGTGACCAGACCTCGGGCTATGCTGTTTCTCACTAAGGGAGAAAGGTCTCGACTGGGCCACATGTAGCGTGACCTTGGATGAGTCAGTTGGCCTCCTGGGGCCTGCATTCTCCCTTCTGTAAAGCAAGGGGTCAGATCAGATGGACTTAAGAAGCCATCCAGCTCTGACCATCTGTGATAATAATGTCAAAAAACCGGTGGGGAGAAGACGTGGCCTGGTCTGAGCCCCCCCTCCCTCTTCTTCCTGTGAAATGGGATCAGCGCTGCCTGACTACACTGGGCTGCACGAGGACTGACCTCCACAAGCGCCCAGAACATAGTCAGTGAACCAGAAATGGCTGTTTACCTCTCTAGGACCTGAGGTCAGGCAGGTGGCCGAGCCGGGGGTACGGGCAGCCACGTGTCCAGGAGCTCAGGTGGCTGGCTGTTGTAGCCTGTTCCAGCTAACCGGAGAAAGTGACCTGGAGAAAAAGAAAGGGAAAAAGATGTGGCGGGAGGCAAAGTCCATCCCCCTTCCCTACCTCAGGCCTAAGATCTTGGGCTACTCCCAGCTGGGTAGAGTCCCTGGGTCCCAAACAGGACCCACCCATCCCTGGGACAGAAGCCTGTTCTCAGCTGCTCAGGACCGTGCCCCTAATAAATATTTGACTTTCTCATCATGGTTTTGATACACAAACTTTGAGTCACACGCCGCTAAAAGTATGGGCCAGGCAGAGAGGCACCATGGGGGCTTGGCTGGTGCAGGGGTAGACTCAGGGACCTGTCATCCAGGGAGGGAGGGGCCGTGGCAGCTACCCTAGGAGACTGGTGTGAGCGTCCAGCCTCGCTCTGCCGGACCCTGGGTGAGGGACGCAGCCTCTCTGTGCCTCAGGCTGGTCCTCTGAAGATGAGGATTGAGTGACTGCCCTGCTCTCTTCCCCAGGAGCCCCCAGGACACAGGCTTTGAGACCAGATGGCCTGGGGGGTCAAATCCTGGCTGTGCCCTGAATGGGACGTATGTGTGGTCTTGGGCAAATGACAGACTGGCCCTCTCTAGGCCTTAGTTTCCTCCGCTGTGATGTGGGAATAAGAAGAAAAGGAGAGAATCCCCAGGGCCTGGCAGCAGACTCAAACCCTTTACCTGCCCCCATCTCCCCCAGAGGGCAGGACCCCTTTCCCCACACCCATACCCACAAAGGGATAAGAGGTTCCCCAGCCCATCCCTTGCATCTTCACAGATGAAGCTTCTCTCCAACGCCCACCCCTCCTCACCTGACTCCTGCTCAACGCCCCCAACCCCAAAGGCTGGCGCCATTGCCCCTGTGGGCCGTAGCCCCACAAGCATTCCTGCAGGTGCAGCTGCTTCCACTAACACTAATAAAATAAGGAAGAAACAAAGCAATTTAAAATTCCAATAAAATTAAAAACCCACCGCTGGCCGCACCGCAGATTCAATTACAGAGCTGTTGCTGAGCACAGCCCCGGGGATGGAGGGATGGTCCAGGGCCACCCCCGCCTCGGAACCGAGCCCAGGAGAGGAGAGACGCTCAGAGGTGACAGCCAGGACAGGCCCGGATGGAGTTAGCCTCCTTTTACGATTGAATGAATAAAAATAAGCTCTTAGCAAACTAGGACGGCAGGCAACTTCCTTCTTCTATTACGGAGGATACAACCACAGTCCACCACAAACCAACCCAAGTGTTGATAAAATCAGAGGAGGACAGAGACCCAAATCACTGCCTTCCCACACTGTACAGAGGTCCTGGCCATCTCAGTAAGACAGGGGATAATAAATAACAAGTTTTAAAGATTAGAAAGAAGTCAGACTGTCTGCATAGAAACCTCAAGAGAACAAGAATTCAGCAAGATTTGCAGACAGAACATCAACATACAATACATAAAGTAGATAACCAACAAGGAGCTACTGTACAGCACAGGGAACTATACTCAATATCTTGTAATAACCTATAATAGAAAAGAATCTAAAAGAGAATATATATGTATATATATACACACACGCTAACTGAATCACTTTGCTGTACACCTGAAACTAACACAACATTGTAAATCAACTACATTTCAACAAAGTTTTTAAAAAATAAAAGTGGAATAATAGAAAAAAATTTAAAAAAAAAGAATATCAACATACAAATGCAGTTTCATTCCTCTACAGCAGAAGTGGGCAAACTTCTTCTGTAAAGAGCCGATATTCGGCCTCGCAGGCCACACAGTGTCTATTGTAACTACTCAGCTCTGCGGCATCGTGGTGTGAAAACTGCCACAGACGCACAGAAATGAGTGTGCATGGCTGGGTTCCAGGAAAATTTTATTTACAAAAGCAGGTTGCGCACCACATTTGGCCTGCAGATGGTAGTTTGCCAGCTCTGTATCTATAACAAAGAGTTGGAAAATGTGTATTACAAAAAGATACGATTTCACTTGGGGGTGGGGACAGTTTTACATGTATGGTAACAGGGACTATAGAACTCACCCATTAAAAGTATACTAGTGAATTCTTTTTAGCATAAATTCACAGTTGTCTAACCATCACCAATTATGAACTTCCAGACCATGTTCTCCTCACCCCCAAAAGAAACCCCATACCCAATAGCAGTCACTGCCCAGCTACCCCTCAGCCCCCTCACAGCCCTAGGCAACCACTAAACTACTTTGTCTCTCTAGATTTACCGACTTTGGATATTTCATATAAATGAAATCATGTCATACGTGGGCTTTTATGTATGGCTTTTTTAACTTAATGTTTTCAAGGTTCGTGTTGTAGCATGCATCAGTACTTCATCCTTATTAGTGCCGAATAATATCCCATTGTATGGACATGCCACGTTTTGTTTACCTACGTATCAACTGATGGACATTTGGGTCATCTCCACATTTTTGTTTACCTACGTATCAACTGACGGACATTTGGGTCATCTCCACATTTTTGGCAATTATGAATAATGCTACGAACATTTGTATATAATTTTCAGTGTGGGCGTATGTTTGCATTTCTCTTGCATATGCACCTAGGAGTGGAATTGCTGGGTCACATGGTAATTGTTTGCTTACGTTTTTGAGGACCTGCCAAATTGGTTTCCAAAGCAGCTGCGCCATTTGACATTCCCACCAGCAGTGTATGAGGGTTCCAGTGTCTCCACATCTTACCAAAACTTGTCATCTTTTTGATTCCAGCCATCCTAATGCAGATGAAGTGGTACCACTGTAGTTTTGATTTGCATTTCCCTAATGGCTAAGGATGTTGAGCATTTTTTTATGTGCACATAGGCCTTTGTATATCTTCTTTGAAGAAATGTCTATTCTGCTCTTTTGCCCATTTTTAAATTGGGCTTTTTATTAAGTTGTAAATGTTCTTTATATATTCTAGATACAAGTTCCTTATCAGATTCATGATTCACAAATATTTTCTCCCATTCTAGGGTTGCCTTTATCACTTTCTTCATGGTGTCCTTTGAAGTACAAAAGGTTTTAACTTTGATGAAGTAAAAATTTCTTTTTCCAAAAAAAAAAAAAAATTTTTTTTCACTTGTGCTTTCGGTGTTGTATCTAAAAAGGCTTTGCTAACCCTACATTAAGGAAGAAAATTTACTCCTGTTTTTGCCTAAGAGTTTTCTAATTTTAGCTCTTACTTTTAGGTCTGTGATCCATTTTGAGTTAACTTTTGTGTATGGTGTGAAGAAAGGTCCAGCTTCATTCTTTCACGTGTGGCTTATTCCAGCACCATTTGTTGAAGAAACCAATCTTTCCCTATTGAATTGTTTGGCTCCCTCGGCAAAAATCAGTTTACCATAAACGTGAGGGCTTATTTCTGGATTCTCAATTCTTTGGATCTACATGTTTTTCCTTATCCCAGTGCCACACTGTCATGATTACTGTAGCTTTGTAGTAAGTCAGGAAATCAGAAATTGTGAATCCTCCAACTTTGTTGTTTTTCGAGATTGTATTGGGTCTTCTGGGTCCCGTGAATTTTAGGATCAGCTTGTGAATTTCTGCAAAGAAGCCATCTGGGATTTTGATAGGGACTGTGTTGGATCTGTACAGCAGTGTAGGGAATATTATCATCTTGATATTAAGTCTTCTAATCCATGAATGTCTGATGTCTTTCCATTTATTTAAATCTTCTTTAATTTCTTTGAAAAAATTTTTTTTCAGATTGTAACTTTTGCTCTTTTGTTAAATTTACTTCTAAGTTTTATTTTTTGATGCTCTTGTATATGCAATCATTTTCTTAATTTTGTTTTGGACCGTTCATTGTGCATGTATAGAAATACAGTTGATTTCTGTACACTGATCCTGCAAACTTGCTGAACTTGTTTATTCTAATAGTTTTTTTAGTGAATTTCATAGGATTTTCTTTTTTTTTTTTGTAAGCTAATTTATTTATTTATTTTTGGCTGCATTGGGTCTTCATTGCGGTGCACGGGCTTCTCGTTGCAGTGACTTCTCTTGCTGAGGAGCACAGACTGTAGGCGCGCGGGCTTCAGTAGTGCCACATGGGCTCAGTAGTTGGCACGTGGGCTCAGTAGTTGTGGCTTGCAGGCTCTAGTGCGCAGGCTCAGTAGTTGTGGCACACAGGCTTAGTTGCTCCGCAGCATGTGGGATCTTCCTGGACCAGGGCTTGAACCCGTTTCCCCTGCATTGGCAGGCGGATTCTTAACCACTGAGCCATCAGGGAAGCCCTCATATGATTTTCTATGTGCAAGATTATGTCATCTATGAAAAGAGACAGTTTTATTTCTTGCTTTTTAATGTGAATGACTTTTTCTTGTCTAATCACCCTGGCTAGAATCTTTAGTACAATGTTGAATAGAAGTGGCAATCTTATTCCTAATTTTTGAGGGAAAGCATTCGGTCTTTTACCATTAAATGTGACATAATCTGTGGATTTTTCCTAAATACTCTTTCTCAAGTTGAGGAAGTTCCCTTCTATCCTAGTTTGTTGAATGTTTTATCATGAAGGTACCTTAGGTTACATCAGATGCTTTTTTGCATCCACTGAGATGACCATGTGGTAGTTGTCCTTTATTCTATCTATATGGTGTATTACATTGAGTTTTGGATGTTAAGCCAACTTTATATTCCTGGGATAAGTCCCACTTGGTCATGGTGTATAATGCTTTTTATATATTACTGGATTAAGTTTGCTAGTATTTTGTTGATTTCTGCATGTACAGTCATGGTATCCATGGGAGATTGGCTCCAAGACTCCCCCCTGCCCCCCGGCGATGGATACAAAAATCCACAGATATTCAAATCTCTTATATTGATACATAAAATGGCATAGTATTTGTGTATAATCTATGCATATCCTTTTTTCTTATTTTGGCCACACCGCATAGCCTGTGGGATCTTAGCTCCCCGACCAGGGACTGAACCCCGGCCCTCAGCAGTGAAAGCGTGGGGTTCTAACCACTGGACCACCAGGGAATTCCCCTGAATATACTTTAGCTCATCTCTAGATTACTTATACCTAGTACAATGTAAATACTATGTAAATACTTGTAAATATAATGTAAATGATATGTAGATAGTTGTAAATATGATGTAAATGCTATGAAAATAGTTGCTGGTGCACAGCAAATTCAAGTTTTGCTTTTTGGAATTTTTGGTCCTCGGTTGAATCCACGGATGCAGAACCTGTGGATACGGAGGACCAAGTACATATTCATAAGTGATATTAGTCTGTAGTTATTTTGTGGTGTCTTTGTCTGGTTTTGACATTAGGGTAATACTGGTCTCACAGAATTAGTTTGCAAGTGTTCCCTCCTAGCCTCTTTTTTAGAAGAGTTTGTGGAATAATTGGCATTAATTCTTCTTTAAATGTTCTATAGAATTCAACAGTGAAGCCTTCTAGGCCTGGGCTTTTCTTTGTGGGTAAATGTTTTGATCACTAATTTAATATCTTTATTTGTTATAGGTCTATTCAGATTTTCTATTTCTTCTTAAGTCAGTTTTGGTAGTTTGTGTCTATGTAGGAATTGTCCATTTTATCTAAGTTATGATACTATTACAATTTATTAAGGGACCTAAAATAAATTGATAAAAGAGGTAAATGACCTCTATGGAGAAAAATTTAAGTTTATATAATGACAGTTTTTAAAGACCAGAACAAACTTAGACATATGTCCTGTGCATGGACAGAGATTCAATATGGAAAAAATTCAATCCAATCCCTACATCCTGGCCATCCTGTGTATAACTTGAAAACCTGGTGTGGAAGTTGATAAGGAAAGAACAAAGGGCCAAGAATGGCCAAGGTGCTTTTGACGAAAAAGTATAAGGACCAGGGACTTCTCTGGTGGTCCAGTGGCTAAGAATCTGCCTTCCAATGCAGGGGACGATCCCTGGTCGGGCAACTAAGATCCCACATGCCGCCGGACAGCTAAGCCCGCACACCACAACCACTGAGCCCACGTGCTGCAACGAAAGATCCCGTGTGCCGCAACTAAGACCCAACTCAGCCAAATAAATATTAAAAAAAAAAAAAGAAGTATAAGGGCCAGTACTGCCATGGCTTAAGGCTGAAACCATGGGACTAACAAAGGGAAAGAGGGGACCAGGGGATGGAGCAGAGCATCTAGAAATAGATCCACACACTACCAGCTCCATCTAGGATGAATTGGGTCTTGCAGATCACTGGGGATGAATATGCAGTGCTGGGACGACTGGTTATACATATGGAGTAAATGACATTGGAGCCTTACCCAACACCATACATCAACAGGAATTCTAGGAAAAAGTCAAGATGAGCCCCCAGACTGAGAGAGGATGTCTTCAGCACTTAAAACGGACCAGTATCCTAAATAGAGAGCCACGATGTGGTGGCACAAAGACAGCAACGGGGAGGGGCAGGGAGCCAGTGGTGGGTGGGAGGGGGTGAGACTAAGGACTGGAGACAGAGACTGGAGGGGGGAGGGAAGGGATGGGGGGGTCAGACCAGCATGGATGTGGACGGAGACAGACAGGAGTAGGAAAATGGCCAAAAGGAGGGAGAGATGAGGCAGCAGTTCCAAAGGGCAAAGACAGCTGCCACGAAGACAGAGGGACAGGGACTTCCCTGGCGGTCCGGTGGTTAAGACTCCGAGCTTCCACAGCAGGGGGCGCAGGTTCAATCCCTGGACGGGGAACTAAGATCCCACATGCATCATGGCCAATGCAGCAGGGTGAGACGGGAACACAGGCAAAGCCCAGGGCGGGGGATGGACATTGCTGGGTCCTGGGAGAGAGTGAGGGGTGGGCTCCCAGAGACCGAGCCCAGTCAGGGAGAAGGCCAGGGAAACCGAGGTGCAGGAAAGTCAGACTGGGGAGGGACTGAAGTACTCCCAGACCTGCCTACAGGGAGGGACACCTTGGCCGCCGCAGGGCTCTAGCTGGGGCTCCAGCGGGGAAGGAGGATGTAGACACGGGTACGTGTGCCTGCGAACACCTGCCAGTCTCTGCATGTACAGGATGTCCCTGAATATCTGGGCACACGTGGCTCACGTGTGACCCTAGGCATCTGAGCATGTGTGTGAGCTTGGACATGTGTACACACACATGCCTAGAGAATGAGAGGACCCTTTGTGCGGCGCCCAATGACCACCACTACCTTGTACTGCCTGCTCTGGCACAGAAAGAGCTAGAAGGCAGGCAGCCAGCCTTCTCTGAGCACCACTATGTACCAGGCCTTCTGACACGCATCCTCTTGTTTAATCCGTCCCCTTAGGAGAAGTGGCGGCCGGGGAGCTGGGGCCACTCCCCTACCCCCAGCTGGTAGCTGGGGCACCTGGAGTGACACCCGGGCCTGACCTCCAAGGCCCTGGGGCTGCCACCGGGGCAGCGGGCTGGAGGCAGGTCAGGGTGGCTGGCCGCCGCCCTTCCCCTCCCTGCCTCCCTCCCAGCAGAGGCCAGAGAACAGCTGCGTCTGCCCCAGCCCAGCGCCTTCCCCTGCCCCCCTCCGGGACAGCCTCATTAGGGATTCTGCTGGTGCCACCAGCTGATTAGTGTCACGTTAATTGAGCATTCAGAAGGCTGCCACCTCCAAGGGCAGTGTCGGCAGCAAAGGGGAATGCGGATACGGGCTGCTCCTCCTGGGGGGCTGGGGCCAGGCCCCAGGCCCAGGGACCCCTCCTGTCCTGGACACCCCACCCCAGCCCCGTTTCAACACAGATCATGTCTAGTTCCTGAGCCTTAGGGAGGAGGTGATAGGCAAAATCTGTGACAACATAAGAAGGAAAAAAAACTCACCAAACACCTGCTGTGCTCCGGTGCCCGGCACACCTTTCATTCTCCCACCCCTCCTCTAGGAAGGCTACAGTTACCAATAGCCCCATTTTACAGTCAGAAAGTCTGAGGTCCACCAAGGGAACAACTTCGCTGGGGGCAGGGTTGGTGGGGACGTGCAGTGGCTCAGCAGGAAGCCGCACTCAGCTGCACAGGGACTGGCGTCTGGCTGGTAGGTGCCTGGGGGCACCTGGGGCTGCCACCCGGGCAGCACAGAGAAGCCCGGAGCATGGGAGCAGGAATCCTGGGCTGGGGTCCTGCCCTGGCCACCCCTCCCACCTCCACCTGCCCCCTGATGGGCAGGTACCACGTGCCTGCCCGTACAGAGTATCACGCTGACTTCGGCAACCCCCGATGCGCCCGCCCCTTCAGCCCCTTACAGACGAGAAACTGAGGCTCACGTCCAGCGGCTGCCCCAGGTCACCCCCAGCAAGTGGCTGAGCTGGGCGTCAAAAGGCCATGGCCTGCCTCCAGTCGGAATCCGAGCTGCTCACCTCTCCCCAGTCTCACCCCTCCAGCTTCCGGAAGGCAGAGTGCCACTGAGGCCCACTCTCCTGTCTCCCTGTGGCAACATTAAATCCCACTCAAAGGGCTGCTTTTAATTGGCTTAATGTACTTGTTAATAACTGCGTCTATTTAGCACACCTGTAAAAGGCCCATAACATTAACTTAACGACAGCGACGGCTCGCCTGCACCGCCAGCCAGCCAGGCAGTCTTTCGCATTTCCCGACAAGGCTTTCACAGGGGCCACGGCGGGGGGGCGGGCAGGGGCAGCCCAGTTCATGGGGGGAGATTCGCTAGACCCCGCACCGTCGTTCACGCAACGCTCCCGGGCACCTGCCACGGTTCCACACATTCTCTTAGGCATCAGGGTGCTGAGAAGGAGCAAGGCCTGCTCTCAGACAACTCCAAGTCCAGCCCAGGAGGCAAGCCAACAGCTACAGCAGGGGAGTGCTGGGGGCAGGCAGGGAAGGCTGCCCGGATGGGGGCCGGGGCCGTGTCTCAGCTGAGACCAGGGGGTGTAAGCAACACCTCTTCTTCATCCTCTCGGCACATAATTCAGGCACCTACTGCGTGCTGGGCACTGCATGGACAATTCCACCCCACCCCAGGTTCACCCTTCCAGATCAGGCACTGGAGGGGACCCAGAGATGGAGCACTTCTCCTCGGGGTGTGGGGCGGGGGAGACAGACGGACACAGACTAGACAAGCAGGGTGTCCAGGCCATCGGCATCAACCTGAGAGAACCGGTCCAGCCATGGTGTCCACGGTGCCCAGTGATTGAGAGCAGGGTCCCGGGGCACAGATGCCCGGGGCTCACATCCTGGCTCACAAATTGTTTCTCTGCCACCAGAGGTCTCAAACTGGCAGCCCACGAGCCACAACCTGCCCACCAGGTGTGTGGTGTGTCCTGCTGGTGTCTGAACACTGTTTCAAAAGAGAACACCTCTGGGGACTTCCCTGGGGGTCCAGTGGTTAAGACTCTGTGCTTCTAATGCAGAGGGGGCGCCGGTTCAGTCCCTGGTCAGGGAAGTAAGATCCCACATGCCGCGCAGCCAAAAAATATAAAACAAAAAACCAAAAGAGAACACCTCAGGGCAGGGCACGCCTTCCCCGCCCACCTCCGTCCTTGCCCCACCTGGGCTCTGGCTCCTTGGCAACCCATCTGTCTGCCAGCAGTCAGCAGACCACGCAGGGATTTGCGTCTGCAACCCTCACCGATGTCCTGTCCCTTGAATGCCTATCCTTCTCTTCTGGAACCCAGGGCCCACCTCCCAGGGCCTCCACAGGGCTGGCAGAGGGGCGAGGCCCGGGTGTTTGGGGCGATGCTGGACCCAGAGGTGGCACTTAACAGAGGGGGGCGGTCAGCATGTACAGGAGTCCCGGGGACACCGTGCAGGCATCCAGGGGCCTGTGGGGGGGCGCTGCAGAGGGAGGTCAAGGCCAGGTGGCCTGAATGCCACCCTGAGCAGCTAAGACTTCACGCAAATGGGGGGCTCACGGGAGGGTTTTGCAGAGAAAAGCAAGGCAGCTGGGGGCCTGGAGGCAGTGAAGGGGCTTCAGTGAATTCATCACCAATAACCTTGGCACCCACTGAAGGCAGGCACCCTCTCCAGTGCTCACAAAAACTCTCGAACGTCAGCAACAGCAGTATCATCCCCATTTTACACAAGAGAAAACCGAGGCTCAGAGAGGGCAGCGGCCTGCCTAGGGCCACACAGCCTGTGTGTGGCAGAGCTGGGATTTGACTGTGATTCCTTCTCAAAAGGCTGCCGACCACCCTCTGTGCTCTGCCCAGGAGCAGACGCTGCCCTATGACATGGGGAGCCGGGAAGCCTCAGGCTGCTCAAGGCCAAGGGCAGTGGAGGATGCTTTAAAGCAGACATCAAAGGCAGCACCCTGGGAAGAATGGGAGCCTGTGCCTGTCCCCCACCCTAAAGCAATACTCAGGTGTAGCTGGCCACCAGCAATTACAGAAAAGCACAGAGAAGAAATAAAATATGCCTCCTTCCCAGGCCAGCCCCTGTTGGCATCCAGGGCTTTTTTCCTTCAAGTGTTGGTTCGAGAGGGAAGGAGGAAGACACAGCCCCCTTTGTGACCTCTTTCCGCATCCCTGTACTGTACCCGCTTCCCGGCATCATCAGAGCCTTCCAACACCCTAAGCGTTAGTGCCCAGCGAGGTGTGTTTCTGCCAGGGGCCTCCTGGGTGCTCTGTCTCATAGGCACAGTCAGGCTGCTCCCGGGATGATTTCTTCCTGGTTCCCACCCAGTAGCCTTAGGGGTCCCATTAAAACCCACATCAGGTCATGTCCCTCCTCTGCTCCCAACCCTCCCCTGTGGAGCAAAGCCCAGGTCCTCTCAATGGCCCCAAGGCCCAGCCTATTTGCTCTGTGCGCCCCCTGCCTCTCCGGTCCATCTCCTGTGACCTTCCCCCACCGGCCCCGCTGCGCCCGGCGCACCCATCCACTCCCCTCAGCCTCTGCTGCCGGGACCACTCTCCCATCAGACGTCCACGCGGCTCACTCCCACACCGCAACCTCCTTCCGCGGTCCTGAAGAGCTGCTTTATCAGAGAAGCCTCTGCACTGACTGCCGTGTCCGAACGAGGCGCCCTTCCATCCCATCCCTCTCCGTCCCCCACGCCCTGCTGTCCCGATGACTACGGCTGCGTAACAAATCACCCCAAAGCTCAGCGGCCTCACACAGCTCTGTCGTAAGCTCAGGACTATGGACAGGGCACCATGGGGTTGGTGTCTCTGCTCCGTGATGTCGCTGGGAACGGGGCTGGGGTAGGGGGCCTTGCGGGAAGACCCGGGCTGGGGCTGGAATCTTCCGAAGGCCTGCTCCCTCACACATCGGGTGGTGGGTGCCGGCCGTCGGCTGAAACACCCACACATGGCCTCTCCACGTGGCCTGGGCTTCCCAGAACATGATGGCGGGGATGGACATGACTCCAGGGATGGATCTCCTGAGAGACAGATCCACCTGGAGCTCCAGGAGGCAGCCATACGCCCTCAGGACTGAGCCATGACAGTCACCAGTGCCACTTAGTGATAACCATGATAGTCACTCAGCGCCACTGAGCCACAATAGTCACCAGTCACCACGCGTTCTATTCAGTAGAATCGAGTCGCTTAGTTAGTTCATGTTTAAAGGAAAATTAGCCTCCGCTGTTTGTGGGAGGAACGCCAAAGAATTGTGGACATAAACTACGACACCTGCTCTCTCCTTGTTCGCGGGGCCTATCGCTGCCGGACGCATTACACGTTATTGTCTGTCTCCCCCGACTAGATGTCAACTCGGAGAGGGCGGGGACTTTGGTTTGCTTTGACCGCTGCTCGTCTCCAAGCCCAGGACAGTGCCTGCACATGGGAGGGCTCAGGAGACACCCAGGGGATGCGGGCTTGGGGGGAGGCGTCTCTCCATGGGGCTGTGTCTGGTTTAGTTCCTCCCAGGACCAACTCTCCCAAGTGTCGTGACTGGCGGTGAACAGGGGCTCCCAGGCTGGACGGGTCCTTCTAGCCACAGCCTCGTCATTCCTTCAACGCAACATTCCTGAGTTCCTACTCCATGTCCTGTGGGCAGTGGGGACAGCACTGAACAAGCCAGCTCAGGGAGCCCAGTCTGCTGGGGCAGCAGGACAAGCCCAGGGCAGTCAGAATCTGCCGTGGTGCCTGCGGCGATGCACTAGGCGCCGATGGAACCTTCGCTGGGGCGCCCTGGCCAACTCGGGGAACCAGGCAAGGTGGGCCCTGGGGCTCCCCAGGGGGCCCACAGGGCCATGGGTCCCCTCCTCTGCCCATTAACCCCGTGAGCGCTGCCCCCCACCCTTGCCACTGCATAGAAGCCTGCCACAGACAGCTGGCTGGCTGCTTCCTTCATGTGAGGCCTTTTTTGTGTCATGACGTTTGCCAAAATGGGGCTGTGCGATTGCACTGAACACTGGTGGTGGCGCCCACCTCCGGGGGAGGGTCAGGAGCCTTTGCCCAGCGGGACTCGGGGGCCCAGCCTGGCCCGGGTGGCCAGAGGACCCCCCCGCCCAAGCCAGGGCTACTGTATGCTGGTGGACAAGGCTGGGGTTGAGGCCCCCTGGGTGGCTCAGCAGAAAGCCCTTCAGGAACAAGGGAGACAGTAGAGGCCGCAGATGCAAAGACTCACAGGGGTGCAGCGATCGAGCCAGGTTTGGAACAGGGCGACCCTGGTACACGCCCACCCAGAGACAAGCACGTCCAGGGGAGGCCTGCCGAGGGCCGCCGGCCGGCAGTCTCCGGGAGCCGAGCGCAGCCATGAGAGCTGCCCGGCCGTGTGCCCTCTGATGGGTCACTTCCTGCCTCTCTGAGCCTCCGGGCTGACTCTATAGTCCCTCCCCAGGACTGTCCGCCTCCTAATTCTAAGGAGGAAGAGGGGGAGCCTCCTGAGTCTCCTGGCTTCAGCTGGGGCCTGCCTTGGGGTGCAGGTGAGGGGATGATGACATGGAAGGCAAATCGCAGCTCAGCCCCTCCCCGGCTGTGTTCTCGGGAAGCTTCCATCTCCTCCTCTGTAAAATGGGGGCCTGGATTAGTTAGCTACTGCTGTGTAGCAAGTTGCTCCAGAACTCAGTGGCTTAAAGCATCAGTGATCACGGACCGTCTCTCACGGTTTCCGTGGGTCAGGAGCTCAGGGGCCACCTAGCCAGTGGCTCCGCTCCGTGTCTCTCGTGAGGCTGCAGGCGGATGTTGGCAGGGGCTCTGGAGGCTTGGCCAGGGCTGGAAGACCTGCCCCCGGGAAGGCGCACGTGCCTCTATGGGGGCCTCCCCCTCGGCTGCTCCGGCATCCTCACAGGCGGCCGCTTCCTCAGAGCAAGTGATCCAAGAGGGGAGGAGGCCACAGAGCCTTCCACGACCCTGCCCTGCAAGTCACACTCCTTCACTTCCAGGGTATCTTACAGGTCACACAGGTCAGCCCCATGTGGAGTGGAAGGGCGTGAATACCAGGAGGTGAGAAACACTGGGGTCGGGGACAGATCTTGGAGGCTGCCTGCCAAGTGCCACAACTTGTCTGCTTCCTTATCTGTAAAATGGGACCACCTCCCACCTCTCGGAGCTGTCAGGTGCTCCAAACAAGAGGCATGGAGAAAAGCTGTAGGCAGGGGGCCTCACATATACTAAGCGCTCACCAAAGGACGGCCTCTGTGTCACGGCACCACGGTCGGCTCCAACAAAGTGGAGGGACCAACCCACCCTGGCTGAGCCCTGTTGACCAGCAGAGGGGCCAGATGGGCCCCTTCTTTCAATGGATGGAAACTAGTAACAGGCATTGCTCTTTTTTTTTCTTCTTCTTCTTAAGGTTTTAAGCACCTAATTTATTCCATCCATTAGATGGATTTTGTAGATTTAATCATTTTCACAGTTGGTGGCTCATTGGATACTCAAGATAAACTCCAAATGAAAGTATACGGGCGAGGACAAATGAGTTTTCACACCACAATGGCAGAAACTTGCTTGGGAAGAGAGTTTAAGAGGAACAAAAATACATACAGATATAATTTTTTTCCCCCGGCAGCCGCTTTTGCTGACTATAGTAGGTTACCACAGTTAATTTCACCAGTTTTGTTCATCTGTAAAATTGCATAAAAGTGACATTTTTGTGCTCATTATAGCAACTGCTGATTTATGGCTGGTAAATGAAGAGCTGGTCCCTTTTTTGCGGGACTCTCCGAGCGGCGCTAAGTGCCCATGAAATTGCTTGTATAATGTAGTTTAAATCCAATCTCGGAGAAAGATTCCCCCGTTGGCCAAAGTGACATTTCCATTCTCCACACCGAGTTTATTTTAGGCCACTTAGGAGTGGGGGCTGCCCCAGGCAGGGTCAGGATGGGGGGCCTGGGGTCAGCTCCACCCACCTGGCCCAGGTTAGGCCACACGGATGGAGGGGCACTGCCCCAGCCTCCTTGGGGTACTCGGTGCCGCCACCCTCTTCCCTCCCCACTGTCCTGCCCAGGTCAGACCACATCCCTGCGCCTCAGGGCAGAGAAGAACGGTCTTCCTAACGCAGGCCTGCCCTGCCCCTCACCTGCTTAGAACCTTCCACAGCTGCCGATGCCTTGGGCGAGGGCTCCCAGCACAGCAGTGCAGACACCAGGGGCCTGACAGGTCTTTGTCCTGCGCATCGCAGGGCGTTTAGCAGCATCCCTGACCCGTACCCGCTAGCTGCCGTAGAACCCTCTCTTCAAACTATAACAACCGAACTCGTCTGCGGATGTCAACAGTGTGCCCTGGGGACAGAACCATTGAGAACCACTGCCCCACAGCGAAGAGGCCCTGCTCTGGCCCGACACCCTCCTGAGCTGCCTGTCGTGGTCTTTCCTCCCCTGCATGCCTGCTCTGGGCTTCTGCTTTTATTCTGGTTTATAGTTCCCACCGGGACAGGCTTCCTTACCTCTGGACCTTTGCCTGTGCAGTTTCTTCTGCTGGAATATGTTTCTCTCCTCCCTCCTCGCTCTTTTCGCCATTGCCTTTAGCAGGGATGCCCTTTCTTCCAGAAAGCTACCTCTGAAGCCCTGGGGGTGAGGCTCCCCCATCACGGCATGCATTTTGCTCAGACTGGCTCTAAGTCCACAAGGGAGTCGGGTGAGGCTTGGGAAGGAGGGGATGTGGTGGGAAGGCCTAAGGAAGGCGGTGGGGTCTGCACTATGTCCTAGCCACAGTGCCATGCCCAGCCATGCACAAGCCCTACCCCTTCCTCTCCCAGGAAGACCCCTGTGCCAGGCAGGTGGGAGGCAGTGTTAGCAGAAAGACCCACTTAGCACACTAAGAGACCCACTTAGCACACTTAGCACACTTAGAGAGACCCACTTCTGCTAACGCTCCACCGCACAACTCATGAAAGCCTCACAGCCCTCCTGGGAGGCAGTGTTAGCAGCGGTGTAAGCCCATTTTAGATGAGGAAACTGAGGCTCGGAGTGGTGAACACCCCCCACACCCCCGCAGGAGTCACTGTTGGGTCCCAGGGGTGCCCACAGGGCCGAGAGGAAGGCAGTGCACCATGAGACCTTGTAGGGTCCTCCTCACCCAGGGGCCCAGCCAGGTCACGATCTCCCATCACCTACTGTTTGTCTCACCCCCTGCTCGGCCCCTTGGCACAGACATTCCTTGAGGCCGCCCTGCAGATCTGCCACAGTCCTTATCCCCATTCCATAGGTGGGAAAACTGAGGCTCGGCCCGGCCAACAACTTGCCCAGGGCCACACAGCCCTGCAACCAGACAGGACTCCACCTAGACAGCCAGCTCCAAAGCCCAGGGTCTCTCCATCTGCCTCACGCAGGCCTCCTGCTCCACTCCCCACCCCAGAGGGGGTCCTGGGCAGCACTGAGGAATGTCTTAGGACCAGGGAGGGGCTTTGGATGGGAGAAGAGGGTCTACCCACCGGCAACCCGCCTCCCCCACAGCAGGGCCCAGTTGTGCCCACTGATGGTGGGGACAGTCAGCCTGTCACACAGAGTACACCCTTCAGGGAGTTTCCCGGCGGCCCAGTGGTTAGGACTCCACGCTTTCACTGCCGAGGGCCCGGGTTCAATCCCTGGTCAGGGAACTAAGATGTCACAAGCTGTGTGGCGTGGCCAAAAAAATAAATAAATAAACAAAGTACACCCTTCAGCTGACGTGCTGACAGCTCACAAAAAAGGCAGTGGCCACCACACAGGTCTTGCAGGTGACAGGCAGACCTGGGGAGGGGAGGGGCAGCCAGCAGGGGCAAAACCCCTCCTTCCCAGCTGCCTGTTGGTTGAACGAGGGTCGGTGAGCACCAGGATGAAAGCCACCTGCGGCAACTTGCCCCGCGCCAGGCCACATAGCAACTCACTGAGCCATCCATGGGCCATCATCACCCCATTCTACAGACTGAGGCACCGAGAGGACAACTAAAGGGGCGGAATGAACACCCACCAGAGTGGTGGTGTTGGGGTTGGCCAAAAAGTTCGTTCCGGTTTTTCCATAAGATGGCGCGGGAAACCTGAACGAACTTTTTGGCCAACCTAATACAATGGACGACGGTACCAGACAGGTGGAGTGGAGGGTTTAGAGCCCCCGTAACTCCCGTGCTGGGGGGGGCGGTGTGCGGGGAGCGCAGCCGGCACAGTCTCTTCGGCAAGTTGTCGGGCATTCTCTCCTGAAGCTGAACATTGTCTCTCCTTGGTCCCAGCAGTTCTGCTCCTGGGCCTGTTCCCAGCAGGACTCACTGAATACGTGCCCCAGGGGCTGTCACACTATTTGTATCAGCTCCAAACCAGAAATGACCCAAATGCCATCAGCAGTGGGAAGGATGAGTAAACTGTGAGGTAGTCACACTCAAACATCACACGACCATGAGAATGAACAGACCGCACGCCCATGGCCACCCGGATGAACCTCGAAACATAACCTTAAGTGGCAGAGACCCGACAGTGCAAACGAGCATGCACTGCAGGATCCCAGCTCACCTGTGCCAGGCCCAGGCACCGTGAGTCCGCGCCGTTAGGAGCCAGGAGAGCCGTTCCCTTGGTGTGGGTACTGACTAGGAGGGGGCGCAGGGGGCGCACAGGCCTCTCCCTTGACCTAGGTATCACACGAGTGTGTTCTGTTTGTGAAAGTGCAGCCAGCTTGTGATGTATGCAGTTTCCTTTAACGTACTTTACACTTTGATCCGAAGCTTAACGATTTAGAAAGAATGAATGAAGGAGCGAGTGACTGGACGGAAAAAGCGAGGGAGGGGTGGCTGGCGAGTCCTTCCGCGGACAGTGGCGGGGTGCGGCCTCCGGGCCTCGCCGGGTCGCAGGGTCGGCTCTCACCTGTGCTTCCTCCCCTCCTGTGTCCCCACAGGCGAGACGGTGGCCAGCTCCATGCATTCCTCCCGCTACCCGAGCCCGGCCGAGCTGGACGCCTACGCCGAGAAGGTGGCCAACAGCCCGCTCTCCATCAAGATCTTCCCCAGCAACATCCGCGTGCCCCAGCACAAGCACCTCAGCCGCACCGTCAACGGCTACGACACCAGTGGCCAGCGCTACAGCCCCTACCCGCCGCATACGGCCGGCTACCAGGGCCTGCTCGCCGTCGTCAAGGCCGCCGTCACCTCCTCCGGCGTGGCTGCGCCCCCCGGGCTCACCAAAAGCGTGCTCAAGAGCGCCGAGGGCAAGCGGACCAAGCTGTCGCCGGCCGCCGTGCAGGTGGGCATCGCGCCCTACCCGGCGCCCAGCACTCTGGGGTCCCTGGCCTACCCCAAGCCGCCCGAGGCGCCCGCCCCGCCACCCGGCCTGCCCGCGGCCGCGGCCACCGCCGCCTCCGTCATCTCCCTGCCCGGCCGCGGCCTGCCCCTGCCGCCTTCCAACCTGCCCTCCATCCACAGCATCCTCTACCAGCTCAACCAGCAGTGCCAGGCCCCAGGCGCTGCGCCCGCCGCCTGCCAGGCCGTGGCCGTTCCCCACCCCAGCCCAGCCAAGCACGGCCCGGTGCCCAGCTTCCCCAGCCTGGCCTACCCGGCCACTGCCGGCCCACCCGACTGCCGGAAGGGCGCCGAGCTGGGCCAGGGAAGCACGCCGGCCTTGACGTTGGCTGGGGCCACCAAGCCCACAGGGTACGCAGACGGAGGCCTGGATTACCTGCTGTGGCCGCAGAAGCCGCCGCCGCCACCCCCGCCCCAGCCGCTGCGGGCCTACAGCGGCGGCACGGTGGCCAGCAAGTCCCCCGAGGCCTGTGGGGGGCGGGTATACGAGCGGGCCGGCGGGTCGCCCGTCAACTGCGGCGTGGGGCTGCCCACCAGTTTCACCGTGGGCCAGTACTTCGCCGCCCCCTGGAACAGCGTGCTGGTGACCCCCACCAGCGACTGCTACAATCCGGCAGCCGCGGCAGTGGCCGTGACCGAGCTGGGGCCGGGGGCGGCCCGGGAGCTGGCGGGGCCCCCGGCGGAGACCCTCTCAGGCCTGCCCAGCAAGAGCGTGTGCAACACGGCCGTGCTGAGCAGCAGCCTGCAGTCACTGGAGTATCTCATCAACGACATCCGGCCCCCGTGCATCAAGGAGCAGATGCTGGGCAAGGGCTACGAGACGGTGGCTGTGCCCCGGCTGCTCGACCACCAGCACGCCCACATCCGCTTGCCCGTCTACAGATAAGGCCTGCCTGGCAGAGGCACAGACGGACAGGGCGCCCAGGGGGGAGGCAGGCCGCAGAACAGGGTGGGCAGCACGCGGGGCGGGGGCGCCAGCCCCGCCCTGTGTCCGAGTGCCCATTTATACCCACAGGGAAGCCAGGCCGGCTGCTGCCGGCTGCTGCTGACATGGAATGGCAAGGTGACCTGACTCGCCAAGGCACCTCCCCACCATCAGCTGCCCCAGGACACGCGGAGGGCCGGGGGGGTGTAGGGGGGGCAGCTGCCAACATCCACACCTTCCTCCATCCAAGCTGGCAGAGGCAGGGAGAGAGAAACCACTTAAAACAGAAGCGGTTCCTTCCGGCTCTCCGGGGGAGGGGGTCAGACCACAGTGGGATGCAGAAGGAAATGTTAGGGTCTAGAGTCGGGGTGGGATCAGAGCAGCCCCTGGGGCTTAGACAGCTCCTCCCTCCACGAGCTCCCCAGTATCCTGGAAAAAGAGCAGAGGGGGCCTAGAGGAAGTCATCGAGCCCACCGCGCCCTCACTGCCCTCTCCAGGCGAAGACCACTCGAATACAGGCTCCGGGGACTACAGGTCCCCCTGCTCCTCCTCTTCTAGACTCTCTTCCCCTCCTCACCATTCCTTCCCAACACAGAATCCCCTCTCCATTCTCCAAACCCTGGACTACCACCTTCTCCCTTCCCTTCAGTACATCTTACAGGGCTTCTGGGCATAGTTGTGCAGGCTGTGTACTGCACAAGGCAACTCATCTGAGGAGACACCATTTGCATCCTAGACTTGTATATTTATTACGGCAATTTTCTGAATCTTGAGGAAGGGGCACCATTCACCCATGTGCACAAAGGCGCCATAGGGGCTAACAATGTCAGAGGGACCAGACCCCGCCTCCTTCAGGGGTTCTCCTAGGAGCCAGTTCTGGGGGCAACCTGCTGGTTTTAATTGGGAGATCCAGTCCAACTCTTTTCCTGCAAGCCACCCTCCAAGGCCTGCCCCACACCATTCCGGGGGATAAGGCAGGCAGGGGGTCCCCCCAGTAAGTCTCCAAGGCCCGATTTCCCCAAGTCCCGGCCCCTCTGGCACCCCAGAAGCGGTACTGTATCTCTCTCCAAGGCCTGTTCAAGCACTAAGTGCATTTACAAATCTCTGAGAATGTTTTTTTTTTATACTAAAATTGACCATTATATTCTACTGTGAGAAGTGCGGTCTGCACTATATTGTTTTAAAAACGAAGAGAAAGAAAAAAAAAAAGGAAAACACAGATGGTGTCTCAGCTGTGGGATGTTTTGCAGCTCTTGTTTTTGTTCGTTCTTCCTTCCTCCCCTTAGGAGTAAAAGGGGCTGTCTCCTCCCCTGCTGACTGGGCTTGGAGCCCTCGGAAGCAGGCCAGGAGCCTCCTGGCCCCTCCTCTGCTGGGCCACTTCGTATGCAATGTTTCATTTACTTCTCCAGCTCTTTCGAAGTGGACACTGTCATTTACCCTGTTTACGTGTCAGCCACTCAGTTGGGTCAGTGATCGGTCCTAGAGCAGCCGAGACAGAACTGAGCCCGGGCCGCTCTGGCTCATTCCCTGAGGGGTACAGAGATGGTCTGGGGCTGGTGTTCCCCTGCATCACTAAATTCCTTCCCAGCTCTTCCTCTGTGCCTGGCACCATCCCTGCTTCCCTGGAGGCAGAGTGGCTGGGGACAGGCCAAAGTGGCTGAGCAGTGGCCATCTCCCTGGCCAGCCCCAGCACACACCCACCCCGTGCCCTGGTGCCTGGGGATGTCCAGGAGACCATCCCTGCTCCAGGATGCTCAGCATTTTTCAGGCACTTACTGTGTGCTGCCCATTTTCCTATACACGGCAGCTCTTTGGAGCCTCACCACTGCTTGCAAGGTACGGGGTGTTCTAGAGGAAGAAGCGGCTCAGAGATGTGAAGCGACCTGCCTGAGGTCACACAGCAAGTCTGTGGAAAGTTGTAGTTCAAGCAGCAAAGCACAGACTCTTCCTCACGTCCTGTCCCCACCTTCTCCCCTGGCTTGTTGGCCCAATGTCTGAACAGGGGGAGTCCCCAGTCTGATTCAGGCCTCCCCTCTCATGCATGGAGCCCTGTCTGGATGCCTGGCATGGTAGGTTCAGGGCAGAAGAGGGACAGAGGGGACACCGTGGATGTGACCTTGCAGTGCAGACACCCACCTCCCTAAGGCCAGACCTCTGAGCCTGGCAGCACACGGAGGCTCCGAGAGGAAGAGCCTGTGTCCAGGGCGGGACCCGGGCCCTTCTGAGCTGGGTCAATGAACCAAACACACCACCCAGGCCCTGGAGAGCAGGAGCAGGGGTCCTGCTGGGTGACAAGCTAGGGAAGTCAGCGCTGCGTGAAAGGCCCCTGGGAGTTATCACAAATAGGATGTAAACGGCAGCTGACACAGTGCTTTTCTGACCACACATAATTGAATCTCATGACAGCCTTCTCAGGTATGTAATAAAAGCATCCCCACTTTACAGATGAGGACGCAGAGAATCTGAGAAACGGCCACAAGGATGGTAAGAGGAAGCCAGGTTCCGGCATCCAGCCCCACACCCTGGGCCAGGCTGCCTCGACGCTCCACCCTCATCCATCACTGAAGTACACCTGGGGGCATCGCAGCTCCCAGGGCAACCCAGCCCCTGGAGTGAGCTAGCCCTGGGTGCAAATCCTACCAATGGTACTTTGAGTGACCCGGAACAGGTCCATCCCCAAAGGGGGCAGCGCCATAACCAGAGATGGGATTCAAGGACACCACAGCACAGGGCGGGTACTTGGGAGAGGGACAGAGCAGCAGGGTCTGCAGCCAGGTTTACGGCTGCTCGGCAGCCTGTGGCTCAGCTGTTCTAAGGGGCTACCAGCACCAATTCCAGGTAGCCCAGGCCCCCACGTCCTGGGCCCACCACCAGGCCCGCCCACACTGGGGCATCAGGAGAGAGGACAGAGATGGGAGCCACCCTCCAGGTCAGGTCCCTCACACCGGGGGTGAGGACCCACCCCCTATTCTGGGAAGAATCTTACCCTCTGCAGGGCGGGTCTGCAAGCAGGGCAGGTGCAGGCACGGAGCACAGCCAGTCGGGGCATGGCCCCAGGACCCAGCTGGGGTTCTAGCTCTGGCCTAGCACTGGCTTCCTGGGTGCCTTGGCCAGTTTTCTTCTCCCTGGGAGCTGAGCTAGCTGATCTCAAAGGGCCCTCCTGCCCTTTATACCACATTGGAGGAGCAGCGCAGGTGATAACGATGTTATCATTACTACAATTACAGACAGCCCAGTTACTGTGGGCAGACTGGCTACCAGGCTCAGCACTAAATAGTATTTAGTCCTCACAACTGTTCAGGTGCGCGTGATATGGGCCCAGAGAAGAGCAATCACTTTGCCTAAAGTCACACAGCTGAGGATGGAGATCAGCGAAGCAGCTCGGGTAGAACACCAGCCCTCTGACTCAGAGTCTAAGCTCTTAACTGTTGTGCTATGCAGTGACTAAAACTACCACCGACCCCCAAATATGGCCTGCTTGGCTCCAGAACGCAGGTCCGGCCTCAGTTGCCACACCCCGCGCCGCTGGGACTTCATGTTGGGTGAACGAGGGAGAGGGGAGCCGCTGCCAGCCGATCCAGCCCCCTCCCCCCACCCGAGGTGCAAGCCTGTCTCTTCATAAGGACGCTAGGAGCCTCTTCTCCGTGTAGCTGTCTTGGGTTCACCCCCAGTTAGAGCTGAGCTGTCCAATACGGTAACCACGTGTGGCTGGCCCAGAACCGCGTCTATTACTACCACTTCAGGTCATAACAGCAATTAGAACATCACCCCATCTTCCAGAGGCATCAGACTGGAGGGAGGGCTTCGACAAACATTTGAGTGGAGGGAATCCACGTGGGGAACACTCACCTTTTCAGGGTGGCTCCGTGTTTTCCTGACTCATCCCATCCTTTAGATCCCGCTCCCATTTCGAGCCCTGCCTTGCCTCCAAGCAGCGAATTCGAACCCGCACCGCTCAGCTCTGAGCTGCATCTGAGACTCCACGTGCGCCTGGGATTCCCCCTGCGCTGTATTGCGCCTGCGCGTCCCGGGTGCTCTTAAAGGGCCCACACGGCCGCCACAGGGCCCCCTTCGCTGGCCATTGGAAGGGGGCCCAGCCAGGGGGGCGGGCAAACCCGGTGGACAAAAGGTTTTGTGTTTAAATCATCACCATCACCAGCTCACTAAAGAGTGGCAGGAGGAGGGGAGAAGTCAGGAAAAACTGGCCTCAGTGTCCTCATAGACTCCATGTGTGACCCTGGGTGACTTGTATGGCCTCTCTGAGCCTTGGTTCCAGTTCTCTGAGCCTCTGTCAAAGGGAGTGGAGGCATTTGAAGGACTGGGATGGCATCAGGTGATGTGTGATCAGGATGACAGGGCAAATTAGTCCTGTGAGTGGGACCCACCCCCAGAGCAGTGGGGCCCAAAGGTTCCAGTCCTGAGGCTACCGCCCACCAGCATGTGGCCTTTGGCAAGTGACTGCCCCTCTTTGAGCCACCTATGTCTCAAATGTAAAGTGAAACTAATATTACAATGCACGTACCATGTGGTGTTGAACAGAGGAGACAGGTAGTCAGATCCACGAGGCAGCACAGATCCTGTTCTGTAGATGTATTATTTCTGTCTTCACCTAGTCTGGCTGATTTTCACCTTGGAAAGTGGGTTTCTAGGTTAAAAGAGTTTGAGAAATAGATGCCTATGTCCCCCTCCCCCCACCACCTTGGAGATGCACAAATCACATTAGCATATTAAAGGCTCTGAAAAGTCCTGCAGGCAAGATACCCTTCCAGCTTTAACCCAGCATTTCCCTAACTTTTTCCGATCACCTAAGTTTTTGTTCCTATCTGTTAGCATCCCAAGGAACAAACGGGACTTAAGGAAATACTGAGTCCTTACTCTTGTGTTGCAATTGGGGAAACTAAGTCCTTTCTCCTCACTGGGCCTCAGTTTCCCCAATTGCAACACAAAGACTCCTAATGAGTTTGCTGCAGAGCCAGAACTGGAATCCAACCCTGACCTGAGTTGTTGGGCCTCACATCCTAATTGGCCTTTGTCCACTGTGTAGAGCTAGGCCCCAAAGAAGGAAAAGACCACCAGGGAGAGAAAGGAAGCCCTCACTTGAGAACTGGGGATGATCCTCCATTTTGAAAATGAAAAAAGGTTCAGAGAAGGGAGGCAACTTGCCTGAGAGCACACAGCAACTAGGTCCTAGACTTTCCAGAGGCAGATATAGACTCCTTTTTCTCCTTGTGGGAGTGGCAGTGGCAGGGTTTCCTCAGTCTTGTAACGTCAGCCTCACTTAATGGGGAGCTCACTCTAGGGGCTCCCGACCACGTCCCCAGGTTCCAAGTTTCCCTAAGGCCTCCTCCGAGGAGACTCCCGGGTGTGACTACAGCAGCCCCTGGTGGCCAGTCTCCACGACCAGCCACCCCACCCTGTAGTGGCCAAAGGCAGATCTGTGGGATCCAGTGGGTATATCCCAAACTGAGGGGGGAGTCTCTGATGACGCTGAGAAGACTCTGAGCTGGGATATGGGGATCTGGGTTTGAGTCCCATCTCCACCCAACCTGTCCCATCTTCACCTGTTAGAAGCCATCACAGCCTGTTGCTATAGAAAAACAGAATGCCCCCGTGCTGTGGAAAGGCCAAATCGCTAAAAAAAGAAAGAAAGAAAAAAAATCCCGCCACCCCCCAGCAGGGGTCTCCTTCTAAGCCAGAGGATTCAAATCCTGAGTCCACCACATCCAGGCTGTGTGTGCTTAAGCAAATGCCTTTACTTAAGCACACACAGCCTGTGGGTCTCACGTTCTTCATCTGCAAAATAGGCAGAAAAATTTGTTCTTATATCTTCATGATTTTGGCAGGATAATAGGAAATCCTGACTCATTGGTATAAATGAGGAAAAAAAATTGATTATCCCAAACAATCATAAGAAACCCTATGGTAGGGTAGCTCCAGGGTTCGTTAATTCAATAGCACAATGGTGTCATCAAGGACCCATGTCCTTTTCATCTGTCTGTTCCACCAAGCCCTTTCATGGTCACAAAATGGCTGCTGCAGTTCTGGGCATCACATCCAGACCTGACAGTGCCCAGCAAAAGAGAAGATAGTGTTTTTTACATTTCTCTTTTTTCCCCCAGAATTCTTCCTCCTTTGGCAGACTTTCCCTTCTGTCTCATGGTCCAGAACTGGTTCACATGGCTATTCCTATACCAATACCTAGTAAGGGAGATAGAGTCACAGTGGTTGGCTCGGCGAAAGCCCATGACTGTAGAGCAGAGTGGAGAACTCTGAACAAAATGAGGTGCTGTGAATAAGGAAGAGAGTCATGACTTTTGGAGAGGCATCCACACCAGTCCATGAGGTCCCACACATGGTTCCTGAAATATGAATGCCAAGCACTGAGCACAGCGCCTAACACATGGCAGGTGCCTTATGTGTGTTCATTTGTTCTCTCCTTTTTGGGCTTCCCTCCAAAAACACAAGACTCCCAGCCTGGCCTCTCCTGACCCAGCCTCCCGCCCTCCATCCCTCGGGCTGGGGTCTCCACTGCCCAATGCCCCTTCTACCCTGTCCTCTGGTTCCATCACCACCACCTCCTTTTGTTTCTGTCTCCAAAGCTTGGGATGAACAAGGATCTCCCCATTGTCCCCCATGACTTCAGATTCCTAAAAAATAAAAGACGGGACGTGCTCGATTCTCATGCAAATGCCTTTGCCAGGGAGTCAAAAATTAATAACAGTATAAACAGAGGCCTGGAGTATTTCACCACCCCGTCCAAGCAACCAGAGTGATCAGAATACACCGTTATCCGGGCAAGGTGTGGAGACTGACTGCCAACTCCATTATTACATTCGGAAATGTCAGAAGCGTGCGAACGCCGGGAGGAGATGAACAGTACGGTTGAAAATGACTTCTGATTAAAAAAAAAAAATCCCCAGCATTCATCTAAAACAATAATAACAGCCAATAATAACAGTGCATGTAATAATGAACTATTCACAGGCATAAGAGGTAATTGTTCAATTAAGATCCAAGAGTTTCTGAGACTGTCTTTTCTGATGGGGTCCCATTGTTTTTGACTCTGGTAGCACTAATTATTTCCCAGTAGCGCTTTAAAGTTGGGATGAAAAAAACCCTGCTGTCACACATGACATACAAGTGCTTTAACATTATTAAATACACATACACGCACATAATAAGAAATCCTTGTTGGAATAAAGTTAAGCGTATGTTCAAACTGACAGTCTCCAGGGTTCAGCGGAAGTGGCAGGCAACAGCCAGGGTCTTACCCCACTGCAGAAGCGATCTGGCCTCACCACCTCTCACCCCTCAGGGGTCAGAGTGTTTTCTCTCCAGGATGGGGTCTGAGGGCAGAATGCCTGGGTTCAAATCCCACCTCCACCACTTACCAGCCAGCTGCCCTGGGCAAGTGTCTTGCCCTCTCTGAGCCTCCGTTTCCCCATTTATAACATGGAGTGCAGTGGACATTCAGTTTTTTGGGTTTTGTTTTTTGTTTCTTTTTGGCCTCACCAGATTCTAGTTACTCTTTCTTCTATTGTCCGTATTCATTAGCTATGGCCACAAAATTGATGCCTGCCCTTGAAAAAAATCACAAAACTCAATGACATACAAAAAAAATGTTTTTGGTCCCGCATCTGTGGGGTCCCTCTGATCTCTGCGAGGCTTGCCTGGGATGACATAGCTCTATTCCACGTTCTCTCACCCTCCTCCCGGGTGCTGGCGCCGGCATGTCTGCTAACATCCCACTGGTTAAAACAAGTCACATGGTTAAACCCAGGGATGCAAACTTATGCTTTGCCCACAGTCGAAAGACAAAGTTGTACTGCAAAGGAATGGCTAAAGGGAAGAGTCAGGGCCACTGAAGCAGTCTAGCACAGGTATCAACACTCCAACTTGCCTCGGGAACTTCCCCTCCCCACGCTCAGTCCCTGTAGTCCGGGAGAAGTTAACATCACCCCTGGTTCTAGCTCTACCTTTCAGAGATTCTGATCCTCCGGTTTTTCTCCATTAAAGAGAGATTAGTGAGTGTCAGGAAGGTCATCAAAAGCCCAGAAACATCAAACTGAGACCATGTCCTAATCAGGAGGGACGTTTTCCTCTAAGTGATTTTATGTCTAATGTGTCCCCTGAAAATATTTTGACATACCACCAGTACCTGCCCTATATTTTGAAGGACATTGGGAAAGGTCATCTTTCAGATCTTACAGGAACAAACAAAATCTCAATGGCCTGAAAATATTTTAAGTTCCCCCTGAACAGCTTTTGAGTTATAGAACATCAACACCCAAACTACCAAATATTTAGAAAATCACAGTTGAAAAAGTTACTATGTATTTAGCTGAAAATGTTCTCAGAGGAAAATTCATAGCTACAATTCTTTCGTTATTTTTTTAAAAATGAATGAATTAAACATTCACCTCACTAATTTATGGAGTCTCTTTGAGCTGAGAGGGTGTTTTGATTTTGTGGGCCAGCCCATCATAAAACCCCCTAGAGAAATGACCTCTTTATAGCCCCAGAATAAGTCATAGCCGTTTTCCATGACAATGTTGCCCAGATTGGGTAGAGGGTGGGCATCTGGGAGAAGGCTTGTCGCAGATGTTACTGGCTGCCTAGGCAACATTGGTTTCCCCATCCTCCTTTCCCACAGAACCGAGACCTGGCTGGGGAAACTACCTTTCTCCATATTGCCTTCTGCTGCTTTGAGACAACTGCTGCTTCCAGCCTGCTGATTGGCTGAAGCATGGGACACATGACACAATTCTGGCCAATAATACAAGAGGAGAGGTTGGCTGGGGGACTTCAGGGAAAGGTTTCCTCCCTCATAAAAAGAGACACAGGAAGAACTATTTCTCCTCCTTCTTCTGGATGCTGCCGAACCTGGATGTGATTCCTGAAACAGTGGCGCCGTCTTGTTTCTTTGATGGAGGCCTGTGTGAGGAAAAAGCCAGCACATCTGCTGGGTAGTGCCTAGCACAGTGCCTGATAAATGTTTGAAGGGATAAATGAGCTGGCAAAACCCTTAATGAATCACAGAGACTGAATGAACCAGCCTTACTGCCCTTCCTAACTTGGGACTTCCTGCCGAGACAATAAATATTCTTTTCTTCAAGCCAGTGTAAGTTTTCTGACTTGCTGCCCCAAACACATAACTGTTGGAACACCACAACCACAATCCTCTCTTCTTTGACAGGCCCAGGGAATCATCTGACCTTCACAAAAGCTGTGCCCCATCTTACAGTTGAGGACACTGAGAATCAGAGTTTAGGCCCTACCCACGGTTACCCAGAAGGCTTGGCTCAGCCAGGGAGGGCATCCCAGCCCCCAGCACAGGATTGGCTCAGGCATGACATGTGACCCGAGTCCGTCCAATCAGAATGGCTCTTGGGACCTCCATTGAGAATGGTGGAATGAGGAAGCAAGTAGCCCTGGGAGAAGCAGGGTCATCCCTGGATCACGAGGACAGCCCATCAGCCCCTGCCCATCAGCAACAAAGAGGGAGATGGAAAGAATGCGTCTGTGGGAAGGTTGGCGCCCCTCAGCCACCCTCAGCGGTAATACAATGAGTCTCCCCTTCATTCTCATATAGCTGAACAGACGATACACCATCCTTCTGACCGACGGGGACATGGAGGCCCAGAGTAAAGGGACCCATTGCCACCGTTTGGGCAGAGGGTGTGAACTCGGGTCTCAGACTCCAAGCCCTGTGCGTCTCCCACTGCAGCTGCCCTTGGCCAGGTCCTCAGAGACCCAAGCTCTTCTCAACTGAAGCTTCAGAGAGGAAGTAAGGCCTAGTCCAAGCCGGGACCAGGAACCTGGGAGGTCGGAGGGAAACCAGCTGGCTGCAGGTTCCTCCACTTCAAGGTGGAGCAGCAGGATGGGGTATTTTGGGGGCCTCTCCTCATGCCCAGAGGCTTGATCAGCAGCGGGGTGGGACCCTGGGGAGAATGGCTGCCCTCAGAAGGGAAGCAGGCCGGCCTTCAAGTCCAGCTCACATTCACAGCCCCGACGGCAGGTGGTCCCATCCACAAGCACTCTCACGGCTCCAGTCACCACCGCTGTCCTTACTAAGGCCATCATCCTCAACATCACCCCACTGCTGACACCGGATGGCTCACCCATCTCTGTGCCTGTCAACTCCGCCTCTGCTCTGCCCTCTCCCAGCAGCCTTCCTACCCACCAGCACATCACTGTCCCCCCACCAGTATCACTATCCCACGATGGGCTTTACGATCTCCCCACTGGCATTACTCTCCCCCACCAGTGTCATTACACGCTCCCAGCATTTCGACAGATTTACTATCTCCCCGCAGCATCACTATCCCTCCGCCAGCGCTCCTCCTCTCCTCACTCCCTTTGTCTCTACCTTCCCATCACACTCCACTCACCTCCATCTCTCAGGCCACCACCCCCCATCCAGCCCCCACCAACCATCACCCTAAACGTCACCTTGGTCGTTACTACTAACCCTCGTTCTGTTCTCATCCCCACCGCCCCATCCCCCCGACACAGGCATCTCTTAGCTCGTCCATCTCTGTGCTGTCATCCCCGTGCCTATTACCGTCTCCCCCACCGTCTCCACCATCAGTGAACATTTATTGAGCACCAACAATCCCCTACAGAACACACAGAAGGCGCAGCCCCACCCCGAGTGCCCGGCCCTTCAGCAAAGCCACCCTACTTCAGCCCAGGGTGGCCTGTGCGGCCACAGCGTGGGGCGGGGCCGGGGGCTTAGCCAGCGGCAGTGCACCTGGGACGGGGGCCTGAGGCCTCTGCCGGGCTCCGGTTGGGGGTGGAGATTGTGCCACTTTCCTGAGAACAGAGCAAATAAATAAATGGAGAGGCCAGGGTCTGAGCCCTGGTGGGCGGAGAAACTGGTGTTGCTTATGTGACTCCATGGGAGTGAGACAGGTGGCCAGGAGCCTCGTGCCCGGGTAGGGAGGTGGGGCTGGAGGCAGGAGCCTGGGGACCAGAGGGTCCTGGGGCCTCCCTGGCATCTCCACCTGGCCCTCACCTCTGGGGGTCGAACAAGGGTGCGGGGGACACCCCAGGAGGCGCCGCTGAAATGCAGGTGGACTAGAAATGGGCGGTGGAAGGGACCCTACTCCTGCCTGCAGCCCCTAGAGGGGGGCGTCGTCAGTCCTCCACCTGGGGGGATAACTCTGCTGGTGGCCGTCACAGCTGGGGTTCCCCACGTTGTCCAGAGGCACCACCACCTCGTCCGGGTTCGAGTTCTTGTTCAGCTCCACCACGCGGGGCACCACCGAGGACCAGCGATCTGTAGTGAGCGTGGCGGAGGGAAGGGTGAGGGTTGGCGGAGAGTGCACATGCATATATTGAGCACCTTCTGTGTACCTGGCACTCCACAGTGCTCTAAAGGGGGAGGTATATTATCCCTGTTTTATAGAGGTGGAAAGTGGGGCTCAGAGAGGTCACAGAGTCCGCCCAGGAACACACAGGAGTAAATGAAAGAATAAGAATTCAAGCCTGGGTCAGGACGCCTGAGTGCCCATGACCTCTCCACTGCATGTCATGCACTCAGCTGAGTGGAACGGAGGGGCCCCAGGCCTTCACAAGCAGCGGAGGAAGCTCAGTGGCCAGCCCATCAGACGCTTCCATTCTACAGATGAGAACACTGAGTCCCAGAAAAGGGACAGGACTGCTCAAAACAAATCAGTGAGGAGCAGGACCAGGGCTCCCCCTCTGCACCCCTGAATGTCCCCCACCCCTCCACTCCGCCCTCTACTCACCCCTCCGGAGGCGGCCCACGGTGTGCGAGAAGCCGTAATACTGGTAGTTCTCGTTCTTGCCGGGGTCCTCGTTAATGATACCCAAGTTCTGGTTCCAGTGAGACCAGTTTACCTCATCCACCCTGGTGGGGCCACAGAAGAGGGAGGGTCAAGGGGAGCTCCCCAGAGATAGCACCCCTTCCCCACCCCCAGGCAGCATCCCTGTTCCAGCCTCCCAGCATACCCTCCTACTTTTTTTTTATTCTGATAAAATATATATAACATAAAATTTGCCATTTCAACCACTTTTTTTTTTTTTTTTTTTTTGGCTGCACCACGCAGCTTGCAGAATTTTAGTTGCCCTGCCAGGTGTCTGTCCTGGCGGTAAAAGCATGGAGTCTTATCCACTGGGCTGCCGGGGAACTCCCCCTCAACCACTTCTGAGTGTACGATTCAATGGCATTAAATACATTCCTAAGATTGTGCAACCATCACCCCTATCTATTTCCAAAACATTTTCATCACCCCGAACAGAAATTCTGTCTCCATTAAGCAATAACTCCCCATTCCCCTTCCCACCAGCCCCTGGCAACCTCTGTTCTACTTTCTTTCTCTATGAATTTAACTATTCCGGACATTTCATGGAAGTAGAATCATTCAGCACGTGGCCTTTGTGTCTGGCTGCTTTCACTTAGCATCATGTTTTCAAGTTTTATCCACAATGTAGCCTGGATCAGTACTGCATTCCTTTTCATGGCTGAATACTATTCCGTTGTGTGGAAAGACCTTATTTGTACGGCTATATATCCATTCACCTGTAGGTGGACACCCTCCTTCTTGATATTCTCACTCTTATTAGTGAGACGCCCTCCTAAAGTCAGGTTATACCCTTTGGGGCCCAAATGGGCTCAAGATCATTTTTCCTTTCTAAAATTATTTTTAAGTTATTTTCATTCAGTTTCCATTTTTTGAGCATTTTTTCCTATGGGTCAGGACCCAGCAAGGAAGATACATTCTCTGTTGCCATTTTACAGATGAGGAAACTGAGGCTTGAACTATTCATCCAAGGTTACAGAGCTGAGAAATCACAGTCGGGGCTTGAACTTCAAATTCACACTGAACAGGACTGACTCGCTGGCCTGTGAGGTGGGGGCTACCGTAGCAGAAACTGACTTTGCCTGACTCCAAACGTGATGCTTTCGCTCTGTGCTGGCAACCACATTACAAAGACTGAGTCCCCTTAAAAGAAAAGACTCACCCAGGGGTTCCCCTAAGAAGCTGGCATTCCCTGTGCATCTGGGTAACGTCCCAAGCCCTGGAAGCTGCAGATAGCTCAGATTCCCCCTTTCAGCCGGAGACCTGAAACCCACCCCATTGGTTCGCCCACAGAGGGCGGTGCCCTGTGATGAGAAGCCGCCTCTGAGCCCGCTTCCTCCACCAAAGGACAGAGCAGTAACACCTGTTGCCATCGGGGGGGTGTCTGTCCCAACGTGCATCAGGTGCTGGCCGTGCACATCTCACGTGCCAACCCGTCTAATCCACACAGATGGCCGAGGGAGTGATGCTATCATTGTCCCTACTTCACAGATGAAGAAACCAAGACTGAGAACTAAACCAACTGGCCCAAGATCAGCTGGTGGAACTGAGTTCTGGTTGGGCCCATGGGGGCCTCAGTGGCTCGGGAAGTGGCAATAGGTAGAAAATGTAAGGAGGCCCGATGGTCCTGTCCTGCCCACTCACCCGGCCTCACCTGAAGCACCACCTGCGGTCTGGAGTGCCGTCTGAGCTCTTGCCCACGGTCACCATCTCGCCGGAGCGGAAGGCCTTCCTCAGGAACACAGGGAAGGAGCGCTCGATGTCCAGAATGGTGGTGGCCCACTGCGGGGAGGGAGGGAGGGCGGGCAGGCGTGGGTGAGCCGCCCCCAGCCTCGCCTAACTGCTCTCAAGGCAGGAATGATTCAGTGGGCCAGTCTGGGCAAAGAACTAGGCTTCCCAGCTCCCACTGCCTCTGGATTAAAAACTCAAACACCCACAGGGGCCTGGCAGAAGAAAATGAAGGAAGAAGGATCAGCAGCCGGTGCCCCAGGACACCCTGTGTCCCCTCGGTGCTGGGCATCCCCAGGGAGGGGTGGGGACTGGGGCAGACCAGGGGGTGCAGGTCCCCCACCCCGCGTAAAGGGGGCAGCCACCTCTCATCTATCTGAGCGCCGCCAGGCAGGAATGTGAGCTCACCTTGCCAGCCTTCCAACCTTTCAAGAAAGGCCAGAAATCTGGATTTTTCTATGAAATCTCTTAATTTAAAAGTTTTGCATTAATTAAAAAAAAAATATGGTGATGCAGGAAAAAAATAAATCTGGGCTGGTCAAATCCAGTCCATAGGCTGCCAGTGGCATCTTATGAGTTATACCCAGTGGGGAAACTGAGGCCCAGGGAAGTAAGCGGTATGGATAAAGGTTAAGAGCAAGTCCAGATGGTTCCGTGAGACCCAGACCTGCGAGGAGGACCTTGGAGTTTTTTCTCACTGCGCCTTTTCCTGGAAATGCACCAAGCGATGGGAAATGTGGATGCTGCGTTCCCGGGCCTTACAGCGACAGTGAATTTATTGGGAACCCCAGTTATTGAACTGCATGCACCCAGGCGGGCTGTGACCCCCACCCCCAGGGCCTCTGCTGTCTAGGACTGCACAGCAACCTGTGGGAAGCAAAGGCAGCAGCTCCCCAGCACCCACGAGGCCTGCCTCTACATCCAACCACATCTGCTTGGCGGGGGGCAGGTGGGGAACCTGGAAGCTACCCCTGGGCTGGGAGAAGCCCCTCTGATGAGAATGCCGACACCTCCTGGTTCTGGGGTGGCCTGTACGCATGCCAGCCTTGTCTCTTGGGCCAGGGTGGGGCACGGAAGCTGCCCCCCTCTGCCGTGCTCACTGCAGAACCCTCACTGAAATGTGAAATGTGATGCTCTTTGAGCATTGCCTGTGCCGACAGAGCTCGCTCGCCGACAGAGCTCGCCCAGTGGAGCCGGGCGAAGCTGACTGTATACCACAGACTGGACCACAAGGGAATCTGAGCCCACTGTTGGCGGTCAGGCAAGAAGCCACCTGGAAGTGTGTTAGGCGGCTCTGGGAAACAGACGGCAGTCCTCGGTGCCCACTTTACAGACAGGGCAGTGGAGGCAGAATGAGATGGTGCGGCTCGCCCAGAGCACGAGGCCGAGGGCTTGAGGCGGGTCAGGTGGGCCCATCTTAGAAGGAGAAGAGTGGCCGGCAGGGTGGGGCTGGGAGTCCGGGGGGCCTCACCTGCAGCTTCCAGATGTGCTTGCTCTCCTTGGACACCTGGCCCACCGTCTCCCCCATGAGGGCAATGAGCATGTTGAGGAGCAGCACGAACGTGAGGATGATGTAGGTGACGAGCAGGGTGATGAAGACCGCGGGGTACTTGGTGCTGCTCAGCATCTCCAGGTCACCCATGCCGATGGTCAGCTTGAAGAGGTCCAGGAGGAAGGTGCTGAAGGTCTCGCTGTCACGGCACGAGGGGTACGTGGGCACCGTGCAGTTGGTGTGGTCCTCGCTGCACATCTTCACATTGGCACACGGGTTCAGGAGGGAGACCAGGGCTGTGGGAGGGACGGCGGCGATGTTCACCGAGGGTGAGGACGCCGGCTGAGGAGTGGGGAGGACCCTTCCCATTTGATGGAGGGGAACGCTGAGGCCCGGTTAGGGGATAGCGCTGGCCCAAGGTTACTAAGCGAGGAAGCCACGCCAGCAGTCACATCTGGGCCCCCCTGCATGCAAAGCCTTTGCTCTGTCCACAAACTCTTGTTAACAAGGAAGAGGTTCCCAGGACCTAGTCCAGTGGTTCTCAGCCAGGAGTAATTTTTCCCCCAGGGCACCTCTGGTAGGTCTAGAGACAGTTTTGGTTGTCACAACTGGAGGAGGGAGCACTACTGGCACCTAGTGGGTAAAGATTAGGGATGCTGGGACTTCCCTGGTGGTCCAGTGGTTAAGACTCCGCACGTCCACTGCAGGGGGCGTGGGTTCAATCCCTGGTCAGGGAACTAAGATCCCGCATGCCATGCGGCATGGCCAAAAAAATTAAAAAAAAAAAAAGACCAGCAATGCTGCTCAACGTCCCACCATGCACTGGACAGTTCCCACCACAGAGAATTATCGGATCCCAAATGTCGGCAGTGCCAAGGCTAAGAAAAACCTCATCGTGCCTATTGTTCTTAGACATCTTGGGAGCCTGGAATGCCAGCATTCTGGGGGCAGACTCTCTCGCGTGCTCCTGTTTCCCAGCTCACAGCAGCCCAGAGAGGAAGGGTGGAAGAAGCTGTTCTCACTAAGACCCTCACCCCCTCCAGACATCTCAAACTGATCGTGGTGCTCACCCCTTCCCACTAAACCCAGAATAAGCTTCAGAGTCCTTCTCAACACAGTTTAGCACCAACATGTGCATCTGCTCCTACACCATTCACAGCAGGGAGCGTGAGGGGGCTGAGCCCCTTCAGTCAGTGGGGCATAGACTGTCACTATGCCTTCAACCTGGGATTACAGTAAGCAGGTTCCAACTCATATACTAATGCTATTCAATTCTGTAGCGACTGCTGAAATACGTGTTGAGAAGGATTCTGTGATCCATTAGCAATGTCTGTCATGGGCACAATAGTGGGAAACAGCAGCACATGTACCATGTTTGGGATATGTTAGCCTCAGAATGAAGATCTAGTGTTCCCTAGCAGGAGAAGCCCTGGGACCAAGCTGACCACTAAGTTGCTACTTTAACCCCTAGGTTTCTGCCTCAGTTTCTATATTTAGGACTGTGGTACGGCTGGACTCTTGATATGACTTTCAAACCATTGGAGAACCCTTGACAATCTGTCTAGTTCTTTCCAGTCCTACTCCTGGTAGGGGCAGTTGGCCCCTGTCCCTCTCTCCCCAGCTAAGCTAAGGCCACAGTTCTCCTTCTCCAAAATAATCCACACAGAGCCTTGGCACCATCTGGGTTAAAATATCACCATCATCAGATTTCCTGCTGCCAGTGCTGGTTCCTAGACCAACCTCCTCAGATGTGAATGTGGCCTGGTGAAGCCTGAGTTGGCCACTCCCGTTTGGATACTGGGCATTGGATGGCAGATCACCCACCCCTTGGGAACCAGCCCAACAGCTTGATTAGTTTCCCCATCCCTGGTCCTTCCCCCATGGTCTGTGCCACTGAAGTCCCACAGCATCAGGTCATCAAGGAGAAAGCCTATTAGAGGGAGCCAGTGCTGAGCCTTAAAAAAGACCTGGGCTGGGGCTTCCCTGGTGGCGCAGTGGTTAAGAATCTGCCTGCCAATGCAGGGGACACGGGTTCGAGCCCTGGTCCGGGAGGATCCCACATGCCGCGGAGCAACTAAGCACACACGCCACAACTACTGAAGCCTGCACACCTAGAGACCATGCTCCGCAACAAGAGAGGCCACCACAATGAGAAGCCCGCGCACCGCAGCGAAGAGCGGCCCCCGCTCGCTGCAACTAGAGAAAGCCCACATGCAGCAACGAAGACCCAACGCAGCCAAAAATAAAATAAATAAATTTATATAAAAAAAAAAGAAAGACCTGGACTGGTAGATGAATGATTAAAATGCACCCTCCCCTGTAACCACACCCCTTCAATGTGGCTTTGTAGCTCCTGCCACCAAGAGGGTAGAGTCTATTTCCCACTCCTTGAATCAAGGCTGGCTTTAAGACTTGCTTTGGTCAATAGGGTGAAGCAGAAGTGATGCTGTGCCAGGCAGTGACCTTGAACACTTCCGCTCACATTCTGGGAACCCTCAGACCACCATGTGACCAAGTCCAAGCTAGCCGGCTGGAGATGAGTGACCCCAGGGAAGACAGCGAAGTCACCCCCAACTGAGGCCACCCCCTAGCTACACCAGTCAGCCGGCAGCCAACCCGCCAGCTGAGCACAGACACAGGAGCCCATCAAGATTAGCCAAACCTGGCCCAGGTCGGCACAACCACCCAGCTGGGCCACAGACTTGAATGTAATCGTCGGTGGTTGTTTTAAGCCACTAAGTTTGGGGTGGCTTCTTTTGCAACAATAGCTAAGACACCAGTCTTACCATTCCCTAGCTTTTGAACTTGGGCACATTATTTAACCTTTCTAAGCCTCGGGTTTCCTTATCTGTAAAAGGTGATAAGAAAGGCACTTCCCTTACAGACTTGCTGGGAGGATTAAATGAGGCAGGAACGGGAAAGGACTTAGCCCAGTGCCAGGCACACAATGAGAACTCTACAAACGCTGGTTATTTTCCTCCACACATTGTGGTGGCCGCTCCAGTCCCAGTACCACCCCCGCCAGGCCCACCTGGGCACCCGGAGCTCACCTGAAGCGTAGCCAATCATGAAGAGCAAGTAGACCAGCAGGAAGCGGAAAAGATCTTTGAAGAGGATCTAAAGACCCCGGCGGGAATATGGAGGCAAAGATGAGACACGTGGTTTCTCGCTTTCCCAACACCTCATCCCGAATCTTCTCTCCAGCTCCACCCTGTCCCTCTCCGATGTCCAGACCCTGCCCACTGCCCCCACAGCACCCCACAGCCTCAAGGCCGCCAGCACTGTCTGTACATATGTGGTGTATGTGGCTTCCTCCAAGGACACACCAGTCCAGAGGGAACCCCCCGACCCCATACCTTCTGGATCATGATGCTATAGGTCCCCGTCAGCTTCAGCCCACGGGTGAAGTAAAGGGCGTTCATCCAGCCCAGGACCAAGGCAAAGACCATGACGGCCAGGTAGGCCTCAATCCCCGCCAGGTAGAGGGCCGCCGAGACAATCACCAGCACAGAGTAGATGAAGCTACAGGGCAGCAGAGATCACAAGAGGGGCCAGAGGGGAGAGGGGAGAATGAGGCCCTGGAGGGGGAGGCATGCCCTCAAGCCCTCTAGGTAGTAGGTCAGTCCAATGACACCCAGAAGAGAAACCATGTGGATTCACTGGGTTCCCCAGCATCCTGTTAACCAGAACGCTCAATTAATTGGCAACTGATACGTGTGTGTAATGGCCCCGAGGCCCTACCAGAACCCAAAGTGATGTCCTTTGGAACTGGTAGAGAAAGATTCAGTGGTGTTCAGTGGTGATTTTGTGGCTAAGTGAATATTCATTGTTCTCTAACTCTAAGGAAAAGGGAAAAGCAGTCACACACACGTAACAACACATCCTGTGCCCTAGGCAGACATCATTAATCAATCCCAGCACTCTTTCCCACTAAACACAGACACAGCCTCAAGATTCTTAACATGGGCACTCCTGGCAGACTTTAGCAATTAATCACAAGCATAAGAGGTTAAATTATTTCTATCCATGGTGTATATGGTGATAACTCTTTAGCAACCAGAATCTTGCTTTAACCAGAAGACCCTTTTGCTTGACACTGGCCTTGTCCTGATCAGGCTGGGTGAATTCACTCCTAACAGAGTCAGCCCCTATCCCACCACCAAACCTGGATGATGTCCCTCCCAACCCCACCTTCCTCACCCAGAAGCTGCCACTCCAGGGACCTCTACTCACTAGAGTAGTTGGAAGGAGCCATCGATGAAGAGAGAATTCACTCCAGGGCATTTCTTCATGAACAAGTCTTTGATCTGGAGGACGGGAGGGGACGTGTGAGAGAGGTGGAGCCAACAGAAGCGTGGAGGGGAGGAGAACGGAGCTAAAAGAGGTGGAGGGAGAGGAGGGGGACGGGCAGGGTGGGCGGGGGGATGAGGGGGGAGGCCAAGCACTCACGTTGGTGAAAAAGAACAGGACCCCGGTGAAGAGCGTGATGATCTCGCCGGCCAGCCTCAGGTAGTCCACCGTGGTGAGGTAAGGGTATGGCGGCTGGGGGGCAAGGGGCATGCAAGTCCTCCTCCAGCCCCACCAACATCGGGTCCCAGATCCATATGTTCCCCAATGCCCCGAACATCTACGTCCTGTGGAGCCTCCTCCCTCACCCTCTTCCCTCTGGGTGTGGGGTAGGCACCTCCCCATCCATTTCTTTCTTTTTTTTTTTTTTTTGGCTGCACCACACAGCTTGTGGGATCTTAGTTCCCCCGACCAGGGATTTACTGAACCCAGGCCCTCAGCAGTGAGAGCACGGAGTCTTAACCACGGGACCACCAGGGAATTCCCCCTATCCATCCCTAAGCCTTCTCCAGTCCCTCCCACGGGGGAACCCGCTGTGCCCCAGCTTCTGCCTGGTTCGTGGTCACTCACAGTGCCCTCCAGCGGCTGGTAGTAGGCGGTGAGGGTAAAGATGACCATGGCGCACAGATAGGAGGCCACGTTGATGTAGAAGGAAACGGCCCCAAACTTTCGCCACTTGTCCCGAAGTAGTTCATTGATGGGTTCCACGGCCAGCATCTCGTGGCGATTCTGTGGAAGGCGGGGTGGTCAGGGGGCTAGACAGGCTGACTCCAGTACACCTTCCCCCACCCTCTGCCCTGGGAGCACTTTTTCCTCCTAATTTATTCTTCAACGACACCCAAACTTCTAGATATCCCTAAAGAATATCTATTCTTGTGGTCCCCAAACTCCAGTCTGTGGATGGTGCCAAGCCACTGGCAGCAAAATCACCTATGGAGCTTGTTAAAAATATAAATCCCTGGGTTTCAACCTCAGAAATTCTGATTCGGGAAGTGGGACTTGGAAATTTAGCCCAAGGGTAATAAATACTTGACTCACCACAATTTTCCAACTCTGAACCCAGGACAGACATCAATAATTGAGTCCCACAAAATAGTTCTCTACACAGTTCCCTGGGCAGACACTACCAATCAATCAGAGTTTGCAGCAGAGATGCTAAACTTCCCACCATCCCCAATCTAAATCAAGTTGGTCACTAATTTCAAAGATGAGGGAAGTGAGCTCTGGTAGGGGAAAGGCATCTGTCCAAGCTCACAGAGCCAGGGCTAGAAGGGAGACCTTCTGCACCCAGGACCCAGCACTTTCTGCCCCATTTGTACAGCATCCTGTCCCTTTAACGACTTGAGTTTCTTTATCATCAAGGATTTGTGCAATTATGTAGTCACGAAGATGCCACTGCAGTGTTATTCCTGATAGTTAAGTGCAGAAACAAACCCAAATGACCAAGAATAGAGGAATGGTTCATTAGAATGTGGTACATTTCCACACAGCAATGATATTGCAGAAGAATATTTAATGGTGCAGAACGATGTTCATAAAATACTCCTAAGTTAAAAAAAAAAGAGCTTTTAAAAACTTCATATAACAGATGCTAATGATAATAGCTGACACATAATGTTCACCCTGCGCCAGGCTGTTCATTTGGTCCTCCCAGCAACCCAATGAGAAATGCTCTATCTTTATCCACATGGTACAAAACAGGAAGCTGCAACTCAGAGAGGTTGGGTAGTTTGTCCTGAGTCATACAGCACGTAAGTTACAGAGCCAGGATTCTGAACCAGTCCTGCTTGCCCCTGAAGGCCGACCCTTACAACCTCTCATTTCCCCCCAGTGCCAGATGCTGTTCTGGGCACTTAGTTGGCCTCTTCTTCTGCATCCAGTTCACAGACCCACCACTTTGGGCCCCTCCTTCACTGGGCCCCATCTCCTGCCCTGATGCCTACCTCGATCTTGCTGTTGTACACCAGGATCTCCAGCACAGAGGCCTCTTCCCCACACGTGTCCAGGGAGGAGAGGTCATAGAGTGAGGAATACACTGGCCCATAGGCCCAGTCCTTGAACTTGCGGGACAGATGCCTGGTGTCCTCGTCTGTCACCTCCCGACGGATGATGTGCTGAAAGATCTGCATGGGAGGAGGGAGGGTCAGGGGGTCCTCTGGGGGGCGGGGAGCACTGCTGCTGGGCCACACACATTGGAGGGACCCTGGGAGCTTGGTCAGCCCATCAGATAGCACCTTCCCAGAGAGCAGGATGGAGGGAAGGGTAAAATATTTACTGAGCACCTGCTGTATGCCGGACCCTTTCCTCACATCATCTTGTTTATTTCCTACCCTTACCATCCTGGTTGACAGATGAGCAAACAGAGGCTCAGAGAAAAGAAGGATGTTCCCTGAGGCCACACAGCCCACTGAATCCAGACTGAACCCAGGTCAGCCTTAAAAATCTGAGTTGTCATGAGTATCTTCCTTACATAATTAAAACAGCAATTAATCAATCTTACTGATCAGTTAAATCTAGTAACAATTATCCTATTCGGTCCTTCTTATTGCTACTCCCACTATCTCTGGCTTACACACAGGGGAACTGGGCAACAGATCCAGGTGGGAGTCCCCCCAGGCCACAGAGTTCAATAGGCAAAGCCAGATTTTAAACCCAGGCCTTTTCTACCGCCTCAGGACTCTGGCATAATTGTGATTTTAGTAATTTTTTGCTATGTTTTTAATAGAGGAATAATAACTCTTACCGATTATTGAGCACTTATTACCCATCCCAGGATCTTTATTAAGAGCTTTAAGTGGATCACCTCATTGAGTTGTCAGAACACCATACCACAGGGCACTATTGTTATCCCCATTTTACAGATGAGGAAACTGAGGCACAGAGCGGTGAGATGCCTGAGGTGACATGCTGGGAAGTGGCAGAGCCTGGCCTTGGACCCAGGTGCTCCTGACTCGAGAGAACCCCAGATCTGGTTCTCAATCAGGTCGATGGGTGCCCCACCCAGGGGACAATTTGGCAATGTCTGGAGACATTTGGGGTTGTCACAATCGGTGGGGGGTACTACTGGCATCTAGTGGGTCGAGGCCAGGGATGCAGCTAAACATCCCACAATGACACAGAGCAGCCCCATGCCCCAGAACATCCAGACCCAAGCTGAGAAATCCTGCTCTAGGCCCTGTGCTGTGAGGCCAGAGAGGGAAGCAACTGGCACACAGCCACTCAGCAGGTTAGAGGCTGAGCCAGGACCCCTGCCATGGAGTAGAGGGGAGTACTGCAGGGCTGCAGCTCTGGGACTCAGTTCTCTGTCAGTGGCTTGCCCTGGCTGGTGGGAATGGGGCAGTGGGCATCCAATGGGGTGGGAAGAGCAGAGAGGCTCTGGGATGAGGTTGAATAGCTTGGCTGGACAATAGGGAGCCACAGCAGGTTCTTGAGCTGGGACATCTGCACACTGGGGTTGGCAGGATGGGAGGTGGGTGTGCACATTAATAATAACGCATGCCAGCGGCAGCCCCTCCCCTGCGTGTGTGCGTGTGTGCGTGTGTGTGTGCGTGTGTGTGCGTGTGTGCGTGTGTGTGCGTGTGTGTGTGTGTGCGCGCGTGTGTGTGTGTGCGCGCGCGTGTGTGTGTGTGCGTGTGTGTGTGTGTGTGTGTGTGTGTGTGTGTGTGTGGAGGGGCAAGAATGGGTGTGTGCCCCCGGCCCTGCACTCACCCCAATCTTGCCCGTCTTGGCGGCCATCATGAGGGGCGAGAGGCCATCGTTGTTGAGCACGGCCTCCAGGTTGCTGTCGGGGAAGAGGCGGGCACACTTGAGCAGCAGCAGGTCGTACATCTTGGTGACGAACTTGGTGTTCTCGCGAGTGTTGTCAGCGATGGCCACCAGTGCGTGCAGCACTGTGTTGCCACGGGAGTCCTGGCGCCGCATGTCCGCCTTCTTGTGCGGATTCTCTGTCAGGTAGTTGACGATGTGGGGCTGGTTGGTGCAGGCTGCCAGCGACAGGGGCAGCTCACCTGTAGGTGAGGGGGTGGTCAGTGACGGGGCCCCGGGGGCGGACACTCAGGGGCAGACACCGTGACAATGGACGCAGTGCCCACGGTCAACGTGGACGAGCCCCGGCTGACTGCACGTGTCTGGAGGCGATGCCCCCGGGTAGACAGGGGCCGGGGGGGTGGGGGGCGTCATGTGACTTGGAGGCTGTGAGGGATTCTTTAAGGGACTTTGTGCCTGAACCCCAAATAACATGTGCCTTTGAGCAGGGGTGAAATTTAAAATCTTTCATGGGTCCAACTGGGACATGGCGGTGATGCAATCCGACCATCAGTCCCAGCTTAAGTCAGACTGGAGGATGCGAGTGTTAAGGGGCAGGGACACCCCATCACAACCCTCTGACCCCATCATGATCCCCACCATAGAGATGGGGAAACTGAGGCTCAGGGCAGTGTGGTGATGCTCTACTCCTCAAAGACAAGACCTCAGTGACCAAGACCAGTAAGGTGGCCTGTGTACCGGGTGCTGTCTGGGCCCGTGGCCAGCGCAGCCCTGGCTGTTTGGGGAGGGCTCAGGGCTGCCAGCACCACCATAGGCCCCCAGCCCCCAGCCTCTCCCCCGTGGGCCCCAGGCCCCACCGAGCCCCTCCTCACCGAAGTAGAAGTAGCCTCCCTCATCCTTGGGCTGGAAGAAGCGTCCCCGGGCCTGGGCGTGAACATCGGCACCTTGGGCCACCAGAAGCTCCACGTAGTGTTTGCAGCGGCGCTCGATGGCGATGTGCAGGGCGGTCTGGCCTGGGATGGGGTGGGGGACAGTCACCGGGGGCAGAGACCCGACCAGTCGTGGGAGGCGCTGGGGTGCAAAAGGGAGAAATCCACCCGAGGGCAGCAAATAGACCTTCAGACATTCCCAGACGTGGCGTCTCTGACGCCCGAGGTCCCAGATCTGCTGCGTCATGCAAGCAGAATCTTGGGCTCAAGGGATATCCAACTCGGAGGGTCCCAAATGTGGGAACTTTTCAGACTCATAAGAGGCTTTCATCCTAGAGGAAACAACGGCATCATGGTCTCACAGAATTTGGGATATAAAATTCACAGCCTTTGAATCTGCATATCCAGGAATCTGGAAGGTCAAGTTGGATTCACAGATCTCAGAATTTAGACCCAGGGAGCTGGCCCCGGTGACACCTGTGCCTCTCTGAGCTGGTGGCTCATAGAACTATTGCAACAAAGCCTCAGAGTATCCAGAACCAGAGCATCTTGGGTCCAGATTTCCAGGTTCACGGCCCCTTTGGCTCACTGCATCTGGGAACCTTGGAACCTTTGATTGTGAAACTCAGAATATCCAAGTTGGAAGGGGTAGTTATTGTCCTTTCGTCCATTCATTCATTCATTCAACAACTGGTTCCTGGGGACGTGCTGGCACTTGGGGCCCAGACTGAAGCTCTCAGTTGGGGGGATGGTTGGACAAGTGAAGACGGTGCCCCCCTCCCGCCCAGCCCAGAGCCTCACCTCGGTAGTAGATGTCCCGGAAGGGCGAGTTGATGAATTCGCGCATGTTGCCCGTGCGCTCAGCGATGTCCAGAAGCACAGGGATTGTGTCGTTGCGGCCGTTGCTCAGATTCAGCAGGGCTTTGGGCAGGCAGGTCTTCCCCGTGGATGGCTCTGTGAGTAGAGACATGCGGGAGAAGGGGCGCTCGGCCCGTGGCCCAAACTGCTGGGCAGCTGTGGACAGGGCACTGGGCAGGGAGCCAGAGGTCCTGGCCGTGTCGGTCCTCCTCTCGAGCCTGTTCCCTATCTGCTCCCCATGGTACTGAGAAGGTCAAATAAACTCAGAGGAGTAGAAGTTTTTTTTGTTTGTTTGTTTGGCGTACGCAGGCCTCTCACTGTTGTGGCCTCTCCCGTTGCGGAGCACAGGCTCCGGACGCGCAGGCTCAGCAGCCATGGCTCACGGGCCCAGCCGCTCCGCGGCATGTGGGATCTTCCCGGACCAGGGCACGAACCCATGTCCCCTGCATCGGCAGGCAGACTCTCAACCACTGCACCACCAGGGAAGCCCAGGAGCAGAAGTTTCTTAAAATGTGGGAAGCTGCAGCCTGTAGAGAGGTTGGTGTTTACCAAAGCATATCTGGAGAGAATTTTAAAAAATCAAATAAAAAGGGGGAATGCTGGGTTAAACAATGCCAACCGTATTTCTTCACTACAGGACTTCTCAGAACCTTTAATCTGTTAATGAGGACTGTGAACCTCTAAAAGCAGACCCAGGAGGCAGTCTTTGCCTGCCTATTTGCACATAGATCCTTTTCCCATGAAGCGATTACACTAGTGCCCCTAGAGGGGAGCAGAGGGAGTGCAGCATTCCCCAAAGTGGAGGCTGTGAGCCATAGCGAACATGAAATTACCTTCGAGGATTTGGGGGCTTCTGCAGATGCAGCAATAATAACATTAAAAACCCGAGTGTGCAAGGTTTCATCCGCTTGACAAATCCCTCCTGTGAAGTCAGTCTTTGTTTTGTCCTAATGGGTCCTTAACATCTCCCACTAACGCTTACTGTCCCTTTGCAATTTTCTTTCCCTTGTATTAATTTTTATGGTGACAGGAGTTGATTTATATCTTTAAAAGAGCGAGTCAATGAAAAGAGAACTTACCTGTGAATCAGGCAGGGGGCAAAATGGCCAGATGCAGGAAGGGGATCAGGAAAGGGATGAGGAATGCGAAAGGCAGGTGTGGGCTGAGGGGCCCGCTCTGGAGCCAGGTCTTTGGGGGCTCAAATTGGGCTTTGCTCCTGATTTCTGTGTGACCTTTTCTGCTTCAGTTTCTTGTCTAGCTAAATTGAGGCTACAAAGGGAAATTGTGGGACTTCCCTGGTGGCACAGTGGTTAAGAATCTGCTTGCCAATGCTGGGGACATGGGTTCGATTCCTGGTCCAGGAAGATCCCACATGTCACGGAGCAACTAAGCCCGTGCGCCACAACTACTGATCCTGTGCTCTAGAGCAGGTGAGCCACAACTGTTGAGCCCACGAGCCACAACTACTTAAGTCCACGCGCCTAGAGCCCGTGCTCTGCAACAAGAGAAGCCACCGCAATGGGAAGCCTGCGCACCACAACAAAGAATAGCCCCTGCTCGCCGCAACTAGAGAAAGCCCGCGCACGGCAACAAAGACCCAACGCAGCCATAAATAAATAAACATATATATATAAAAGGGAAATCATGAGCTAATAGGTATTTGTTGATGAGCCCAGAGCCAGGCAGATAGGAGTCTTCAATAAGTAATACTGCTGCCTTTATTACGCCACGAGAAATGCTTTAGAGCCTCTCCTTAGGTGCTGGGAAGTGGTGAAAACGCAGAGACCTGAATTTCTGTCCCACGCTCCTAGGAGTGAGGTTGCTCGGACAAGCCTTGTTCTGTTTACTTTTTGCTACACCCCTGGCGCCCAGCCCAGAGTCAACACCAGGTAACTATGTACCGAATGATAATGGACTCCAGTTCCCCATCTTCATAAGGTGGAGGGGACCCCAAATGCTGGCCGAGGCCCCTGGGGATTCTGTCCAGACACACCCGCACTCAGGGGAACCTCAATCAGTCCGTTTTCTAATTGTCAGGCAACTCATGATTCTCCACGCTGACCTCATCATCTTTCCCTCCCCAAAGCCCAACCCGGTCTGCATGTGTCCCCTCCGTAGATGATGGTGTCCCCAGCCAGCCAAAACTTGTGTGTCACTCTTATCTTTGTCCTCCCTTCTCCCCACATCCAGCAAGTCCCACAGATTTTACCTATTTCTCCAACCCCTCCACCACGCTCCATCTCCACTGCCACCAACCTGGCCCAGCCACCATCTCTCTCACATGCCTGGTTTCCACCAGCCTCTCTGGACGTCCTTTAATCCACTTTCCACATAGCAACTGAGTCCAACTCTGGTCATGTTTAGCCACAGGGCCTTTGCACATGCTGTTCTTTCACCTCCTCTCTAATCCTTCCTCCACCTCTTTTTACCTGGCTAACTGCAATTCATTCAGACTTAGCTCAAGTGTCACCTCCTCCCAGAAATTCTCCCAGATCTTCCTGATTAGGTCAAATTGTCCAATACAGCCTCTTGTGGACACAAATTACAGTTTGTAATTGTGTATTTATTTCTGTGATTGCTTGATCAAGTTGGTCTCACCCTCGAGACTGAGAGCAACTTGAGGACAGGGTCATGTCTGCTTCACTCACCACTTCCGCCCCACACCAGCACAGAGCCTGACACTTGGTAGGTGCCCAATAACCACTTGTTGAATTAATACACATTCAGCGAAGGGGCAAGCTGGGCACTGCAGGGAATTCCAAACCACAGGAGCTCAAGTGGTTTGTGTGGGATGTGGAACTAGACCCTGGATTTGCACTTCCACACTCCGAGGCCCAGGCTGTAGCAGGGTCCGGGGCTGCCAGCCTGGGTCCTGGTATAAGACACGAAGAACGGCGGCTACCCAGAAATGGGGAGGGGTTGCAGTTACGGACTCCACCAGCAGGTGGCGAAATAGCTCTGCCCATGAGGGGATGAGGGGAGGCTTGGAGCTAAGGGCCCTAAGTTAACTGCCAAGTTGGAGGTTGTGTGTGGGCGGAGGGGCGGGCCGGTCACTGACTCCCCTAAGAATCAATGAGCCTCTGGCTCACGAGCCTCTGGCTAGAAAAACACGCGGGGGCAAATCCAGGTTTTGGGGAGCCTGAGACTTACACAATTTGGGGATCCTGTTAATGAAAGCGAACACACAATTACAAGTTCCAGATTAGGTCCAGGGCTACAAGGGGCCAGAGCAAGCAAGGGGCCTGAAGCCTAATTAATGGGCCTGTAGAGGGTAAATCCCCCTCTACAGGTGCATTACTCTGTACAATTTCAGGGCCCTCTCCCAGCCTATCTTAGGGTCCCCCACCCACCCTCAGGCAGACACACTGGCCCGGGGGTTCCCAGCCTAGGCTTAGAGCCCCCTTTCAGCTCAGTCCTGAACTCAGAAGCCAGAAGGCTTGGCAAGCCCAGCCTGACGCTGCTCTGACCGCCGAAGCACAGGCGCCATGATCCCCATCTCACGGGGGTTCACTGCACACCAAAGCTCCCCACTTTTGCCTGGTGAACTTGGGGGGCCAGGTGGGGCCATTTGGTCAGGGCTTAAATGTGGGTTATCGCCAAATGAGATTCACACCATCACGGAGACCCTCTCCACAACTCTAAGCTCGTGCCCCAAACGAGGCCACAGCACCTGGCTGGGTACCATGAATGAATATTTTTTATAAGTCCGGTAATTCTCTTCGGATGGACACAATAATACAGCATCGTATCGTTTTGGTGTTCAAAGAATCTGGTTGATAAAGGTATATGTGAAAAATATACTACAGACCCCGTCAGCCTACTTTCACACTTAATTTACTGGAAGTACCTAAAGTCTCCAAAAATGGCCCCTGATCTCCCTGAAGCTTCGTCAGCCCCGAGCTGCCACAATTCTCGACATTTTATATGGATTTGTGGGGTCACTCGGCCCGTTAATTACAGCTCACCTGGCACCCGGCACTTAGCAGGTGGCTGACTTGGGTGGAGAGGCTCACAGCCCACCTTCCCCAATTTGCAGGGAAGCCCTGGGGTAGCGGAGGGAGCTAGTGCCCCGAGGTGGGTGTTCTGAGCCTGGACGAGGCTGGAGAGTGAGCTCTCTGGGCTGAGTAAGTCCCAGGGCAATGGTGACTGGGCTCCAGCCTATAGCGGGGAGCCAGAAAGCTGGGTGGGGAGGGGGGCAGAGCCTCAGAAGCAGAAGCAGGAATGCCCTGCTCCCCACTCCAGAGCTCCCCTCAGAGGGGGCAGGAGCTCCTGGGACCCCAGCTGCCTTGTGCTTGGCACTGTGGAATTCTCTGTCCTCAGAGGCCAGGACTACGCTATTATTATTCCCCAGGGTACAGATGAGGAAACTGAGACCCAGAGAGGCCACACGTCCCTTAAGTGGTAATGGTGGGATTTGAATCCAGGTGGGTAAACTCTGCTCACCTATGACACTAATCTTTTCATAAATGAAGGCTGAATGAATGAACAAAGAAAGGCAGCAAAGGCCCAGAGAGGTTAAGTAATATGGTAAAGGACACACAGGACCAGACTCCCTGTCCAGTGCTCTTCCTGGCTAGCGCAGCCCACTAACCGAAGGGAAAATGCTGAGGGGAAAGGGGGCCCCCAAGGCCAGGCCTCCCCCAACCTCCAGCTGGCCCACCTGCTATTCCTGGGTGGCTTACCCCGGAACTCCTCGTCAGTCAGCCGCTTCTTGTGGGTCAGCAAGAAGGGGAGCAACCCGTCCAGGTCAGCGGTGGAGCCCCGAGACACGATGTCAAAGAGGATAGGCCGGTTGAAGACTTTGAGTATGGGAGGCGGCTGGGGCGTGGGAGCTTTGGAGCTCTGTGGCTGCTTCCTGAAGGGGGAGGAAGCCGGGTGATAGGAGGGCTCATCCTCTGCCCATCCCACAGTCTCTAGCCTTAGGGGCCCAGGGATTGGGGGGTGGGGGCAGCTGGAGCCCTAGGGAGGGACCAGACTGAGAGGAGAAAGACATCTGGAGACACAAAGGAATGTTTTATCCCAATAGACTCTACCTGGTACCTGTGTGTTGGTTGGAGACAGACAAAGAACACACAGCCCACCCATCCACCCACCCACCCATCCAACCATCCATCCATCCATCCATCCACCCACCCACCCACCCATCCATCCATCCATCCATCCATCCACCCACCCATCCATTCACCCATCCATCCATCCATCCATCCATCCACCCACCCATCCATTCACCCATCAATCCACTCATCCATCCATCTACCTATCCATCCATCCATCCATCCATCCATCTATCTATCCATCCATCCACGCACACACACACCCATCCACCCATCCACTCTTCCATCCATCCATCCACCCATCCACACACCCACCCATCCACCCACCCACCATCCATCCATTTGTCATTTACTAAGTACTTAAGAATCCAGAGACTGGAAGAGACAAAGATAGTAAGAAAATAAAGGAGGAACACCAGACTAAAAGATAAAGCAACTCTATCTTTTATTCAATCATTCACTCCTTGATTTATTCATTCAACAAACATTTGAGACAACTGAGGCCACGGACATAGGTGCTTAGTCCAGGCCCCACCAAAGTAAACACCCAATAAATGTTAGCTGATATTCCTGTTATTATTTAGCGCCTACTGTGTGTCCAGAGTCTGTATGTGTGGGAGAAATGCCGAGCTACAGAGGCAGGTGGAGACAGAACAAGATGGAGAGGGCTGGGGGAGAGGAAGCGATGGAGAAAGAAAAAAGGGAAAAAAACACATTCATTCAGTCATTCAATAAACACTCATTGGGCACCTACTGTGTGCTAGGTTTTGAGAGCCAAAGAGCTGGAGCAGCAGCAGCCCAGGGGCACCATGAGGGCAGGGACGCCCTGTGTCATGTCCTCACGCACCCAGTGCCCGGAACATACAAGGGCGAAGAACAATCTGTGAAATGAAGACAGGATGGAGAAGAGAAAGAGGTGGAGATGGGGAGGGAGAAGAGGGGGTGTAGGGGAGCAGAGCGTGAACCACGACAGAGGTGGCAGGGCCAGAGGGGGAAGGGACACTGAGGCAGGGGCTTCAGGGCAGAGAAGGCCAGCGGCTCACCAGGGGGAGTGGACAGCCACTCTCCCTCCTTCCTCTGCCCGGGCCCCAGATTTTACACCCCAGGGCAGGGCCTCCAGTGATGGGGGGCCAGGGAAGGGGGAAGAGGTGCTTCCTGACGACGGGGGCACACAGGCTAGGGCAGCCCCCATTTTATCTGCTCCTGAACTGTGACCTTTGAGCCAAAAAATGAGATGAAGTAACACCCTCGCCCTCAGTCTTCACCGAGGCAGCCTTCGGGGTCTCTGAAGACCTCAGCCGCTTAGCCACGTCCCAACTCCTCTGCAGCCCCCGCAAAGCCGTTAGCCCTGGCTGTCTGGGGTAATGGTGGGGATGAGGGCTTGAAGGAGGGGATCTGAGGGAGGGGAAAGGGAGACAGGGAGTCCACCAGCTTCCAATGGGACCTTGGAGGGATGGGACACCAGGGCACTTTGCTGCCCTGGGCCTGTTTCCACCTCTGAGTGGAGGTTATGCAATTTGTCCAGTACACCATGTGGACTGCGAGGCCCCATTTCTTGGACACATTGAGCCCCTCTAGCCTTGGGCCCCTGTACATGCACTTCCCTCCACCTGGAACACCTTCCTCCCACCACCCCCGCTGTGTGGCTGCCCTTTTTCACCCCTTAGCGTTGGGCTTAAATGTCAGCTGCTCCAGGAAGCCCTCCTGGACTACCTTTTCTGTATCAGCTCCCCTCTCCCACCTCAGCACCTCCCCAAAAGTGAATTGTCTAATCACTTGCTTATTACCTGTCTTGTCCTCCAAACTGAAGGTACCAGTGACAGCTACTCAGTGTCTGAGCTGATAGGAGTAACGTCTGTTCTGACTCACCCCTGGAGCCCCAGGGCCAACCGCCCTACCTGGCATGTGGCGGGTGCTCCAGAAACGGTCACCGAACAAATCGGTGGCTCAGTGAATAAATAAAGGAAACAAAGCAAGGGCTGAGGAGGTGAGTGGGCTTCATCCAAGGGCATAAATGAGTCTGTGATCATCAAGGGGGAACAGAGGAGGACCAGGTGACAACAGGGCATCTGCAGACTTCAAGACTCTCCTCCAGACACACACACAGGCCTGAGAGAGGTTTTCATGGGCGGATGGCTGGGCAGAGAGACAGCAGATGAATAGATGGGTCGATAGATATTTGAATGAGTGATGATGGATGGATGGACGGACTGGACAAGTGGATGGGCAGATGGAAGGGTGGGTAGCTGATGACAGAGAAAGAGAGAACAAAAGAAAGACATGGAAATGAAATGAATGAATGAATGATGAATAGTTTGATAGCTGACTGGCTGGATGAACAGAAACAGTGAGTAGGTGGGAGAATGGATGGATTCTGGCTAAGTATATGGTGGATAAATGGAAGGTTTGTTGTATGAGTGGATGACTGGCCAGATAAGATGGGACAGATGGATAGATGGGTAGATAGATATTCGAATGAGTAGATGATGGATGGATGGACGGACTGGACAAGTGGATGGCTAGGTGGAAAGATAGGTAGCTGGATGAATGAATGAGTAGATAATGGATGGATACACAGATGGATGGATATACAGATGGATGGATAAGTGGACAGACAGATGAATGAATAGACAAGTATACAGAAAGGTGGACAGATAGGTGGATGGATGGATGAGTGAATAGGTAGACAAATGAATGAATGGATAGAAGGATGGATGGATGGGTGAATGGATGGATGGATGGATGGATGGATGGATGGATGGATAGATTCAATACAGAGGCGGAGACCCTCGGCCAGGCAGCCAGCAATACTCACTCTATGACCTTCCTCCTCCACCGCTTGTCACTGGGGTGCTGGCGATAGGTGCCATAGTCAAAGAGTGAGTCCATGGGCGCCTTCTTGGGCCCAGGCACCACTGAGGACTCATACAAGGTGGACTCCAGCAGGTCGATGGGGTTGGGCACCCCCTTGCGGAAGGCGCCCTGGAACTTCATGCGCAGGTTGGGTCGCCCATCGCCTGGGCCGGCGGGGCGACCACTGTCAGCCGGAGAGGGCGATGGGGAGCCGTCCTCCCCCTCGAACAGGTTGGCCAGCGAAGAGAGGGGGAAGGCCTCCCCGCCGGGGATGCCACTCTCATCCCCAGGGGGCTCGGCTACCTCCCCAGGCCCCGCGCGGGGGCCTTCGCTGGGATCCGCCATGCTGCCCCTGGACCTGTCTGCACTGCTCTGCCTGCAAGGGAACAGGAGGGGAGTCAGGCCGGCTCCAGGAAGCCCCCTCCCACGTGGGCAAACAGCACTGCTGCCAGCTTCTTCAAAGCCACCGTTGTAATGACAGGGGTTCAGGGTGGCCACTCCCAGATGTGGTTGGCCGCCAGCCCCCGGCAGGAGCTGCAACAGAGCCTCTTTCAGGGACCTGGAAACATGAGTCTGCCTCAGGTCCAGCTACCCTGGACGTTAGCTGGAGGAGAAAGGGCATCCGAGTCACACTGGGTCCCCAGATCTGGAGCCTGGGGCCTACTCCTGGCCAACCAAGCCAGCTTCGGGGCCCCCAGAGCAGGGTTCAAGTCCCAAGCTCCACATTTAGCAACCGTGTGATGCGAAAGTGGATGGGTCGCAGCCTCGGTTTCCTCACCTGTGAAATGGGGATGCTGAAGCAGAGAGCACGTGTTCCAGCGGCCAGTGCCGCGCCTGCCACGCCGTAAGCACCTACTAAAACAGAACCACCGCATCTGTGCTTCAGGGACACTAGGTGCTCAGAGACACGCACGAACCCACTGTGGGAGTCAGTGGCCCTCAATTTCCCAGCACCGTCATTATGACCCCATTTCACAGAACAGGAAACCAAGGTTCCGAGGATTTAGTTAACTGCCCACAGTGCACAAACGCTGCTCCCCAGTGCCAAGCGCTGACCCCTTCCCTCCCCTCTTTGCCTGGTTAACTCCTGCCCACCTGCGATCCCAGCTCATGTTCATTCCTCTGGGAAGCCCTCCCTGACCATTTGTTCATGAGATTCGTTAATTCCTGAGCTGTGAGCACCAGAAGATAGGGAATGCATCTGTTTCGTTCACTCCTGTGTCCCTGACACCTAGAAGGGTGCCCCATGGACACACGACCTGATGACAAAGGTATTATTTGTTCCCATTTGTCAGATGAGGAAAATGGAGCTTTAAGAGGGGAAGTCATGGGCTTCCCTGGTGGCGCAGTGGTTGGGAGTCCGCCTGCCGATGCAGGGGACGCAGGTTCGTGCCCTGGTCCGGGAGGATCCCACATGCCGCGGAGCGGCTGGGCCCGTGAGCCGTGGCCGCTGGGCCTGCGCGTCCGGAGCCTGTGCTCCGCAACGGGAGAGGCCACAGCAGTGAGAGGCCCGCGTATAGCAAATAATAAATAAATAAATAAAAAGAGGGGAAGTCACGTAGCTTGTAAGAAGAGTTGGACTTCAACCCAGTTCTCTCTGGCTCCCAGGCCCAACTTTTAGCCAGGAGAAGGGCAAGGGAGGGACAAGGCCCTGCTGGCTGTCAGCCCCCTGCCCTCTGCAGCACGCCACTGGGAGGGCTAGACACCAAGGGCAAGTTTCCTGGAACTCCTACCATCCCACCCAGGCTGCAGGAAAATGTCTGGAAAGCCCTCTTTTCTATATCTCTCCATCCCCACACACTAGCAGAAAAACAAATAAAGATTGGTCTCCACCTTGTTTGTTTTGTGGCTGCCGGGAGGGAAGGCTAGGGCACTGCAAGAGGCCTCTCTCGGCAGGTGCAGCAGGGCACACAGAGGGGCAGAGCTCCTGCCGGGGACAGTTCCCCTTCTAGGCACCAGAGGGTAGGGAGAGCCTAGATTTTAGAGTCTTCCAGGCCTGGGTTCTAACCCCAGCTCTGCTATTTATGTGCAGCATGACCTTGAGAAAGTGACCTTAGCTACCTGAGCCTCAGTTTCCTCATTTGTAAAATGGGTACAATATAGTAGCTTTTTTCATACGTTTGCAGGAAGAAGTAAATGAGATCAGGCATGTCCAGTGTCAACCCTGGGATTAAACTGGGAGCTGTCAATGATTATAATCAAAGGAGTAAGTAAGGGTTAGGAGCACAGTTGCTGAAATCAGATATACCCAGTTCCCATCTTGGCCCTGGTTAATTAGCAGCTGTGTGATCCTGGGCAAATCACTTCCTCTCTCTGGGCCTCAGCTTCCCCACCTGTAAAACCAGGGTAACCACACCTACTCCTAAAGCTCTTGGGAAACGCCAGTGCCCTCAGGAATTTGAAGCACCCACTTGATGCCAGCACTTAGTAGGACTTCAGGAGACATTAGTTCCTATCCACCTGCCAGGTGGGAAAGGGAGACCCCTAGTGGCTGCCACCTGAGTCTGGGCTTAGTAATGCAGGAATGGGGGTATGTGGAGGCAGAGAGGGTGTCCACTGGGGTGCAGGCATTGAGGGGGAAGATTAGACTTCCCCCGGCCCAGTCCTGTTCACCTCAATGGGGACCCAGGGTCAAGGGAAGAGGAGGCATTGGGCACGTGCTTCTGCTGTTAACACCCTCCTTATTACTGCACCCCTGTCCCACGGGGGCAGGACAGCCCCTGCCTTGGGGGGGGCAGAGGAGGCAGCCGCTCAAACCCCCGCCATGCCTGCACCCCCTGCCCTAAGAAATCTCAACTCAGATGGCATCCAGGGTTTCTGGGGACTCCACAACAAGGGGTCTGGAGTCAGCCTGCCCCAGGTTCAAATGCCCCCTCAGCCACTCACACACTGCTCGTAGCCTTGACAAGACACATAGAGATCAGTATGAACATATTAATTATGGTGAAGTAGCAATTTTGAACTAAACCCCCATCTTCATCGTGATTATGTGGCTCTGATGGGCCCAAGTGCTTCATACACGCACTCCCATCCGGTCCTCACTGCAACCTTAGACCAGCAGTTCTCAGCTGGGGGCCCTTCTGCTCCCCAGGGACACTCGGCAATGTCTGAAGACATGTTTGGTTGTCACACTGCGCAGAGGAGAGAGGGCTACTGGCATCTAGGGGGTCAAGGCAGACCAGGGATAGTGCCAGACATCCTACAATGTATAGGACAGTCCCCACCACAAGGAACGACCCAGCCCAAAAAGTCAATAGTGCTGAGGTTGAGAAATCCTGCCCTGGAGGTAGGTACTGCTATAATTCCCCTTTCACAGAGAAGGAAACTGAGGCTCAGAGAGGTTAAGTGACTTGCCTGAGGCCACCCAGCAGGTTAGTGACAGAACCAGGATTCAAATCCTGGCAGTTGGCTGTGGAGCCTGGGCTACCCTAACCCCTCAGTTGAAGGCATGGCCTGGGAGCCAGGCGCCACACCAGACCCTTAGAATATCTTGTTCAAGGTGCACAACAGCCCCGGGAGGTAAGGGTTATTATTCTCAGCTCATGCTAATCTCTCTGAGCCTTGGTTTCCCTACAATAAAATGAGGTTGCAAAACAGCTTCTATCCCATAGGGCTGCTGTAAAGGGCAAGTCAGGTGTCTCTTGGGCACCTAATAAGCACTTGACAAATACTTTAATCATCGTCGCCATTATGATACGGTCCCAGTTTACCTGTCCTCCTCACCACCCCGCCTGCCGGGCACGCACATGTGGTAGGACTACAGCCTGGCATTCACGGCCCAGGTTAACATTCACCAAGCCCTCCCAGCCTCTCCCTTGGTTAACCGGCCAGAGCCTCCCATTTTACAGCTGAGGAAACTGACTCTGAGATGCCACACGGAGAGTGAACGAACGGCCTTGAAGAAGGCCTCTGGACTCCGAACCTTGGACTCCTTCCACACCACACAACCCAAGTGCGTACAGACACCACCATGCACATCCACACACATATACACGTGTACACACATGTGCGTGCGTGCACACACACACACACAGCCTGCTCTGTGGCCATCCCCTCCCCAAACACTGCCCTGTTCTCTGTGGTTGGGGATAGAGTTCACTCCCTGTTCTAATTTGCCCTGTAGGCTGTTATTACACATTCCAAACCCATGCCAGATTTAGAGGGGAGGAGGGGTACAGGGCAGGAGAGAGGCTGAGAGTCCTCCTTCATCTCCTCTGTGTGTAAATATCGTGTATGTTTCTTCCTGTCTCTCCCCATGTGATCTGGCACATGCCGGCTTGCCTGCTGTGAGCCCCTGGGAATGCCTTTGCAGCAGGTAGCACCCAGATGGCACCAGGAGCATGTCTGGGGCTCAGCGAAGGACATTTAGGCAGAGCGTGGACATCCCCACACACTGTGTGACCGCTGTGTTCACTTAACGCAGCAGATTTCAAATGTTTTTGTTTTAGCATCAAGCAGCAGGACTGGAAACCATTCACCTATGTATTTACTCAACAAATGTTTATTGAGCACCTATTGTGTGCCAGGTCTTGGGGACACAGACGTCAGCAAGACAAAGAACTCCTGCCCTGCTGGGGCTGACCTGGTGGGATAACAGAAGAAACCGCTATAGACAAAGCAAGAGGCTGAGGCATGTCTGGTGGCAAGAGCTGGTTAGACCAGAAGGGCTCGGGAGTGGCCGAGGTCAGGGGTGCGGGGGTCCCGGGCGGGGTGAGGAGATACAGTGCTGAGCCAGGGTCCCCAAGCCTTCCTCTCTGCCTGGGTCAGACTCCAGGCTCTCCAGAAACATGGCTGAAGGTCATGCATGCCTCTGATGGCCCTGCGGACTCAGTCAGAGCAGCCAAACCCACGATCCCTCCCCCCTAAGGAGGGGGCACCTGGCAGGAGCTAAGGGGGCATGGAAAGAACTTGCATTTTGATGTCAGAGCAGCGGGTTGGCTCCCAGACTCACCACTCATCAGCTCGAGGAGCCTGAGAGACTGACTTAGCCTCTCCGAGGCTCGCCTGCCTCACCTTTCCTTGAGGAACTTAACTGGGTCACCGTGAGGATTATATGAATTGAGTCAAGCACCCGGCACAGAGTAAGCCCTCAGCAAACAGCAAACCGCAAGACTACGTGAACGGCAGGTGCCTTCTGAGAATCCCGGCCTCAGCAGGGGTGGGGTGGAAGTCTCTTGCTCCATCCCCCTGTCCCCACGCAGAGGGTAGAAGAAGGGACCCATCCTCACCGTTACCCCGTGGCTTTGCCTGATCTCGTGGAAACCCTGGCACGTAATGTCAAATCCCATCCTCCTGATTACGTGACCAAGGAAAGCTGCTTAAATCTGGGGGCAAGTTTAGGCGTGCAGGGGCTGCTCTACCCCAGGGGGAGGAATTCCAGGGAGCTGGGATCAGTGCACTCCAGCTGCTGAGTGCCACCTGCTTGCAGGGCAAACAGGAGTGGAAGCTCAGGGAATTCACAGTCTAGGAGGGAAGGCAGATGGCTTTCCCCCTCCAGGCCTTTGCCTGGGCTGTTCCCTCTGCCTGGGATGTACTTCCTCCACTAACCCTTTCTTTGAGTATCATCTCAACCAGCACTTCCTCTGAAAAGCCCTCCTGCCACCCCCCCCCACAGTCTAAACCGGCTCCCTTGTGTTCACTCTTAGAGCAAATTGTGCCTCTCTTTATAGCGCTTCTCATGATTAGACTTTGACCTTTACTTATATCATTCTTTTATTCATCTTCTCTCTTCTCCTCTAGTTTTGAGTTCCATGAAGGAGGGACTCTTTTGTGTCTGCTGTCTCCCCAGCAATCAGCATCGTGCCGAGGCATCAGTAAGTTCTTACACTGCAAAGCAAGGTCCTCTGAAGTTCTGGAAGGAGGACGGTGGGAGGAGGCAGCACTAAACCTGACGGGCACAGGGAGGGGCTGCAAGGAGGAGGGCTTGACAAGTGGAATGGGATACAAGAGCAGAGGAGACAGCAAGGTCAAGGGTACGGAGCTGGGAAAGAGCAGGGGGCACTGAGGAACGGTGCAGCCTGAGGCATCAGAGAAGAAAGGTGGGAAGGAAGAAAAGATGGGTGAGTGGGTGGGCGGATGGGGAGATGGGGAGGAAGATGAGGATGGATCCCAAGGTTTGCTGGTGCCGAGAGAGAAAACACCGGCTCTGTCCAACCCCCCTCCCTCCAGGTGAGGAAACTGAGGCTCAGAGAGGTGGAGTCACTCTTACAGGGTTGCCCAGCTCCTTAGAGGCAGAAGCAGGTCTAGGATCCACGTGGCCCCAGGACCTATGCCTTCAGTGGATACTTTACAAGGACCAGGAGACTCGAGAAGAAAAGGGTGGAAGATGGGGGTGGAAGAAGAGTGGTTTCGGGTGAGTGGTGGGAACCAGGGGCCCCAGAGGCAAACTGCCCACTCACCGGTTGTGTGACCCTGGGCAAGTCACTGGCCTTTCTGTGCCTCTGTTTTCTCACCTGTAAGTGGTGATGATCATAGCACCTATCTCCGGATTGCTGAGAGGGTTAAAGAAGGTAGCACCCAGCAGAGAGCACACACCCAGTAATGATGGCTGTTGTCAGCATCACCGGTATCATTACATCATCATTAGTAGAAGATGAACTGACAGACTGAGGACCAAGGAAGGTATGATAGCCAGGGAGGGCGGAGTGGCTGGGCCCAGAGCCTGGGACTCTGGCAGCCACCTCAGAGCAGCTGCCACTGGGAGCTCAGCCCCTTGGCCAGGCAAAACCCACTGCCTGCCAAGCTGCCCGAGGCTCCCTGGGCCCTGGCGGGCGGCAGCAACAGGGGGCATCACGCCATGCCGGGCACCTTCCCCAGACAGCCTGTATTTACCTAGCAGGTCTCAGCCCAGCCCGCTTCCTGTTTGCTGCACAGTGGCTGCCTGACCAGGCCTGACAGAGCCCCAGTGTCCTGTCGGGTCCCCCCACCCAGGAGGGTGCCCAGGCAGGGAAGGGCTGGGGTGACTCACTGGGCCCCACAGAGGGCAAGGCCAATGTGACCACGGCAGTTACGTGGTCATTCTGCAAGTCCTTGGCCAGAGGGATTCCAACCGTGCACGCAAATACCCCCCCTGAGCTCTCACGGGCACGCATTTGCTTCCAAGGTCCCTGGCCCCAGGGTGGGAGCCACCAGGAGGCAGTGTGGCTGAATGGGTTAAGAGCACACGCTGAACAACACTGAAGGCCACATGTGATAGGATCCCATCTACACGAAATGTCCAGAATAGGCACGTCCATAGCAACAGAAATCAGGTTCGTGGTTGCCAGGGGCTGGGGGAGGGGGGGGACAGGGACTGCTAGCGGGTACAGGGTTAATTTTGGGGGTGATGAACAGGCACGGATACTAGACAGTGGTGATGTCTGTATAACTCTGAACACTCTACAAAGCCACGAAATTGTACACGTTGAAAGGGTGAGATGCATGTGAATTCCATCTCAATAACACTTCCCAGCTTGGTGACCTCAGACAAGTCACTTCCCCTCCCGGAGCTTCAGTTTCCTCGGTGCAACAAGGGAACGGCGTGAGGTTAGACGCGCATAAAGGGTCCAGCACAGGGGCTGGCACAGAGCAGGGGCTCAAGGACATGAAGTCCCTGTCCCAGGAGGCTCCGGCTCCTTCTTCCCTTGCCTCGCCCCCTCCCATCAGAGCACAGCCCTGGATTCCACCCTCTAACTCAGCCCTGCTCAGAGCGTGATGCTACCCAGATCCAGCTAGGAAGACGGAGGCCCCTTCTCCCTAGCCCAGCCCCTCTCCTGGAGGACAGTCACAGCCACACAGAGCCCCCCCAGAGAGGATTCTGTGACCTCAGAAACTACCCAACCTATGTCCTCTTCCCCACCTGCCACTTCCTGGCAGGGCAACTGGGAGCAAGTCATCTCTCTCTGGGCCTCAGTTTCCTCATCTGTACAATGGGCGAAACAATTACTGCCACCTGGGAGGGGTGAACCCATATTTGCTTTATAGTTATTGGTTGGACTCTACATTCACGCTTTGAATTAAAAAATAAAATGATAGCTCTTACACCAAAAGGCTGTTGTGAGGATTGAATGATAATGGAAGATAATTGATTGAGTTGATAATTCAAGAGTTTAAGACAGCGCCTGGTGCATAATAAATGTTAACAAAAGGCAGCTGCCTTTTCATCGTTAATATTCCCTCAATTTACAGCTGGGGAGACGTGACCCAGGACTTGTGACTCTACACGAAGCCCTGGCCTTCTGAAAAGGTTTTCTCCCCTCCTCGTTTCCATCTCTCTTCCATCATGGCCCCATTTCCTAGCTGGGAGACTGAGGCCCAGAGGAGACAGGATACCCACCCACCCATACCTACACACACCCCTCCACCTCATACCCACGTGCAAAAATCTCGAGGTGACCAAGTCAGAGAAGAGAGCAGACACTGTGGAATGAATGGGTCGGGCAGGAGCCGGGAAGGGAGCCCCAGGCAGCAGAGAACCAGTTTGAGATCCTGTCTCTGCCCCAGCCAGCCTCACCAGCCTATGCCAACAGTAGGCTGCATCTCTGGCTAACTGCTTGCAATTATGGCTGAGAGTAAGGCCTGAAATCCCACATCAGCAGTGCCTATCCTCCCCTTGGTACATGCCACACAGCATCTTCTATCTCTTTTAATCCAAAAAATAACTCTAGAAGTTAGATATCATCGTTTCCATTGTCAGATGAATAAACCACGTCTGGGGAGAATGGAGGGGAGGGGCTGACATTTATCCAACACCCATCATGTGCTGAGCGCTCTCGCGTTTACTTCTCATCCCCATTTCACAGATGAGCAAACTGAGGCTCGGAGAGACCAAGAGACCCAGCCGAGGTCACAACTCAACAGGAAGGAATGCGGCTAGGATTCCAGCCACCTGCTTTTAAGCTCATTTGAGTTCATCCCTTCAGGGTCTATGAAGCCCTCTCCCTGGGGTCATCTTTCTAGATGCCACGCCCCTTGGAAGTCACGGGGCAAGCGGGCACGGCACAAAAAGACTTAGAGTTTCGATCGTGGCTTTGCCACTTAGTAGCTGTGTGACCCCAGGCAGATTATGTCAGCTCTCTGAGCCTCAGTTTCCTCATTTCTAAAAGCGAACTAATCACAGCACCTACTGCTGGGTTGCACGGTCACTGTGGGTGTCAGGGCCTCATAAAGTGCGGCCCCCAATGATGGGAACGCGGACACAAGCTCCAGGAGGGCAGGGACCTCTTCTGTTCCAGTCACCACTGAGTCCCCAGTGCCTAGGACAGGGCCTGGCACATAGTATCTATCCAAGATATACTTGCTGAATGAATGAACAAACGAATGAACTCATGTATATAAGTGAAAGGAATCATAAACAGCTAAGTCATTCTCCACAGGGCAGACAGATCTCCACAGCTGAACCTCTACCCAGCTAGCTAACTTCCTCCCTCCCATCCTTTAACATAGTTTATTGAGCACCTACTGCGTGCTGGGCTCTCTGACCTATGAGGTTCAATGTCCCCCCATGAGGTGGCAGCTATCATGAGTCCATTTTGCAGATGAGGAAACTGAGGCTCAGAGATGCCAGGACACTTGCCCAAACCCAAGTCTGAATCTGAGCAGGCGAGTTCTCCTGATGCCCCCGCCTTGCTGATTCATCTGTTCAATCACTCATTCCTTCCTTCCTTCACCATTCACTCTGTCCACAGGTATTCCTCAGCCCCTCCTCTCTGCCAAGGGACACAGGGACAGGAGTGAACGGGCAAACTGATCCCTGTCTGAGGTCAGTTGGCCCCTTGCCCACCGGGGTCCCCCTGAGCCTGTGGAGCCCATCGGGGACACACGTTGGAAGTAGCCCCCCCCTCATATATACCCTTGATGAGCTGTCCCAGAAGGTGGTCAGCCCTCCAGGTCAGCCGGGTGGAAGCCAGGCCACTCCACCCTCAGGGAAAAACAGGCGTCCAGTGAGACTGAGGACCCTTTGTGCGGCGGCAGCAAGGGCGGGGGCAGGAGGGGCGGCCGTTACTCACCACCCGAAGAAAAATAAGCATGTTCCCATTTGGTCAATGGCCCTCCTGTCTGCCCCGCCACACCACCACCTCCTTCCATAGCCTCTCCCACCCTCTGACCTCACCTGGAGCAGACCTGTGAGCGCCTCCTATGCCCTTGGCATGCCGCCCGTGACCATCCCTCACAATTGAGGAAACATGCTCAGAGACGTGGGGTGACTTGCTTGAGGTCACACAGCCTGCAGTGGGCAGGGCTCGGAGCAGAAAGCGGAAGCCGATGACCAGGAAGGGGCTCAGAGGTGGGAAGGAAGTCAGAGTCACAGTGAAAGCGAGGGCCTGGCCTCCCTTCCTCATTCCTGCTCGGCCAGGGTGACAGCTCAGGGGCACTCAAGGCAGGGGGAGTCCAGGCCGGGGCAGGAGTGGCAGTCAGAATAACCCAGATCTCCCCAACTGGCAGAGCTCTGACCTCCAGCAAACCCCAGGTGGCAGCCCAGGAACACCGCAGCAAGTGGCCAAGCTGGGACGCGAACAGAGGTGGGTCAGACTCCAAGAGGGGAGAGTCCAGTGGCCTTCCAGGAAGGAAGCTGAGCCACCCACTGGGTTTTCAGGGACCCAAGGTGTCCAGTCACTGGGATCTGGCTTTCAGGTCCAGCTCTCCCATGAGCCAGCGGGGCATCCCTAGGCAAATTACTTCTCTCTCTGAGCCTCTCTGAGCAAATTACTTCTTTCCTCTGCTGTAAAATGGGACTCAGTATTCCTGCCCTGCCCACCGCCAGTGGGGGTGATGCCGTGACACCATCAAGGGGACTGTCAGGCAATAGACACTGGTTACACACTGAACAGTCCGTGTTGCTCTGGAGACTGTCCACAACGACCCCACGAAGCAGGCACTAACATTATCCCATTTTACAGATGAGGAAACTGAGGCCCAAGAAGAAGTAAGGGGACTTACTGAGAGCCGGGATCTGAACCAGGTAGCATTACATTAGGAAAGCAGGAAACTGGCGGTCCTGGCGCTCAGTCAATGCCCGTAAATATTTTGTAGCTGAAAAGGCAGCACCCCTTGCCCCAACGCAAGTCTAGCTCTGCCCCTGCTACCTTCCACCTGCTTTCCTGCCACAGAGGGGTTCTCAGAGAGATGAGCTGGAGGATAAGGCACCCTGGCACAGGCCGGGGGACAGGATGAGGAAGACGATAATGCTCAGAGCCCCATCTGTGTGCCCTGGACTGTCCTCGCAAAGAGGGGGTTGACAGCCTCAGTTGACAGATGAGGAAACCGAGGCTCAGAAAGATGAGGTGACTTGCCCGAGCTCCCCTGGTGAGAAGGCAGCAGGCCTCAGATTTAAACCCAGGCCTGTCTGAACAATTCAGGTTCTTATCTCTAAAGTGCAGACGAACTTCCCATGACCCCAGATCCAGACAAATGCGGAAAGGCCACTTTGGAAGTTAAGGGCATGGAGTTTAGAATCAGATAAATGGAGTTCAGATCCCAGCTCCGGCCCTTCCCAGCTGGGCAAGCAACTTCACCACCTTGACCTCAGTTCCTCCCTCTCAAAAATGGGTATAATCCCAGCCTTGCATCCAAATGTACTGAGTGTTGGGCTCAGTGCCTGGCACACAGTAAGTGCTCAATAAATGTTCGCAACCATCGTAAGGACCACTGATGCAGCCCACGCTTGGCTAAAACCAGAAAGAACCTTGCACTCAGAGTTCAGAGCGGCAGCTGCGGGGCCCAGGACCACAAGCATCTCAAGAGATCTGAATTAATCTTTAACAGGTGAATTCCACCCCAACTTGGTGACACACAGCATTCCAGAGGGCTTGCTAGCATGAAATGTTCCCTTGGCTCCCCAGATCGTGTGTGTGACAAGAAGAGGAGCTTGGGTCCCCATGAATTGGGGAGGGGCCTGGAGTGTCTTTCCCGGAGTCAAATGGGAGAAACTGAGGCAGACAGCAGGCCGTGGGCCTGGGAGGGGTAGAGCTGCCTGCTCCATGTGGCCCCCTCCCTCCTGGGAACACACGAAGGACCTCAAAGGACTCTGGCCCTCTCAAAACGATGTTTTCAGTCACTCAACCGTGCAACAGTGATTTACTGAGCACCACGTGCCAGGTGCAGTGAGGCCAAGGCTTGTATGGTTCTCTCCCTCCTACACCTTCCAGCCGCCCCTGCCAGTCCCTACCTGGGGCCTCACACCTCTGGCCTGGATGGCTTCCCCTGCCTGGGGACTGGCCTCCCCACCTGGCCCCCACTCTGCGGACCTTTCAAGACCACACATCCGGCATGTCCTTCCCAGCCTGGACCCCTGTAGGGTTTCTGGGTCTGACCCAGTCCCTGCCTGTCTGATCCCCTGTCCTTCCTGTTCATGTCACACACTCCAGACAAACAGGAGGATGTCTCAGCTCTCCAAACCCTAGTCTTACCACCTGGTGACAGGTAGAAGTCAGGTCTTTACCTAAAACCCCTTTTGCCCAATATCTGCATTTATTCCTCCAGGTGAGGCTCGAGTGCCACCTTGATCAAGCCGTCCCGGGTACTGGGTCGCCACAGTGCCACCCCCAGAGCGCTCTCCTGGCCCCCACTCACGGCATCCAGCACAGTGATCCCTTGCTGGGCGCCCTCAGGTCTGGTGTGGGGGCTCCTGCTGGAAGCCACAGCTGGCACGAGGGGCAACCCCAGGGTCAGGGAGGCAGCCGTGGGAGAGAGGCAGCCCTTTCTCCCATCTCACCGGCTCTCTTGGACCACTCAGTTCACGCCCCTCGGGCTGGGGCTAGTCTGGGTCTGAGGTGCCTCAGTGCCCAGCCCAGGGCTGGCACAGGATGGCTTTCCCGGAGGGTTCGATGGACAAAGGAAATGGCTGAGGCCCAGCTCACACCTGAGGAGGTGGCGGCGGTGTCCACAGCCGCGGCCCGGATGTAAGGCATCTGGTCTGGATTTAACTTGGGGAATCCCAGGCATCTCCACTGGGGCTCTCTTGCACGCTTCTTCCTCAGGTGCCCATTCCCTAAACCTCGGAAAACTCCACTTCAGAATGACCCCACCCTGCTTTCACAAACGTGAGCCTGACTGGCCCATGACCGCCATTTGCCATGTGTCTTGGGAGCCCCTCCCCGCTCCGATTGACCAATGAAGGTGGGAAAAGGGGCCCCCAGCCTTTCTGGTTCCCACTGTCACTCAAACAGAATGATGCAGAGAAATGCGGAAATGGCCAATAACCTTTCTCACCCCCTTCCATTAAGAAGACGTTACAACAACAGCACAAGCATAGTAACAGCTGGGGCTCCAGGCACGGCGTGGGTCCCCTCACAGGTCCGCTGTCCTCACCTCAGCCCCAGGGTTCACCTTCAGCCGACCCCATTTTCCAGATGAGCTCTCTGTCCCTCAGGCAGCTGAGGGAGCAGCCCAGGGTCACACAGTAGTGGGGTGGCAGAGTGAGGGTTCGGGCCCACACAAGCCCCACTTTTAACCTCACAGGTGACCTGGGCCGACCCTAGTACCTGACCTCTCAGAAGAGGCCACCTCTTCACCCCGCTGTCCCCGCCCCAGAGATAAAGTGGCAAAGCTTAAACCCTCCAGTGGGTCTTAGCGTCCCAGATCAAAGCTCACACACGACATCAGGCCCCTACCCCTGCTCCCAGCAGAAGCCCTTGTTGCAGACACTCGGCAGCCATAAGCCCAGCCCCTCCTGGGTAACTTCCAAGACACCCCCTGGGCACCAGGCAGGGAGGACGTTGGAGCTGGACAGCCCTGGGTGTAAATTCCACTTGGCTACATCCCCGACCTGAGAGCCTCAGTTTCCTCATCTGCAAAATGGGGAAGACAGATGGAGAAACCCGCTGGGGCTGGGCCAGGCAGGGGTGCCTGTGGCTGGAACGGCCAGCCAGGCGGGGAGGATGGGAGGTCTCTCCCCGTCTTCAGAGACCTCCCAGGAGTCTCCAGGGCATAGCTGGAGGGGAGGTTAAAGATTTTCCTGCCTCTTGCGGGGAAAGAGCCATCTCTCTGGGGCTCAGTAACTAAGAAGTGGCCTTTGGAAGTTCCAGGCTCCCAATTCCCTCCCAGAGGTGGGGGGCAAACCTCAGGACCCCAACTCCCTCTTCCAAGCTCTCCAAAAAGGAGGTGACTCCGGGGTGGGCTGCAGGGCCTTCTGTGTTTGCTTCCTGGGCTTGGATATTGGGGGACCTGGGCCCGGAGCCCACGTTGGCGCCCTCTTCGCAGGTAACAAAACCCAAGCCCAGAGAGGTGGTGCCCGGCCCAAGGGCCCCCCGCAGGTCCCGCGCCTCCCGCGCTCCAGGCCACCACTCCGCAGCTTCCAAGACGTGCCCGGAGGAGCGCGAGGTCCTCGGCTGGGCCGTCCCTCCCGGGGTCCCCGCCCCGAAGTTCCAGGCCCCACTCACCTCCGGGAGGGCTCCGCGCCGGCGGCCGGGAGCACAGCGCTTCCTGAATCCCGGCAGCCGGCCCCGCTCCCTCCCGCCCGCCGCCGCCGCCGCCGCCGCGTCCCTCCTCCCCGAGCTCAGGTTCCACCTCGCGCGCCGCCCGCGGACTGCACCCCGCCCACCCCGCCCGCCCTGCAGCTGTGGCACCGAGCCTACCCCGCACCCGGGATCGGCTCCCCTGCGGGGAACAGAGGCGGGCCCTCAGTTTTCTCACCTGGAAAGTGGGCGTCATGATCCCTGGTAGAGGGCAGGCGCTCCGTGGAGGGGGCTCTGGCTGGAATCCTGAGATCATGGACTCCTGACCTCTCCAGCCTGGGACTCCTTCCTTATCTGTTAAAGGGCATCTCGCTGATTGCTCACCGCTTTCGCTCGTTCATTCATTCAGCAGACAATCCAGAGACAGGTCTGCGGTAGGTCCCGGGCCTCAGGTAGCTCCACGTCCAGGAGGGGAGACACCTGTGTTACAGACAGTGCAGGTCCAGGACTAAATCAATGTGAGCTCCTCTTAACTTCACCTCTACCCAGCGCCTAGCACGGAGCCTGGCACTGAGTAGGAGATCAGTGAGTGCTTTTTCTTTTATCAGATGGTGAAGGTAAGCCCCACCACCCAGACACACCTTCTACCCCAGACACTTGAATACCTCCATGGGACGGGCAGCTCACTTCTGCCGGGACTGGTTGGAAGCCTCGAGCCAGACTCCCTGAGCCCAAGCCCTAGCTCTGTGACTCACTAACTGAACAGCTGGTCCCTTCTCTGTGCTCCAGTGTCCCCTCTGTAGAGCGCAGTGTAGATATGTCCCCACCTCACATCACAGTGAAGATGCTGGGAGCACCAGGTCTGTGCAGAGCCCAAGGAGCATTCTTAGCCCTTTTTATCGTTATTGTTTTTACTAAACAGAGCTAAATCTCCCACTGGGAAGACAGTGGGGTACATCCTTCCTCCTGAGCTTGCAAGTAGAAATAGTTCCCATGGGGTGTCGGTCCGGCAGCTAGAAAGTGGAATTTGAGAATCGCTGGAGACAGAGAACCTTAATGGAAGTGATGTGTTCAAATCACCAGTTTGAGGACTCCCCTGGTGGTCCAGCGGTTAAGACCCCGTGCTTCCACTGCAGGGGGCATGGTTTCGGTCCCTGGTCGGGGAACTAAAATCCTGCATGCCTTGCGGCCAAAACGAACAGACAAAAAATTAAAATAAAATTCAAACCACCAGTGTGAAACATTTACCAAAAAGAAACCTTAATAATGAACTCGCTGAGCAAGGGGTGGGGTGTGTGGGGGTGTCATGTAAACCTTCCTCCCACCAGGCTATGAGGTAGGGATTGCTGTGCCCATTTTACAGATGGGAAACTGAGGCTTGGAAGGTAGTGTGGCCTCTCCAAAGCTCCCTCCATGAGGGGATGGGGAAGAGAAACTTTTTACTCTGGGTTTCCAGGATCTTAAACAGAGCAGACAGGCAGCTATCTGGCAGTGAGGAATGTAAACAGGGGGCCCCTCATACTTCCCTGATGGAAAGCCCATCTGTTGGGGGCCTTCTGGGCTGGGGCTGGGGCTGGGCCAGGTTGGGAAGCAGAGGAGTCATGGGCATAACTAGTCTGGAGCCCATTTCTGCAGAAAGACCCTTCTCAAATGAAAAGAAAATGACAGGGATAATTCAGGTTAGTAGGAAGGTGATGGAGGGGATGAGAGAAGATAGGGTCGGGGAGGGTGTCCGCTCTTCTCCAAAATTAGGGGGAAGAGGTATGAGCCCTCAGCATCTGTATGGTTAACCCAACTCCCTCCTGAACCCAATTTCATGGACGGGGCAACTGAGGCCCCATGCAAAAAAGTGACTCATCTTTGGCCAAGAAGCTGGATCTTGGCCCCTATGCCAGCCATGGGTTTAAACTCTGTTTTGCCACTGATGAGGTGGGAGCCATGAGCAAGAGCCTCTCCCTCTCAGTGCCTCAGTCTTCTCATCTGAAAAATGGGTATCAGTTCCTACAAGACAAGGACCACGTCTGTCTCATTTGCAGCCACAGGACCAGCCCCTTGGCACTTAGTAGGTGCTTTTAAAATACTGTTTGATTGAGACTTCCCTGGTGGTCCAGTGGTTAAGACTCTGTGCTCCCAATGCAGGGGTCCCAGGTTCAATCCCTGGTCAGGTAACTAGATCCCACATGCATGCCGCAACTAAAGATACCGCATGCTGCAACTAAAAGATCCTGCATGCCGCAACTAAAGATCCTGCATGCCGCAACAAAGATCTTGCGTGCCACAACTAAGACCTGGCGCAGCCAAATACGTTATAAAAAAAATTATTAAAAAAAAATACTGGTTGATTGAGCTGGAGGAAGGGAGGAATAGAGTTACAGTTTAATGGGTACAAACTTTCAGTTTTGCAAGATGACAAGAGTTCTGGAGATGGATGGTGGTGATGGTTGCACAACAGTGTGAGTGTTCTTTGAGCCACTGAACTGTACACTTGCAAATGGCTTAAGATGGCAAATTTTGTTATGTGTATTTTACCACAATAAAAGAAAAATTAGGGAAAAAATACTGGCTGATTGAAAGCATGCAGGCCTGCCTTGCAGGAAAGTGGGGAGTGGGAAGAGAAAGTGAGGTGCTCGGGGCACCCAGCAAACACTCGGTGGCTTGACTAAATATGAACAAGGGCCACTGCTAGGATGTGACTGCCATTATTTCACTGTTTTTTGTCTCTGGTGGAACTCTCCAGCTCTACCTTGGAAGAACAAGAGACTCTCAACAAAAGGAACTTTTCCTCTTAGGGAAGGAAAAATTTTCAAAGCCCTTAAAACGGGCAGAGAGTCCTGTAGAGGCTATAGGCAGGCCCAGCACCTTGTCCCACATGGGTCCCAGAGTCCCTAGCAGGGGCACGGCCACTTCCACTAAGGGAGGTTCCTGGGCAGCATCGAGGGTCTACACTTAGCAAGCACCTACAGTATGCCAGAATCAGTGCCAGGCACTGGGGAGAGATCGGGAGCCAGATGGGTCCACATCTCAGGGACTTTATACCTGGTACATCTGCCCCAACCCCCGGTTATAAAAACATATATAAAAACATATAAAGACATACGCACCTCACTTTACAGTTAGCATAGCCCTGATGCTGCCAGTTCACCTCCTGACAACGAGGAAGGGAGAGATTCCTATGCCATCTTCTATAAAAGGACACAGACAGCCCATGTGCCTGAGATCCTACAGCTGGTAGCATTTGAACCCAAGCTGGGCAGACTCTAGTATAGCAAAGTCAATGAGAATATGGTCTCAAAAAGACAGATCATAGGGCTTCCCTGGTGGCGCAGTGGTTGAGAGTCCACCTGCCGATGCAGGGGGCGCGGGTTCGTGCCCCGGTCCGGGAAGATCCCACATGCCGCGGAGCGGCTGGGCCTGTGAGCCATGGCCACTGAGCCTGCGCGTCCGGAGCCTGTGCTCCGCAACGGGAGAGGCCACAACAGTGAGAGGCCCGCGTACCGCAAAAAAAAAAAAAAGTTGAGTCCTTGGTAGCAACCTCAAGGACTTGATTTAAAAAAAAAAGACATGTGTCAGCAAAGATGTGGAGAAGCTGGGACCCTCATACACCACTGGCAGGAATGTAAAATGGTGCAGCCACTGTGGAAAAGTTTGGCAGTTCCTCAAAAAGTTAAATACAGAGTTACCATATGACCCAGCAATTCCACTCCTAAGGATACAGTCAAGAGAAATGAAAACATATGAATACCAAAAAAACTCGTATACAAGTGTTCACAGCAGCACTATTCATACCAGCCAAAATAGAAACGACTCAAACGATGAACGGATAAATGAAATGTGGTATATCTATACTGTGGAATATTATTTGACAATAAAAAGAATGAAGTAATTCCCTGGCGGTGCAGTGGTTAGGACTCTGCACTTCCACTGCCGAGGGCCCAGGTTCGATCCCTGGTCGGGGAACTAAGATCCCACAAGCCACATGGTGCCGCCAAAAAAAAAAAAAAAAAAAAAAGAATGAAGTGTTCATGCCTGATACGAAGTGGATGGACCTTGAAGACATTATACTGAGTGAAAAAAGCCAGACAGCAAAGACCGTATACTGTATGATTCCATTTATATGAAATGTCCAGGAGAGGCAAATCCATAGAGACAGAGAGTAGACTAGGGACTTCCCTGGTGGCACAGGGGTTGAGAATCCGCCTGCCAATGTAGGGGACATGGGTTCGAGCCCTGGTCTGGGAAGATCCCACATGCCGCGGAGCAACTAAGCCAACGTGTCGCAACTACTGAGCCTGGTTCTAGAGCCTAAGTACCGCAACTACTGAAGCCCACACAGCTAGAGCCCGCACACCTCAACGAAGACCCAACGCATCCCAAAAAAACAGAAAGAAGAAAGAACGTAGACTAGTGTTTGCAAGGCGCTGGAGGGGCTTGGAGCGGTGATGGCTAAAGGGTATGGGGTTTCTTTTTAGGATGATGAAAATGTTCTAAAATTGACTGTGGTAAGAATTGCATCTATCTGTGAATATACTAAAAACCATTGAATAGTTCAAGTGAGTGCATTGCATGGTATGTGAATTGTATTTCAATAGAGCTGTTACAAAAGGTTAAAAAAAAAGAAGAAGAAGAATGTGGTCTCTGGAGTCCAAAGTATCTGGGAGTGGCTGTACCATATTTCTAAGCTGTGTGACCTCAGGCAGGTGACCTTGCTTCTCTGAGCTTTACTTCTTTGTCTATAACATGGGAATAGCAACTGCCCCTACCCCTTCTCCTACCTGGGAAGATTAAACACCATCATGTTCGTGAGGGCCGGCAATGCCGGGACATAGTAACGCTCAGTAACTAGTCCTGTGAGGGCACCGTGCTTCCCCCACCAAGACCAACATCCCCTTCTGAGCACTCTTATGTTTACCCTACACTCTCCCTTACACATCTTCCTTCCCACATCTTGTGAGGTTGGCATTAGTGTCTCCATTTTACAGATGAGAACTACTGAGTCCAGCAGGCAGCAGGCATCCCTGGCATGGCTCTCCCCCACACTCCCAGGCAGAAACTTCCTTCCTCTCTGTTCCCACACCCCATGCTGTTCTGCCTCTGCCCTCTCCCCTCCTTCTCTCCCCTGGGCACCCCCTTAGCCCTGCTGGTGTCCTCACAGCTCCAGAGCTTGGTTTAGGCCAAGAGTTGGTATCTAGGCTCCTGGGGGCCTGAAGCTCTCCTCAGAGTTAGGGATGCAGCCAAAACCACCACGTGGGGCTAGATTCCTGCAGACCCTGGCCATCTCATCCCAGTGAGATGGGTGGGTTTCTCCAGCCCTTTTCACAGATGGACAAACTGAGCCTCCATACAGTGCAAGCCCTTTGCCTGAGGTACCTGCTGGTGATGCGGTCAGGATCTGAACCCAGGACCGTCTGAATTCAGACGACACTCTCCAGCCCCTCTAGCAGCCACTTGGCACTGGCCCCTGTGCCTTAGTGCCCTCAACTCTGACATGGGAAGCCCTGCTCACATCCACCTGGGTGAGATCGGGGAACATGGGGTTGTAGGCGTGAGAATTCTGGTTGGCCTTTTGGCTTTTTCTCTGAGTGCCAGGGAAGGGCTCAAGTCATGAAGTGGAGAAGAAACAATTGGGGACGAGGGTGGGGGAGAACCAGGGCTGGCCTGTGTGCATTTATGCAGCACCTGCTGTGTGCCAGGCACTGCACAGGGCTTGATCCTCACCAATCCCTCCCAGCTACAGGACAGGAACATACTCAGAGAGGTGAAGGAACCTGCCCAAGGTCACAGAGCCAGGAGGGTGTGGGGTCTGATGGTCTTCCTCTGGGGGCCTGCCCCAATGGACAGCAGGCCCCCCATGAGATCACATCTCCCCACATTTACCTAGAAGCCGCAGAGACAGGATACCAAGAGGCTGGGGACACTCAGCTGGTTTGTCCACCTGGGTCCTACAAAGAGCGGGCTTTGTCCCAGAGACCATGAGGCTCTTCTGGAATTCTCCCTGGGGCAGAAACCTGAGGCCAGGTCGGGAGGAAGCCCTTCCCCTCAGACATCCGTTGCCATGGGAACAGCCACCCTCAGCCCTCAGCCACTGGCTGTGATTCCAGTCCGCTGCTGGGCAGCAGGCCTGGTGGCCTGTGGGTGTGGCCGAGCCACAGCTGGCCACGGGCATTTTGGAATTAGCCTTCATCTGGAGCTATGGCCTAGAGAGGGCGGGGAGCCTTGGCGCCAGTGGGGTTTGAGTAATTCCAGGCTTCCCAGCTGGGGCCCCTGGGTGGGCTACTGGGGATGCATGGAGGCCCTTGGGATGGTGACCAGAATTGTGAGGGGGGGTGAGTGAACATGTTTCTGAGAGGTCCATGACTTTCACAGAGGCCTGGGAGCCCCTCCCCCGCCACTCCTCCACCCCTGCCCCCTGGCACATAGGTGATGAAGAGCTCAATTCTCCCAGCCAGGAAGGGGCAGAGGTTGGGGCAGCAGAGGGAGCAGCCCGGACGGTTAAGATCCTCGCTAACAGCTTTTTTTCTGTTTTCTTTGTTTTTTGGCTAACAGCTTTTTCAACTGAGAATTGTCTTTGTCACCCTGTACTCACAGAGGCTTATGACTTCCCTTGCTCTAAAATAAAAACCAAACTCACACTAGCCTCAGCATCGCTAGGTTTCCTCCCTCACTCTCCTCCCCGCTTGATCACCAGGCGCCAGACACTTTGGCCTCTCTCTGTCCTTAGAACGTGGTGCTTTCTCTCCTGCCTCAAGGCCTTTGCATCAGCTGTAGCGGCTTCTTTTCTTGGTCTGTTCTTTCTCCCTCTTCAGATCTCAGCTCAAATGTCACCTCCTCAGAGGGGCTCTCCCTGCCCTCCTCCATCTAAATGTCTTCCCGTGGACCTTGAGCCCCTTGGAGGGTGCAGCCTTATCTGACTTGGGGCTCCCATATAGTAGGTGTTCAGCAAACAGGAGTTGAATGACTTGCCTTCCAGACACTCCTCTCTGGGCTAGGTGCACAGCTGATTGTGATCAGCATCATCATAGCTGCCCTTTATCAAGCAGCCTCTAGGTGCCAGGCCCTGTGCTAAGTGCTTTGCACATGTGGTCCCATTAGATGTCACAAGGAGAAACTGAAGTGCCCACTTGTGGATGGAGTGTTGATTTCCCTGGAATTACGAATACAAACCAGGGACTGGATGCAGTGACAGTCCACTGTAGATTGACAGAGCTAGAAAGGAGCTTTGAACTGTCCAATCTCCTGACTTTATAGATGAGGAAACTGAGGCCCAGAGGGGAGAAGGCACTTGCTCAGAGTCACACAGCAGATTAGGGCAGAGCGAGGAATCCCAGCCATATTGCACGATGTTTTCTGGGGTGTTCCTGTGGAGGTGTTGCCGTGCACCCTGCCGTACCTTTCAAACCAAGAAGTGAACATGCTACGGTTTACCTGCATTAGGGGTCGGGTTGCCCCTCAGGAGCCCCTGGCAGGCCATAGAATCATAATAAAAATATTAATCAACGCCAATTATTGAACATTTTCTGTGGCAGGCATTTTACACACATTATCTTATGTAATCCTGCAAGGTAGAGGTGTTCCTGTCCCATTTTAGAGATGCAGAAACTGAGGCCCAGAGGGGTGAATTGACTTCCCTGGATCACACAGCTACAAAGATATAGAACCTGGACTTGAACCCAAAAATTGTGAGGTGATGATGGTGATGGTGCTAGTGGTAGTGGTAGCAACAGTAGTAGCAGCAGCAGTACTGGTAGTAGTACTAGTAGTAGTAGCAGAAGTAACAGGACATACCTTCGACTCAGCGGCTGACATGAAGTCAGAATCCCAAAGCACCCACTTAGGAGGCTTCAAACTTTTCCAACAGTGTTCAAATAGGGCTCCTCACGTAGCCCTTGGAAACCACCCCGAACACGTTAGCGAGGCAAGGCACACACCCTGGGCTCGGGCTGCAGTTCCGGGAGGTGCGGACAGGCGAGGACTCCCAGCTCTGTCGCAGCGCCGCGGTGCTAACAGCGCCACCTACCGGAACCCGTGGGACCTGCAGGAGGTCAGCGCGCAGGCGCAAGGGCGGTGGGGCGCGCAACCCGAAGATGCAACGGCATGAACCAAAGGAACCCATCAACCAGACAACTAAACCCAGGGAATGGAATCCTCCTCCGTTCTCCCATTAAGCTTCTGTAAATGATGATCATTGGGTCAACACTGAACGATTAGCAGCCAAGCGCCTGCCTGGGAAGTTTCATTGACTCTCAGTGAGCTAGGAACCGTTAGTATCCCCATTGTACGGATGAGGAAACTGAGACTCAGAGAGGTGAAGCGATTTGTCCAAGGTCACTCAGCTGATAAATAACAGAGCCAGGACTCCAACACTCGATACATTGCCATACGCCCTTCATCACACACCAAAAATATCCATGCAGTTTTATTTAACACTTACGAAGACAGCTTACTACGTTGCAGACACATCTAATTGCTTTACAAATAGTGACTTTTTTCCTTTTTTTTTTTCCTTTCTTTTTTTTTTTTTTTGGCCATGCCACACAGCTTGTAGCATCTTAGTTCCCAGACCAGGATTGAACCAGGGTCCTCGGCAGTGAGAGCTTAGAGTCCTAAACACTGGACCACCAGGAAATTCCCTACAAATAGTAACATTTAATATAAGCCTCACAACCTGTGAGATGGGTGTTAGCAAGACCCCCATGGTACAGAAAAGGAAACGGAGGCTTTTTTATGGAGAAGTGAGCTTCAGTTCCTTGTCTGTAATAGAGATGTATTAAGACGGATTTGAACTATTGCTCATGAGGCTTAACTGAATGCAGCAACAAGTGAGTAAAGAGTCAGCCGTTGTCAAACTTTGGGGCTCGCTCAGGTTTCCGTGCACCATCATGTTAACCTGGGTCACATCCGGGGCTTCCCACGGTGGGAGTGTCCTGGCAGGATGTGTGCTGGAAGGCGGGCTCACCCTGTCTGCTGGCACCGGAGTGGGCATGGCTGGGGGGAGATATGGAGTCAGATGTGAACTCCCAGTGCCCCCAGTCCTGGCAGGATCACCCTAGAAGAGTCCTCTTGAACCCCTGGGGGGTTCAGTTTCTTCATCTGATAAATGGTGCTCCTGATGCCCACATGTCAGGGTGCTTGTGAAATGATGCATTTGAAGCACTTGTGCAGGGCCTGGTATACAGCTGGTGCTCAATGTGTTCCTTCCTCCCTGCCCCCGGCAGAACTCAGTCCCACTTTGACAAGGATGAAATGAGAAGGCATACATGCACTGCTGGCTTTGTCTCTGGGGTCAAAAACCCAAAGGGCTCCTGGGGCCAGGCAGGTACCAGGACTGAAGGAGGCTCTCCTGGGAATATTCTGACCTTCCACAAAGAAACTGCCTTCCCGGTCTCACTGTATTATGTTGAAAACACGAAGAAAAGCTCTTGTTTTAAAAGGAATACACAGAATTTTACAATTTTGTTGGCAGAATTTTATATCCAAAGGGAAAAATCCTCAAAAGCAGTTCGAGTTTAGAAAGATCAGTGGCATTCTTACTATCAGCAAACTTAGAAAATATAATAAAATCAGAGACAGCAAAAAACTTAGTTCAGGCATCCAACCTTTGGCCACATCAGAGGCAGCCTTCCGAACTGGATATCCAACTGACTGTGCACAAGACCCTTGAAGGCGTTCCATAATTTTCAGGGTCAAATTCAAATCCCTCAGTGGCATGATGTCTCATATACACACAGCCTGCTCTGGGTCAAGCCACCAGGACATTGCCGATGATTTGCAGTGTCCCCTCCTTCTCCTCCTCTATCGGGATCTTCCCAACCCCAACCCTTCCATAGAGGTTTAGCGTCATCCCAGGATGTGCCCCACACACACACACCTGTAGCCCCAGGCTCCCTCTGGGCACTGACCACTCTATATCATCACTGGTGATTTACTGGTCCATCTTGCCCACTAGACTATCAGTTCTGTAGGAGCAGGAATGAAGTAAAACATTTCCTTCTACATTTGACCCTAGGAACAGAAAAAGCATCAGCCCACGATCAATTCCAATAACCAATGGTCACAGGGTTGGGGAGGCAACAGGGATTGGTGGGGACTGAGGCAAAGTGGAAATTTTATCCACCCACTCCCCGCATCCAGCCAAGGGGGCAGTCATCTCTCAGCTCCTGACAGGCAGTCTGATTTTTCAAAAGAAGCTAGAAATCAAGATTTTTCTGTGACATGTTCCCAGTTTCTCAATGTGGCAACCAGTTCTATTTTTTTAAACCAGAAATAGGACCTGGAGGCCAGAAAACAGGTCCTTGGCTTATCCCCAGTTGTAACCTCTGATCCAGAAAGAACAGAAAAAAAAAAAAAATCAAGAACCAAAAGAGCACACCAATGTGATTCCAAAATAGAGATTTATTTATTAAGGATTATTTAGTTTCCACATAAAAATCACCAATTGTTCCTCACTGGGTTTTTAACACATATCAGTTCTTTGGGGATTGCTCTGTTCGCCCCAACACTTTCAAAGATACAGCTCTTTTTAGCGCCAGGAAGGACAGGTAAGGCAGCAAGGCGTGTTCTTGGGTTCATCCTCTCCCCCTTGAAAGAATACACATGGTAGGTAGTTTCTTAGGTTGGAAAAGCCATCCCTGAAGAAGATAATTATGGAGAAGAATGCAAATACAGTCATCTATGGTCAATTATTTGTGCCTGATAGCTTTAAAATAACCCTCCCCTTGGTCATCAAAGGCTTGCTGGTTGGTTTCAGCTATAAAAACACTGTCTAGCAAAAGACAGTAAGAAAGAGCAGGCTCTAATGACAGTGCTGTGAGGTTGGGCTGTGCAAACCACTGAGAACACACACCAGTCTGCTTTAAAAAAAATCCCACAACAGGGGCCCTGTATAATTTCAGATCAAACCCCCTCGTGGTCCTTAAAATACCCCAAACATCATTCAGCCAGATCCTCAGAAGGACACATGCCTATTTTTAAAGTGAGGAGTCTGACACCAGTTCCCCCAGAGTCACGCTCCGCATGGGGTGGTGGTGGGAAACCAAAAAAACCCTAGGACTTGATTTATTAGAAACATTAATCAATTTTTATCACACTGAAATGAAGGCATAAAGTCAGTCTGTGCTGTCATGAAATTCAGAAGTGAGATCGTTATTTATTGCTCCAGGAGGATAGACCCCAAAAGTGACTTTTAAAAGAGCAGGGCCGGTCCCCTGCAGACCCTGGTCCGTCTCTGGGCTGCTCTGGGGGGCGCCTCAGGCTGGGGGTGGCCGGCCGGCTGGATTCACAGTGATTCGGGTTTGCCTGTTCCTGCGGGGGGCTGTGGTCAGGGGCATGTGGCCCGGGGTGCCCGCTGAGGGTCTGGCCTACACCTTGTAGTTGAGCTCGGCGTTCATCTTGGTGTACATCTCGTAGATGACGTCGATGGTGGCCGTGTAGTTGACCAGGAAGAGGCGGATCTTCTCCAGGCATTCCTCTTCCGTCACGTTCTGGCCCTTGGAGAGTGCTTTGAGGAGGTCGGACTTATAGGGGGCCGCGTACAGTGCTGCCTTGAGACGGGTGAGAGGGGGGTGCTCAGTGTTAGCGGAGGGGGAGACCCTGAGCCACCGGGCCAGGCCCGTCGGGGTTCTGGGAGGGGACTCCCCAGAGGTCCGTGCTGGGCAGGGGTCTGTGCTATTCGTGGTGCTGGGCGGGAAAGGCCAAGGGGGATGTGTGTCCCCTTCTATTCCGGTGAGAGACAGCAGGAAGTTTTGGGGACAGACAGACCTGGGTTCAAATTCCAGCTTGTGCCGCTGACTAGCGGTGAGCCTTGAGCAAGTTACTTAGCCTCTCTGAGCCTCAGTTTCCTTATCTGTAAAATGGGGATAATAATGACACCCACCCAATCGGGCTGCCTTTGTGAGGATTAAGGAGGTCATGCCAAGTGCTCAGCACAGCCCCAGGCACATAGCAGGTGCTCGGCGTGGACGAGCCTCTTCCCCCGGGGCTCCCTGCCCTGGAGAAAGTGAACCGCTTCCTTCTGAGACCCCACCTTTCTGAGCCGGGGAGGGGATGGCTGATCTGTGCTGTTCCTCTTTTGTCCTTCAGGGGGTGATACTTCCCTAAATTTCAGGGCTTCCCTGACAACTTGAAAAGTCCAGAGAACCGGACATACACAGAATTTCACAGCCAGAAGGAAAAGGATGCAACCGGATAAAAAGCTTAGGCTACAAGCCTTTTGAGAAGGTGAGGAAATTACAAATAATAACGTTATCATTAGGAATCAAAATAGAAATAGCTTCAATTTGCTGAGTGTAAACCACACGCCAAGAACTTTACACAGAGTAACACGCTGACTCTTCACAATGAGGCTGTGAGGCAGGGCCTATTTTATACCCATCTGCAAGATGAGGATACTGAGGCTCAGGAGGTAGAATCCCAGCTGCCCGTTTTTCTTACTGTGTGACCTCTAGCAAAATCCTAAACGTCTCTGGGCGTCAGTTTCCTCATCTGTGAAATGGAGGCAAGGACAGTATCTCTCGGTGCATTTGTGAGGATCACCCTCCGCCGGCAGCCCGCCAGGCCAGGCATCCGGCACACATGGTTATTACTGAGGGGGTGGTCGTGAGGCCTTCAAGGGGGAGGGGGTCTGCCGGGGATGGCGGGGGACAGGGCTCTTGCGGTGCCCACCCAGGATGAGCACTGTCCCCAGCCGTGCCAGGGCAGATGGCCCAGATGTGGCCCTATTTCCTGCCTGGATCCAGCAGATTCCCGACCCAGCCTACCCTCGACCTGTGCCACGTGGGACAGAGACCAGCCCTCAGATGCCGGTTCTCACGGGAGTGAGGAAGAGCGGGTGGTGGGGGCTTCAGGAGGGAGGGCAGCCACGACAGTGTGCAGGGCACCCTGAGGGCTCTCCACACGTCCCCAGTGGACCTCTCCCAAAGCCGGGCTGGTGCTGAAGGCCAGTGGTCATCATCACCCCAACACAAGTCACCAAGAGCCTCGTGGGCCAATGTTCTTTCAGCAGACGCCCCCGTGGGCACAGGGGCCCTTCCTCCCCTCCCCACCCCACCCCAGTGCGAGGGTCCCAGCTGAATCCAAGGGGCCAGTGAGGCCAGCCCACCATCAACCCGACAGCCTCAGTCTCTGCCCTGCTTCCTCCCATGGCCTCCCAATCAGGCCCCTCATCAGAATCACCACGGAGCATCTAGGAAAATGCCCACCACTTGGCAGGGGTCCCTCGGAGCACCAGCCTCACCCCAGATGGACAGGGGAGCCCTTCCTGAGCCGGGGTGGGAGGGGGGCGGGGCCCGCAGCCACAGGGCGCGGGGCAGAGGGCGGGCCCCGCGAGCCGGTGGTCCTTCCGGGCCTGCGGCGCGGCTCACCTGGAAGATCTTCTGCACGATCCAGCCGTGGTACTTCTTGAGGGCCATCTCGTAGGCCTTGGTGGCGTTGACGCGGACGAGGCTGGGGTGGTTCTCATCGCGCTCGCCGTCGCAGATGCTCTGGAGGAACACCTGGATGAAGCGCAGGCCTCTGCAGCCGGAAGGGAGACTGCGCTTCAGGGCCCTGTACGCCCCCGTCGGCATCACCCGCCAGCGCCACACGCGGAGACCCGGATGCGCTCTGTATTAACCTCCTACAGTGAGCCGGGGGCACGGACACCCCAAAGGGAGTGACGATTCCTCCGCTGTCATGTGTCTACAACAGCTTCCGTGTAACGTGACTCCCCGGCTCACATCACATGTCCCAAGCACCTCGTCTATACCAGGCCTGGTGCCAGTCCCTGTTGGGCTGTAAGGTCTATGAGGGCAGGGTCTGGGCCTGTCTTGCCTATTTCCATGGCCACATGGCCATCAGTGCTTGAGGAATGAAGCCAGTCAGTGCAGGGTTGAAGCTACAGCTCTGGTCCTCAAAGGGCTCAGGGACCATAGACCAGGGACATGCTGAGAACACAGGCGAGTTTGACCCTGTGGGTTCCCCGCCTCCATCACTGCCTGAGCCACGGTCCGCATCCTCCAATGGCCACTTGAGCCCTTCCTCTGGGGTAGGATGATGCTTCAAGAGCCAGAAGAAGGGTGTGGGTCACGGCAGGGTGACCAAGTTGAAAATCAGATCAGTACTAGCCCTTTAATCCACCTCATTTCATCTGCTCCCCTCAGCCCTGTGAGACTAAGTTCAGCATGACCTGCCCACTTCACAGAAGGGAACACAGAGGTACCCCAAAAGCTCAATCAAAGGCCGGGATGTGAACCCAGCCTGTCTCACTCCCCAGCTGGGGTCCTCTGCTCCCTCCCTGTAGGGCGGTAGGATTCAGGTTGGGGGGTTCTTAGGGGCAAGTGTTCTGGGCCCGAGGACTAAAGGAATAAAAGTTAAGCTTTATCACCTATGAGGTGAAGGGAAATACTCCATGCTTGGATCACAACCCTCAACCATTGGGGATCAGCCTGGGGTGTGGAGCGAGCTTGGGGTCCAGTCCCAGCCCTGCCCTGGCTGACCACCTCTCCTGAGCCCCTGCCTCTCCCAGCCCAAATGATCCCCCTCTAACCAGCAGCTGGGACGATTCCTTCTCAAGCCCCATCTTACCCTGTTGCCAATGGACTTCATGCCCCTCAGTGGCTCCCTAGCACCCCTGAGGAGGCTGGAACTCATCCTTGTCCAATCCCATCTCATCTTTCCCTGCTCCTGCCTTGCATCCCGGGCCCTGGCTAGACCAGATCTTCCTGGAGGGGCAGATATGCTGTGCCTCTCCTGCCCTCCCAAGGCCTCTGCAAGGCCTCTTCCTCTTGGAACCCTCCTGTTCCCTGCTTGGCGATTCTCCTCCAGGAAGCCCTCCCTGATTTCTCTCTGCTCCAGGGTCTGATAACCAGCTGTCAGGATCTGCCCACCAGCCTGACCCCTTGCCCAGGCTGTGATACCCTAAGAGGGACCACGCCTCTCCAAGCAACATCCCATGCACCCGGCACCATGCACAGCACACAGCAGGTGCTTATTATGTGCTCGATTTGTTGACATCCACCGGCACGTGCTCTCCCAGTCACCTGGCTCTGCCCATGTCTGATCTGGACACAAACCATCTAACTGATCTGAACGTCACTCTCTGGCTTGCTCTTCCTGAAAAACCTATGGAAGCTGCCAATGGATAGACCCAGGGGCGTTCCTTATTCCAGGTCTGTGAGTCTCTTGTTGACAGATAAGAGTAGGTAGCTCAGTGGGGGCGAGTCATAAAATAGGCCATAAGGTTGTTAATTATAGCCCACTTACCCCCTGATGCCCACACAGGCCACACCCTCCAGGGAGCAGATTCTTCCTGTTCTGTTTCACCAAAGAAGTGCGTGGGGGTGGGGGTGGGGTAGCTTCAGGGAATGGAGAGAGAGACAGGGGAAGAGCGCCTTTCCTGGCTCCTGACTCCAGGCCCCAGAGAAAGGGCAACATTGGGAACATCCGTGGGGCAGAGAATGGGTCCCTGGCTTCACAGTTGTTGCCAGGGACTGTGGAGTTTGCACAGCTAAAGGAGAATTCTGGAGCTGGTAGAGAGCAGGGTGATCTCAGCAAGCAAGCTGCCTGGCCTCTCTGAGCCTCAATGGCTTCATCTGTAAGATGGAACAATTGTATGCGGCTCCAAATATGTGCTATGAGGACAATATGTATCACGGTTACAAGCACTGTCAACTCTGGGGTAAGACTGTCTGAGTTCATATCCCATATCGGGGTACCCTGCCCCCAGGCCACAGGACGAATTTGTGCAAATTAGAGTTCTTTGTCCTCAAGATGCTGTATTTCTGTCAAGAAGCTGTCATAATATACAAATCTACCATGTGTGTGATGTGACCGGCCCTAGACGGAACATCTTTGTGCAGTGTACAATCTGCACAGCTGTGCTCAGCCACTCACTCCCAGCACTGCCACTGTGCCCTGGGCATGTGATTTGGCCTCCAGAAGCCCCAGCGGCCTCCTCTGGGAGATGGGGATAACCACACCTAACTCACAGCACATGAAATGTGATTGGGTGTCTAAACAGCTTAGCACAACGGCCAGAGTACCCGCCGGCTTGCTATGCCTCTGGTGGGGCTGGAACAAGCAAGGAAGCGTCACCATCAGGCTGGCCTTGGCCCCCAGGGTGCTTTTTCTCTGTCACTAACTAGCTTTGCACAAGAAGAGCGCCTATGTGAAAGACAGGAAGTGCCCGTCCTGCCCCCCTGGGGCAGTGGCGGGGTTGGCTGTCCCTCCTCTGAAGAGCAGGACTCCGGGCCCACCAGCCACACACACCCAGCCACCTGAGCCCATCACCTCTTCAGCCACATCAGCGCCAGCGTGGCCCCCACTTTGGGCCACTCTGCTCCATACATTTCCTTCTCCACCTCCAGGATGTTCTGCAGGGTCCGGAACTTGGCCGGGTCGGTGTCATACACAGCTTTGATTTTCTGAAACAGAGCACACAGGGTTTCCCCCTTAGGAAGGCTGCCCCCATAGACGGCTGCCCGCGTGCTGGGTGGAGGGGCACCCCGCCAGAGCCTCGCTCTCCTGCCCCCCAGTGCCAGGACCTGCAGCGGGGCTTGTCATAACAATAACCATGACTGTTCGCATTTGCAGGACTTGCGAAGTACTTTATGGGCACAGCCTCATTTGATCCTCACGGCAACCCTGATGCTGCTGTCATAATTCCAATTTGCAGATGAGGAAACTGAGGCTCAGAGAGGGGAAATGACGTGCACAAGGTCACATAGCTGGTGCAGGTGCGAGCGGGTTCCAGCACTGGCCAGGCCCCAGAGTCCACATTCTCCAACCACTACTGACAGCGCCTCAAACCCCAAGCATCTGAAGTTTCGCTTTTGTGGACAAATGGAAATAGGTTCTTAGGATTCTGAGATGTCCAGGAAGAAGGCTCCTGAGTTGGAGGCAGGCAGTTTGGATGTGAATTCCACCTCTGCCACTTCCGTGCTATGAGCCCCTCAACAGCTCTGAGCCACAGCTTCCTCATCTATAAAATGGGGATAATGACACACAACCAGCCTCAGAGTGGATCCTCATGGGGGGAGGGTCAGTGGCTACGGGATGCCATCCGGAACTCTCAGAATTGGGGAAGGGAAGGGCAGGGTCAGTGCACCTGTGGACCTTGGAGTTTATTTTTTGTTTGGTAGAGTGAATACAAGAACCAGCAGGTTCCTTCTCAGGTCAACCCTCCAGACTGTGGTCCTAGTTTGGCTATGACTGGATGGCATGACCGCAAAGAGGACCAAGAACCTGGAGCTCCAAGTCAGAGAAGCTGGGGCCCAGGCCCATTTCCACATCTCCTTCCTGTTCCTCAGCCTGGGGAACTTGCGGCAGGGAGCAGGGCACTGGTGACCAGACGGGATTATAGAGTCCTGATCTGGGTACCGGGGCTGTAGGGCCAAGTACGTACTGTGATGTTGCCACTTATGTCCACCTTGATGGGAGTAAACACTGGGGAGCCGAGGCAATCTGGGGACAACACAAGAAGAGAGATTTAGATTCCCAATGAGGGTGATATTCAGGACCTCCATGGGCCATGGGGACAGGAGGGGAGGTCACCTGGTGTGTTTAAGGAAAGGCAGAGCTGTTTGTTAAGTACTAAAATGGTTCATGGGCAATCTGGAGTGCTGGGCTCTGAGTGAGACCAGTTTCTTACTGCAGGACTTGTCAGAGCCTTTAAAATACACCTGGACTAGGACTTCCCTGGTGATCCAGTGGTTAAGACTCTGCACTCCCAATGCAGGGGGCCCGGGTTTGATCCCTGGTCGGGGAACTAGATCCCGCATGCTGCAACTAAGAACCCACATGCCGCAACTAAAAGAGGCCGCATGCCACAACTAAGACCTGGCGCAGCCAAATAAATAAATAAATACTAAAAAAAAAAATACAACTGGACTATCTAGGGGGCAAACCGTTTTGTCCACAGCACCCTCTCTCCCTAAGACAAAATGTTCTATATTTGCACCATCTAACATGGGCCACATGTAGCCTTTGAGCACTTGAAATGTGGTGAGTGTGATCGAGGGACTGAATTTGTAATTTGATTTAACTTCCATTCATTTAAATTTAAATAGCCACACGTGGCCAGTGGCTACCTAATTGGACAGCACAGTGTAGAGTATCTTGCAAAACTAACACTCTAAGAAACCATCTTGGCTGACATGGCGGAGGCCACGAATGGACCAGCTGGCCAGGAGGCAGCTCGAGGAATCTTACGAGCTGGAAGAAGAGCTCGTTCACCAGCTTCTTTTTTTTTTTTTTTTTTAAATTTTTACTGGAGTATAGTTGCTTTACAATGTTGTATTAGTTTCTGCTATATAGCAAAGTGAAACAGCTATATGTATACACATATCCCCTCTTTTTCGGATTTCCTTCCCATTTAGGTCAGCACAGAGCATTGAGTAGAGTTCCCTGTGCTATACACTAGGTTCTCATTAGTTATCTATTTTGTATATAGTAGTGTATATATGTCAATTCCAATCTCCCAATTCATCCTACCTGACTCATTCACCAGCTTCTAAGGAGGAAGTGAGCTGGCGACCCAGAGGCCCCACCGCTCTGAGACTCTGCATAAGAGCCCAGGAGAACCCACCAGGAGTGGGACTCTGGTCACTTAGCAGAGCTCGATGAACTGGGGCTCCATACCCGCTCTGCACACCCTGGCAGTGTGGGCTTGGTCATGTCCCTTCTGCTCTCTGAGCCTCAGCTTTCCCATCTAGCAAATGGGCCAACAGAACCGATCAGAGCTGCTGTGAGGATGATGTGAAACAACCCACTTCCAAGACACAAATTTTGTTCACCTCTGGAATCGGAATGTTCTTAACTGGAGGCGTTTTTCCTGTCTTGGTGGTTCATAAAACAACAGAGCATTTTAAAATAGGTGGCACCTTTAAGTTGATCAAATGTGGACCTAGAAACTGGCAGTGCCTGGAACTCAGGGCTCCATGGGAAATGTGAGCTGCCTGTGGACTGTCCCTCCTCCTTTCCCTCCTCTGTGATCCCCCAGCAGGCTGTCACAGGGACCAGAGACAGCCCACAGGTCAGAGCCCCCTGCTAAGGGCTGGGCACGGAGGAAACACATGGGGAAGGGCCAGTTCTCTCCTGAGCAGACTCAACAAGGACTTCACCTCAGAGCCTAAAGACAGCTGTGCTTCCCCAACACCTCTCACCATCCTCGATACAGAACCCAGGGGGCAAAGATGCCCAAGCAGGACGCAAGTGAGTACCAAACCCGCGGCGGGGAAACACCAGCGCCAGCTTCCCCTTGTCCGCTGGCCAGGCTGGGGCCTCGGTGTGCGTGCCAACTGACCGCATGGGGCGGAGGACTGGGGGAGGGACACCTGTGGGCTGAATTCCACCCAAGGTGACCCAGCACACCTGGCCGGCCATCTGGAACATTCTAATCGCAGCTGTTACAAAAAAGGTGCATTGGGGAAACAGCATTGGACGTTATAAATGAAATACCCCAAAACCCAATGGAAAGAAGGTCGGGTAGATATCCAGACACCCTGGGTTTGAATCCAGTTAAGCAAGTCTCCTGTGCCTCAGTTTCCTCACATGTCAAATGGGGCAGCAGTGGTACTTATTTCATAGGGTTGACGTGGGGATTAAAATGCACGCACTGAACGCATTTAGCAGAGTGGCCAGCACAGGAACCCTCAGTACACGAACTGTGACCATCTTTACGACTTTGTAGCATGACCGGGGCCAGGCTCCACGGTCCAGCAAATGTCACCGAGGCTCGGAAGGCACCAGGTCCGTCAGGACCTCTGCTGAGTGGGAACACTGGGCCTGTGCCCCCTGCCACCTCTACTCTCCTACCTCCCGACTGAGGCCCTCATGGGGCCCGGGGTGGCTGCCTTGCCCACTGCAGGCTCCCGGGCACAGAATCCTCGGGCCGAGAGGTGAGCCCACTGCTCTCAGCTACCGGCCTCTCTCTCACGCCCGTGGGAGCACATCTCCATCCACGGGGTTATGCTGGACCTCCCCCGGGGTGGCCACAGGAGCTGCTCCAAGGTGCTGGGTGGGGGGATGCAGGCTGCCTGTCCCACCTGATCTTGGGCGCTCTGGACTCCCAGGTGGACCTGCCAAGGGCATTAATGAGGTAATGATTCCACCCACCCTTTCATCTTCCCTGATGTATCGCTGACCTCATCCTGCAAGGCCAACCTGGGAGTCTGTGCAATTTGCTAGCCCTGTAACGTGTTCTCTCCCAGGACATTTACCACCGACTCCCCCAAAGGACAACGCATTCCAGACTTAAAATAAGAATGCAGGGGGCAGGGGACGTGGGTTCGTGCCCCGGTCCGGGAGGATCCCACATGCCACGGAGCAGCTGGGCCCGTGAGCCATGGCCGCTGGGCCTGCACGTTCAGAGCCTGTGCTCCGCAATGGGAGAGGCCACAACAGTGAGAGGCCCACGTACCGCAAAAAAAAAAAAAAAAAAAAAAGAATGCAGGGAATTCCTGGCGGTCCAGTGGTTAGGACTCAGCGCTTTCACTGCTCAGGGTAAGGGTTCAATCCCTGGTCAGGGAACAAAGATCCCACATGCCGAGCGGCATGGCCAAAAAATAAATAAATAAAAAGAAACCTCCTTTAAAAACATAATAATAATGCAAGACAGCCAGGACTCTCCACCACTGGAGACTCTTCCCCTCTTGACTATGCAACCAAGGGTCACCAATTCCGAGCCTCACAGGAGCCGGGCAGGTGCCATGGATGGGCAGCATAGGGACTGGCGAAACCCTTCCAAAGGGGGACTTCTCTGGGGGCACAGTGGTTAAGAATCCACCTGCCAATGCAGGGGACACGTGTTTGATCCCTGGCCTGGGAAGATCCCAGATGCCGCAGAGCAGCTAAGTCCGTGCGCCACAACTACTGAGGCTGCACTCTAGAGCCCTCGAGTCACAACTACTGAGCCCACACGCCACAACTACTAAAGCCAGCGTGCCTAGAGCCCGTGCTGCGCAACAAGAGAAGCCACCACAATGAGAAGCCCGCGCACCGCAACGAAGAGTAGCCCCTGCTCGCCGCAGCTAGAGAAAGCCCGCGCACAGCAACGAAGACCTAGCTCAGCCAAAAAAAAAAAAAAACCCTTCCAAAGGGATGGCCAATGGCTTCACCTCCACATCTTTCAAAATGTGTGTTGTCCAAAGACATGAGGTGGATTGATGGATGGATGGAGAGGTGGCTAGAGAGGTATGGTCAGGTATTAATGGTAGAATCTACGTGACAGATTCATGAATATTCACTGTAAAATTCTTTCCATTTTGTTGTACATTCTATTTTTTTTATGGGTATACTATTTTATTAACATTTAAATTTCACCAAGAGTTCACTAGTCATTTGTTCAGATTTTTAAAGACAAAATGGGCAAACAGCTTTAAGGCTGCGATGGATTTAACACTGCACCATATATTCACCAACTAGTCAATCGAAGGGGTATGACTATACCCTTAGGAGCACCAAGTATAGGAACAAGCCCTGGAATTGGAAGACAAACTTGCCCCACCATTCAGGACTGAACAGAGGTCTTTGGTTGCTGACAGAATCTCCCCTTGACTTCAGACTTGAGACAAACCGAGGGAGTCTGTCAGTATACACAAACCACTGCCTTCAGTAACAGGATGGACTGGCCAGAACCAGATCAGATTGTGGAGGCCAGTCTGAAGTGAGCAGGGTTGGCTGGAGGCTGGAAATGTCGCAGCTGAAAGCCAGCATCGGCAGATGACAGCAGCCATCTTCTAAAAATCGCTGATTCGTACACAAGTTCCTGAGATGCTTTTCCCAAACAGGGTTGCTGTATGTATTAAATTTTTCATATATAAAGTTGGAAAAGAATGTCAGACTTGGGACTTCCCTGGTGGTCCAGCAGTTAAGATTCTGTGCTTCCACTGCAGGGGCACGGGTTCAATCCCTGGTGGGGGAACTAAAATCCCACATGCTGTGCGGCACAGCCAAAAAAAAAAAAGAACAAGAATGTCAGACACTTTTTTCTGCTCATAAAAGTCATACTTCTTCCTTCCACTTTTTCTCCAAGTCCACTGCACCGCTACCGTGATTGTGGTTCCACGTGTAACTCTGTTTTCCACCCATCCCTGCCATGGACTTGAGCTCAGAGAGGGCAGAGACCGGGGGGCCTCAGTCCGCCTCTGTGCCCCCAGCACCTGACATGGAGCTGGACCCCAGCATGAATGAGGGGGCAGATCATAGGAAACTGAATCTAGAGGCACATTTCCTGCCAGGTTCTTTTTCTAGCCACTTTCTTATAGTGAAGATTGACCCAATGCACCGGGTCTAAGGACCCACGTGACTAACACGGCAGAGGCTATGAGAAGGGGCTTTGGCCTCAGTTTCCCCGCCTGGAAAGGGACCACCCCTGGAGAGTTGCTGTGATGGGGCAGGCGCCATATGTGCCACGTGAGGGCCCTGAGCCTGGCCGTGATTTGATTCCCGCCACCGGCCATCCCACGTTGGAGATGCGGACACAGAGCTTGGTGACAGATCATCACCAACCGTGCGTGGGTGGCTTCCTAGCTTTTCCCAGCGACAGGTCACTGGGTGTGCATTTTAGACATGCACAGAACGTTATTCAGCTTCCCTGGCTCTAGAAACGGCGCTTGTGTGGTTCTGAGCGCCCGCCCCACCCTGCGAGGGCGGGGAGAAAGGCTTTTTGTTTCGCCTTCTCCCGAGAGCGTGTCACTCGGGTCATGAGACTGCCATGGTTGGCAGGAGCCGGGCCCCAAGGCAGCTGTTCTTGTGCGTCGTGGCTACCATGCAGGGACAGAGCTTCTGCTCTGCTGTAGGGTAGGATGTGGGGTCTGCATGGACTTCTGGAGCCAATTGTAGAGCAGAAGCAAGAGAGGGGAGAGTCGAGGGCTGCGAGATGGACCCCAGCAGAGGGAGGTGGTGAGGCCGACCGACCCCAGAATCCACTTCCCCGCTGCATGGGGCCGGGGCGAGGGGGCAATTGCTGGTAGGAAAGGCATCACTGTGTACACGTAGATGGGCACAGAGGAGTCGGGCTGGCAGCATCTGGGGGTGGGCCGCCTGTGATCAGGGGAGGAGCACGGTTGTGCTCCAGAGCCCCGGTCCTGGGTTCGGCTCTCAGCTCTGGTGTCTGGACAAGTGCCTGAACCACGCTGGGCTCAGGCCCCTCCCTTTCCAGAGCCCTGAAGTGCTGGGCAAACAGGAGGCGCTCCAGGTAAGCTGAAGCCAGCTTCAACACGCCTCACGGAAGGCTCTGGGTTTATGTTTGCTTTGGCGCAGCCCGAGGCCACCAGGCCCAGAAGAGCCAAGTGACTGGCCCAGGGTCACACAGCGAGAGTCAGGCACGCAGACACAATTAGCCAAGGCTGGTGCCACGACTTCCTCTAGCCTTTCTTTCTAGGACATTTCTATCTGTGTGTGTGAACTCAACAAAAGCGAAAGGACTCTAACGGGAAAACCCTGAAATGATTTTAACCCCCAAGCACACCGTGGCCTAAGCCTTGAAACGCAAACTGGCCGCTGCTCTGGATACGACACAACACAACATCCTTCTGGAGGGTTATCCAGCTTTACCTTTCCTACAGAATGCAGCCCTGCCTCAAAATTATTACCTTTCTTGTTTTACCTGTTTTGCAGTTAACTGAAACTTGTTTTTCATTGTTGTCAGCCAACAGGGTCTTTAGAATGACACCCAGAACCTGCCAGAAGGGAAGGGCAGGGGGTGGGGGGGCGGGGGGGCGCTCAGATGCTTTTCTCATTCATCAAAGGAAGTTGTCTCAAAAACAAAAGAAAAATCAGGTACAATTTCACCATCTCACTGCATGGAACCAACTCTAATAAGCACGTATTCCAAACACAGTCAAGCCTTGGTTACCTGGAACGTGTTGGCAAATGGCCCCTTCTGTTTAGAAGACTTTTCTAAGCATGCTACTCAACCCAAAAGGCATAAGGAAAAGACCAGTAAGTCTGATTACAAAACCCAGAAACCTTCTATATGGGATGGGGTCGGGGTGGGGGGAAATCCCATCACCAAACTAAGCCAAAGAGCAAACTGATTGGGGGAGGGGATGACCTGTGTAACAAATATCATAGACCAAAGACTATCATCCCTAATATGTAAAGAGCTCGAACAAATCAATAAGAAAAAAACAACAACCACCTTACAGAAAAATGGACAATTAAAAGAAGAAAGGAAAAGACATTTAATCGCAATAATAAAAAGAAAATAAAGCAGTGAAATATTTTCCATCTACCAAATTTTATGAATGTACCAACTTTCACATTCAGCCATTCTGGATGGAACTTCTCAAAATGTAACTCAAACGTCCCTGCCTTTGTACAGCAAGCCATTTGCAGTTCTCTAAACAGGGCCATCATCAAAAACAGGAATTATGATAAAGGTGTGGCCCACTGACGTCACAGGCTCCCTCAACTCTTCTCTAAATGGCCCTACATGGTATGTTTTCAGGGACTTAGGACAGTTTTGTGTAGTTTTTTTAAACTCCTCTTGTTTTCTCTGCAGTGCTTTGATTCTGCTAGATACTTGGAAAACAAATAGCTAACTTTGTCACCATTGCCTGCAAAATAAGAGGAAACAGGCACCAAGCAAGCATTCTGTGCAGGACCTCTGTGACAGTTCTGCCCGGGTCTCTGTCATAGCTCAGATGGTTGAGATTGCCCAGACAGCAGAATTCCTCGTAAGCCAGCAGTCACCATACGCCACCCAGAATCACATTCACTTCCTCTTTTTCTGGCCTCAACGTAGTTGGAAAGCACCTGCCATCATGCTCTGAGCAAGCCCCCAGCACATATCTGGAAATTTCCATCCAAGCTGCCCCTCAACACCTGCCTCTTCAGACAACCATATCTTCCAACAGGTGATGTTCCCAACATTAGGCAAGAAGGTGAGAGAACCGCCCCCGCCCTGGCCCGCCCTCTCATTTCATCTCAGGAATAATTTTCCTTCAAGAACAAAAAGCATTCCATTTTTAAGACGCACAGCTTCACTTTCAGCCTGTGTGATTCAGTGTGGGAACACCAGACCCAACCCATATATACTTATTTGAAAAAGGATGAAGAGTGTACCTGTGTCATGACTCTAGGAGCCTGGTTTGGGGAGGTTCTATTTCAAATTCAATTTTTTTTTTTTCAATAGCTGGATAATAAGGTTTCATTGTTAAACACATGGGGCAGATTAACTTTACAGATCCTGGGTTACAAGGATCATAATGGGAGGCACTCAAATTACAGCTGATGGAGATGAATCATTTATTAATCCACGGGTATGTGGGTGTGGGTGTGTGTGTGTGTGTGTGTGTGTGTGTGTGTGTGGAGATGGCTCAGTCTGCAATAAGGCCTATTTTGAAGCATAAGAGCCCTGAGAATGCCCACCTTCCTAAAACTAGTTCCCATTCTAAATTCTACTATCCTAATATCTAAGAGAAAAGAATGTTTACAAAATGATGCTTTTAAAAATTACCCCCATGACATGCCAACTCTCTTTATCCAAAATTGACCCCTTTGTCAAAAACCAGCCTTCAATCGGGAATGCAGATGGGAAAATGATTTCTCTTGCTGGCTGTGTGGCCTGGGAGAATTTAGTTAAACTCTCTGAGCCTCAGTTTCCGCATTTGTAAAATGAGGCTAATACCAGGCCTCACCTCATAGTTTCTGGCTAAATTTTTTTTAAAGTATTCTTTATGATTATAATAACTATTATTCTACATTATATCATCATTCTTTAGAGAAGAAATCCAGAAAAGAGTGATTCCAATGATTAAGAAATCAAAAGAGAAAGAGAGGAAGGGAGGGAGGAGAGAGAGGTAGGGAAAGAAGGTGTTATCAGTTGATTGATATGGGTAAAATTAACAGGAGCCCTTCAGTTATAAAATAAGGACATGTATTCCTGACCATTAATGTCTGAGATCAGAAGGGAGTGGAGAAAGGAACTCGGGGGGACAGCAGTGCAGAAAAGGAATCATTTCTGAGCCAGGGGAAGTGTGAGCTGACTGCGGAACTGCAGGGACAGAAAGCAGAGGTTTTACAGGACTCTGGAGAGGGCTGATCCGTTGTAATGACTTTTTTTTTTTAATTTATTTATTTATTCATTTATTTAATTTTTGGTTGCATTGGGTCTTCGCTGCTGCACGTGGGCTTTCTCTAGTTGCAGCGAGTGGGGGCTACTCTTTGTTGCGGGGCGCAGGCTCCTCATTGTGGTGGCTTCTCTTGTTGCACAGCACAGGCTCTAGGCACACGGGCTTCAGTAGTTGTGGCTCACGGGCTCTAGAGCGCAGGCTCAGTAGTTGTGGTGCATGTGGGAATACTTCCCGGACCAGGGCTCGAACCCATCTCCCCTGCATTAGGCAGGTGGATTCTTAACCACTGCGCCACCAGGGAAGCCCCCATTGTAATGACTTTTAAAAGCTCAGATACAGTTAACACTGTAACAATTTAAAAAAAAAAAAAAAAAAAAAAACCCTGTTACAAGTAACTCTGTAAGAATGTAACACAAGGAGTTAACATCCATCCAGCCCATTTTAAAACTGAAACAATGCAACCTACATTTCCATTCTAATAAGCTCATTGAAATAAGCACACTGCCAGATGGGAACTTACTTCCTATCATTTCCCCTCCCCGACAAACAGCTCAAAAAGGCCCTTTCTGCTCTGGAAGACTTGTGGCAGGGCTGGCCCCCTACAAAGCCCTTACTAGCTGTGTGACCTGGTTAAATCCCTTCACCGCTCTGAACCTTGGTCTCCTCTTCTGTAAAATGACACCAATTCCTCCTAACTCATAAGGTCATGATAAGGACTGGAAATGAGATATCGGCTAGTTCGATGCTTGGCACATGGGAGTCACTCAAAACAGGGGTTATGCTAGCTATGATGGGGTCATGCCTTATATTTTCCATGCTGGCTATGATGGGCTCATGCATTATATTTTCCTTTACAAAGCCCTTTGTCACGCATTCTTTCCATTCCCTTTCAAGTCCCATGTTGGCTGGGCACCTACGCTCCGCCAGGCACATTGCTGGGGCCTGGGAGGCGATTCACAATGGGGCACTGTTCCTCCAAGAAGCCCTATGCGACAGACACCCCACAGATGAGGAATGAAACGGGGGCTGGATGAGCCAGCAGGTGACAGAGTGGACGTTCGGGTCTTTTCCCTCTTTCTTCTCCATCCTCTTCCCTCCAGGAGCAGAGGCCAGACCTCAGTCCCTGACCTCAGGGCTGGACTTTTCTGAACCCAGAGGATCAAGAGGATCTCATCCTTATCACTGGGGGAACAGAGCAGGTGGGCACCATTTGTCCATGCTCTGCACTGGCCTTTGGATGTTATAAGTGAGAATTGCTTCAGTTGCCAGGCAGCTCAGCTGGCCCCAAGCCCTGGCAGCTGGTCACCAAGAGCCAGAGGCAGCTTGTTTTTGCAAGAACCTTGTTTCCAAGGGCTGTGTGGCAAGAAGTGCAGAGTCTAAAGGTCTGAGGATGTCTGTCCCACCTGTGCAAAAAGATGGAGTGATTCTGGGCATTGGGTGCCAACATCATTTGGGGGAGGCCGCCTCCTTCGGCCCTCCTGGGAGGCCCAGCTTCCGCCTTGTACAGTTGGGGCTGCAGGCTCAGAGAGGGGAACCACTAGGGCATGGACACACAGCTGGGGCACCATGGAAGCAGCACTCAAGCTCAGGCTGGCTGTTTGATGCCAATATCCATCTATCTAGAGACTTCGATTCATGGACTTCAGTGGACAATAGACCCAGGTTCAAAGCAACTTCTTCCCTCTAAGCCTCCAAAGCAGCCAGCTCATGGGCTGTTACACAGACGGATGGGATAAGACAACAGGGCCAGCGGCAGCCCTCTATACAGGTGTTACTTGGCTCTAACTTGGGCCAGGTGAGCTCATGAGCATGTCCCACCAGCACGCAGTAGGTGTTCCTCAAGGCTAATGAATCCTCACTCACTACTTGCAAACACACTTCCAATGGATGAGAGGAGTCTGCAGGCCGGTTCAAACTTGCAAAACCCATTGCTGAAAGTGACTTATCCACCGCCCTCCGCAAAGTACATTGTTTCTTCCTCCTAGAATCGGTCTACTTCCAGTTCCTACAGCATCCAGCTCTCAACAGACAACCAAAATGATAACTAACCTGCTATTGGACGAGGGTTAATACAGTTTCTTGTTTCTCTTTCTTGGGATATTCTGTACAAAACCAAAAATAAACATATATTTGTATCAACTTGAAAAACAAAAACCAAAAAAATTGTGGTCCCAAGTCCTGAAAGGTGCTTGTTGCAATGGTAGGAACAACTTCTTAGAGGCCAAGCGGGTGTGGGTGGGGCTGGTCCCCAGGCAGTTAACTCAATGTCCCAATTAAAGGAAAAACTGAGCTGTCTGGGGCCTCCCCACTGGATGACTTCCATGCCCCAGCTATCAAATCTGCGTTCAATTAGACAAGAGATATGGTCCCAGCTTGGCAAGATGATTATGAGGCACGCAGCTCCAAGGAAACCTGCATAGCTGGTCTGGGGTTCCCAGTGTCTTGGATAAGCCACAGTGGAGCCAGCAGAGCTCCTGGACTTTGGTGGCCAAACAGGCTGGCTCCACTGACCAGACAGGAAGCCAGGAAAGCAGGCAGGCACAACAGCAAAAGCACTGCATAAGCAGTCCAGAGGCCTGAGTTCTAGTCCGGCTCTGTGGTTAATTGCTGGCTGCGTGACCTTGGGCAAGTCACCTAACCTTTCTGGCCTTGGTTTCTTTGGCTGTAAAACAAGATAATTCTGTGCCTCTGGGCCTGCCATTCCCCCACCCACCCCCCATCCCCGCCAAATAGAGCTAGCATTGAACCAAAGTGACGCAAAACCACTCTTTCTGGGGCTACTCTAGGACTGTTTCGTGAGTATCAGATATCTGTAAGGCTCGATTCTATGCACATCCATTTAATTAAGCTAAGAAGCCTGAAGGAAGTAAAATCACCCCTGGAATCTGGATCTCAAGAACCAAGAGGTAGAAATCATTACTTTCAGCTCCTGCATCTTTGGTTGCTCCCTAAACAGTGAGAGCAAACAGGTGTCACCTCATGCATCAATTCTAATGGACCTCGGAGTGGCCGAGGCTGTGTTTAGACTTAAAGGGGGAAAAAACAGTATCATGATTGATTATTAACGTCTGCCATGGGTACAGGATATGAGTTATGTATCTTAATTTGATTCTATATTTTAACTTAGAAAGAGAGAAGAAAGCAAAACACTTTTAGAAGAACCCAGAAAAATGGGAATGGAACCAAAAGCATTCACTCGACAAACATCACTAGCTCACCAAGTGCACTGAAATAACTCCAAGTGTCAGAATGGGGTAGATTCCATGGGAGTCAGGAAAGATTTTCCAGATGAGGTGACCCCTAAGCTGATTCCTTAAGGATAAGTGGAACCCAGCCAGGTGAAAGGAAGGTGATGGGCCAGAGAGGAGTGGTACCCGAGGCAGAGAAATTGATGCAGGTAAAGTGCCAGAGGCAGATGATGGCATGGTACCCTCTGTGGGGCTGCAAGCCATTCAGAAAGGCTACAGCACAGATATCAAGGCGGGGTAACAGGGAGCCACTGAGGCTTCTAGGCAGGGAGTGACAAGACTAAATGACTAAGCCTCTCCCTCACCCTCCCCCCACCCCCCCATCCTCCAATTGCAAATGCTCTAGAACAGCTGCATAACTGACCATAAAAGATTAGAGAGCAGGGCCTCACAGAAGTCAGCTGCAAACTGATCAGTCAGAGGTGAGATCCAATTACTGGGTCAAGGTAAAGAAAGAAGATGGACAAAGGGCTGACCTCTAAGTGGACACAGCAAAACCTATACAGCTCGGGAGACTCAGGCTGGAGATATGGAAGAGTTAGCCCAGGATACAGATGTTCTGAGCTACATCTGACCTGCAGCCCAACCAATTAGCATTCATCAAGCCCAACCAATTCTGTCCCAAACCACCACCGATGATGGTTTAAGAAATGGGGTTGTGCTAACAGGTTAAAAGCCTTCACACCCTTCAACCCAGCAATTTCCCTTCTAAACGTTAGAAATAACCAAAGAAGTATGCAAAGAAATATATACAAGAATGTTCACTGTAGCATAGTTTACAAGAGCAAAAAAACAAAAAGGAAGCAATGTAAATGTCCAACAGCAGGGGATTGGTTAAATAAATTATGGCCACATTCAAACAACGAAGTTCTAGGCAGCTATGAAAAATGCTGATTGATGGGTAAAAGTGGTTATGCTATATTGTTGGGTGTAAAAAAGCAGCTTATACATTTCCCCTTAAATATAGATAAAGATATAAATGGGTCTGGAATGAAAATACTCTGAAATGTCAGCATTGATTCTCTCAAATAACAATAACAACAACAATAAACTCTGCCTCAAAAGGTTGTGAGAGGATTAAGTGAATTCATCTACATAGAATGCGTAGCACACAGTAAATGCTCAATAAATGGCAGTGAGATTTTTAATTTATCATTTCTTCTTGTTCCATTTTCCTTTGAGAAACAGATCTTCCTTGCAGAATTAAAATACTTTCAAAAAACACAGCTTTCAAAAAAAAAAACCAAAAACCAAAAAAAACACAGCTTTCAGCCCTCTGCCCTATTTATATCAAGAGCGGTAGCTCTCAACCAAGGGTAACTCGGTCTCCCTGCAGATATTTTTGGTTGTTACAACTTGGGGAGATGGGGTGCTACTGGCATCTGGTAGAGAGAGGCCAGAGATGCCACTAAACGTTTTACAAAGCACAGGACAGAATGGCCAAAGAATGGCCCAGCCCCAAATGTCAGCAGTGTCACGGTGGAGAAACCCTGATTTGGAGGAAACTGGCACCGAATGCCTTTCAGACTTCTTGTGTCCATAATCCCAGGCCTGCTCCATTCCAGAAACACACCGCCCAGATCATCCAGGGGACCAGACGTTCCCAAGACCTAGACAAAGCCCGTGTGTCAGAGCTGACGGCGGATCTCCACCGACCCCTGAGTGCCAGAGAAAAGCCACTGGTGGGAGCATCCTCCTGAAGCTTAGACCCTCAGGAGGAACTCTCCCCCAAGAAGAGCCTGAGGCTTCAAAATGGATCATCACGTTTTTTTAAATAGTGCTAAGAATTATCTTCTGTGGGCCAACCCACTGAGGCCTCTGTATAAATGGTGGTTCTGTCAACAGACGTGACAGCCCACAGCACCCGGCTCGCAGCAAAGACAAGGGTCTTTTGAGATCAGGGAAAGGAGGAGGGGGTGCTCTCCAGCAGGGGCACCAGATCACCGCCAGCTCCAGCCGCCACCACCCCCCTTTCCTCTAAAACCGGCACGATAATCGCATCAAATGAGGGAGCCCCCAGATGCAGAACTGATGGGCAACCTTGCTGAAGGTGAGGGAGGAAAGGGCCACAGAGCTTAACTCGGGGTTTCTCCACCTTGAGATCCAGCTAGCATTTGGGGTTGGATCAGTTCTTTGTGGTGAGGGCTGTGTGTGCACTGGAGGATGTTTTCAGCATCCCTGGCTTCTACCCACTAGGTGCCAGTAGCATCTCCCCGTGCCCCTCACCGCCCCGCCCCCCTCCCAGGTTGTGACAACCAAAAATGTCTCTAGATATTGCCAGATGTCCCCTGAGGAGGCGAAACCGCCCTCAGTTGAGAACGACTAGCTTAAACAGATTCTGAATCCTTGTTCAGGGCAAATGCTCACAGAACCAAGGAGGGGGGAAAAACCTGTCACAAAAATCAACAACTCCTCAGTGCTCAAACCAGATAGCTCCCAAGCTCCTGCCTGGAGAGTCAGTGTTATCTCAACACTGAGATACAGAAAATAAGAATGTTTTATACATTTAACAAGTTCTGACTGAGCACCTACTGTGTGCCAGGCACTGTTCTGGGTACCAGGGATGTAACAGTGGACGTAAAAGAGCCAGTCTGAGAATCGTACAAACCAGCCAATGGCACTCACTCAAATACTACTCATTACTCAATTATCCACTCTATGAAGGAACCAAAACTGAATCCAGGAACTTGTATAACAACCACACATCTCCCCTTGCCAACAGCTAAGACCTGTTTGGCACTTAAGGCCTCAGAACTTTACACACACCACCTCATTTACTCTTTGCCGCTAGCCTAGGAGATCAGCATGCCCATTTCACAGATGGGGATGCTGAGGCTCAAGAGGTGGAGGAGGAGAGCTGGCACACGACTCCACGTAGTCACAACCACCCCAGAGCCCACGGCACTTCAGGGACTACTGCCCACCATGAGCCCTGGTCACCCACTACGGGGCAAAGGGAGTGACTGCCCCAGGTGCCACTTCCCTTCAGTTCAAGTCAGTGTCAAGGTTCTGTCAGTTTGCGGGTTTCAGCTAGACTCTGCCCTCCGGACTGGTCTCTTCCTGCAAGGCCACCAAATGAAACAGCAGGGCGGGGCGCTGGGCAAGCCCACATAGAAGAGGAAAAAGCAGAGCTCAGGTTTCAGCCTTTACTCAGGACCAGCAAAGCAAAGGGCAGGGGCCGATGGTACTGTCTTCAGTTTCCCATTTTCCATCCAGGGTGTGGGCTGGGCTGAGGGATGGGAGAAAGGAAGGTCTGCAACCAGCTCAGTGCTCCTATGACCTCCCAGGGCATGACATATGGAGGAGGGGTCTTTCCCTTTTGGACCCCATCCCAAGCACTCCATGTCTGATGTCGCCCCACATAGCAGCCCCCCTGTCCTGAACCCTGTTCTAAATGGAGGGAAAGCTTTAGGTGGTTCTCCCTAGGAACGGGCCCCAGAGTTTTGCGACTCCCTCCAAAAGGCCCCTCCTCACCCTGCCAGGCTTCCTGCCCTTGGAGTGGGGGTGGTGGGTGGTGTCTCTGATCTGAAATTAGGGAATTCTAAGGAAAGAAGTGTTCACAAGGTCCCATGAGGGAGAGGCTGGGAGAATTTACAGAAAAGAGGGGGTTTATGAAATGGGGGGGATTCATTTTAAGGGGAGGGAGTTGAGAGCCACTCTGAAAGGGAAGAGGGGGATGATAGGGTGAGAGATGTTTTCGGGGAGATGGGGGATTGGAGGATTGGGGATTTGGAAGAGTAGGGGTGTCTGTGGGGAGAGGACGACTGGGGTGCACCAGGAGGCGGAGAACTGCCAGCATCTGAAGGACATGTTGGCATGTGAGGTGTCTGGGGAGACAAAAGGGTTGGGAGAGTCTGAGGGAGATGGAGGATATGGGGATGGCTGGGAAGAGATGAAGGATGTGACATGTTCAGGGGAAAGAGGATTTGGGAGCGGGCAGGGATAGGGAAAATTTGGGGTGCTTGGAGAAAAAGGGCATCTTGGGTGCGTGGGGAATTAGGATTTGCGGTGTCTAGTTGAGGGATGGTTGGGGGATGCTCAGGAGAAGAAGGATGCGGGTGCGCTCTGGGTCAGGGCTGCGGGCCAGCTCCCCTCTTCACCCCGGCTCACCGAAGAAGGGCGGCAGGTGGGACACCGCCTCCAAGAAGGGCCCCGTCTCGATCTGCTTGTCCGCGGGCAGGGGCTTCAGCAGGTGCTCCGCCAGCAGCGCCATTTCGGGGTCGAGGCCCTTGGGGATGCCCCAGCCGGCGCCGCGGGCGTCCACACCGCCCCCCGGGCCGCCGCCGTCAGCTCCGGGGCCGTCACTGCCGCCCGCAGCAGGATCAAGGGACGCCAGCGTCGCCACTTCCGCCCGCTCCGCGCCCGCGTAGACGAGCAGTCAGCGCCGCCCGCCGGCCGAGCGCCTAAGCTGCCGGACGCCCCGCCCCGCCCGTCCGCCCGTCCGCCCGCGCCCAATCCTCGCCCACGGCCGCGGACCTCCGCGTCACCATTGGCCGAGGGGCGGGGCTAGCCCGCCCGGCGCGAAAGCGCTCCGACTCGTGGATCCAGGTACGCCCAGGTGAGCCGCTCCCAGGTGACCCGTCCTCGGGTGTGTTACCTGCCGCCCCCGGCGTGGCACACCCCCAACTAGGCGGGCTGGCTTGGGCCGAGTCCTCGCCTGATGGACCAGGTCACAACTCACAACCCATCCACCAGCCCAGGTTACAGCCCAATCCAGCCAGCGTCCCTTAGGACATCTGTTTCCCCGCAAACAGAGCCTGTCTTCCAACAGCCCCCAGTGACGTTTTGGACACTGCTGTGGTCACAGTTCTCTTTGGCTACAACCACTGGGGACGCATAATTCTTCTCCGTGAGTGATCCTATGCCTGTTGGACACTGCTCAAGTCACAAGTTAACTCAGCCATGCCTAACTAGGACTCCTGTTACCTGAAATCTGGGGTCGAGTCTGACTTCAACAGTCTGATATTACCTGATGGATTCAGCCCAGTTTACAATCCAACTCAATCAACACCTGACTGATGCTTGTTTCCTCAAACCTGACCTCAGCCCACTAGCTCAGAGTACACGCCTGTCACAACCTGGAGCACAGCTCACCTCAGCCAAAACCCACCTAGATGCTTGTGTCCCAAAATCTAGCACACAATTGTTGAGAGGTCATTCATTCCAGAATAAATAATTAACTGTGCCCCCACTATGTGCCATGCACTGTGCTAGGCATTGAGGATAAAGTGATGAAAAGTACAGCAAAATATCTGCTCCTGTGAGGCTGACATTCTAGTTGGGGAGACAATACAACCCAACACAATACAATACATTATAACACAATACACAAATAAGACAACTTCAAATACTAAGTGTAAACAAAGAAACTAAAACAAGGTGGAGTGCCAGGGAATGACTGAGGACATGACTGGGATAGGATGTAGAGAGTTAGGGGCAGTGAGTACCTATGAAGTGGTGACATTTGATCCAAGACCTGAGGGAGAAGTAGGAGACAGCCAGAGTGGCTGGGACATGTGCAAAAGCCTTAAGGTGGCAAAAAACTTGGTGTGTGCAAGCAGCCAGGGGGGACGGGGGAGGGAATGGGAGTGGAGCAAGTGCGAGGAAGAGGCAGAGGAGTGGAGGGATAGGAATTGAGCTCAGGGAGGTGAGCAGGGGCTTGTTGGGTTAGGTAGAGTGTGGTATAGTTTGGATTTTATCCTAAGGACAATGAGAAATCACCGGTGTCAGAAAAATAATTGCCAGACCTTATTCAATATTTTCAATTTAATCTTTCAGGGGGCAAATGGGAGAAGAGGCTGTTCCAAACCAAGGACACGACCCACGTACAGTCAGGAAATGAGAGGGTCTGGGGGAGACAAGGCTATCATCACTTTTCACCCATGACCCACACCCTGACATGTCCCATAAAGTCAGCTCACCCACTAATAGCAAGCCCAAGCCATCAACTTTGGCTTGTTCCCACCCCACCCAACTTCACCCCCTCAGGCATCCTAAGATACCATCTCCTTGAAGCCTCCCTCACCAGTCCTCCCAGCACTTTGACCCAGTGCCAGAACCCCACCTACATTTCAGACACTGCCATTAATTCCACAGAAAGATCACAACCCACATGGGGACCTCCAGCCTCAGACAATGCCCTGATTTCTCAACTTGCTCCATTGCAGCCAAACCACCAGAGATTATGGCTGATATAAAAAATTCAAGTCTGGAAGAATTGTCTTGCCATGGAACATGGGTTTAAGATGCTGCGATAGGTTGTTGCTCTGGGTTAGTGCGATGTCTTGAAAGTTCGTCCATCCATCCGTCTACCCACCCATCCATCCAACAAATGTTTTAAGTGCCTGCTCTGTGGATTCCCATAGCTTATGACAGGGGTTGGGCTGGTCCTAGGGGCCAGGCTGGAAGCATAGATGGATGCCGTGGGCTGAGGGTTACACAATAAGGAGTGGAGGGGACTGTGGAGAACTGGGGATCGCACAGACCATCTAAAGGGCATTGTGGCACAACTCATTCCCGGAGTTGCTAGCTTTTCAGATTTCTCAAGGGAAGTCAGAAACCTAGAGTTGAGGGCAAAAATCTCTTGATTTTTAGATGTTGGCAACTAATTTTAAAAAACTTTTTTAATGCTATGTAAGCAACACAAAACATTTTTTTTTCTTTTGACATATCTCAAACTTACACAGAAGTTAGGTGTACAATTCAAATAGCTTTTTGTTCCTGAATCATTTGAGCCTAAGTTGCTGACAAAATGCCCCATCACCCTAAATACTTCAATGTGTATTTCCTCCAAACAAGGATGTTCTCCTACAGAATCGCAATGCATCCATCAATGCAGAAAATTAACACTGATGCATTTTTAATGTGTCTAATACTCAGAGCTCATCAACTTTTGCCATTTGTCCAAAGGATGTCCTTTGTAGCAAAAGGGTCCAGTTCAGGATCTCATGTTGCATGTAATGGTCCTGTCTCTTGAGTCTCCTTCAGTCTGGAACATTCCCCAGTCTTTGTTTGGCTCTCGTGACCTGGACTCTTTTGAAGGGCAGGCGCTTTGGGGAATGTCCCTCAGTTTAGGCTTGTCTGATGTTTCCTCTCAATTAGGTTCAGACCATGCATCATAGATTAGATGCAAGTTGTGGCTTCTGTATATCATGAAATATCACAGAAGTGATGCTGTGTCCTTATTGCAGCATAACAGATGATATAGGTGACTTCAATTTGTCCAATTATGGATGATGTTAATTGTGATCACTTGAATAAGATGGTGCCTTCCAGGCTTCTCACTCTGAATTTCTTCTTTTCCTCTTTGAAATTAATAAATATTTCATAGGGAGGTACTCTGAGACTAGGTAAATATTCCATCTCTCATCAAATTTTCCCTTTATTTATTTCCATCAGTACAGACTCTTGATTCCATGGGTTACAATCCATTACTGTTATTATTTATTTGGGTGCCCAGTGTATCCTAGATTTGGTCCATGATAGCCCCTTTAATCTAGCTTCTGTGTCCTTTTGACATGTCTCCATCATTCTTTAAACACTTCATTACTGTTTGACACAAGATATTCCAGGCTCATCTTGTACTTTCTCTGCCCTAGCTCTGAAATCAGCCGTTTCTCCGTAGAACCCAGGTTTCTTTTAGTAGAGAATGGTATTTAGAAACCAAGATCTAGATGTGCTTATGGTTTGGGGGGTGTCACTGCCCCTAGATCCTATCAGTGGACTGAGTTATACACACACGTGCGCACACACATTTATATCTATATTTATATCTATAGTCTTTTATCGATATTGAAAACCATGAGTTCTCCCTAATAGATCCAGTTCCAGCCTAACTCCACAGGGTTAATTCTAGTCTTTCCATACTGGTAACTCCCTGCTCAGACAGTGAGAAACCTAGTATTCTCACTGTTTTCAGTGTGTTCACTTATTTGACCAACTCCCCGTATGTAACAATTTCTTATTGTTGATGATGCCCTCCCCCCAACAAGGATACCCTCTACACCCCACTCAAGTTCTGACACCACATACCGAGCTGCCTTTCCATGAGGATGACCTTCTCACTCACGCAAGCTCTGGCCCCCTGTGCTGGGCCACCCTCACCCCATGCAGACACTCTTCTTATCCCTTTTGAACTATGACACCCCTCTTTGGACCGGCATGTACCCTCTCCCCCTCCCCCCATCGCTGATGTTTACCTTGCTGGGACCCACCTAGGGGATCAAATTGTTAAAGAACAGAAGGGAGGGGAAGGGAAGGGAAGGGAAGGGAAGGGGAGGGGAGGGGAGGGGAAGGGAGGGGAGGGGAGGGGAGTGGAAGGGAGGGAAGGGGAGGGGAGGGGAAGGGAGGGGAGTGGAGGAAAAGGGGAGGAGCCACATAGACCTTTAGCCAGCTGGCTTTAGCTATAGGTCATCAATCCCTACCTTTAGCTTACTGTAACAGGGCAGACTTCACACACTCAGTACATATGTGTTGAGTGTTTACTCTGAACCAAAGAGGACAGAGGTTGTAATCAACAACAAATAAAGTGTCCTGAGGGAAATGCTGCCAGACACAGAGGAGCCACCTCTGTGGGCCATCGCACTTGCTCCAGTGGCTGCACACCTGCTCTGAAATCGATTTGTGGGACCAGCTTGGCCAGTGGAGTTAATCCTAGTGCTTGCCATTGACTCAGTGGGAGTGAGGTGTTCATGCTACAAAGTTGCATCATTTTCCTGAACCCGCTCCACCCAGTGTTAATAGCTTCTTCCCAAACTGAATCATCAAATCCGGGTTACTCAGACTGACCCTTCCCAACAGAGTCTGTTGGGATGGATAAAGTAGACCATGTTGGTGGTCTTTTGGACATTTCATCCTATAAATCAGCCTCCCCACGTGCACCTGGTCATAATAATAATAACAGGTAACATTTATTGAGCACTTACTATGTTTCAAGCCCAACACCTCCACTTTATAGCTATTTGGCCGTGGACAAGTCATTTTCTGTATGAGTTTCCTGTGGCTGCTGTAACAAATGATCACAAACCTGGTGGTTTAAAACAACCTAAATTTATGCTCCCCCAGTCTGGAGGCTGAAACCTGTATCACTGGGGCAAAATCAAGGTGTCGGCAGCGCTGCACCCCCTCAGAGGGCTCTAGAGGAGAATCTGTCTCTGGCCTTTTCCAGCTTCTGGTGCCTCCAGGTTCCCTTGGCTTGTGGCTGCATCACTCCAGTCTCTGCCTCTAGCTTCACATGGCCTTCTCCTCTGTGTGAAGTCTCTCTCTGTCTCTCTCTCTTTTTTTCCTTTTCTTTCTTTTTTTTTCCTTTAGCCGTGCCACAAGGCTTGCGGGATCTTAGTTCCCTGACCAGGGATTGAACCCATGCCCCCTGCAGTGGAAGTGCGGAGTCTTAACCTCTGAACCGCCAGGGAAGTCCCCCTTCTCTCTCTTATGACACCTGTGATGGCATTTAGGGCCCACTCAGATAATCCAGGATGATCTCTCCATCTCAAGGTCCTTAATCACATCTGCAAAGACCCCTCTTCCAAATCAGGTCACATTGAGGGCCTCCAGGGATTAGCGCCTGATCTCTTTGAAGGCCATTACTGAGCCTACCACACTTCCCGTCTCTGAGCCTCAGTTATCCCACCTGTAAAATGAGGACAGTAATAATGGTAACTACCTCTCAGGGCTCACGTGGGGTTTAACGGGTTAATGTAAATCAGGCAGTTGGTGACTTGGCAGACAGGCAGCCCTCAATGAATGGTGTGGTTATTACGAGTCGATTTCTTGAGTTATTTCTACCCAGGACTGGCAATTGTGGGGGTAATTGATTCCAGTGATGTCACATCCCCAACTGCCAGGTTTTCAGCAGGATTAAATGTGCCAAATTGGCTTTGTTGAGCCAACTCCCCTGGGTGTGAAGAGCTGCCATGCCAACCCGCCTTGCTGTTTCGCGGGGCCCGTCTGCCGCTTCTCCCTAATTAACGCAAAGGCGACACACACCAGCAGGCCCACTCCCTGCCATCCCAGGAAAACAGCACCGCATACTACAGCTAAATATTTGAACTTTTTTTTCAGTTGCTGCATGAACATAGTATTTGGGGCATGTAAACAGCACAGAGTAAAGGGAGAAATGCCACCTCATCTTCTACCTATAGGGGCAGCCTCAGGGGAAAAAATGCTATAAGGAAACCCAACCATGTCACTGACAAAAGACAGTGTCACAACAAAGTACCATTGCTATTAGTAGCTCTACCACTTCCAGCTGTGTGACCTTGGGCAAAGAACATAATCTCTCTGAGCCTTGGTTTCCTCATCTGTGAAATGGGTATCCTAATAGCCCCTCCTTCAAAGTACTGAGAATATTCAAGGAGATGGCACCTAAGAATTTAAGGATCCACCTGGGACACAGGTTGGCACTCGGCATATGTCACATGGGGATGCTGAAGGTGAGGACGTTGATGGTTCTAGAAATGCCCTCCCCAGCTCTCAGTAATTCTGGGTGGAAGTAGAGTGAAAGCACCCAGGCCCACCTCTCAGGGTACCCAGGATCTGGTCCTGACTCTTGTTGACTGGTTTCCAGACTCTACTTCCCTTTGTGAGCCTCAGTTTCCCCATGTGTTGAGTGAATGGGTCCAGCATGATGATTTCAAAAGCCCCCTTTGGTCGGGGGGAGGGATAAATTGGAAGATTGGGATTGACATACACACACTGCTATATATAAAATAGATAACTAATAGGAACCTGCTGTATAGCACAGGGAACTCTACTCAGTACTCTGTAATGGCCTATATGGGAATAGAATCTAAAAAAGAGTGGATATATCTATATGTATAACTGATTCACTTTGCTGTACACCTGACTAACACAACGTTGTAAATCAACTATACTCCAATAAAAAAATTTTAAAAATAAAATAAATAAGCTAAGCTGAGGCCATTAAAAAAAAGTCCCTTCTACCTCCTAATTCCACTAGTGGCTCTCGGGGTGTGTCCCTCACTCCTACTGCCCCCTGGCAGCTGGCTTTGCTGCAGGACCCAGGCCAGTAACTTTACTGTCCCAATGAGTGTGCAGTGGAGGCACACCTCGGTGGACAGGACGAGTGGCAAAGCTTTTCTCGGGGACAAAGGCTCCTGAAACTCAATAGAGGAGTCTGGGAACATCCCAGGTGCTGCTCAACAGAGGTCGCACTGAATTTTTAGGAACCCATAGTGCACACTGTCCAGGTTCCGCGGGAAACCTCTCCAGCAGAGGTGTGGCCCTCTAGCCCATGTCCCCACTCCCCCCCGACTATGAGGACATAGTGCCCCACTTGCCATAGTTTCATTCACCCGCTCTCTAGGTATTTATTAAGCACCCACTGTGTACCAAGCAGTAGAGCAGAGGCTGGGACACACAGCAGGAACCAGATAGCCAGGTCCCTGGCTTTCATGAAGTTCACGGTCTAGTGTGGGCAGGATGTTAGTTTTTAAAATTATTTCTTTAACACTGCAGTGAACACTATGGAGGAAAAATCCAGTGTGTTCTGAGGCCAGGTGACCTGATCCAGTCAGCGGGGCTGGGGGAGGGCTTCTCAGAGGAAGGGGCATTTACACCAAGACCTGAAGGATGAGGAGAAGTTAGAAGGGGAAACAGCCTTCTAGGCAGAGGGAACAGCACAGCAGAAACACTGGCCGTGAGACTTAAAGAAAAGGCTAGTGTGCTTGGTGGAATTGGCCAGGGCCCAGACCGTGCCAGGTCCAGCGGCTTGTTCATGGTGTGGCTTCACGTGGAAGGAGAGGGGGAGCTGAGGAAGCCTCAAGGTTAAGCACAGAAGGGAGCTGCCCGACACCATCCACCAGTCACCTTGAACTTAGGAACTTAGGAAGTGGAGGCTCTCTGCCATCCAGGCATGGCCAGTGGGTGCCCATGTTTGGGAAAGGCATGGAAAACACAGGACTGGCTTGAGGCCCCATCTCAGTGGACTGTGCCCAGATCTGACAGCCCAGCAGGATGGAACCGGCATGGGCTCTGGGGTGGTGAGATCTGACTTACACCATACAGGCCAACCACACTAAGCTTCAGTTTCCCCATCTGAAAAGTGGAGTTGTGATAACCCATAATTCCTAGAGACGCTGAGGACAAGGGGAAGTCACACAGGACAGTAGATGTTCAGTAAGTGCTAAGCAGCTGCTGGCCAAGTCTTCTCTTCTTTGCAGCTTCTGTTTCCACCTCCACATGCTGAGGCCACCAGCTGCTCTCACTAGAGACACTGGCTCTGCCACTTACCTCATTTGGGCATGACCTCTCCATCTCTGGGCCTCAGCCCCCCATGTAAACAGAGGAATTTGGATGGGGTGAACTCCACCACACTGGCCCAGGTGGTTTTCCAGCTGTGGTGACGTCAGATCCAGCAGGGGGAACTTGTCACAGAGATGTGTTTTGGGGCCTGAGCCCCCAGAGGGAGCTAGGGAAGAACCTCTGACATCCCTTCCCCAGCTGTTGTCATGGTCCAAGAATTACACTTGGATCCTAAAAGCGAGGGTCTCATACACCACCTGTTTTCTAGAAAGTGTGCCATTTGCACGTCGTGAGGCCTGTCTTCAGAAGTTCAGCCGTGGGAAAGCAGCCCGAGTGCTGAAAGATCAGAGTTAAAACAACCACGTTAATCCATGCCCCTGACATACCGCCCAGAACAGCATTCTTTTGGAATTCTCTTGTGAATGTGGGCCACAGCTGACTGCCAACCTGCCTGGGGAAAGGAGTGTTTGAATAGTTATTTTGTTTTCTTGTGGTTTCTCTTGCCAATAACACATGGAAATATCTATACCCACAGTGTGATGTGTGCTGCAGAATGACGATGATGATGATTTATATTTCCATGACCTGACTTTTTACATTAAAAAGTTGAAACAGAAAAAAAAAATCACACGTTGAGATGGTTGTACAATATTATGAATATACTTAATTCCACTGAATTGTACACTTAAAAATGGTTAAAATGTTGATTTTTATGTGCATTTTACCCCCAAAAAAGTCATGTATTAAAACAAAAAGAATTGTACTTTGAGCAATGCTGCTCTAGACAAGTCCGTGTATGGGAGTACTTCCTGCTGACTGAAAAATTATTTAAGCAACAAGACTCTATTTTACCTTCTAAAAAGGAATCCCATTGTATGTATAGATCACGTTTTCTGTATCCATTAACAACTCTGTACTGTACACGTAAAGATGTTTTAAGAGGGTAGATCTCAGGTTGTATGCTGTTTTACCATAAAAAATAGTAAAAAGAAAAATCTTAAAAGAAAAAAAAAAGGAATCCCAAGCTATGGGGTGGGGTCCCACTTGGTGGGTTAATTCCATATTTGACATCACCATCAAGGACCAGATTCTTCTGTTCCTGCCCTGCGAAGGTCACGGTCAGCTGTGTCAGGGGCTTCCTCCTGGAGAGGACGGCCGCAGCAGTACCACAGGTCTCCCACAGACCCAGTAAAACCACCCCTACCCCCAGGAGATGTGCCCTTAAATGTCATTAGGCAGGACTGGGCCCCAAGCCCACCGCCAGCCCAGTCAAGGGCATGGCTCCATCATAGCTGACTTAGACAAATCAGGATTTACTCCTGAACCACACGCAGAGAGGAGTAGACACCCCACCCCAATCAGTGTGCAGCTCAAGCAGGGAAACTGGGAGAATGGCTTTGTGTTTATCAACTGGTGGTGAGCAAATTAGTACAGGCAGATCTCACTCTATTGCGCTTCACAGATACTGTGTTCTATACAAATGGAAGGTTTGTGGCAACCCTGTGTCAAGCAAGTCTGTCGGTGTCATTTTTCCAACAGACTTTGCTCATTTCATGTCTCCGTGTCACCAAGACACTGGTAATTCTCACAATATTTCAAACTTTTCCATTATTATTATATTTGTTATGGTCATCTGTGACCGGTGATCTGTTTTTTGTTTATCGGGGTTTCTTTTTTTGGCCGCACTTCGGCGAAGCATGTGGGATCTTAGTTCCCAACTAGGGATCAAACCCGTGCCCCCAGCATTGGAAGTGCAGTCTTAACCACTGGACTGCCAGGGAAGTCCCTGATCGGTGATCTTTGATGTGAGTGTTGCAAAAAGATCATGACATGCTGAGGCTCAGATGATGGTTGGCATTTTTTATCAATAAAGTATTTATTTTATTTTATTTATTTATTTTTTGGCTGTGTTGGGTTTCTTTGCTGCGCACCGGCTTTAGTTATGGCGAGCGGGGGCTACACTTCATCACAGTGTGTGGGCTTCTCATGGCGGTGGCTTCTCTTGTTGCGGAGCACGGGCTCTAGGCGTGTGGGCTTCAGTAGTTGTGACTCGTTGGCTCAGCAGTTGTGGCTCTCGGGCTCTAGAGCACAGGCTCAGTAGTTGTGGCACAAGGGCTTAGTTGCTCCATGGCACATGGGATCTTCCCGGACCAGGGCTCGAACCCGTGTCCCCTGCATTGGCAGGCGGATTCTTAACCACTGCGCCACCACAGAAGTCCCAATAAAGTTTTTTTGGTTTTTTTGCGGTATGCGGGCCTCTCACCGTTGTGGCCTCTCCTGTTGCGGAGCACAGGCTCCGGATGCGCAGGCTCAGCGGCCATGGCTCACGGGCCCAGCCGCTCCGCAGCATGTGGGATCTTCCCATACCGGGGCACGAACCCGCGTCCGCTGAATCGGCAGGCGGACTCTCAACCACTGCGCCACCAGGGAAGCCCCAATAAAGTATTTTTTAATTAAGGTGTGTGTATTGTTTGTTTAGACATAATGCTGTTGCACAATTAATAGACTACAGTATAGTGTAAATGTAACTTACATATGCATGGAAACTAAGAAATCTGTGTGACTCATTTTATTGTGGTATTTGCTTTATTGTGGGGGTCTGGAACTGAACCTGCAATATCTCCAAGGTCTGCCTGTAACAGTTTCTCAGCTCCTTCCCTTAGGAGAAAGGGAACTAAACCCAGCACTTGAGCAGGCGCTATGCAGAAAACTGTCGGCATTAAGGCAATTATAACACGAACAGGTATCACTTGTCAAGTGCTAATCATGTGTCCAGCACTGGGTTGAGGCAGCTGTTAAACAAACCAGCACTACTATCCCCATTTTACAGGTGAGAAAATTGAAGCTCAGAGATACGAAATAATTCAGTGCTAGTCAAACAATTGAGTGCTAATAAAACACAAAACTAGGGCTCTGAGAGGCAGCCCCATAGCCCCAGGGTCTTTGAGCTCACCTGTCTGCTTCTGCATCCTTGTCTTAGGGAGGGTAGGGAGCCCAGCTCAGCAGAGAAACCAGGGTGGTTGATGTTGAAACGCTGTGAAAACCCAGCGTAGGTAAATGTGCCTTGGCATCGCCACCTGCTGATTAAGTGAGGGCATTGCATGGCTTCCAGCACTGTCACGTTTCAGCTAATAGGGAGCTGCTCCCGTGTCATCATGCCACCTCCCCATTCCTGTTTTCTCCTCCCATGCCAGGACACCCAAAGACAAGTCCAAGAACAGCCCCAAGGAATGGTGCGCTGGCCCAGGGCCCAGTGTGTGCAGCGTCCACCTCGATGGTTGCCTGCCAAGGCTTTCTCTCCTAGTCCCCTGTGGGCCGTAGTCATCAAACTGTCACTAAATATTGAATATTGCTGAACTCTTTATATGGCCCAGCTGGCCCACATCTGCTGGCCTCTTTTAAGAGCTACATCTACAAGTCACAAGCTGCTGGAAAAGCAGACTGAAAAGAGATTTACAAGCTCTGGAGGTTGGGTGTAAATCCTGACTCTTGTCGTCCTTGCCGTGTGACCTCAAGGGAGTTGCTTGAGATCTCAGTCTCAGTTTCCTCATCTGCAAAATGCAGGCAGGAACCTCACATGTTAGAGGGAAGCTTAAACAAGAAACTACATCTAAAAGCATCTGACACATGGTAGGTATTCAAACAATGTTAGTCCCTTTATGTCTTTCTTTTTGTTGTCTTTCAATACCATCTTTCCCTTTTTCTTTTGGAGAAAAAGAAGGGACTCAAGTTGGGGGGAATCTACTCATTCATTCTCGACGAATATTTATTAAGTGCCTACATTGTGCCAGGCACTGGAGCCACAGCAGGGAAGGTAATGATCCCTACCCTCTCGGTGCTTCAGAGAGTGTTCAGGACCTGGAATCAGACAGAGCTGGGTTCAAGTTCTGGCTCTACCACCTACAAGCTGTGGTTCCTTGGGCAAGTGCCATCCCAGAAGAAGAGGCCCAGAGGCTATGGCCTGGGGCCTCAGGCTTCCAGGACCAGGCCAGTCAAGCCCTAGGCCCTTGATCCCAGTAGTGGAGCTTGTTTGGTCCTTTAAGGCCATTATACAGATGAGGCAACTGAGGCCCAGAGAGTGTAAGGCCCTTGCCCAAGAGGCACAAAATCAGGACCTGAAGGCAAGTCTCCCACAACACAATTCACATGTTTCTAAAGTTCCTACCACACTCAAGGAGGCCCATCAACAAGTATTTATTTATTGGGCTCTTTTGTTGTGTGGGCAGCTCTGGCTGGGTTGATCAGAGTGGGCGGCTGCTTCCCTTCTCCACTGGGGACACAATATGGAAGAGTGGCCATGACCTTGGCCAAAGGGGTTGGGACCAATCAGAGGCTGACCCTAGGGAATCTCACGCATGAGGCAGGGCAGATGCTGAGTAAACATGTGTCAAGTAAAGGGGGATGTAAGAGACAGTGCTCACCTGAGTAAAGGGGGATGTGAGAGACAGTGCTCACCTGAGTAAAGGGGGATGTGAGAGACAGTGCTCACCTGAGATGCTCACCTGAGCTCACCTGAGGTGCTCTGCTGTTGGGCCCTCTCCATTTAAACCTTCATTTCCTCTCACAAGGGCAACCCTAGAAAGCAGCCCCGATGGTATTCTTTTTAAAAGCTAAACTGAGGCACAGTAAAATTTTCAAGACTTACTGATTTGAATCAGGCAGCACCAAAGAAAAGGTGGTCGGGAGCGCTCCACCGGCAGAATCTAGGAGAGAGGTTTTTAGAAAGATGTGAAAGCAAGGGAATCATTTGATTGGCTATTGCTTAAGGGGTTGCCTTGTTTGGGAACGCCTAGCTGGCTGTTGGTGATTGGTAAGTTTCATTTTCTCGGATTCAAGTGCATTGGCTCTGGCCTCGGTTTAGGTTGGCTTGCATAGGCTACGGAGGCATCAGGGCCTCCCCAGTCTCACGGCCTCCTTTTTCAATTACTTTAACATTCTCATTTCACAGACGAGGACACTGAGGCACAGAGTGATGAAATGACCTGTCCAAGACCACATGACTAGCGTGGTGGAGGTTGCAGCAGAGGCCACACTGTTCAACCGGACATTATGCTGCATCCAGGAAAACAGAGAATGGAATAAAGGGAGGAAGGAATGAAGGAGAGAGTAAATGAAGACAAGAATGGGAAAATGAAAAGAGCATGAATCAAAGAGCGGATGTTTTCATTTTTTTAACGGAATAGTTGATACATAAGATAATACACGTAACACCTGTGAATTATAAAACACACTAAGAGAATGAACAGACTTGAACCCACCACTATCCTAAGACAATAGAAAGTTACAATAACTCGTCCCTACTGACGCCAGCGGTTCTGCGAGCTGGCTGCACGTCGAAAGCACCTGGGGGGCTTAGACAACCACTGATACCCTCAGGGAGCTTGATGGGATTTGTCTGGAGTTTGGTTTGGACATCTGGATTTTTTAAGAGCTCCCGAGATGATTCTCATGCGCAGCCAGGTTTGAGAACCACTGGCTTATAATCACCTCCCCTATCATATCCCTTTGATTTCCCCCCATCCTCACCTTTATCCTGAATTTGGTGTAGTGAATGGATTCTTTTCCTCTTTCCTTGCCTGTTTCCAGGACTAGCGACGTTTGCGATTGAGCTCCCGCCCATCACGCGGGGGCACCAGAGAAAAACACAGCCTTCTTTTTCCTCTCTGCGCGTCTAGTAATCGCGCTGTAGGAGGCTTGGCCCTCGCGGCGCTCCGTCGCCGACCCGTTGCCCCGGCAACGAGCGGGGAAACGGCCGGCGTAGGTGCAGCTCTGCCCGGAAGGGTTGCAGCGGGCCGGACTGGGCTCGGTTGGGACATGCTGCAGCTCGGGCCGGGACAGCCTTCGAAAATTCCGGGGCGCAGAGAAACGTAAGTCGGGGGTTTGGGCTCGGCCGGGGGCCGGCTTTGAGGCCGGGACCCTCAGAGCCCCGCTGCAGTCGGCCCCGCGCTGGCGGGAAGCGCGCCCGCCGTCGCGGGACGCGATCGCAGGGAGCCCGAGGGTTCGGCTTCCCGTTCTCACTCTGCTTCCCGCGCGCTCTGGGTCCGACACTTTCCTCTGTAACCGCTTTTGTTACAGAGGGAGGCGACTCTTTCAGGGAGCAGCCCAGCTTGTTGGTGGCAGATCCGGGACCGGAATCTTAAGTTTTCTGACTCCTGGTGCAAAGATCTATCCGCGGGCGTCTCACAGGGCAAGGAAAACAGTTTGTCAAGCCTGCCACAGTCTGAAGACAGATCATAAACTGGCAGCCTCAGGCTAAACTCGGCCCATAGACGCAGATCGTTTTCCTTCGGGATCGGAGGACTCTGAGTTTGCTTATTCAACAGAAGCTCCTTAAGCATTGTCACAGCCAAGCACTGTGTAGACCTTGCACATAGGGCAGCTTTTGGACCAGGGGAAAAGGTGTCCGGAGTGAGACTGGTTCTGCTTTCAAGTTTCCAGCTGTGTCCCCAGATTACTCCTTGACCCATGCAAATTGATTCCTCTCTCTGGGTGGTGGTTTCTCCATCCGTAAGATGAGGGATCTCCCTCCATGCTAATCCAGAACACTTCCAGATGTGACACCTGGATTGGGCCACTCTCTGCGGGTTGCCGAAGCCAGGGCATGTTGGTCCCAACAGGCAGCCTCTTGCAGTCTACAGAGCCCAGGCACTCATCTCAGACTAACATGAATTAGGATCCCAGCTCTTCTATAAATTTCCTCCACTTCCTGGTTTTGTGATCTTGAGCAAGTCATTTTACCTCTTTGAACTTAAGTTTTCTCACCTGCCAAAAAATGGGGCGATAGTAACAATGAAAAAGATCGTATATGTCAAGGGCTTGGCACACACAAGTATTCCTTAAATTATTATCTATGTTACCTTAGGCAGAGCATAGAAGTCCCCAGTGTACTTGTCCAGCGTTGCCAGGACTGGTTCTCTGTCTCTGTCTGCAGTGCCCTTCATGATGTCTGGCTCACAGCCCAGTGCAGTCCACGCTTATTTAAGTAGATGATTTGCAGTCCTGATGACAAGTCATTTTTAAAATACTGGTGCCTGGGGGCCTACACTAAGACTTTTTGATTTAACTAGTCTGGCGTGGGGCCCAGGCTCTACCAGGCGATTCCAGTGTTCAGCCAAGGGGTGAGGATCACGCATTAAAGGGATGAGGGGTTGCAGCAGGCTCATTTTCTTACCACTGCTGTTTTGCTCAGATGGCACTCCCCACACTGCCCTCCTCCTGGTGCAGCCGGAGGCTCCCGGATCAGCAGGCTGCACGACAGCAACGCCGGGAGCAGGAGGCCCAGCTTCGGCAGCAGTGGGATCAGAACAGCCGCTACTTCAAGGTGTCTGACATCTGCAGCTCCAAACAGGCAGAATGGAGCTCCAAGGCCTCCTACCAGAGGAGGTAATTGTGTGGTGACCGCCATCAGTTAGGGTTGAGGGCCACTTGCTGTCAGGAGATGTGACCTTAAGGACCTGGGGGAGTGTGGCTGGACAGCATGGATTACCTGCACAGTGATGTCTTTCCAACTGGAAATTGAAAGAAAGATCATCAGTGAAGTAACGAATTCGCACTGAAAAAGATAAAATGAGAAATGTATGTAGAATGTGGAAGTCTCCTTCGTAACCCCATACCCCCAGGAGAGAACCACAATGAACTGTCTGGTGCATATCCTCCCATACTCTTCTCCATTTGTGTTTGTGTGTAAATATATATACACATATACACCCATTTTCTGTAGAAATGCATGTAAAAACATCGAAGTTAAAAGCATAGGTTTTAGGGGCTTCCCTGGTGGCGCAGTGGTTGAGAGTCCTCCTGCTGATGCAGGGGACACGGGTTCGTGCCCTGGTCCAGGAAGATCCCACATGCCGCGGAGCGGCTGGGCCCGTAAGCCATGGCCGCTGAGCCTGCGCGTCCGGAGCCTGTGTTCCGCGACGGGAGAGGCCACAACAGTGAGAGGCCCGCGTACCGCAAAAAAAAAAGCATAGGTTTTGGAGTCAGACAGACCTAGATAGAAACCCTGACTGTGTCACTTGCTGTATGAATGAGCTCAGTTTCCTCATCAGTGAAGTGGGGCTAAAACAGAACCTACTTTATAGGATTTATGTGATGATTAATATAAAACCATCCGGGTATGTAGTACCTGGTACACGGTAACTGCTCAAATAATATTAGCTGGTACCGTTAGCACGCGCATATATAAGCCCATTATACATTGTCTTCTTGCAAAAACAAGATTCTATTATGCGTAGTGGTTCTGTCACCTCTGTTCACTTTGGCTGGAAGAAACCTTCCCGGGTCACCACATTCTGTTTGCCTCAGCCTCTGTCACCCACACAACCAGCTATGTGTTCCCTGTGCGGCTGTAGCACATCTGGTTGATGGTGGCTCCTTCTTACCCAGCATGTACGCCTACCAGCGGGAGAAGATGAAGGAGGAGGGGAGGAAGCGTCTGGAGGCCCGACGGCAGAGACTCAGGCAGCTTTTGGCGGAGGAGCAGGACCTGCTGGCCAGAGAACTGGAGGAGCTGAGGCTGAGCATGAACTTGAGGGAAAGAAGAATCCGGGAGCAGCACAGGAATCTGAAGTCAGCCCGAGAGGAGCAAAGGAAACTGGTAAGTAGCTTTTTAGGAGGCTGCAGAGCGGGAGTCCCCAGCCTGTCAGTGATGCCACGTGGGGTCCCCTCGGGGGCTCTGACCTGTTAAGACCACACTTCACTCCAGAGCCAGTCGGGAAAAGTGCTTACTCTGAGTTGTTCTTTATGTGTGTTTTCCATGAGTCATCTCTATTCTCTTTGGCCCCTTAATCATTACATCTGAGTCCTTTTTCTTTATTCTAGTTCTCTGGTCCCACAAAGGGCTGGGAGTGGTATATTTTATCTTCCAAAGTAGTCGTGTGCGATGGTGAGCCCCAGAACTCTGTTTTTAAGCCTGTTGTATATTTTGAAACAGATCTTTAGTGTCTAGGACCCATCTGTAGCATCAGATTTGGGCCCCCTTTTGTCACCATTATAAGAGTCATTTGTCAGCACTGTGTGCTTCCAGTCAGGTGTCTGGCTCCCAGCGCCGTGGGTGTGAGGCATGTGGGAGGTCTGAAGGGCAGGCACAGTGCCGGGTGCTAGTGGAGGAGGTCTTAGCCTGAGCTGACTTCTATTGTGGGTTATCCAAAATGTGGACAGATTGGAAAAGTGACATCAGGCTTCCCTCTTTGTGTTTTCTTGACAGATTGCTGAACAGCTTTTGCATGAACACTGGAAAAAGAACAACCCCAAACTTCGAGAGGTGAAAACCAAGGAGATCCTTCTGTTGATTTGCCTAAGTAGATGAAGTCATGTTTCCCGTCTTGTTTCTAAGCTTGCATCTTGTGCTGGGGTGAAACAGAGATCACTCCAGCCACCTTGAAAAGAAGCCCCACACAGAAGATCTGGGTCATTCGGTTAACAGCTACAAGTGGCTGTGAGGTTGGGACGTCTGATAGGGAGGGGGGACCCCAAGGGCAGAGGCTGTGTAGGCAGAAGGGGCCACCTTGGACGGCCTCATACGGTCTTCCCCTGGAAGTGCTGGGGAGCGCCTGCGTGATTTTAAGCAGGGGTGCAACAGGGTCCCAGCTGCATTTTGGGGAGCAGCAGCTTTGGCAGTAATGTCGAGGTGGGGGGGAAGGGGTGATGTCAATTGAGGGGTTGCTGCCACAGCCCAGGCAAGTAATGGTAAAGGTCAGAACTGGGGTGGCAGGAGAAAGGGGGACAAATCCACAGGCTTCGGGGCAAGGAGAGAGCGGGGCGTCTTGGCTGGGGTGACATCACTCAGCAGAGATTGGGCTAGAGGGAGAGAATCCCATGAAGGATATAATTAATTAGTTTCAGTGTATAGTTTGTGTATCCACTTGGTGTGTTCACTTGTGTGCTCATAACTTCATGTAGAAATTGCCAGTCACAAGTACTAGAGCGTCTGGCTGCTCTGCAGTGCTGTGCGGTTAGCGCTAAACCTGGGAGGACTCCTCTCCCCAGCCATTTGTAGATTTCAGTGGCTCTTCCAAGTCATGTACTCAGATGTTTATTCAGAACATTCAAGTTAGTTGCAAAGGTTTACATGTGTGAGCTGAGGAAGAAATTTAAAACTTTTATAAACAATTTCCCAAACAAAAGCTTTTGGACAGTGGTACAATTCATTTTCTGATCCAAAAGATTGTTTAAACCCAAATCTCTTATTAATTACCCTAAATTTGTTGCATCTATTGATACAGGTAGTGCTTGTTTTTACAGCTGCTCTTTTGCAGAGGGAGTACTGGGGAGCCAGGCCAAAGGTTGAGTCTGTTCCTCATCCAGCTTCTGCCCTGGGGCCTGGCAGGCTTTAGACCTACCAGGGTGGCCTTTGAGATTAGATTTCCATTTCAGTGTCTGCTGACCTGTTCCGGCTCAGCCCCAAGGGTACTGGAAGAAAAGTTTGTTACTTTTTTCCAATTCTTGACATGGTTTAGAATTGACTGGTCCTTTGGTTTTCTAATTGACTTGTAATCAGACTGTATATGTTGGGGTCACCATGCACTTACTTAAAAGACACCTGGCCACATTCCAGGCCATGACACTGTACTCGGCAGTGAATATGTGTCCAATGAATCAGTTAGGAAGTTTATTCTCTGCCTTCTCGTCCTCAGATTGAATTGGAACTTCACAAGAAACATGTGATAAACTCTTGGGAAACACAGAAAGAGGAAAAAAAACAGGTGTGGTATGTGTTGGGAGACTGTCTCCATGTCTTTTTTTTTTTTTTTGCGGTATGTGGGCCTCTCACTGTTGTGGCCTCTCCCGTGGCGGAGCGCAGGCTCAGCGGCCATGGCTCACGGGCCCCGCCGCTCTGCGGCATGTGGGATCTTCCTGGACCAGGGCACGAACCCGTGTCCCCTGCATCGGCAGGCGGACTCTCAACCACTGCGCCACCAGGGAAGCCCTGTGTCCATGTCTTTGAATTTGTTTCTTGTTTTCAATGTTAATGACTCCAATACAGGAATAGACTTTTTCTCGGTTTACTTAACACATGTTAAAACTGAATGTTTGCTGCTCTTATGCAGACAAGAATCCTACGTGATCACTCCCAGGGGCAGAGTAAGACAAGGCGTCCAGGGCTGGTTGATGGTAGACGCAACATGCATCCTTAAAGGTTGTTTCTGTTGCAGCACCCTCTTTTGATGTAATTTACGTCATAAAGTCTCAACCTTGGTTTATAGCAGCAACTCTGGGGATAAAAGTCCACACCTCCGTGGACCCATTGCTTCACCTCTGGGTTCATTTTGGAAAGTGTTTTGTTGACTTGCGGAAGGGAAGGAACCCTGGTGTTCTTGAGCCCCTCCTCTGTACCAGGCACTGTGCTGAGAGCCTCCCCAGCTTCGTCTCTGAGGGCAGCACCACTCCCGTGGTTCCCACAGTGAGAATCGAGCCCAGGAAGATGCACCTTTGCCTGGGCCACACAGCTGATAAGTGCGTGGCCTCCTCGGGTACAGATGAGTTGGAATGAGGAACGGGCCCTGAGGCCTGCTGACCGGTGGTGGGGAGCTGGGTCTTTGCCAGCTCCATGCTACAGATACTCACCCCCGGGTCCCTTTGGCTCCATGCAGCAAGAAGCCGCCGAAGAGGAAAAGGAAAAACGGTATGAAAATGAATATGAAATGGCCCGACGGGAAGCGCTGGAACGGATGAAAGCAGAAGAGGAGAGGAGGCAACTGGAGGGTAAACTGCAGGCAGACGCGCTGCGCCAGCAGATGGAGGAGCTGAAGGTGAAGGAGATGGAGGTGAGGGCGAGCCCCGGCGCCAGGGCCTCCTCGCTCGCAGATCCTTCTTGTTAGGAAACGGGCGTTTAAAAAGCTGCGCTAAACAGAGACCATATCCGGGGGGGCGATTCTAAGAAGGGAAACAATGCTGGGCTCTCCTTCTGACATGTGCTCCCACCTGTGGTTCTTTCTGTGCCCAGATTCTAGAGTGTCAACCGTCAGGAGATAACACGCGTCCCCTCCGACGTGTGTAGAGAGGCCTGCTGTCCGAGAGCCTCCTGAGTACTTGGATTTCAAGTGCTCTTAGTAGACTTGACTTAGTCTGATGATCCAGCACACAGCTCTCGCGGGAGACTAGCAGTTTGGGGGTCTCAAGGCACAAACCATGAGGATCTTTGGTCCTGGAAGCTGTTTTGAGAATACTGTGCACAGTTGCTCTGAGGGGCTGGATCTTCTCATGCAGGCGAGGGGAGCACTCCCCCCTTCCCCAGGCCAGAATGATTCAAGAACTAGATCCTTTGTGCCCACTACGTATTCTAAGTGCCGAGCACTGGGCTGGCTGCTAGGGATACAGCTGGGAGCTGTATCGGGTCAGGGAGACAGATGTTTAGTTACAACAGGCTTGGAAAGTGCAGGGCCCTGTGGGAGCACGGGGCAGGGGTTCATCCTTGTTGGCAGGGTTGGGAAGGCCCAGCAAGATGAATGAGTGAGCTGGGCCAAGGGGCTCAGAGCCCCGGAGGTGGAAGGGGATCCTGGCACCAGGTGGCCAGGCCACCCTTGTTGCGTCGTGTCTGCTGAGGGATGAAGGAACTCTGATTCTCATGCACTTACCTGGGCTTACCGTCTTGTACCCATAGGCCACCAAGCTAAAGAAGGAGCAGGAGAATCTGCTGAAGCAGCGCTGGGAGCTGGAGAGGCTGGAGGAAGAGCGGAAGCAGATGGCAGCCTTGTGGCAGAAGGCGGAGCTGGGGTGCGTGTGAGAAGGACCCCCAACCGCTCGCCTGCCTTCCCCAAGCGGGCGAGCCTCTCACTTTCTCAGACGTGCAGTGGTAACCCTGAAACCGAACGGGATACAATCTGCAGAAAGCAGCTGTCTAACCTCTGCTTAATTCTTTAGGAAACACTGAAGGCAACACATATTTTCTCATTTCTAGACGCTTTTTGAGACATCAGTATAACGTGCAGCTCAACAGACGTACACAGCAGATCCAAGAGGAACTGGTAAATCTGAAGGGACAGCCTGGCGTTTCTTTCACTTTCTTTTGAAAAGCATGTTTTCCATTGCTTAGTAATGGGTGCGTTCTCATAAGAAAACACCAAGTGAGATCCCCCCTTGACCAGCAGCCCCCGCAATCCCTGCCCCTCCCAGAGGTGTCTGTTTGGGTGTACATCTTTCTAGATATGCAGTTGACCCCTGAACCACGTGGGGGTTAGGGGTGCTGACCCCCACGGAGTTGAAAACACACGTACTGCCCTCTCTGCCTCAAAAACGAATTGATAAATGACCCACTGAAGGGCAGGAAGCTAAAACAGTTTGGTTAGAATCAGGACTCAAACCCTAGTTCATTTCAGTCTACCTACGGTACTCTCTAGTCAAACACTTTTCCCACACTTAGTTAATTTAAAGATCTGTAAAATAAAAATACTAGTATATTTATTGAAAAAAATCTGTAAGTGGACTCACACGGTTCAAACCCATGTTGTTCAGGAATCAACTGTATTTACATACACATACAGGGAAGTGGTGAGTTTGGGGGGTTCTCAGTTTCATTTTTAAATGTACTTGAAGTGGCATTGCACAGCATAGTACCTAAGAGTACACCTCAGGCTTCCAGACCAGTGTTCTTAGACTGAGCTTGTTCTTTTTGACTAGCTGCTCGGTATTCCTTGCAAGTATTTTGATGGGCTCCCTCACTGAGACCAGACAGGAGAGTTGCTTTCCCACCCCAGTCGCTTTCCTCTTACGGAACAGCTGCAGTGAGCACTTTGTGCATATATCTCTGTGCATTTGTGTCTCTGTAGCTTATATCCTGTGAAGTGGAATTGCTGGCAAATTGTGTTCTAAAAAGCTGTGCTACCAGATGTGTCCGAGGGCAGAGATGAGCATGTGGTGGCAGAGGGTCTCTCCCTGTGGGCAGAGAAAAGCTCCTGGGCCTCTGTGGCGTCTAAATCATCCCTACGTGATCACACCCTGCCTGCTCTGGAAACAGCCCATGTCTTCCCAGAACGCCTGCTTTCAGTGCCGAGGGGCTGGCAGAGCTGAGGCTGTTGCTACTGCAGGGCTGGGCACCGTGCCCACTGCGCTTCCTCGTCCTTCCTCTAGGAGGCAGACAGGCGCATCCTGCAGGCGCTGCTGAAGGAGGAGGACGAGACCCAGCGTGTGCACCTGGCCCGGAGGGAGCAGGCCCAGGCCGATGTGGCCTGGATGAAGCGGGTCATCGAGGAGCAGCTGCAACTGGAGAGGGCGCGGGAGGCGGAGCTGCAGATGCTGTTGAGGTGAGAGGTGGCATCCCGGCCTCTACTTGCACCTCGATCCCCGCAGGTCAGCAGGTCGCTGTGAGGGTTGTCTGCTGTTGATGAAACTCCCATCCTTGTTCCTCTGTCCATCATTCGTGAGGAGCACATCTTTGCTAGTGGACCTGGCTTGTGGGGTGTTTCCCTCGGGTTATTTAAGGTGGAAGCCGTTAGGGTTTAGAGTAAGGATCTGTTCATCTGAGATCTTAGAAACTTGAAAGGAAATGGTTATAAATTATGGAGACATTGAATGCTTCTTAGGTCTATATGAATGGGTCTGGATCCTAAAACTTAATCTGGTAGATTGAAGTTCTGGAATAACAGGTAACACTTACTGAGCACTTACCGTGTGCCAGACACTGTGCTAAGTGCTTTACGGTCCTCCTCCTGTTTAATCCTGACATCCAGCCCAGTGCTGGGGTCACAGAGTACTTGGGTCACGGGGAGTCGAGGCAGTCACTCACTTGCCCCAGGCCACAGGGCGAGCTAGAGTAACCGCAGGAACATGGTGACAGAGCTCAGGCACCGGCGTGCCCCTCCTCTTCTCCAGCCCCGATGGTTTCATTCACTTCAGTGTTTAAATGTCCTGGATGCATGTCTTCACCAGTGCTTTTTGTAAGGAGATGGAGTGTTAAAAAAGGGAACTTAAAGTGCTTACGATACTAATACTTTCTGTGAAGTTGTCCTTCCCTGTAATCTGCTGTAAATTTATTTGGAGGTCGGCTGCACAGAAGGTGTGTGCTACCTGGTGCCTTGGAGCCCTGTTGGTTCTCTTCTACCACCGGTGGTGGTAAGGATCCAGCTGTCATCCTCTCTGTGTCTCCCTAGGGAGGAGGCTAAGGAAATGTGGGAAAAGAGAGAGGCAGAGTGGGCCCGCGAGAGGAGTGCTCGAGACCGGCTGATGAGCGAGGTAATCCGGGAGTGGGTGCAGGTGGCCGGGCGGGTATCGGGTTGGTGACCACGTGCTGACCCTGCCAAATGTTCTGGGAACAGAGTCCCCTCTGGGCATTTTCAGTGGACTTTCAATATCATTATAAAAGTAATATACGCTTACTAGGAAAAAATTCAGTACAGAAAAGTAAAAAAACAGTCACCATCTACATCATCTACACAGCCACTATTTATTTCCTTCTACGCTTCTGTTTCTATGGATAATGTTTTTTCTACATACTATACTGAGCTATTTGATTTCAATCATTTTATTATACTATTATATCTTCTTTGTAAATGTCATTTTGATGGCTGTGTAATATATCTTGTGGGTATACAGTAGTTTGTTTTTCCGTTTCCTTTTGTGGATCCATTTTTTTTCTGATTTTGAGCTGTTATATATTACTGCAGTGAACATCTTGGTGCAGAAGCCTTTTCCACATTTAGGATTTTTTTCTTGGAGTGCAAAACCAGAAGTAGACTAAGGAACATGACTGTTTTATTTGTCATATATAAGTAGTGCATTATAAGACACACCCCAATTCAAAGGAAATCTTTTGGGGGAAAAAAGGTCTTTATTATCCATGTATTGGAAGTTATCTTAAAGTGGTTTAAAATGGAAATTATATTCTGTGCATGCCAGCATGCTACATTTTAGAACCCATGGGAAATCCGGTCTCAACTGGTGCTTTTTCACTTTTGTGAATACCAGATACTCTCCAGCATCTTTTTATTTTTTTTCCTCCATTTAAAATGTTCCTCCTCATTGTGGCCACTTTACATGTCCACCCCAGAGAGCATGACTGTTGGGTATGGCAGGTGGCTTCCTGCTGTTCCTGGTTCCCAAGTCCTGACCATCATGTGGACATAATCCTGCTCTGGCCAAGAATCAAACACAGCAGGTTTCTGCTGCTTTGAGCAGTAAATTTAAATCCACAGGTTGGTGGGATGACCCAGACTCTGCCTCTGGCCATCTACGTGGCTTGTGATTTCTTACTTTTTCTAGAACTCACTGATAGGGAGTGAGAGTCACCTTGTTGCTATGTGTCTGTGCCCTGGGGACGGAGCTCCATCCCTGCCTGCTTTGATCTCTTTGGTGCTTGGCTGTCTCCATACGCACAGTCCACGTGCACTCTGTGTGCGATGGGGACGCGTGGGAAACGTGGCCGATTGTTTGGACCGATCCCGTAGTCTGGGCTTGCCTTCATCTTGGTGTATATGGGCCTGAGGCTGAGGATTAGGCTGGGTCTGGTCTCCATGTAGCTGCAGCTGCAGACTGTCCATGGCTGGTAGAACAGGCATCTGTTAAAGTCTAACCAAAATCTTCCCTCTTCCTTTCCGCTGAGGATAGGTTCTGACAGGAAGACAAAAACAAATACAGGAAAAGATTGAACAAAACCGACGGGAGCAAGAGGAATCCCTGAGACACAGAGAGCAACTTATTCGAGATCTTGAGGAGGCCAGAGAGTCAGCTCATCGTGAGAAAAAGGAGAGCGAAGAACTGAAATCGGCCAGGAAGCAGGAGCTGGAAGCCCAGGTGGGGCTGAGCCCTGGGATGAACGCACGGGCAGCAGGCCCTGCTGAGGCTCCTGCACCATCATGGCACAGGGTTCAGGGACCCTTGACTTATTTCCACAGCCTGGCCTGGACTTTGTCCAGGAAGCCCACGTTTGGGAGCTCAGAGCATCCCTTTTCATTTCCCACTGGAACCCTGACCCTCCTGGTTGTAGCTCCAGCCCCGCTCCGGGTCCTCTGTCTCCTGTGGGAACAAGGCTGCTGTTACCGTTCCTTGCCTCTTTCCTGGCTGCATCTGCAAGCACCTGGCTCACTGGCCACAAGTCTCTTTTTATTCAATTCAGTACCTAATAGTTAACACAGAAGGATCTTCCCAACACGTGGCTATGTCCAGAGCTTTTTACAAGGTGCATTTTACCACACACATAACCTCTCCAGTACCATGGTACCACTCAGTACCATGAATGTCCTTCCCATGAGGGCACTGCCACCACTAGCACTGAGCGCTGATGCTCCAGTGGGGGGACCTGAGCCTCTCCCTCTGGATCAGAGGCAGGGTTCTGCCCTGTGGCCCATCCCGGGTGACTTTGCTCTCGGTGGCCAGGTTGCAGAGCGCCAGCTGCAGGCGTGGGAAGCGGACCAGCAGGAAGAGGAGGAGGAAGAAGAGGCGAGGCAGGCAGAGCAGCTCACAGACGCCCTGCTGCAGCAGGAGGCGAAGATGATGACCGAGCAGGGCTACCGGCCCAAGGTAGGGAGCGCAGCGGACGGCGCTACTGCTGTGCTGCTCAGCCTGGCCCTGCTCTCCCAGGCTGGCTTACAGCCCAGGGCGCAGGGCTGCTTCCCAGCAGCTCAGATTCTTCCTTGCTCCTCTTCTCGTGTGTTTCTTCCTTTCTCGACTGGTAGGGAACCTTGACACAGCGTCTGTTTCAGTCCTTCATTGGACCTCAAACAGCCCTTGTGGCAACTTTGCTCTGGCTTGGGCCGCTGCCCAAGGACTGAGGTCCTGACTGCTAAGCTGCGTGCCTGGCCACCCTGTTCGGGATAGAGAACAATCCAAGAAGAGCTTTGCCGTGGCTGGTGAGAGGTGAAGGCGCAGTGGTGCTGGGTCCTAACTGTCCAGACAGCAGAGCCCAGCTGACCGGGGTGACCAGGGGCTTGTTTCCCTTCCTCTCCTGCCATCGGCACCTGCGGTTACCCATCCCTGTCATCTAATCCTCTCCTTCCTTCTTTCCCTGCTTCACGAACTACTTGAGTGACCCCCGATGCGGGGCATTGGGGGATCACAGACAAGCAGAGGCTGTCACCCCTGCTTCAAGGGAGCTGATGACTAAAGCACCCAGGAACTGACTGAGGGCTCAGCAGGCGTGTCGCCTTTGTCCCTCCTTTAACAGGGCCACTCTGGCGTTCTAACAGAGAGGCCAGCTCCTCTGTGGTCAGAAACTCTGGGAAGCTGATGAAACAGAGCAGGTACCACACCTGCTGCAAAACGTCAGTGTCCTAACTGGCCAGGGATCTCAAGGCGCAGGGAACAGCATTTTCTAAACTTACTCCATCATGGATCAGTGAGTGTCTCAGATCGAGGTCTCAAAGAGCCACGTGAAATGTTACTTAGGGCTGGTACTTAAAAAAAAAAGAGGGCCTCATTTAGGGCCTAGGGTTAAAGACTTTTCAGCTCTAAATGAAAATAGCCATTTATACTGTGCTTGTAGCTCTTTCTTAAAATGAGATTAATTTCCAGCGCTCCAAAGACTGCTGACCTAATCAGTCTTATGTTTTCTTTCTCTTCTCAGCCTTATGGACATCCCAGAATCGCTTGGAACTGACTCTGTTGATACTGTAAGCACAGAGAGCAAGGTTGGTGAGGCCTCTGACATGCAGCCGCCAGACCGTTTTACGTGTTCTGTTCCAGCGTTCGGGTCACTGTAAAATAGTTCAGCAAGCCTGTTCAGTTCCACAGTTAAACAGAGAGAGGGTCTGGCCAGACTTTAAGCTGTGATGGATTTGCAGCATGCAGCAGGAGGCCCTTTCCTGCCTTCCTTATCCTAGAAAGGGGCTTCATAGTTAACACATTGACAGTGCTGTCACAGTCTTGTAATATGTTGATAAATAATGTAGATTCTAAGTCAATGCTCAGAGTTACACGTTGTGTTCCACGACAGGATACATGGTTTCCTGTTCTCTCACCCCTAACTGTCAACCTCCAGTGAGGACTCCAGCTAGAGATAGAGAAATTTTTCAGTTTTTAAAATTGCCATTTAAATTTAACTCTTCTATTGAAAACAAATTTGTGGGTCTTGGTACAGTTTATTAATTTCAGGATTTATTAATTTAGTTGTCCCAAAAGGATCACATCTTGTTTTATGGAAGAAAAGAACTATGAACCCTGAGACAGTCTGATGTCATCCATGGATGCTTTCTAAAAAGGTGGTGATAAATGAGTCTTTCCTCCTTAAAGAAGCATTTTGGTAGAATTTCCATAGAGCATTGCGTGGGGGCAGGGGGCGATGATCCCAATGTGTATGTAACTGAGCCTCAAAAAGGGACCTCAGAGGGGCTTCCCTGGTGGCGCAGTGGTTGAGAGTCTGCCTGCCGATGCAGGGGACAGGGGTTCATGCCCTGGTCCGGGAAGATCCCACATGCAGCGGAGCGGCTAGGCCTGTGAGCCATGGCCGCTGAGCCTGTGCGTCCGGAGCCTGTGCTCCGCAACGGGAGAGGCCACAACAATGAGAGGCCCGCATACCGCAAAAAAAAGAGAAAAAAAAAGGGGACCTCAGAAGGTCACCTGGTTGGCTAACCTTTTGGCATGACACCTTGGACCTCTAGTGTCTTGGGAAGGGCTCAGCTATATGCAGGCTTCTGGGATTTATGTGCCCAGAGGAAGGGGCACTGAACCTGAAAAAACGAAATCAGACTCAACCACAGATCGGCCAAAAATCTGTCTTCCCACTGTTCTATCAATGTGACATAGTCCTAGATTTATCTCTATAAATAGCTGTAAGTTCCTTGCAGCAATAATCGTATTTTTATGACTTGTATTGTTTTTCATGTTCCTCCTCTGAGGTTTCAGTTTTCATTACATTGTGTTCAAGATTCCATATCTCAGTAAATTACAGCTAATTACAGGGCTGGGTTCCAGGTTATTAAAACGGTTTATTAAAAAATCCCGAGTCTAAGGGCTGCATTGCCTTTCACTTCCATTGTGCTGTAAAAACAAATTGAGCTGCGAACTGTATCCTTAATCTGTTTTTCACTTTCTTGTCTTACATTTCTTTGGATATGATCCCCTGAGCACCACTGTCATTATGTGTGCTCATATTTACTTCCTTTCTTTCAGGTGTTCATTAGTTGTGAAATAAAGTTCTGGTTTGACAGCATTGCTTCCAAGCTTTGTCACTTTGTCATTGTTGCTTTTATTAATTGCTGCAAAGTGGGTTGTATAGAATGATAGGTTTTTTTGTTTTTGTTTGTTTTTTTGTGGTACGCGGGCCTCTCACCGTTGTGGCCTCTCCTGCTGCAGAGCACAGGCTCCGGACGCGCAGGCTCAGCGGCCATGGCTCACGGGCCTAGCCGCTCCGCGGCATGTGGGATCTTCCCGGACTGGGGCATGAACCCGCGTCCCCTGCATCGGCAGGCGGACTCTCAACCACTGCGCCACCAGGGAAGCCCAGAATGATAGGTTTTTACTGATTTAATCCACATCTCTTACAGGTTTGAATATTTTCTATGGTCACATTTTCTAGGTTATATTCATTTTTCTTGTGAAAGTGGTATTGTCTCTCATTTCCATTGGAGCCTCTCCTAAGTAGGCTACAGGGAATTATTAGCAGTCATACATTGTCCAAGCTCCAGGACAGAATCGATGTGGACAGAATTTTTTTTTTTCCGCCACGCCACGCGGCTTGTGGGATCTTAGTTCCCCGACCAGGGATTGAACCTGGGCCCTCAGTGAAAGCCCAGAATCCTAATCACTGGACCACCAGGGAATTCCCCCAGATTATCTGTCTTTTTGTTTTTTTGGCCATGCTGCATGGCTTGTAGGTTTACTGAATATTTCTTATTTCTTTGAGTTTTTTGTTTTTGAAGCCTGGCAGGAATCTTATTAGCATTAAAGATTACATTATATTGGTTCTACACACTAATATATTTAACTGTTTCCATTCTAAACTGGGCCTCAATCTTTGTTTCCAGATTTAGAGATTCCACTGTCTTACTGTTTCTGGCATAGCACATACTCTTCTTAGCTCTTATCTATTGATTGTGTTGTAGTTATATACGTACACATATATTGGTTTTATTGTTTTAAGCACCTTTTTCTACTGACTGTAAAATTAATAATTTATAGACATTCTATAGCAGATTCTTCTACAAGGTTCAATTCCTTTAGAACAGATGGTGTTGAAGCCATTCCTAACATGTTCTGTGTGTAAACGATTCTCACTCTTTTTGCTCCCTCAGCACATATCCTGTTTAGGGTGGATGCTCTGTGAGGCCTGGGGAAGTTAAAGAGCTGAACAAGAACAGGCACAGGAATCAAACAAGTGCATGGATAAGCAGGAGTCACTGGCGGGCACAGAGCCAGTTGTAACTCATGGGACTGCAGGAACCATGTGTGCCATAAATATATTCAGTATATCCACATTTCCTTATGAATATAATGAATATTTTTTCACAATCTGGGTTTTTAGGTAGTTTTCAGTCTTCATAAAATATAAAGCAGCATTATAATGCCTTCAAAAGCATTAACGTCAGCAGTGCCTGCTGACCTTGCCGAACTTCAGCCGTGAAGCCACCTGGAATTTTATTTTATGGAGTTTGACATTGTCATGTCTTCATTTTAGAGGGTTTTTTACTTTCTGACTTAATGTTATGATCACTCAGAAGTTCTAAAAGGTAGAAAAAAAAATCTACCTCAAAGGATATAAGCATGTGATTTTTTTTTTTTTTTTTTTTTATGGTACACGGGCCTCTCACTGTTGTGGCCTCTCCTGTTGCGGAGCACAGGCTCCGGACGCACAGGCTCAGCGGCCATGGCTCATGGGCCCAGCCGCTCCACGGCATGTGGGATCTTCCCAGACTGGGGCACGAACCCGCGTCCCCTGCATCGGCAGGCAGACTGTCAACCACTGCGCCACCAGAGAAGCCCAGCATGTGATTTTTTAAGTTAATTTTTTATTAAGACTTTATACATAAGTATTTCATTTTTGGGGTGCTAATATAAATGGTATTAATGATGGTATTATTATTTATTCAGTCTCATTTGGCTTCTAATTTTTTTCTTTTAAAAATGGTGTTTCTTGGACTTCCCTGGCAGTCCAGTGGCTAAGACTCAGTGCTTCCAGTGCAGGGGGCACAGGTTCACTCCCTGGTCGGGGAACTAAGATCCCACATGCCATGTGGCAAGGCCAGAAAGTAAATAAATAAAAATAGTGTTTCTATAAACATATGGACACATAACTTATGTTGCACACATTCAAGATTATCTCTGGCTAGATAGCTAGAAGAACTATTTCAGCCTTACAGTGATGATGATGGGAAAGCCTTGCTTTATGTTGTGACACTGTCCTTGTAGGGCTTTGGCACTCTTTTTCTCATTTTGGTTATTAGCTGACCTAAAAGACTTCTCTTTTGCTCATTTTTTTCCCCCTAAACACCCAATCCTCCATTTCTATGCAGAAACAATTATGGTAGAGAACATTGCCGTGTTGAGAGTTCCCCATGTGTGCGATTAACCAAGCCGTGTGGCACTGTCATTCATGCTGCTGACTTGTCACTCCTGAGACAAACTGAACAGCCTGGCTTACAGTTACCATACACATTCTTGACGATACAAGCGGGGTTCTTTGGGCACCTGTGCAGAGTTGCTTTGGCCTCTGCCAGCCTGTCAGGCCCAGGCACCACACAGGCCCTTCCTACATGATGTGAGCCAGGTCCCTGGCATCCAGTGCCATGTACACATCGATAACTCCTGGATCTGTATCTCTGGTCCTGACTCCTATATCTGCTAGCGCTCTGACATCTCCACTATATGTCCCAAAGATGCCTCAAATTCAGCACAACAAGAATAATCAAAAGATCTCTCCTAAACTCCCATCATTAAACGAAACAACAGCAACAGCCATCTGGCCCTCCTGTGGCGTTCTCAGATAAGTGAATGGCATCACCATCCACCTGCCCGCTGCAGGAGCCATACCCCAGGGCACTGAGTCCTGCTACTTTGACCTGAAATCGCTGAGTCCATCCACTTTGCTCCCTCTCACCACCATCTATCTTTCATCCCTACCACTGACTTCTGCCTGAAGTCACCCATCCACCTCACTTTTCTCTCCATCCTGCAGATCTTTTACAAACACACACCTGAAATGAAAATCTTCCACTGTCTTCAACGGTGTCCCTCTGCATTTAGGACCAAGACCCAAATCCTCCCCTGGCCTACCAGGCCCCACAGTGGCTAGCCCTCCAGGAGCCCTCCCTAAATGCACCAAGCTGCCCCCTAGCCCAGGAACATAAGTAACAATCAGACTGGAACAAAGATGTTCCTCACAGCATTAGTTAGAATAGCAAAAACTGATAACCTATATGTCCAACACGAGGAGGCTGTTTGAGTTTGGGGTATTATACAGTGAATTAAAATGAAATGGAATGCTTAAAATTTTCTGAAAATTCTGGAGAAATGTTCATGCTGTGTTAAAAAGCTGATCAAAAGCAATAGCTACGTAACTTCATTTTTAAGGAAACATACTATTACTTTGTGGGTATTTCTCATTTTGGGTGCTTTTCTATATTTTCCACAGAGAACATTTATAACCTTTGAAATGAGGGGAAAATGTTATTAAAAAAACAAAGAAAAAGGCAAATACTAGATAATTAACAAAACTACAAGATAAACCCAAACTAAATAACCCAGCCTCTATTCCTTAAGGAGGTATTTCCTACCCTCTGGCAGGAAAAATTAAGGACCCATTTCCAAATATGGGTGTGGAAGGTTTCTGGTCAGGACACAGTCCTACGGTGGGTTCTGGGGCCCCTCCCCATGACCTCGGTCTCTGAACAACTTGGATGGGTATTACGCTGAGTGAAAAAGCCAATCTCAAAAGGTCACATGCTATATGGTTCCACATATATAACATTATTGAAAGGAGAAAATGAGGGAGAACAGATTCATGGTTGCCAGGAGACAGGTATGACTCAAGGGGCAGCAGGAGGGAGGTGTCTGGTGATGCAGCAGGTTGTATCTTCATGTGGTGACAGGAACCTACTTGCGTGGTAAAATGGCAAGAACTACACACACACAAATGTGTCTAAAATCTATGATATCTGAATGAGGTCTGTGATTGCACCAAAAGCAGTGTCCTGATTTTGATACTGTACTATAGTTATGTAAGATGTCACCATTGGGGGAAGCTGAGTGAAGGGCACAGGGTACAGTTTTTGCAATTATTTTGTGGGTCTACGATTATATCAAAATAAAACATAATAGTAATCTAGTGTAGGGAAGGTTTCTTAAGACCCAAGGCACACTAACCATAAGGAAAGGATTGATAAATCTGACTACATTAAAAAAGCTTATCTTCAAAAGACACCTGAGAGGGAGGCATGCCCACAGAATGGGCAAGGATGTTTGCAACACAGATAGCAACAAAATGTTCAGAACATTAAAAAAAAAGAAAACCCTCCTATGAATAATTTAAAAAGAAAAAAAACAGCACCTAATGAAAAATAGGTAAACACTCAAACAGGCACTTCACCAAACAGGAAATCTAAATGGCTATGATAAACATGGAAAAGCACGCAGCTGAATTATGGATCAGGAAATGCAAATTAAAACCACTAGATACAAGCCCACTGGATTGGCAACATTAAAACTGCTTATTACACCACTGTTGATGAAGATGTAGAACAAGGGGAAATCTCATCTTCTGCTGGTACAACCCTTTGGAAGACAGCATGGAAACATGTTACAGTTTGGAGATGCACATCTCTATGACCCAGGAGTCCCACGCCTAGGTATACATATACCCTACGGAAACATACAATACATGTACCAGAAGATATATTTTTCAAAGCAGTATTTTCCATAAGAGCCAGAAACTAAACTCAAACGTCCATCCATAAAATACTAGATAGATAAATCATGGTGTATACGATCAGTGAAGACTGCACAACATGGGGAGTGTACTAAATAGAGCTACACACGCACGTTGACCTAGATGAATCTCAATGTGAAGGAAGAAAAGCATACATCAGTGGCTCCGGTTACAAGTTTGAAAACAGGCAAAAGAAAGCTCTTACTTAAAAAGGGGTACACACAGGTGTTCAACCAAAAGCAAGGAAGCACTAAAGTCTAGGGAAGGAAGGACCCATGGTGCCTTCTAATGCAAAGGCAATGCTCTGTTTCTTGACCTGGTGGCGGAGACACAGGGGGCCACATTATAATTCTGCATGGATGCGTTAGACATATTTCTGTACATAAGAGTCCAGGTTGGGGGAGGTAGGGTGAACAGAATGGAGGGAGAAGGGCAGAGGCTGTGGCCCAGGCTGGCCCGGGTTCCTGTCCTGATGCCCCACCACTTAGAGGCCAGGTGACCCCTCTTTGGGCCAGTTCTTCTTCATCCATGAAAAGTGGAGAATGGGGATGTGAGGATGGGTAAGGTAGATACCGAAACCACCAAGCTCAAATGGACCTATTTTTCCTGCCAAGAGGATCCCCGCCTCCTCCCCTGCCCAGTAAACAACCTGCCAGTGGTGGAAGCACCCTCATCTCTGCTGCTGGACTCTGGCAGGATTTCCACCTTGCTTGAATAGGAAGAAGCAGGCCGGATAGGCTGCGCTCCTCCACTGAGCCAGCTTCCTCCCTCCCTCCCTGAGTGCAGGGAGTCCCATCCAGTCCCCTGGAGGGAGCCCCCCTGGCTTCCAGCAGCAGGCACAGGGCTGCTCCTTCCAGAAGGACCGACCTGGGTGCCTCTACCATGCCCTGTGGGATCTGTGAGGCCCTGAACTGTTGAAACAGCTGAATTGGGCAACATCCTCCACTCACAGATCAGAGTCTGACTTTGAGTAGTGGTTACCAAATGTCTCAATTTGAAACAGACAGAAAAGACAAGAAATACTGTGGTAAACGTGGAATTGGAAGACAAAACAAAAACTTGGTGTTCAACATTCCTTTAAATTCCCCCGGCACCCAGGGTGGGCAGAAGACCACACAGAGACCAGCATCCTGGCCTTCCTCTCTGATGCTCCCAGGCAAGAGGATTGCCGCTGAGTCTGCCCCACACCTCCCTCCCACCTTACCTCTATCCAGGTCGTGGCCATTCCTCACCCTCTTCTGCTTCCAGAAGGTCTGCTATCTGCCACATTCCTGCAGCCCTCATCCTGGAGGGTCCACTGTGCCAGGAAGAGCCCCATGGTTGAGCACAGGCCCTGTGCTCTGACTTGCTCCGCCACCACTAACTGGGCCTCAGTTTCCTCATCTGCAAAATGGGGGGTTGTTTCAGTTGCTACCATAGAAAATTGCACTTAGCCCAGTGACCGCACACAACGAGTGCCAGTATGAACTCAGCCCTTCTGGTCTGAAAGGAACGGGGTGGGGTAGGGTGGGGAAGTATTGAAAGAGGGAGAGGTCCTGAGAGGGGAGGGCTGGGAGAGGGAAGCAGATAGCAAGGTGTGGGGCGAGGGGGGCTAAGAGCCACTCTTAGGCCATTGTGTGGGTGGGGATGTGTGTGCAAATTTTAAGACCAGACTTCCTGTCCGTAATGTGTCCTGGGCTCCTGAGGAAAGTAGGACCTGGGAGAAAGATGGCGCTTACAGGACTAAGGCAAGAGAAGAGGCCAAGGCTCAGTGAGAGGTAATTACCTGGGGATCTGAAAGGGAAAGGAGGTGGAGAGAAGGCTGAGGGCAGGGGCAGGACACAGAGGGTGGTGCTACAAGGGCTGGAGAGGAAGGGAGGGGAGTGAGGGGCCTGAGAGGGAAGAGAGGGGAAGGTGTTGGGAATGGGTGAGGGGTGAAAAGGGATTTGGGGGAGAAGATGCACTGGGGTGAGAAATGGGCTGGGAAGTTTGGGGAGCATGGTCAGGGAAGCTGTGCTTGTGAACAAGGACCTGGGTGTGGGGGAGGGAGGATGGTATGTTTGGGGGGGGCAGGATGAAGCAGGGCTTCACTGTGCCTTTCCTTGTCCCAAGAGGCCCCTCCCCGGGGACCTGCTCTGTGGTGAGCTGCCACATGCCCCCGTAAAGCTATGAAGGAATCCGTCCCACCCGGTGTGGCTCTGGTTTCTGGTTTGGTGGCCACCTCTGCCCGGCGTCCGTGGGCCATGGGGGCCGGCTCCTGGACAGCCTCGCAGAGTGTCAACCTCAGATGGCCTCCGAGCTGTCCCTGTGGTGAGGCCGCCTCTGTGAAGCCCCACGGTTGGGAAAGCAATGCCCATGGTGCTTGGGAGCCAGTGGACAGTCCTGCCAGTCGGTCGCTCAACAAATGCTGGAGGGGTCCTGGTGCCTGGGGCTCAAGGGTGAGACACGTCTTATGGGCACAAGAAGACTGTGCCCTGGTTACTTACTAATGCCTTTTATTCACATAATCTCACATCACCTCTTACACAGACGTTCAGGGATGCAGCCTCCCCAGGCTTCACCTCCGCACAGAGGCCATGTTCTCTGAGCTCCTTAGTCACAGACCCCTCTAGGGTCATGAAAACCCACCTTGGCTGATTACGAGGAAGACACACCGGACTGACAATAACTCACATGCTCTCCCTCATCTCTGGATGCAGGACGTAACCTCAAGTGTAACTTCCTCATCTGTAAAATGGGAACAACTCCTCCTGCTTCATAGGGCTGCAGATAGGATTCAACAAGTTAATATACATAAGGAACCCAGCACAGTGCCTGGCACAGAGTAAATAGTTGATAAATGTGAGCTTTAATTATAATTATTACAAAAACATGGCTAAAAGTGATACCGACCAGGGTTCTTGGCCTTCCCCAATCAAGAGAAATTGACTAGAGGCCAGACATGAAATTCAGGCAAGACTTTATTGGGGCCCCTGCGGCAGCTGGGGGGAGCGAGAACAAACAAGAGTTTCCCTGGCTTGCTCGCTAGCTGGCAGGTGGGGCAAGCCTGTTCCTTATATGGGGTGAGGGTAGGGATGTGTCCAGAGGTCTAGCTGGAGGGGTGGCTTAGGTATTTTACCTCCCCCTTAGGTGGTGTTGAGTGCAGGGAGCATGCTCAGTACCCTACTTTTGCTCCCAACACGCTGTTTTTGCTCCTGGCTCTTCAGAAATGGCAGTTTTTTTTGTTTTTTTTTTTTGTCTTTTTGTATCTTTTGGGTCCAGAATTTGCCCCAACTGCCCATGCACACAGTGATTTTTAGTCGAATATAGTTTCTCTGTATTTTGTAGCTTGAGGCGAGGTGGGTCCAGGTGCAAGCTTTGCAACACTGCAGTAAAGGGTCCCAGGTCCCAGGCATGTCTCGAAAGCAGAAGGCAAGGAGCTGTGTGGTGTTGGTGACGGGGCCTAAAAATGGCCTACAGCGGTGCTTCTCAGAGTGTGGTCCCTGGACCACCAGCAGCAGCATCCCTGGGACCCTGTTAGAAACGCAGATTCTTGGGTCCCTGCCCCAGAGCTGCTGAATCAGAGATGAACAGGAGACTTTCACAAGCCCTCCAGGGGCTCTGATGCTGGCTCACTGGAGAACCCCTGCCCTAGGAGCTGCCTCTGGGAGTGAGCTGATGGGTCTGAACTGCGAGGTCCTCGGACGAGCTGGATCACACAGAGAGGGTGCTCCATCTTCCCCGGACTTCTCGCTTAGAAAGGCACCCGTGCTGCCCCACCCCTTCTTCCGTTTGGGAGAAGTGCCCCAAGTCACCCGTCGGGAGGACAGTTGTTGGGGACTGTGGGTATCCTTGTTGAACCCAGTGTGAATCTATCCCACAGCTCTCCCATGTGAACCCGCACAACAGCCCGGCTCTGAAAGTAAAAGACTGGGGGCCTCGAGAGACCGAACTGACTTCGCCACCCGATCACCTGCCCAGGAGAAGTGAGGGCCCCTGTGCTTGGCTGGCTTTCGCTGAATTTACAAAATTTAACGTGAGGAGTAAATGCATCATGATAAGATACATGGAACTGATTCCCTGATGCAGGACTTCTCGTAAGAAAGCTATCTGCTGAGCACAGAGGAGGAAAAGGTCATCCTTTCTGAAAACGGACAGAGCCCCCCCAGGGTGGAGGCACATTTGATACCATCTCTTATCAAAGATGAGGTTCTGTGGGAAGAACTTTCTAGGAACGTTGACCTAGTATCTGGAAACATCAACTTATTGATGGGAAGCATAGAATTACCACAAGGACACTTACAGAGCCTGTTTATTGCATAACTAGCAGGCACAAATTCCAAAACGATTTTACAACGCTTAAAGGGATGAACAATAATTACAGGAATAGAATGTACAACAAACAGGAAAAATAAGTACAGAATAATGGGTGACATGGATAAAACACATTGGAATAAAAGGCATTTCATTTTTCCTATGCAGCATTTTCTTTTGTAAAATCAAGGTGACCTTCAACCGGGACAAGGAAAGAAGGAAAACTCTCTGCTTTGGGAGCTCAGGGTGGCTGCGGAGGACACTCATGCCGGTCTCACTCTGGTTCCGCAGCTTAAACCGCTGGAGGAATTGGAGGACAGCTCCTGAGTTGTGCGTTTATAGTTCCAATTGATGAGATGCTGTATTTGGTCTTTGGGCCCGATTCATTGTTCTTTGGCAATAAGAACTATTTGCATGCCGAGGCAGAAGATGACTTCAGTTGAAGGAGCTCAGGGGTGGAGCCGTCTCCCCCAGCAAGTGGCAAATGCCGGTTTCCTACCTCCGACCTCTCAGCTCCGAGGGGCTTTTGAGGGGGCGGGAATTTGAGAATCAAGGGTAAGAGAATGACATTACAGAACGCAGACACTAGTGCAAGGCTGTGGAACCCATGTGCAAAAGACGGTGAACGACTGTTCAGACAAGGTGCGAGTTGTTCGCAGGCCCCGGGGACCTCTAACCCCGGCCTCTCAGGGCCGAGGAAACGGGCAGGGCACTTTGATGAGAAGGACGAGCTGTGGCCCTCCTGTCACTCCACCTGGGAACTTCCTTCCCGGGTTTTGGCACTGTGGGTTAACAGAGCAACCTCCTGTGGTGTTCTCACAACGGGAAATGCTTTGGTGGTCCCCACGTTCCTTGACTTTCTCCAGGGGCACGAAACAGCGTCCTCCACTGCAGGTCCTGAGTGTTGGAGTGAAGACACCACTTCACCCACCGCAGGCGACTCATTATGCAGAAGCCCGTCCTCCCCGGGAGGCCAAGGGCACTGACTCTGAACTGCTGCTGGGCCTTTCCCGAGGAGCCCATGTAGGCCTGGTAGGAGGGCACGTGTTTGCAAGGAAGAGGAGGGACAGCCCGGTACATGCAGCATGCAGAAAAGGTTCTCAGACAGTGCTTGAACTTAAGGTAGAAGACATTCCTCGAGAAGGCGTCCCCTCAGCATCCAATAAGAGCACGGCACTTAGGTTTGTGCAGACAAGTCTTGGAGATGTGGACCCTTTCCCCACACTACTCAGTGCAGCAAAAGCCGGCGAAAGCACCCATTCACAGTGACTTAGTAAACCAAACACCATTGCGGTTCTCCTCTCCGACAGCATTCGGTCACACTACAAAGGTGTTTGTGAATCAAACAGTTCTGTGAAAATACAGGCTTATTGAGAATGTTTTTAGGCAACTTTGATTATTTTGACTTTTTCACGTGTGTGAACGAGCGCTATGGGACAGAAAAGATGGGTGAAACAAGGACTAACAGCAACTGATCACAGGGTACAGTGGCCACGCTACAGGTAAGGTTCAGAGGCTAAACCGGGGGAGACCAGGGAAGCCAGGCCCTCACACTACACAGCAGAGCTGTGAGCTGGCAGCCTAGAGGCCTAAGCTCACCCACACGTGTGCCGTGAACACTTTTAGATGAGTTGCGAACATTTAGAAATGGAGAGACGGCACAAAAAATATCTGGTGTCTCCTGACAAATCAAAGCTCCAGCAACCCCAGGCCCACTTTTCCACGTGGCAGCCTGAGTGGAGCCAGGGAGATGCTGTGACCACTGATGTGCCACGGGCTCCCCCACTGTCCCCTGCCCTGGGCACCTGGCTCGCTTCACTCACCAATGTCAGTACCACCTGGCCCCTCTGGTCTAGGTCAGGGTCTGAGCCACACCCACACAAAACTGCGGGAACGAGCAGGAAGGGATATGCTTTAGCTTTTAGAACAACAAAGCTCTTTTTACTAACTTGCTCCCCAACCAGGGATCGAACCCACACCCCCTGCATTGGAAGTCCCTTGAAAGGTGATGTCTAATTGTGAAGTACCAGTGAGATAATGGAAGAGAAGCGAACTCAGGTGATTGTACACATCTTACCTCATAAGAAGTCCTTAAAGGTGGCGAGATATGCGAAGCAGATCGTGTGGGAAGGCTTTAGGCGGCTAGAGGAGTAAGGGGAGCAGATCACTGCTCCTGTCACCGTTTATGGCAGTGCTATCTGAATGGGGAGGGACAAAATTAGTTACGGCTCGTGGGACTGAGGCTCCACAGAGTGTGCGTGATAACACGGCCAAGGGACACACGACAGGGAGCATGAGTGCTTATCGGATGCCATGGGGACTTGAGGATGATAGTAAAATAGAAATAGAAGATAGGATCAAAAAATTAGATGAGAGAACACCTCATATGATAGAACAGTTAAAAGAAATTGAACACTTCATTGTTTCCTTCCAAGAGAGATTGTTACACTATTTTTAGAAAGTGGCAAAGTCCTTTCTCTAACATGCCTGCTTGGAGATACCCCAAACTTAAGAGATTCTGCAGTGGAGGCTGGAAAATCTGCTTATTGCACAATACTTGAGAGGGAACAGACAATGCTGACTTTTTTTTTTTTAACCCAACTCTCTCCAGAGAATGTTTCAGTAAGACTCTCTCTTATAGTTTTAGCCATAGGCAAGGAGTCTGAAGGGATGGAAAAGTTCTAAAATACTCTAAACAATGAAGATCTGCTTTTGGATATCTATGATCATTAACTCGACGGTCACGGACAGCACAACAGCACGTCAGAAGGTAAACTGGCAAACAGGCACAAGTAAGGCAAGTGGGTTAAATTAATAGTTGAAAATTTGTTAGAAAACATGCAAAAATAATACTGAATTTTCTTTTAAGAAGTTTTAAATTTTCATTAAACGTTTGTTTCTGTAAAAATTGGAAGAGTTCCATGTCTAAATTGGAAACCGGACTTAGAAAAGCCTCAAAAACAGAAGGGCCGGGCCAGCCCTGCCATTCAGTTGTTGTTCTCTTTGGTGGTGATGGTGACCAGCTGTTTGGCGGCCTTGGCGATGTCGTACGCACACTGGATGACCTGCTGCGTGACCAGCTGGATGTCCGTGGGCGGGCCCGGGTCGCCTGGGAGGGTCTTCTTGCACTCCGACTGGAGTCGGTAGGCACTGGATGTCAGTAAACGGAGGGAAGTCCTCACCATGTCGGACCTGGGTTTCTAAACAGAAAAACATAGGCATTCGCCATGAACTGCAGGGTGGATGTATCCGAGAGCACGGACAAGCATTCCTCAGAAAACAACTCAAACTATTCCACAGTGAACAGCAGTTCTGTCCAGCACTTTTTCACTGAGGGTGCTCGGAACATTGCAAGCTTGGCAACCCACAGTGTGGCGGATGCTGAAGGGCTCTGTCTCAAAGGTCAAAGTGCGTGCAGTGTATTTAATAGTATGCATTTAGTAGTGCTATACTGAAGTGGTTTTTGAAAAATATTAATCCACTTGGGTGAAATATTCCAGATAAAATTTCATTCTATTAATGCTTTACCTTTCAGCATTTGGCTTGTACATTCTTGTCTTATTAAACCCAAATCAATACTCATGTAGCACAAAAAGTATTTCAAAGCTCTATATGGCTATTTGCATATTCAAAACTTCCTGTGCTACAAAAAGATTAATATAATGTAAAGGTCATAAAGAAATTTCTTACGGTTCATTAAAAGGGATCTGAACCAAGTTAGTAGGGAGTGACTTACTTTGGGGAATAATGCTGCCATTTCTGTAACAGCTACATGTATCCTCTCTGAGCAGGGAATATAACTGCAAGAATATTGAAAAGGTTATTCAAAGACAGTGAAAATAATTCAGAGACAGAGAATACTCGGCTAAGAATAGGTCCCATTTACATTCCTGTAACAAAGGGGTCGAGGCCACGGCCAACCTGCTGTGGATCCCACATCAACAGGAGGTGCTCTGTGATAAAGCAGGGGCCCCATCCTTTCTTGAAAGTTCATTCAATCAGACAAAAACAGTCTCCAGGTATGAATGTAGGCAATGTCCACTACCAGCCAGGTGGAACCACAGAACAGTTAGTCTGTAAAGGTATCTACACCTCCTCAAGGTGTTCATTTAAATTAATACTGCCTACATTTTAATTAAATCATTGCATCTCAAGAAACTGGTTTGAATTATACCAAAATGCCTTCCAACTGGGAATTCCCGACTTTTACCTTTATGAGCAGTTAGAACCATACACCATGTAATAACAAAAACACCAATGCATAGGAGTTACTTAACTTGCAAATGTGAAGGGGCAACAACCCATCTGGTGACAAAGACCCTCAAAAAAAGGCAATGTCCACAGCAACCACTGTATCAGCCACAAATGTTTCTTGAGCATTAACTGAGATCCACACCTAAGAGTTTTTTATGTTTTGCTGGTTATGGTTTTCATTTTGACCCAGAAATATAATTCACCCTTTCCTCCTGCTACATAGAGGAGACATTTTTCCTAAGGACATCTCTCAAAAACTCACACTATGACATATTTTAGGAAGTCCTCAATAAGCCACGAAAGAAAGCACATGCAGATTAATGACAAAGTCCTCCTCCTTCTCTACCACAGGGAGTCCATGTTCACAACTTGTTATCTTTCCTTGAAAAGGCTTTTGTGCATAATATGCAGTAATCCCTGGACTGTGTAATTGTGTGTAAGAGAGAGAGACAGAAACAGAGACAGGCAGGGAGTGAGGCTGGAGGCTGAGGGGATGGGACCAGGCTGAGGGAAGGTCAGGGGCTGTGGGGAGCTTGCTCAGCCCAGGGGACCAGGACTAAGCCTGACCGTGTCTGCATGGGCTACTGGTCCACTTAGGACGAGCATAAGCAATGGATATCGAGAGGAGAAAACAAGAGAAAAAGGCATGGGTTTAATTCATATAATGCAAGATTATAAATGAAAGTGTCGGGACTTCCCTCGTGGCGCAGTGGTTAAGAATCCATCTGCCAATGCGGGGTACACGGGTTCGAGCCCTGGTCCGGGAAGATCCCACATGCTGTGGACCAACTAAGCCTGTGTGCCACAACTACTGAGCCTGTGCTCTAGAGCCCGTGCGCCACAACTACTGAAGCCCGTGCACTCTAGGGCCTGCGTGCCGCAACTACTGAGCCCACGTGCTACAACTACTGAAGCCCGTGCACTCTAGGGCCCGTGCTCCGCAACAGGAGAAGCCACTGCAATGAGAGGCCCGCGCACCTCAACAAAGAGTAGCCCCCGCTCACCACAACTAGAGAAAGCCCGCGCGCAGCAACGAAGACCCAATGCAGCCAAAAAAAAGAGAAAGTGTCTCAGATACACAAGGAACCAGAGATTTTAAGAGAACACTGAACAATTTATAAAATATAAATTCTCTAGACCAATTCTAGTTTAAACCAAAAAAGTGAGTTGATGATTAAAAATCTCTGCATCATTCTCTCATGGTTCTTACAGAAAACAGATCATGACATATATTGAATGGATTTGTACATCTTAAAAAAAAAAAAAAAAAGAAACTTCCCAAACTGTACCAAGCACCACATATTGTGATATTTGAAGCCAGAAACAGCTCCAGGGCAGATATTTATATTTTTGATAACCATCAAAGAGAGAAACTTAATGTAAGCATAGTTTTTGGCTGCTGTTTGAAATATAAGCAAGGCACTTCTGAGCTGCGGGAAATGAGAAGTGAAGCATGCTGTTCAATGGTGGGAGAGCCCCAGGGAAAGAGTTCACCCTGTTTTCACGGTGCCTTGATACGTTTGAGGTGTGAAACGTTTTGCTTTATGTAATGTGGTAATGAAGTTGCCTGTTGCCAAGGCTGGGTGAGGAGCAGAGGAACTCCACACCTGTAGCGTGTGAGGCAGGAAGGGCATGTGATAAAGAGGATGTCCGGGGGAGGGGAGCGATAAACAGCTATATAATTTTCGTGGAAGGAGGCTGAGAAATTATGCAGGTTCCTCTTTTTCTCTGAGGAGCCTCCAGCAGTCCATCCGTGAAGACTAGCTCTGCTCTTTCAATAAACACTGACCATTCCTCTCCTACTGAGTGGGAAATAATGACACTGGGAGAAGTCTGAACTGTACAGCAAAACGGAAGAGGGTAGAAAATGGGGAGGTGAGCATGGCAGTGCGAGGGACACGGAGAATGCAAAAGACACTGGTGCATCTTTTCATGGAAGAGAACAGGAAAAAGAAGAAGCAGTACTGTGTTCCTTGAACAACTTTTGTTCGTGCAAAGGCATGGAGAGAAGTTCTTCACTGAAGCCCTAAACTTTGCTGACTTAATGAAAACAATGAGATTGTTCTTGGGTTTTGATCAAATTTTGCCGCTTTCATAAACTCAGTGGGATGATGTTAAACGTGTCATGATTGTGTCTGGAGCAGGCCGGCCGCATGAGACTAGGATACCACCTGCAACAGCTAACAACTTACCAGAGGACAGAGGGGTGAGTTAGAACGAGAGCTGGACCCTTCTCTGCAGTAAGAAATAACTCTGCAAGATATGGTTCTGCCCAGAGTGAGCAGACTCTTCATTCAGGAGCAGAGAATGATTTGCGTGACAATTAGATCAACTTTTCTAAAAACCACTTGCTTCTTAGACGTGCACATGCATGAGGGAAAAAGGTAAGAAATCAGGTTCATTTCAGGATACCTTCCATGGCAGTAGATTTCTCCCCAGCTAAGGAGACCACAGACAGCAGTGTGGCCGGGAGAATGTGTTGCTAGTTTTGAGGTAGCTTCTTTCACCTCAAGAACTGGGAATGTCACTACCCCAAATATGCTGCAGTTCTATCTCTAGAGGCAGCTATATTCAGAGCACTTCATAAGAAGATGAAAGATTAAAAATACTACATAAAAAAAAGACAAATTTGTTTTTAAGCCTGTTACATAAACCTGAAATTTTCAACAACTTTTTTTTTTTTTTTGCCGTACGCGGGCCTCTCACTGTTTTGGCCTCTCCCGTTGCAGAGCACAGGCTCCGGACGTGCAGGCTCAGTGGCCATGGCTCACGGGCCCAGCTGCTCCGCGGCATGCGGGATCTTCCCGGACTGGGGCACGAACCCGCGTCCCCTGCATCAGTAGGCGGACTCTCAACCACTGTGCCACCAGGGAAGCCCTTCAACAACTTTTGAAGTGAGCATATTAAAAAAAAAATCCCCATCTGTAAGGGAGCAGCAGCATCTCTTCCAGAGCATGTGCACACGTCCTGCCAGGCCGGATATTCAAGCCTCCTTACCTGTCGTGTTTATTTTCTTGGGCTGCTCTTAAGAGCTCCTGTATGTTTTTAGTGATCTGTTCAGTCTTCCGGATGACGTCTTCGGTGCTGGGGAAGACGGGGCTCGGGGCCTTGTGGGGCTCTGCCACATCTGGGCCTGAGCCATCACCTTGCCACACTGTACTTCTTTGCCTTCCCTTCCTGCTTGACCTGTGAGCATTGAAGAAGTGGTTAAATGTGACAGGTAGTTATCAGCTGCCTCTCTGCTTCTAGGAGCCACAGCATGTGCATGTGCCAAAGGCACGAGTGGGCTGCTTTTGTGGTTTCCTTTATCCTGTCTGACAGGAGACTCAGGGTAAGGCTGGTTCATCAGCAGGCAGCCACAGCTCATAGAGAGGCTGTTTCACTCTACCATGGGGGTGGACATGATGACCCTAGTAGGAAGGCTAAAGATGGGGAAAGGGAGGGAACAACCGGAGCAGGGAGGGTGTGTGGTTATGAAGCCACCCTAATCGAGCCAACTCCTCGGGATGTAAATGCAGGATGTAACCTAACGTTGACTCGAAAATGAAATGGAGTACTGACTTTAAGCGCATTACAGACTCAGAGATGAGTCTAACCTGCTGGTAAAAGAACAAAAGGCCCCTGTGGCAATAATGGGAGATGGGAAGAGGTGTGAACTATGAACTTATGCCTTAATATCTGAGGACGTTATGGGTCTGAAAACAGAGAAGCGGGTGCAGGTGGTGAAGTGTGCCTCCTGACCACGCTGCTCGGTCTCTGGTTGAAGAGCCCAGCCCCAGGGCATTCTTCCTGCACATGTACCCCAAGTCATCCAGGTCCCTGTCATTGGGAGTGTTGTCATAGTCACTTTCAGGTGTGCTGTTCTGCTTCTCCAGCCTGGATGCCTACAAGAGAAAAGGCGACCCCATTAGTTGAGAGCACCAGACACTTCTTGGGTGCCTTCTCAGGAACTGTTACCTGTCAGGCTACGTGGCCATCATGCCCCAGATCTCATCTGGGACGGGGGCCGATGCTTTATTAAAAATTTAGGAACAGGGAATTCCCTGGTGGTCCAGTGGTTAGGAGATGGTGCTTTCACTGTCCGGGGCCCGGGTTTGATCTCTGGTCAGGGAACTATGATCCTGCAAGCCGCGTGGCGTGGCCAGAAAATTAAAAAAAATTTTTTTTTTAAATTTAGTAACAGATGAATAGTGGATCCAGAAACGGTTTCTTTCCTTCTCTGCCCCATTTTCTTCTTTGCTTCTTAGCTGCTCCATACACAGACCCCCGGTACAAACTAACAGACGCGCAAGGCAACGCTCATGTTTAGCTCTCTGAGGAGTATGGAGTTTAACTATAATATAATGGGGCCCATTTAAGAAGCAAATGGGTCCGCACATATATCCACAGATGTGAGCACTGGGAGTTGCCTGCAGATCAGCTAGTCTAATACCAGATGAGAAAAGGAAGGGCCAAAAGAGCTGGCGGTCACCCCCAAGGCCAAAGAGTCAGCAGAAAACCTGGACTAAGAACCTGGGCTTCCTGTCTCCTGCTACCTCCAATACCCCACACACCTGGGGCCCTGAGGACCACCACTGCTCACAACACAGCTCTCCAAGAACTATCCTCAGAGACGGCTCGTGTGAGCCACACAAGGAAACCAGAAACCATTCATTCATTGCCACACGTTGTTTGTGAACCAAAATGGAGTAACCTGGTGTGACATTTGGTTTCCAACCCCTTTCATCTGTCTCCCCAAACATCTATCCCTTAAAACATAAAGATATGGTGCAACAAAAATGGGACACAGGAAGCCTACAACTGTTTTGAGCAAATGGCAGCACTGCTAAGTACAGGGCCTTCTGGGGTGACAACATTTGAAGGGGACCACATTCCTTTGAAGGGGAGTATGTTAGTTCTGGAGCATTTAATACAAAGGATTTCCCCTCAGTATTTATTTTACCCACAGTGCTTGGGAATTTCTTCATTTGAACAGGAATCAGTGGAAGCTGATTTAAAACCTAAATTGATTAGCAATAGCAAAAGAGAAATATGAGCTATTTCTAGCTCTGTAACTTGAATTTAATCCAAGTTAATCAAAACATGTGCCTAAGGAATTTTATGGTTGCTGCAATGAAATGTGGCTAAAGTTAAAGCGCCTGTAAATTCAGAGCCCTGTTTAAACACACGGAGACCCTGTAGCTCCACTCAAATGAATGGCTCCCTTAGAGTGAGTCAGTTAAGTAAGTCTCCATAAAGTTTAATTATTTGTTCCTGATAATGCTGGAACATAGGGCTGAAGGCCCTATGCGGGCGGGTAGGCAGGGAGGCAGCCAGCCCTGAGATGGGGAAAGGCTCCTTATTCATACCACGTGTTGCTTACTATCCCCATGACCCCTCTCTGTCCTCTCCCAGGGAGAACACTCTTTCTCTGTCTGCTGAGGTCTTTCATGTTTCCCCCAAATGCTCTATTTGGTCCCAGCCACTTAACGTAAGACACTTGCACTGGGCTCCTAAAGTTCAATACGAGTTCGTACTGAAACCACTCAAATACAACTGGCAAATGACTGAAAATGTTGGCCTGCAGCTATAAAGAGAGTCTGTAAAGCTAAGTTCTGTAAAAACTACTATAACATTTAAGATCCCTTTGTTTACATCTCCTACCAGCAAGCAGTTCTGCTTCACTAGCTGCTTTTGCTTTGGCTTTATGGATCAATCAGTGAGTTACTGGCTACTGGCTATCTACATGGAAGAGCAAAGGCAGGCAGGGAACAGTGAAACCAGGCTCTTGCAGAGATGATCTCAAAACACAAAACAAAACAAAAAACAAAAGACAAAACAAAACAAAACAAATCTCTTCTTACCTTTCACAGTGAATGTCTGACTAATACATTTCTTTTCCTTTAGTTTTTATATATACATACACACACAGAGATGAGTGTGTACACGCACATACACAGCATAAAATGGAATGTAAAAAATGTGTATTTAAATAATTATTCTGGGACATTTGTCCAGAGCTGCTCCGGTGGAAAAAGCTAGAAAACGGAATTAAACCCAGAAAAAACCCACCTTTTTATAATGGATCTTTTTGCCTTCCTTGATGTAAATTTGACAATTACAAATCAAATGCATTACCTCCACAATGATCAAAAGTACCAAGTTTCATTGAAACATTTTAGAAGAGTAATGACTCATATATCTAATAAAAGTACTCAGGAAATGTTTCTCAAATACAGAAAACAACGTACAACAATAACCACCCAGGAAATCCGTTACTTACATTAAATCCTTCATCGTTACCAACAAAAGCATATTTCAGGATTTCAAATTAGTCAGCATTAATTTTATGAAAATTATTGTAAACATGCAGAACTAAGGTCTACTAGTTAAAAGTGCTGCTCTCTCAAAGCTGTTAATAGAAAAGTTACCTTATAGCTGGTGCTGGTTCAGTTTATTTAATAGATTGGTAGTTTTCTCTGCGTACAGACATGCCATAAAAGCCTAACCTCACGATGAAGCTGTCAGGAGCAATGAGGATTACCCGTTTAAATGGCCAGTATAAAACACTGTCTCAGTAAGCAGTCCTTGCAATAATTCTCAAAACTACCAAAAAATTTTTAAAAACTTTCACAGTGGACAAAAAGAGGTTTACTTGACTCTTAGCAACAACATTTCAAATAAGATATTCATTTCTATTTAACTGCCCCTTACTTTAACTGAAATACTGTAATATAAACAGTGCAGTTCAATTTCAGAACTGCTCAGAAGATAGTAGCATATGTCAAGAGGTTTTTTTTTTAAAGATTACCTCAAAAGTGCAGAAAAGAACCCCCAAAGGGCCTCCACGTGCCATAAGGCACTGGCAGTGGGCAAGATTCTCCATCGTTCCTGCCGATGTGGAGGGAACGGACAAAGGGCAGTGCAAATCCCCCTGGTCTGTAAAGGTGGTCCCTCACCCACACCCACCCTCCCTCCTCTCACTTTAGCCACACTGCCCTTCCAGTAAAAAACAAAAGAGCCAGGACCTGAACGCAGGTCTGCAAAGCCTGTGCTCTGTCATGACTTTCCCAGCTTGCTGCCATATACTCTTCATGCATGAAACTGTTTTTTAAACTGACAGTGCCTTTGGGAGCAGGGAGGTCACCTAAGTCCCCAGGACCCTTTAACTGACTTTCCAAAAGGCTGGGTGTGGACAAGGTGCTTGATAAATACTTGCTGCCTGGCTACTCTAAAAGGAGCTTACCTGTATCATGTGCTGTTACTGGGAATGTAAATTATACGTTGGCAAGCTGGACTTGACCAAAGAACAAAGTGAACAGCTTCATACTAACAGGTGCCTACACCTCCAGTGCTGCCATGTGTTGCAATCTGGATGCAGAATGCAGGGACTGCAAAACCTTGGTTTGTCATGTAAGGTGCTGAGGTAAAATATGTCAAGAGGTAAAAAACAATAAAAAATAAAGAGCACGATGTCTTAGTGTTTCCGTTAGTCCAAATACGCTAGTTCTCTGAACAAATTTGGACAGATTTGCCCTATTATAATATTTAGCCAGCAGCCAGCTAATTTTCTGATTGTTTAAAAAGACAGAATGCTCAGAATCAGTGTTACAGGGTGAACTGCAGACTGTGTTAAATGTCACGTGAGACTGAGCAATGTGGAGTTCGAGGAGACGGAGGCCGCCTCCTGCAGGCATGCATGCGTGTGTGAGTGCTGAGAGCTGAGACACCAGGAGGGAAGCGCTGCCTCATGCAGGACAGAGAGCAGTTAGCGGAGGGAGGGAGGGCTGGGAGAAGCACAGAGCGCCAGGAGCACTGCCCCTCCTCCAGAGAGCAGAGCATTCAGAGTGTACTTAACCCTTCGGGCGCTCTCGTCCCTCGACCAGGAAAGTGTGGAGGGGAAGGAAGGCAGAGACGAAGAGGAGGTCACAAGCGCACTCCTCCCAATCTGGAAGGGGAAAAAGAAACACACTCGGGAAAACACAAAACAAACAAAAAACCCCACCTCCTACCCTGGCTTCGGCCCAGGTTTCCCAGAAAAGAATCCTAAAAAGCAACTCACTACACACATGAGATCAGTGCTGAAACTTCCACGCTAGCCAATGACAGATCGCTAGAGATGTTTAATCCCTTAGTGAAATGCCTCTCGGAAATTACTTGGAATTTATAAGGCTACTTTTCTATGAGGGAAAGACAATACCTAGCATAATTTGTCAAATTTGCCAATGTTTCTTTTTTTTTAATAGACAGCCTTAAACAAATATTTGTTTTTTAACCAGGACAGATGATATGAAATGAAAAACTATACAAATGATTTAAAGTTGGTATACGCTATCAATCTGCTCCTTAGTACAGATATAGAACTTTTACAATAAGACGTTCTTACATTTTAAATGTTTCTAAAATTAAAAAGTATACTGTGAAAACTAACAAAGTGGCTTTTTCTAAATTTTGTTTTCAGTTATACAAAAATAAGATTCTTAACTTAGTTCAATGGCATTCCCATTACACCCAATGTATCAAATCAATTGCTTTAGAATGTTCAGCCCAAACAACTTAAAAAGTTGAAGTAGTAGACTCCCAATTACAATATAACAACACTGTAATTTTATCACATTAAAGCTTGACAAAATTAAACTAGGGCTTAATTTCCTACACCATATCCTTTACTATCCTTTACTTTCTATTTACTCTGAGAATTTTTTGGAAATTCCTATAAGAGTGGACTGAAGAATAACTCTGACATTCAAAAAGATAAATATTACTCTTTGAGAAAACATCACACAGGTTCAAAATGCCTGCAACATTTTGTCAAAACATAGGTTTTTTAAAACAAATTAATCCCCAAGAAATATAATATTTGAAACCCTCACAACACAATAGTTATTCCACTGTAGAATAGGAGCATTAGTAGCCTGTTACAGAATACAATCTTTGGAATGTAACGCTTGTAAGGTCGATATAGAATTCTTACATCTCATTCGTATGAAGTGAAAAAGCAACACTTTCTCCACGCAGGGAGGAGGATGCAGCTAAGCAGGCACACTGACCACAGGTGCAGGGGCTGCGGAGGCCCAGAGGCTTCCAGACCTGGCCTGCATGCCCAGGCCACAGACACCACCCGCTCCACTGGGAGGAGCAGAGGAGGCGCCTTGAATTCTCAGGGCTCCTGTGCGTAAGGGGGCACATGCCCGTCTACCTCGAAGAAGACGGTACTTACTGCTGCCAGTAACCTTTATAATTTGCTTTTGTTTTTGGAAATAGGGAAGGAAGCTTGTTACCAAAAAAGTTCCAATAGTGGCTGGCGGGGAAAGTTATTATGGATACGGGGGAGAAAAAGGGGAGAGGGGCTGAGCAAGAGCCAGAATCCCCAGGGTCGTTGGAAAACTTTCGGCCAGTGGCCCTGAGTGCTTGTGGGAACACTGCAAGCACCTGTCGACATGTTAATACAGCAAACACAAGGACGACTCTTGTAGCCCAATTTGGCAAAGCAGAGACTGGGGATCTGCAGGTTCAGAAGAGGGAAGGCAGGAGTCAGGCTGGACAGAGAGTGAAAAGCAGAAGCGCCAGTGGTGTTACTTACGTGCGCGGGGAAAGGCTGGAGTCTCGTCCTGCTCTCTTCGGGGTGGTTCACTTCTCCCATTGGGAGATAGGGTTTCTGACCTGATCCCGTCTCGTACATGGACATGGGCCTACTGCCCCGGGCAGATGGACGTCTCTTTAAAGAAGAGTGGTTGGAAGTGTCTGTGTACTCAGAATCAGTTTGCACCTGATATATATTGGTTGTGGCCTGTTTCCTGAGGTTCGAATTTTCACTCTGGAGTGTTTGAAGCTGAAAGACATGTTTGGCAGTGGGACTGTGTTTTTCTATAGCAAGCAGAAAAAGCAAACACCAAGTAAACGCATACAACTACCAGCTTTAACAACAAGAACAGTTAACAGCTCGCTGGGTTGAAAGTCAAAGGCAACTACAAACCAAAACTCTTTCTTCTAGAATAAGTGAAATGCAATCAACTCACTTTGTCACTTAAGCAAATTAAATAGCTAATTTCTGAATGTGAAAAGGTTGCAGTTTGGACTTTTTAAAAGCGAACTGTCTAACCACGTAAAAATTGGTCACGGTGGGCCTGGGAAACGTTTGCAGGCAAGCTGCACTCTGGATTATTCTAAGGCTGTTTCAAGCAAGAGCTTGAGATCATTAAGACATCACTTAGGTAACTTGCTTTTCAAATGAGCCCTGAGCAATTTGCAAATGCCAAAAATGTCAGCAGACACCATGGAAGCAGCACAAAGATAACTAGAGTTGCTTTGCAAAGCAAGAAAGACAGTGAAATTCAGCTTACGAAAAATCAGATGAGCTACTGCTTCCCAAAAAGCCAACAAGAAAAAATAAGATCAACAAGTTTTTATTACATAATACTCTTTAAAATTCCAAACAATTTAGCACTTTTTTAAAAAGAGAGGGAACCAGATCTTGGTTAAGTTTGCTATATTAACATATCACGAAGAAAACCGGAGACCTATTGAACTATCAACATCTTCATCTGAACGCTCCACGTAGCGCGCGCTGCCCTCTGGTGATCGGTCATCTTTCAGCCAGGGCCGGAATACCTGGCCTCTCTCTCCTTTGGCTCTGCCGCCCAAAAATGCGACCGTCGTGGTGTCAGCTTTAGACACTCTAATCTGCCTGGCACCACCCCGTTTTAGTTAGAGGCTGTCACTTGGAGACCCTGAACGCTCCTTCCATTCCTTACATGCAGGCTGCTTCATGGCGCTGGATGAATTAGAGTTAAGGGATCAGCAAGGAACCGAGTTACTCTTTAGCATCTGGCATTTTAAACACAATTAACTGAGTCCAGGCTGCACAACGTCCTTCCCCTTTGGTGCTCCTCCATCTTCCAGGACATTTTATAAGCTGGGTGTGGTGTGAGTTCAGCTGTCTACTCTTTGACAGAGATTGTAAAATGGGACCAAATTCCCCACCAGGGCCAAGGCTTAAGTCCACAAGCAACTGTGTTTGCACCAGGAGATCATTACTTTTTCAATAGCAAGCCCATTCAGTGTTAGGAGTTACTTTCAATTTCTATTTAAGAAAGCACCGATCTGTGAAAAATATACCAATAGTGGCTGCTCCTCTTCATTAATTAGCATCTTTTCCAAGCAACTGTTAAATGTGAAAGATCAGACACAAATCATGCTACTTCGTCAACTATATATATATTAAAAAACTTTACCTAACTTTGAAATAAAATCAATGCATCTTCGCTAAATAAACAAATTCCACATACTTTATACTAGTAGTGCCAAACTTTTGTGAAAGTCTGATTTACTGTCTTTGCAACAGAAATACTCTCATTCTCAGTTTTCTCAAAGCGTGATCCCTAAGAAAGGATAGATTGCTTCTACACCAGAAAGGCTTTCAGGGCATAACTTATATCTGCAACTCCCTTTCCAAAGAAAGAACAGCTGCAAAGTGACAAGCAGCTACTGAAAATTCCTACATTCTAGGAAACAGACAGGCATAAAGTGCCTGTCAAAACTACTTATTAGGGAACCCGTGTTCTACAATGAAATGGTCAAGGTCCAACCAGTGAGGAGCATAACTGACACATGGTCCTCAGTGTAGGACTGGGGGATCTGGTCACATGCTCGTGTGTCTATGTGAAAACCTCTTAGAGTATTTTAGACAAGGTCTTGAAATCTTAAACTTTATCTTCACACTTTTCTCTAAAACATCCAGCCTGGATTTTGCTTTAATGTGCTTTGATGACCACTAGTTCCTGGTCTCAATTTTTTTAAATTTTAGTACTCTGTACTTAGCGAGATATCCTCAGATAAATCTGAATGGTGCTTATCTTAATAAGAACCAGACTACACTTATTTTGTCTGGAAGGAGTATAACAGGACATGAAAAGTTATAGATAATAGGTTCATAAATCAAAAGCATTTCTAAGAATTGAGGAGATAATCTATGAACAATGGCAAATAATTCCACTCTGCATTTCTTAAAGAAGCTTGAGACATTTGCTTTCAGAGATTCGAGGTTATCTCTGGCGATTTCTACAAATACTAAAAGGAGAATAATAAGAATAAAAATGGTGATGCTTAACAGACTGATTTGCAGTGGCAAAGTCAGCATGTTTCAGAAAAAGTCACCTCAAAAAAATGTATTAGTTCAATTAATGAGACAAACTGTAATTCATTAAACAAAAGATATTTCAGAAAAGACAGAAAAAGTGCAAGCCCCGTATGCTATGGCAAAAAGGCACTTTGTCTGTCTTGTTCATGGCTGCACACCAGCCGGTGACAGGGCCAGGGTGGCACAGGACAAGTGTTTGATTAAAATCTGATCGATCTTCAGGCATTCTTGTCCCCTTCTATTATAGGTATTGAGGCCATCTATCTCAAAACGTCTCCAAAAATGATCTAGAACTCAAAAGAATCCTGGACCAAGCCGCAGGCAAGGGTGCACTGCAGTGTTCTTCCCTGACAAGCAGAGGGGCACAGACCTCTTCTTAGATCTTCAGCCTTCCTTTAGGAAGCACCACTGAAAAGGGCCCAGCCACAAATGAGGTGCACCATGTCCTCTGTTCTTGATAATGATTCTGAAGCATCACTCTTCAAATGATAGTAGGAAGACACAGATATATACTTTGTTTTGTTTCTGTTTAAGGAAGTGTACAGAATCTCATTTTGTAGAGCACTGAATGATGGGAGCAGTACCTACAAAGTCTCGGGCAGAATTCTGAATCTTCCCACTTCTTTTTCTTAGCATTCTTATAAAGAGTTATATACGTAATCCCCTCTGAAGCATATTCCTTGCTACTATTAGCCATACTTTTTTTACAGATAGAGATTAATATATTTATATATTTCTAACTCTCTCAAAAGGTGGCAAACAAGGAAATGCCGAGCAAATGGGATTGTTTCTTACCAGCGTACGGTTCTCGCTGGTGCAAACACAATGTTTTCTTACATTTACTGAGTACCTATTCTGTGGCTCTGAGGACATCATAAATTAGTGGTAATTACTGGTGAAAAAAAAGCAGGGCTGTGGGACTGGGCTGCCAGGGCAGGGGTGGGTAATATCTTAGACTACAGTGAACAGGGACAGTACCCCTTGTGTGGCATGGGGTTTGGAATGTGGATAAACACATACACCTGTCCTGGGCTTTCGTCTGCCCTGTCTTCATGGCGTGCTTATTCTTTAGAATAAGCAATAAATTGGAAGAATCACATCCATGGAGTGGTGTCTAGCTTCCCAGGAAGCACAGGATAGTGCAAGGGTTTCTACAACTGACACAAACACTTAATAGGCTGTAATGTTTTCCTACCTGGGAAACTTACACTGGATTTATTTCTAATCAAAGCTACTTCATTTAAAATATCCAAAATACATACTGCTTCCAAAAAGACAGCTTGGCCCAAAGATTTTTAGATCTGTGTTTCTTCCCTCTGACCACAAGCATCATGCCTGGGATTCTTCCTTATACTATGGGGTTAAAGAGCAACCGTCCTGGCATTTATTGACATGTTACCTTTTTCTGCATAATTCTCAGCTCGTCACTCAAGTTGTTATTCACCTTCATTAGCTGTTGTATCTTGGCCTCAGAAGCCACTAGAGCGTTTTTGACCTCCATAAATTCCTGCACAGTGACTGGTCCATCTGATAAATCTGAATCTAGGCTCTAAAAATAAATTGGGGAAAATGTTCACAATCTGAGACAATGATAACATTCAAGACTAACTGCTAAAGAATTTCAAATTCTGACCATGCCAGCTGGATCGCAAAGTTAATCAAACCAAATCAAAGCTTCTAAGCGTAATGCAAAAATAAAACATAAAGGTAGGGCTACGAAAGTATTTGAAAAATTTTCAAGTCAATATTTTCTAATAGATCAGACAGTGGGGCTACAAATCCTTTCTGACAATGACTATGCACATCTGTCTTGTCTGCCTTTCTCTTGCTCATTCATTTTTTTTATTCATTATTTCATTAATTCACTCATTCCAACTTTTCTGATGCTTTTTTACTAAGCATCAGGCAGTGTTCTAGGAGCTTGGGATACATAAGAAAAGAAAATAGACAAAGATTCCTGCTTCCATGGTGTTTACATCCCAACAGAGTGAGAAAGGGAAAAAATAAAAAACTATATAGTACGGTGAAAGGTGATAAGTGAGATGGAAAATAAATAGAATAGATCAGAGTGAGGGGCTGGGGAGCTGAAGCTGGGGTGAAGGCGGGTGCATTTTAACCTGAGACGTGGGTAGGTGGGACATGAGCAACAGCCTGCAGGAGGGGAGGTCATTAGTCAGATGGCTGTCTGGAGGAAGGGTGTTACAGCCAGTGGCAGGGCTCAGCTGGAGGGAATGGGTGTGCAAGGCGGAGAGGAGGCGGAGGCCGGCCAGTCTAGGGACCCCGTCGTGTAGGGTCCTGTCATGACCCAGCTTTCACTCGAGTGAACCCAGCGCTTCTGTGGAGAGCGGGCAGAGATGTTTCAGATGGAACAGGTGACTCCTGGTATCCCCTCCACATTCCCTGCATCTGCCAGTGGCGCCACTGGTTCTCACAGCTGTGTAAGCTGTAAAACTCTGGACAGAACTCCAGTAAGTCTACCTTCCCACTTCAAATATCCAACTTATTGCCAAGCCCTGCCTTTTTTATCTTCCTCCTGTTCATCCATTCTCCAATGTTCGCTGGGCTCCTCTGTGGGCCAGGTCTGGGACACTCAGCAGTGGGTAGACCAGCCAGGCCCCTGCTGCCCTGTCCTCGGGCTCACACTTTGCTACAGTAACTGTTCTTCCATCCAGACCCTCCCAGCCAAGGCCCTGAGGTAAACCTGTGTCACCTCTTGTTTGGACCTCATCAGCACCTCCTACTTGGGTTCCCTTCCTCCACTCCCTGGTCCACCGGAACAGTCCTCCCAAAACAGAGGACCCAACATGGCTGACATCGCCCTCCTGCCCTGCCTAAAAGCTTCCTGGGCTCTGCACTGTTGGCCAAGGTCCAGGCTCTTCGGTCTGGCATCACGCTCCTGCATATGGTGTGACCCCTGCCCTCTGCTGCAGCTCTGACTCCCACTCCTTTCAGGCTGACTCCACACATGACCAGATTCCCTTACCCCCCCACGCCGCTGTCTCACTTCCTCTCTGTCTAGCCCACCCTCCCCAGCCTCTCCATACGCCCACATCCCAGGCATTCTTTTTTTTTTTCCCCAGGCATTCTTCAAGGCACACGTTAAAGCCTCCCCTGATACTCCTCCTCAGTGACAAGTTGTGTCTCTGTTGACCACCCCACCCCCCTCTTGTGTCTGTGTTTATGACCCTTGTACTGCAGTTCTCTCTCCTCCTGGGCAGGCGGTGACGGCCTCGTAGAGGAGAGGGACTAGGCCTCACTCAGGATAATATTATCCAGGGAAGTGTGGATAACTACCCAACGAAAGTAAACATTCGTTGAAAGAATAAAACCCACCAGTCCTTCCTCACAGGTTTTATAAAGTCAAAACTGCAGAAGGGCTGTGAGTCAACAACTGACTCAGGGACAACAGACCCCCTATTTTAAAACTATTTACCTCATTGACCTTTGCTTGGCCCAAGCTAGTAGAAAACCTAACTCTACTTCCAGAGCACTTTTCACAAGCCTAGCCCTCAAGTGATTTACAAAGCAGGCAAATTTTCAGGGGGAAAGATCTGAAAAGAAAACACAGTCTCTTTCTGTGTGCGGTGTGCCACCTCACCTTCTGCCTGTGTGCCTTGCTCGCAGTGGCGTCCAGATCCGTGTCTTCATCTGATGCCACACTGTCATAGTCCGGCTGGTCATTGTCCTGACTCTCACCACTGTGCTGGTTACTAATTGTTTTCAGTATGAGCTCCACATTGTCTATCAATAGAAGCAAAAAACTTTACTTCAGGCTTGCAAAAAACTTTTTTCCTAAAAAACTAGCCATTTAAAAGACTGGAAGAAAATGACAGAAATAGCAAGGTTATATGCACACCAAAAAGGGATAACAGCAAGTTATCAACTGGACAGAGAGTCTACTAAAAACTGCAGAGACAGATTTAAGCATTCCTCTGAGCGACCTGCCAAATGTGGGCAAATTAATTAGATGGTTTAGGAAAAAGCTGCTCAGATAAGGGGATAGGTTCCCAAATTTGTAATCATTCAAGGAAACAGGGTGTAGCTCGAAATCATGAAAATAAAGCTGTAACTAATGTAAGATTAACTGCAATTCAGTTATAATTGTACCTTGTTTACAAGGTAATGTCAAGTCAAAACAGAAAGGAAATTGTTAAAGTGGAGCCTAGAAACTAGGTGATCAAAGAGTAGGCACATCGGCCTTTCGTTAGCTGAATGCCAGTGAGAGAGAGAGAAAGAGGAGAATGATCCATTGGACACACATGGGCACACCAGGAAGGTATGGTCTATAGGGAAGCAGGGATGACTCCATTGGCTCCAAGACATTTTGAATGAAAGATTTCACAAATTATCCAAGTCTCTCCACTTTCTTTCAGGCAACTCAAGCAAACCTCTAATTTCCAATATTGTTTCTGGATATTTCGATGGATAATATCTTGGTGATAAATTATGTTTACTTAAAAGGAATTTTAATTTTTAAAATTAATATTTAAAATATACATGCCGGGGCTTCCCTGGTGGTGCAGTGGTTAAGAATCCGCCTGCCAATGCAGGGGACACGGGTTTGAGCCCTGCTCCAGGAAGATCCCACAAGCCTCGGAGCAACTAAGCCTGTGCACCACAACTACTGAGCCTGTGCTCTAGATCCCGCGAGCCACAACTACTGAAGCCCACATGCCACAACTACTGAGCCCGTGCACCTAGAGTCTGTGCTCCACAACAAGAGAAGCCACTGCAATAAGAAGCCCGCGCACCCCAACGAAGAGCAGCCCCTGCTCGCTGCAACCAGAGAAAGACTGTGCACGGCAACGAAGACCCAACACAGCCAAAAATAATTAAACAAAATAAATTAATTAAAAAATATATATATATATACGTGCCATCAGATTATAGAAGTGATAAAGATTCAATATAGAAAAATTGAAACTGATAGAGTAATCATTCATAGCTATTGATACATGTGGTTCTATTTCCTTCCAGTCTTTTTCCTAAGCATATACACATACATACAGTCAATTTCATTATTTGTAGCAGTTACGTTCTATAAAGTTGCTGTGAAGAACGAATTAGCAAATACTAAACCATTGTTCTGACTGGAAACACAGTGTTAGTTTCCTGCAAACCTCTGATCACATTTTTGTCAACTGATAAATATATAACCTCGTTTTACATGTGATTCTCTTTAAAGACATCTTTAATATATGTTGTTGATCCATTAACATTGAACTCATGGCCAACAGCACTATAACTCACGCCTGAACGAAGCTAGTCTAACACATGTATTTTCTCCACAAGGCACAACGCGACCTTCTTGCAGCTAGGAATCCTACACAGCTCTTCAGCACTCTACTTGGGGACCACTTCAAATAGGGAAATCACCAACAAAAAGGATAAAAATGTGAAAACTGTGGCACTAAATAAATCTCCAAAAGGACACCTGTTTACAGTATAAGAGTTGCAATAAGGCAGAGCATGGCCTTGTTCAATCTCAGCTGGGAACGTGCATTTTGGGTGACTCAAATTTCTCAGCATGTTGCATACAGCCACAAATTACCATCAATGTGCTGTCAGTATGATTTTGAGGCAACAAATTTTAATGAATAGGTGAATTGGCAAATACGAGATCCGTGAGTAATGGGGATTAGTGGTATATTTATATTTACATGTGATATATTCACTTGTACATATGTATATATATAAATGTTTTCCTTACAAAATTTGGATTATACTAAAGCTTTTAAAAAAAATTAATTTATTACTTTATGTCATTACATAGTCTCTGAAAAAAAGTGTGCACTATTCAAATATGTAACTAATAATTGCTCTATTATTGCTTATTTGTTTCTAATGTTTCCAGTGCTATATACAACATACATGTAACATCTCTATTTCCTCTCAATTAACACCTAGAAATGGAAACACCAAATCAAAGAATTTGTACATTTTGAGACTTTAAAGGACCCTTATCACTGCACCTTCACCAAAATTTAATAAAGTTTCTTAGAACTTGTTTATGTCTCGTTGAATAAGTAAAATCAAGAAGAACAAATCGCTGTCAGTTAACGATTACTATCTCTGGGGAATGTGATGCTGACTGAAAACTGAATCTTTACGGTATGTATTTTTCCTGTTTACATGTTTTTCAATTTAAAAATGTATTATTTCTACAATTAGAAAAAAACAAAAAAGATACAGCATCAGTGCTGGGGAGGAAGTATGTTCCCAAGCATGAAGACAGGACCCTGAGCTACTGAACAAGACTCAAAGGGCACCTCGGAAATAGGTGCTTGGTGCTCTCTTCACAATTTTAAACCCCAATAACTCTTGCTGTAGACATCTAAAGTTTATAGCGACAAATTCTAATTATGGAGAACTCAGTCTTGTAGGTAAACAACAGCAGGTGAGCTGGAATTTCAGTCAAGAGGGTTTAGTTTCTTATGTCCTTTAACAAGATCTAAGTCAGACTTTTGAGTTAATTTCAGAATGCAACTTTTTAGGGAAGACAGGTGACCCAAGAGGTAAAAAATCATATATAAGATAAATTTGAATCACAGCTAATAACGCTGAAATATTTATAATTCACCAGGACTCAAAGAGAGAAACTTGTCGTCACAACGTAGCACCAATAAAACTTACAGGGCTTTAACTAAGCTGTGGTGTCAATGACTGCTTTAATTATTTTTTATAACTTTAACACTCGTGTGAAGTTTTAAGGCCAAAGAAGCAAACATTTAGAGGTCTGAAACAGTTACCTTTTGAACTAGAGAGAGGACTACCTTGCTGTCTCCTCTTGGCATCACTGAGAATGTCGATAACCAGAGTGGCAAACTCATGGGCGTTAAACCGGGCTAGTTTCTGTCTGCCCTGAGGGTGAGAAAATAATTGGAAATATTCCCAGATGTAAAAATACACACATATTCACATAAAACTAGTCAGACTACTGTTAAACTTCGGCAAAGACCTTCCAGCATGCTCAAAGTATCATCAATCACAGCCATAACTGAATCAAATTTAACATTTTCCTTGTGAACAGTTTAAAACCATTTACATAATAGAACAATATAACATTTAAGTTCTCACAATGCATATCTATTTTTGTGAACCAAAACAAAATGGCTCTCTTAATGCTTTCTTTCTAATATCAATTCAGTTCTGAAGTAGGCCTACTAATCAAAAATTAATTTGAAGGGACAAATTTTAAAATTTCAACATAAAGTTATAGTCTAGATGCTGGGACTCTATCATTATATATAACCAGTGATCAATGAAAATGAAAAGAGCTTCATAATTTACTCAGCTTCACTGCTCTTGGTGGATGGTTAGGCTTTTTTCAGTGCTCTGTTATTACACACAGTGCTTCGATGAAAATGTGCATAAAGCTTTGTATTTTTAGTTGATTAGAACATATTCCCAGATGAGGAATTCCTATGTGGAAGGATGCAGTTAATTTTGAGGCCTCTGAAACCAGTTAACAGATTGCTTTTCTGAGGTCTGCAGCAATTTAAACTCTTATCTGTAGCATGAGAAAGCCCATCTTGCCACATCCTTACCAGTCTGGAGTATCCTTTAGTATGTATTGATACTTTATTAAGTTGATTGATAAAACTTTCATTAATGCCTTCAGGTTGCTTTCTTTGATTACTAATGAGATTAAACATTTCTTCACATTTGAAAGCCATTTATTCTTTCTTTTTTTCTTTCTTTTTTTGCCCTTGCACTTGTGGAATCTTAGTTCCCCAACCAGGGATTGAACCCGTGCCATCAGCAGTGAAAGTGCGGAGTCCTAACCACTGGACCGTGAGGGAATTCCAGCCATTTATATTTCTTTTATGAATTGTTTTATATTCTTTCCCAGTCATCTATTAACTTCTATTGCTTTTCTTATCAACTTGTGAGGGTGTGTGTGTGTGTGTGTGTAAAGGATATTAACATTTTAATCAATCAAAAAATCTTACATACCTGTCCTGGGAAAATAAAATACCATGATATCAGCCATTTCCCAAATATCACTACTAGTGAGTTTTTGGACTTGGCCACTTGCCTGGTTCCGTGTCGATGAATACTCGGGATTGACTGGAAGGAAGGGGACGACGGTTGTCTCAGTCACCAGGGTGCTGTGATTTTGCGTGGCAAGCCAGACTAGCCAGAGGAAAGAGCCAGAGATAGAATCTCATCACCACGGGCGCCACTGCTCCTCTAAGAGCCGTGGCTCTCGCATTACTAGGTAGACTAGGGGCAGCACGCTCCGAAGCCAGCATACACAAGAGTCAATGTTGACACACGTGTTATCAGGACAGTAAAAATTGGGCAAAACACTGAGGCTGGCAGCTTGTTGCTGCCTACTGATAACAGAAGCTTAGTAGATAAAGCCACATGTTAAGTCACCTGCATCAGTCTCTCGCCTGTCAACTTCATCGTACACATCCATGGCAAGTTCTTCAAACAAATGATTACTTAGCTGAAAGTAAAAAAATATCAGGAACACAAGGGACAAGGATTAACACTAGGAAAATGAGTGGGAACTGCGACTTATTCACCCTTCTACCTCCAACGTCTTATCCAAAGCCAGTGCTTACTTAGTAAATGCCTGAAACCCTTGGTAGGATAAAGAAGCCAAAACACACCATTTCGAGAGGATAAAACGTGCCACTGAAGGAAAATAGCACCCAGACCTCGGTTAAGTCTCTCTGCTGTCTTCCTCAGTAGGGGTCCCCCAAACCCCTACAAAACTACCTGAGCGTCCCCTACCAAGGACAGCCCGTCTAATCAGTACATTGTGCAGTGTCCCAACAAAACAATCCCCACAGACTGGGGTGCCCTCCTGGCAGCAACTGGGTCTTCCTCAACCCAGAGGAGGCTAAGCCCCTACCAGGCTGGCTCCAGCTCTTTCTGTACTTTTTGCCTCATGAAACCCTGCCGCTCAGTGGCTGTTACTTCTGAGTTGACTGCTTCCCCACTCTGTGAGGGAAGATGCTGAATTTGTTCCATCCTCTACTGTTCCCTACATCCCCACACAGTACCTGGCACCAAGATGGGACCCAGTAAATATCCATTCATACACTGACCAGAAGGTACTTCATGCAGAATTTAAAGCTGGCTGCACACACCTCATTAAACTCGTTAAAATGGGTACAATGCATTGTTAGGTGACAAAAGCATGATATAAAATTCTATAATTACGCTTCAGTTAAAAAAAAAAAAGGTAGGCATCGGAAACAAGAATTAGAAAAAATATACCAAAATATTGAGCGTGAACCCATTAAGAATATAGTAAATGAGGATGATTCCCCTTCTCCATTTTCCAAATTTTATCTAGTGTGGTTACATTACATTTATATTTAAAAATAAACTCTGAGAGCCTTTTGCTGGATAAGGTGATGAAGGATTGGGAAACTGAACTTGTACCATAAACACCCAATCTGTTTCCTCTAAGGGGCTACAAGCTAATGTTATTATTACTAACAATAACTACAGCAGCAACACTGTTGCGGGCTTACATCCCAGGAGCCTTGCTAATACCATCATCATTGTAAATACAACACCTCTCTGAAGACAGGAACTACTATTATACCACTTTACAGAGAAGGATACCAAGGCACAGAAGTTAGCTTACCTAAAGTCACAAAGCCAAGAAGTGATGGACCTGGGATGCAAGTTTCTCTTAAAATGTTAATATTTACTAATTCAAGGAATACATTAGTGGTCTTATATTTCTCCCAGCTTTTCACTAGGGAGGGAGGAAGGAAAGAGGGAGAGAGGGAGGGAGGGAGGGAGAGAGGGAGATATTGTGGGATAAACACTGAATTAGCACTGATAGGAGGCGGAGACCACAGCGTGGGGGCAGCTCACACTCACTGGGCAGCTCTGACTTGCTGCCTCTGCTGGATCACCATCTCCCTTTCTAGGAGAGGACACCGAGGTACAGAGAGGTGAAGGAGCTCGTCAGAGCCGAGATCCACACCTGACCAGTCTGACCCAGAGCCCAAGTTCTTGAGAACTATGCTCAACTTTGTCCCAGATGTTTATCTAGTGCCTGCCACACGCTAGAGATATTACAGACATAATCCCAGCTTTCAGCCTAGCAAATGTAGACTAGGATAGTCAAGGGGAGCTTGGATTTTATCCATGTTTGAATTATTTAAAATAAAAATTGGCTTACATACTGTTAAGTAATTAAAAGGAAATCACAGAATATTCACTGCTGACTCCAAAGCTTATCATCCTAATCATCTTACTATATGACCTCCTTAATTTAAGAAAGGCAATAAAAACACATACACACAAAACTGCAGATAGAGAACACAGAGACACCAAATTGCATAAAATACATTTATTTCATATTACAGTTAAATGCTAGTAATGAGAAATTCATTTAATATAATATTTAGTACTTAATATTATATGAAATTCTAGTAGAGTCTTCTATGAAAAGGGGAATGAAGAGTAAGACATAAATTAGGGGAGTTGCAAGTTCAGAGTTAGGCTTTGGGAAAACTCCTACCTACACTGTGAAGGGGGTCAGATTTCAGCTACTTGAATGATGAAAGGGAGGGTAGCTGGGAAAGCACAGCAGGCAAAAGAGGATTCCTGAAAGAGGACTTGAAGGTGGCCTCCGAGGGTGCTAACCCTTAAAGAAATATTTAAACGCACGCACCCACCCACACCCACACCCACACCCACACCGTGGGAACCAGATGGGAAGCAGGGCAAGAACTGAAAGGTGAGAGTGGGATGACGCCCATAAAGGCTACGAAAAGAAGTTAAGAATCTTGGTTCTGATCTTGAGAGCAATGAGAACAGCTGAGGCGGGTAATCGGGTGGTTAGAGCGGCTGGGGAAGCACCGGGCGAGGCTTCATTTGTGGGGACTAAACAGAGAAACTGTTCCCAGAGGAGTAGATTTCTCAGGGTCCTGACTAAGGCTGAAATGGGCAGGCTGAAGAGAAACACAGAGACTAAAGTGAGCTTGTGACCTGCAGAACTGGGCAAACTCTGAGCACATAGCTGAGGCAGAACCAGCAGTTAAAAGCCTACATTTACAAAACTCTGATGAATGGCGTGGGACACGCACGACAGTTAGCGGTGGCTGGATCCCAAATAGCAGCTAGTCAATCTGCAGTACTCACCATTCCAGCTTCAGCTCTTATCATTCTCTAGCATCCTATGAGCCTACAGGAAGTAATCCCAAGAAGTGTGTCCCACTTATTCATGTTCATTGAGAGAAACTAGGGAACTCTTACGGGGAGAAACAACTTCCTAATGTCAAAGGCACAGTCTTCGCTTTTAAAATGACAGAGAAAAATGCCATTATTTGAAGCCAAGCCAATAAACTGGATATACTAAACTTACTAGTACTTTCATTCTTCTTTGCTACATACTCGATGGTCTGCTTCTGATTTAACATCTGAGAGCATGAAACAAAGTCATTTGATGTACTAGGTAATGGGCTAAGAACAGGTATTAGCAGGACACATGGTTTTCCATACTGGAGTTCACTAGGAAAGAGAGATACTCACAGACTGAAGTTTCTTCTTAGCAGCTTTTGCCAATTCAGACAAATCCAGGCTGCTAAGAAAGTGTACAAAACTAATAAGCAAATAAATAAAACCATTTTCATGAGCTCTGTAGAAGATTAAGATAGCCAAGGGATTAAGATATTAATTACAGTTCATGGACAAGGTCAGAGGCCAAAATTCTACAGCCCAATCGTCAGTGAGGAAACTGAACAGAACTTAGTGAAAGTATCTCCCAGAAATACCATAATCATGCAAAGTGGTAAACTGAAAAATAATCACCTACTAACCAAAAGGCAAAATTATTGCCAGGTTAGTCCCCAGGCCCTTTATGTGAGAAGTTGTAATTTTTAAAGTATTAAAAAAAGCATGCAGAGGAAAATACAAAAAGGGCAGAATGTTAAAAAACAGAATGGCAAGATTACATATGGAATAGCAATTAACCATTTCATAAACTCTTGACAGTACTTATGCAAAGTTTATTGGCTAAATCAGGGTTTAAAGTTCATTTCTGCAGCCGTGAACTCATCTGACCTTATAGACCAGGGGCAACAGATTATTACCCACTTTTTGTTCGGCCTATGAGCTAAGCATAGTTTTTACATTTTTAAGTGGTTGGAAAAAAAACCCCAACAAATGATACTTCATAATATGTGAAAATTATATGAAATTCAAATTTTAGTATCCAGAAATAAAATTTTATTGGAACAGACACGCCCTTCATTTACATAGTGTCCACGGATGCTTTCATTTACAACTGGTAGAGTTGAGTAGTTGTGGCAGAGGCTGTATGGCCCAAAAAGCCTAAAATATTTACTATCTAGCCCTTAACAACAACAAAATTTGCTGATCCCTGTCATAGACAAAGGCTACACTCTTATAACACAGAAATATTCTGTGATATATCCAGAGACACAATATACTGTCACAACTAGCTAAAACTGTGACAGTATCTCTAACTCCAATTGGATTAGCAAATTTCTTACTTGTGCTTTTTCAAACTTAAGTTTTATATGGTGGTTTACTTACAGCCATCTTATTTCCAAATTGCATAGCCATAAAAGAGAAAAATGTATGGGCTTTGTTAAACACAAAATATAATACACTTAAACACTATACAACCAAGGAAATACTAGTGACAGATAATATTGATTGGTATTTCAATGGCCTTACCTGTCTGCCATTTGAGGTATTATAAAGTGCTGTCCATTTTTGTGATCTGAAACAGAAACCAAGTCAAAGTTTTGTTCACATAAATATTGATAAGATCTGTAAAGGAATACCATCATTATTTTCTCAATTTATGTTTTGCAATTAGTATCTTCCCATAATTATGATCTATAATGGGAGAAACAGAAGTTGCCAGATTGACTACAACTTCTCAAAATCTGGCCAGTAGCAAGGATCATTTCCTTATTTTCTTCTGGTACAAAGGTCCCAACGTCATTAAGTGGAAAGCCTATGCTCACCCTAATCCTTACGCTGTTTGTCCCCAGTATAACTAATGATCTTCAGCCATGGAAAGGACATTTAGGGAGCTGAAGTAGCTTGGAGCAGGCTTCCATCTGCTCTCCCATGTGGGATGGTGGGGCTTCCTTGAGCTTTAGTGGCTTACCTTCAAATTAATCAATGAGCATAAAACAGTCAGGGCTGGCCCAGGTGGTCTGGGCAGGTCCAGGCACGGGCTCTGTCTCCTATAATGCTGACTGAGTCCTAATCAAGCTTGTGGAGGACACTGATCATGTGTCAATGAGTAAAGCCACTATGAGCATTCACATACAGGTTTTTGTGTAAACGTAAGTCTTTGCTTCTCTTGCGTAAATACCTAGGACTTCTGGGTTATAGGTAAATGCATGTTTAACTTGGTAAGAAACTGCTAGACTTTTTTCCAGGGCAGCTCTATCACTTTTCTAACTGCAACGTATGACAGTTACCATTGTTCCACACCTTCCCCAGCACTTGTGTTGGTTTTTTGAGTTTTATTTTGGTCATTCTAATAGGTACTTAGTGGTATCACACTGGGCTTTTTTTTTTTTTTTTTTTTTTTTTGCGGTATGTGGGCCTCTCACTGTTGTGGCCTCTCCCATTGCAGAACACAGGTTCCGGATGCGCAGGCTCAGCGGCCATGGCTCACGGGCCCAGCCGCTCCGCAGCATGTGGGATCTCCCCGGACCGGGGCACGAACCCGTGTCCCCTGCATCGGCAGGCGGACTCTCAACCACTGCGCCACCAGGAAAGCCCTTAACTATAGTTTTTGCAGAGCAAAAGCTTAAAATTTTGACGAAGGCCAGCTTATCAATATTTTCTTCTAAGGATTGTGCTTTTTGTGTTACATTTAAGTATTTTATATAATCCAAGACCACTAAGATTTTCTCCTATGTTTTCTTCTAGAAGTTTTAGGTTTTACATTTACATCTATGATCCATTTTCAGTTAGTTTTTTAAAAAATATTTTACTTATTTATTTGTTTGTTTATTTATTTATTGGCTGCATCGAGTCTTAGTTGCGGCACGCAGGATCTTTGTTCAGGCATGCGGGATCTTTTGTTGCAGCACGTGGGCTTCTCTCTAGTTGTGGCATGCGGGTTTTCTCTTCTCTAGTTGTGGCGCACAGGCTCCAGGGCACATGGGCTCTGTAGTTGTGGCGGGGGGTTCCAGAGCGTGTGGGCTCTGTAGTTTGTGGCACACGAGCTCTCTAGTTGAGGCGTGCGAGCTCAGTAGTTGTGCCATGCGGGCTTAGCTGCCCTGGCATGTAGGAACCTAGTTCCCTGACCAGGGATCGAACCCATGTCCCCTGCACTGGAAGGCGGATTCTTTACCACTGGACTATCAGGAAAGTCCCCTCAGTTTTTATACAAGGTGTGAAGTTTAGGTTGAAGCTCATTTTTCTGCACATGGATATTCAGTTGTTCCAACACCATATATTGTACTGTCCTTTCTTCATTGAACTGCCTTTGCGACTTTTGTCAAAAGTCAATTGAATGGGGCTTCCCTGGTGGCGCAGCGGTTGAGAGTCCGCCTGCTGATGCAGGGAACACGGGTTCGTGCCCCGGTTCGGGAAGATCTCACATGCCGCGGAGTGGCTGGGCCCATAAGCCATGGCCGCTAAGGCTGTGCATCCAGAGCCTGTGCTCTGCAACGGGAGAGGCCACAGCAGTGAGAGGCCCGTGTACCGCAAAAAAAAGAAAAAAAGTCAATTGAATGTATTTGTGTGAGTCTATTTCTGGATTCTCTATACAGTTTCATTGATCTGTATGTCCACCTCTTCACCATAACCACTGTCTTGAGTACAGCAGAGCTTTACAGCAAGTCTTAAAATTGGGTGGTGTGATTCCTCCTATGTTACTACTGTTCTTTTGCAAAACTGTCTTGGCTATTCTAGTTCCTTTGTTTTTCCATGCAAAATTTAGAACCAGGATGTCCATGTCAATAAGCAAATCCTTTAATTGCATTAAATTTACAAATTAATTTGTGGAGAATTGTCATGTTAACTATATTGAGTATTTCAATCCATAAACATAGTAGAAACCCTTTTTCAGGCTTTCCTTGATTTCCTTCATCAGCATTTTGTAATTTTTGGCATATAGATTCCACATATATTTTGTTAGATTTATACCTAAGTATTTACTTTGGAGCTATTATAAATGTTATTATTTTTCTAGTTTCAGGTTCTAATTGTCCACTGTTAGTCTACAGAAATATGATTGATTTGGGGTTGTTCATCTTGCATTCTGCAACCTTGCTAAACTCATTCATTAGTTCTAGAAACTTTATTATAGATTCCTTGGGATTTTCTACGTGGAAATCATTTCATTATGAATACAGGCAGTTGTATTTCTTCCTTTTTAATCAGTGTGCCTTTTATTTGGTTTTCTTGCCTTATGGCACTGATTAGGATTTCCAGTGCAATGTTGAATAGAAGTGGTGACAGTGGACATTCTAGCCTTGTTTCTGACTTTCAGGCAAAAGCATTCAATCTCTCATCATTAAGGATGATGTTAACTGTGGCTTTTCAATAGATACTCTTTATCGGATTAAGGAAGTCCCTTCTATTCCTAGTTTGCTAAGGTTTTTCTTTTTTCTTTAATCACAAAGGGATGCTGAATTTTATAAATGCTTTTTCTGCATCAACAGGTAAGATTGTACAGCTTTCTTTTTTAGTCTGTTAATGTGATGAATCACATTAACTGATTTTCAAATATCAGTCATATATCTGGAAACCCCACTTGGTATATTACATTTTCCTTTTTACATGCTGTTGGATTCAATCTGCTTATAATTTGTTGAGAATTTTGGTGTCCCTGTTAGTGAGGGATATTTTTTGGTGCCATCTTTGCTGGGTTTGGTATTGGGGTAATGCTGGCCTCATAAAATTACTTGAGAAGCATTTCCCCCCACCTTTTTTTTTTTTTTACTGTTTTTTTTTTAAACATCTTTACTGGAGTATAATTGCTTTACATGGTGCGCTAGTTTCTGCTTTATAACAAAGTGAATCAGTTATACATATACATATATCCCCGTATCTCCTCCCTCTTGTGTTTCCTCCCACCCTTCCTATCTCACCCCTCTAGGTGGGCACAAAGCACCGAGCTGATCTCCCTGTGCTATATGGCTGCTTCCCACTAGCTATCTATTTTACATTTGCCTCTCTCTCACTTCGTCCCAGCTTACCCTTCCCCCTCCCCATGTGCTCAAGTCCCCCCTACCTTTCTATTTTCTGAAAAATATCACATAAAACGGATGTTATTTCTTCTTCGAATGTTTGGTAGGATAGTCTCATTTTATGTGCAAAAATTGAAATGTGAATTCCGAATACTTAAAAATATCTGTAAAGAATTATAACTGCAAAGCTAGCAAGCCATGTGAGTCATAAGCCACACTGATTGTATTGCTGTATGGCAATACCACTTCAGCTGGTTCACAGTATTTACTAGTGCCATCATCTGGGCTAGGGTTTTCTTTAATGGAATGTTTTTAAGTACAAATTCAAGTTCTTTAAAATGTAGGATTATATATTTACATTATCTCTTTCTTCTTGGATAGGTGTTGGTAGTTTGTGGCTTTCAAAGAATTGGTTCATTTTATCTAAGTTGTCCAATTTATATGTACAGTTATTTATATTTTGCATTACCCTTTAATGTCTGTGGGTTTTTTAGTGACATCTTCCTATGTGTATTCTTTCCTTTTTTCTTTGTCAGTATGTCTAGACATTTACCAATTTCATTTATCTCTACAAAGAATCAGCTTTTGGTTTCATTGATTTCTCTCTACTGTTCTCCTTTCTCAATTTCATTGATTTCTACTCTTTATTATTTCTTAATTTCTGCTTGCTTTGGGTTTATTTTGCTCATCTTTTTCTAGTTTCTTGAGGGTTGGGAAGCTTAAATTAGGATTTGAGACCTTTCTTCTTTTCTAACATAATTTAATGCTATAAAATTTCCTGTAAGCCTTGCTTTAGCTCCATCCCACAAATTTTGATTTGCTGTCTTTTCATTTTTGTTCATCTGAAAATATTTTCTAATTTCCCTTAAGACTTCCTCTTAGACCCATGGATTATTTAGAAGTATGCTGTTTAATTTCCAAGCATTTGGGTATTTTCCACTTATATTTTGATTATTTCTAGCTTAATTCCATTATGGTCAGAGAATATACTTTCTAGGATTTTAATTATTTTAGAGCTGCTAAGGTTTGTTTTATGACCCAGAATATGGTCTATCTTGGAATGTTTGACTGTGTACTCGAAAGGAACATATGTTCTGATGTTGTTAGGGAGAGGATGCTATAAATGTCAACCGGATGCAGTTGGTTGATGGTTTCAGTTCAATATCCTTGCTGATTTTCTACCTCTAGTTCTATCTATTAACTAAATGAAGACTGTTGAGTCTCCAACAATAATTGTGGATTTGACCTTTTCTCCTTTCAGTTCTATCAAAGTTTGCATCCTATATTTTGCAGCTCTATTGCTGGGTGTGTACCCATTTAGAATTGTTATGTTTTTTTAGTGAGTTGACCCTTTTATCGTGTTGTGTCCCTCTCTATCCCTGCTAATTTCCTTTGCTCTGAAGTCTACTTTGCTTGATATTAATATAGCCACTCTAGCTTGCTTTTTTTGTGTGTGTGTGTGTTACGCGGGCCTCTCACTGTCGTGGCCTCTCCCGTTGCGGAGCACAGGCTCCGGACGCGCAGGCTCAGCGGCCATGGCTCACGGGTGCAGCCGCTCCACGGCATGTGGGATCTTCCCGGACCGGGGCACGAACCCGTGTCCCCTGCATCGGCAGGCGGACTCTCAACCACTGCGCCACCAGGGAAGCCCCTGCATCACATTCTTTATGATCTCTTTCTGGGAGTGCGATGATACAAATGTTTTGATTTTGTCCCATAGGTCCCTAAGGCTCTGCTCGGTTTCTTTTCCTCCTACTCTTTTTTCTCTCTGTTGCTCAAACTGGATTATTTCTAGTGATCTATTTTCAATGCACTCTTTTCTTTGCCATCTCCATCTGCTATTAAGCCCAACCAGTGAGTTTTAAAATTTTAGTTACTGGATTTTTTAATTCTAACATTTCTGTTCTGTTCTTTTCTATATCTTCTATTTCTCTGCGGAGACTGTCTATATTAGATTTGTTTCAAGAACGTTCACACTTACTTCTTAGAGCATGATGTTACTATCTGTTTTAAAATCTTTATCTGATAATTCCAACATCTGAGTCATCTAGGGTTGGCATCTGTTAACTACCTTTTTCCATGCAAGTCTTTGGGATTTTCCTGGTTCTTCACATGTGGAGTAATTAGGGTGGTATCCCTGACATTTTGCATATTATGTTGTGGAGACTCTGAATATTCCTTAAACTCTATGGAGAATGTTAATATTTTGTTCTAGCAGGTACCTGACCAGGTGAGGTTCTGTCTCCAGGGCCAAGTGGTGAGAGAATAAAGAGAAAAACAAAAGCAATCAGGATTCCCTTCAGGCTCTTGGTCAGAGATTTAGGCACCTGTGCTGCCACTGCTGTTGCCACTACTGAAGCCATAGGATTGCCTAGGGACTAGGGTGGGGAAAAAAGGAAGAGAAAAAAAACCCAGGGGAATTCCCCTATTCTTTGTCCTGTAGGAATCCCATTTCCTGCTCCTCAGACCACACAGAGAAGGCTTCTTTGCACCTGCTATGCAGTTCCAGGTTTTAGGCTGTCCTGGATGCCATATCAGAAGCAAAATAAAGGGGACACTCACCACCAGCTTGATGGTACTTTGAGTTCCCTAATCTACCTGCTACAGTCCTCAGATAGCTACTCCACGTATTTGGTCCATAGTTTATAATTGTGTTCAGCAGAAGAGACAGGGTGGGGGTGTGCTTATTCCATCTCACTGGGAACTGGAACCATACCAAGGGCTCTTAACTCTGTTGTACAACCAGGGTGGAGAACCACTGTATACATGTATGTGGATATTCTATATCAAGGGTTGGCAAACTTTCTCTGCAAAGGGCCTGATTGTAAATATTCTGGGCTTTGTGGCCGTATGGTCTCTGTTGCAACTACTCAACCTACTTAACTCTGCTGCTGTAGTGTGAAAGCAGCCGTAGATAATATGTAAATGAATGGGCATGGGTATCTTGCAATAAAACTTTATTTGAAAAAAAACAGGTGATAGGCTTATCTGGCCCATGGACCACAGTTTGCTGACCCCAGTTCTACCTCATGAGCAAAGCTGGTTAATGGTAAAGTTCACTTTTTTACTTTTTCCCATTCCTTAGATAGCAGAATTCTGCAAATAACTACAAAAGTTAATCCTTTGCTCTTCCATTCCTACTCCCATTAATCACAAGAACCGTTGCGCACGTTCAGTTTGAGTTCAATTATGCTCTTTGATTCCTGAAACAGTCACTACTGTAGAGCTAAAATTTTAAAAACTAAAATTCAAGATTTGACCGATGTTACATATTTCACATATAACAAAAAATGCTGTAGCTATCATTGCAAATAGAAATCCTTATTTGCAATTTTCTCAAGGATACGTTAAAGCAGAGATCATACATGATAGTGTCCCAATTTGTTTTTCCAGAGACTGACTGGCTGGAGGTGTGGAGAGGCTGCTGTCCTTTCAACTCACCTGGTTTCCTGCCACACAGATAGAAGGCTAGTCTGTCAGTCAGCTCATACTGTATTTCTACGAGGCGTTCTGCCAGCTCATGGTGCCCTCCTTGCCTACCAAGAGAAAACAAAGTACCATTTATATTGCTCGCTGGCCACTGGAGCTAGAATAGAAAAGTACAGAGACGTCCCCTGAGATACCTGAGTCATTTATCAAACGTGACTTTTTAGAATAATCAACCTTTTTGTGTGAGGTAAACTGTCAAGGTCTACTTCGATTCCCACCTTTATAAAAACTGTTTTCACAATCTCAACTACCGCCTTTCCTTTATTAATTTATAAGACAGAGTACTTAATAAGGAATTCAAGGACTTATGAGAGGGACAAAGAATAACTTCATCTAATGAGGTAGAAAATAAAATTAATAAATGGTCAAGGGTAGAGGTTCTCAAAAATTAACTAGCATGCTTAAAAAAATATACAGATGTCCAGGACCCACCCTTGGAAATTCTGAATCAATAAAAACAGGAGTAGTGTGGACATTAATATTTTGAAAAAGGTCCTTCCCCTAGATGCTTCTCATGCAGCCAGCCTGACTTCTGGATTAGAGTTCAGTAAGCACTTCAAGGTCTTTGATTCAGGGAGAGACAGACCAACCTAATGCACAGCTCACACCTCCTTGTCTTTAATTTCCATCACAGAAAATATTAATTTTGCCTTTGAAACAAATATTTAAGCTGCTTGAAATCCTTTAAGTAACAAGGCATATAAATAAACCATTACCCTGAGAGACTATTATGTGCAAGGTACAAGAGGAAATTCCAAGATAAGTGGTAAGTATCATTTACTGAGGGCTCTGTTCCCCTTAAAAGATGAAGTCTAGTTTCTGCCAGTTTCTCTTCCCACATACAACGTACTACAAAAATATTCTCCAACCTACCCACACATCTTTGATTTCTGTGATGCACATCTTTTTTTCTCATTTTTTAACATCTGTGAAATCAGGAAGTTGATAGTACAGTTGATAGTACATCATCATTGAATTGGTTGAGTCTTTTCCTTTTTAATGGTATATGAAATAATGATGACCCATATAAACAGTAGAGTGTTAGACCTGATGAAATACTGTATTCCTCAATACCTTAGCTCTTATTCCCAGACACACTCTGCTCTATCCAATTATGTCTCCTGCTGTGCCGAACATCCCTGTCCATCCCTCCTTCCTGAACTTGACCCACACCCTTCTTCTCACCTGGAACACCTTAGCTCATCTTCACACACCCAAATCCAATCTACTCTTCAAAGACCAACTAAAGACATTTCTTAATGATCTGGGCCACAGTGAAGAAATCCTATATATGTATCAATTTTGGTAATGAGTTCTACATTATCTTGCCTCATTTAACTCTTACATGCATTTATGAACCTCCTCCTCCCTGAGAGAGTGAATTCTAGGAGGGCAGAGTTCATTTCACTTGCCATTTTCAAGTTGTCACTTGTCATTTTATCCTCTGCAGACTATAATTCTTTGCAGTTAATTTGGAAAAAGTTAATTTGGAAAAAGAAGGAAAGATGATCCATCTTCTGTCATTTAAATGATATTCAAGCCTAATCTATGGATGTATTTATTTATTTTCCAGCACTTCACAGCCAAAATTTTGAAACAAAAAGTTAAAGAATTTTATAGCAAGCACCCAGATGTCCACTACCTAAATCCTGCAATTAACATTTTACTATACTTGTTTAACCACATATCTATCTATATAGATTTGTTTCTAAGTTCAAGCAATGAATAAAACTATTAAAAAACTGAGAAGTGGGTTCTGCAATTCTTCATACTTGATCTGTACTCCAACTATGGCTCAAATACCACTGCGTTTAAAGGATAAAAAGAAATGAAAGACTGGAAGCTAAGCACAATGGTTAATGGTTCTACCCTCCCTGACTTTAGCTGGCTCTAAGATCGTATGCGTTTGAAATACCTTCATCTGCAAAATAATAGCATGCAAACCTCTGAAGGGGTTAAATGTTAATCATACACAATTTAGCCACTTAACAATGAATCATACACAACAGAAATAATCCCAAACAGAGAGAGGTGACAAGAATCTAGTCTCTTACCTTGCATAATCAACAGGAGTTTTCCCACTCGCATCTTGTGTGCCTGGGTCTGCTCCATATACTGCCAGTAATTCCGCCTGTAAAATCTGCCCTGCTTTAGAGGCAACATGGAGTGGGGTGTTTCCTTTCTCCTAAGAATCATTAATAAAAAGTATACAAAAAGAAGCAAAATTAAATAAACGAAAGGCTACACGAATGCAACCCATTTAGTTTCAATTTAATATCTGAATCAATTCATGCTTCCTTACAGGGTGAAAAAAGTTGGCTTGTGCTCCTAATGATAATAGCCTCAAACAGGTTTCAAGATTCCCTGTTCTCACGCTTGAATGGAGTTGCTGAAAAATACACACACAAGAAAGAATATTTGTTAAAAATGTAAAGAATGACGTAGCAGAGCAGCTGGCAGACTATTTTAATACACATTATAGTAGTACTACATCATCTTTATTTAGCTCAGTAAGGTGGATGAAGCAGTCTCTCCCTTGCTGGTCACCACCATCCCCGGGCTCTAAGGCAGGGTCAGGCCCATTTTCCTGACAGGAAACTAGGGCTGGGAAGGCTGACCTGCCCAAATGCATGATCTAAGTGGCACAACCAGACCTTGAGTGAGAGGGAGTGTGAAGAGGTGGCTGAGCATGGCTCTGAAGTCTGAATTTCAAACCATACACCCCTCAAGCTGTGTGAACTTGAGGAAGTTCTTTAGCAATCTGAACCTCAGTTTCCTTATCTCTAACATGGTGATAATAATGCCACCTATTCACAGGGTTACTGTAAGGACTCAATGATATAACAAAGCATGGAGCCTGGTACACAGGAAATGCTCAAAGAATACAGCTGCTATTATTATTGTTGATGTTGTTATTTGTTGTTATTATTGAACCTAGGGCTTTAGGGCTTCATATCCTATACCGTGCAAGTCACAGGATTCTGCCTTATATCACACCCTCTCCTCAACACTATTCTTGGCCTTGTATACAATGATTTAATGAAGTCTTTCAGGGTGGGAAATAGGCCTGTGCTATACCAAATTCTGTACCACTACAGAAATGCCTTTATACATTCAGAAGAGCTGCCTTCCTTCAAGTCTAACCTAGAATTGTCCAAAATGCAATAACTCTTATCATAGCAATGGAGAAATCTACACTAACATCTGTATCCAAGTCTTATTTTTTAATTATATTTTTAAAAATTGTGGTAAAAAACACATACCAAGTCTTATTAATAAATGGAAGTAACAATCATATACATTTCCATGCAAAGTTTAAAATTCTGAATTACGAGTGCCTACGATCTGTGTGAGCATTTGCCGAAAGCAGTGCTTTGACAATAAGGATATGTATTTTCGTGGCATCTCTCAAAAACATGTAAAGGCCCACATAAAGAAAACCATCTACTCATTTCGCAAGTTTAATAAACCATCCTGTGTACTACAGCTTCGAGTCACACCCTGCTTCCTGAAGATCCCACTCAGCATGCAACCTAGAAGCCTGCAGAAGTCCCACAAACCTTCTAGTCCCTCCTAGAAACAAACTCTGAGATGGCTCTTATTTCAAAGCTAAACAAAAACTTACAGAAATACAATTTTAGAACCATATCTGAAAAACACAAATAGTTTTCTGGATACTTATTTGTTCCTCTGCTCCTTATACCTCCACTAACATGAATGCTTGCCATTTGAAGTAAGATGAAAGAAGAAACCAACTGCAAAAAAAGCTGTTACTAATTATTTAGTGTACAGAAAGGAGTTTTTGTTTTTCTTTTCTTTCTAAGTTTTTTTCAAATCAGCCGATATGCTGCTTCATCCAGCAATTTCAGGGATTTTAAAAGGTGTGACCCACCTTACTAAGATCTTTGGCAGTCACACTATCGTCATCCCGGCAGGGCAAGCGGTGGACAAATGCTAACATCTGATACTTTGCTCTGATGAATTCTGCTTTATTAGGACTGGTTCAAAAAAAAAAAAAGAAAACAGTTCACTTGCAGTTCAGATATGACATTCCCCATTCTTCAGACTGTAAAAAGAAGAGGAAGTGACCCACATCCCCCACTCAAGAACAGAATGAACAATACTGAAGTAAGTTTCAGCAGTGTGTTGTCAGGCCTGAAGTCTGAAAACATACATTAGTCATTATAATGGCCAGGACTGCAGAATACCTGCTTTTTATAGCATTTTTCTGCTCTGTGTAATTTTCTTAATTGACCTAGCAACCTTGCGAGGAAGCAGCTCTTCATCCCATCTTATAAGTGAGGCATCAGGCAGACTGGAGCCCAGAACCAAGATTTCTGGTCTGACTGCCTACTGTTTGAGTGCCAAAGCTCAAATGTGATTACATCAAAAGCCACCAAGCCTTAGTCTTAAACCGGAAAAACCACTGAATTGTGCTGGGTAACCATGCAAAAGAGATGGTCCCATGCCTGGCTTTGTTCTGCATTCCTAATAGCAAAGAGGTCAATGCAAAACTGGGTGACCACCTCACATACTGCCCCTGTAGGGGCTGGTCAAAAACAGCTGCACTCCTTTCAGCGGGCCCCAGGGGTTACGAAGAAATAAGAGTATTTATAAACATTTCACTCACTGTACTTTATCCTGTGGATTAGCCTTGCGTCTTCCACTGATAAGAGAGGCAGGGTCCAGCAAAGAATGCTCCCATATAGAATTAGCACCATTATTATACAAGGTTTCAACCATCTAAAACCAAGCAGCATAAAATCATATTTAAATTTCTTTCTGCAAACATCCAGTGGGAATCAGTGACTGAACTGGGAAAACAAAGCCCTATTACAAACACTAGCATGACTGGGATATCACACACATCATTATCTTCTGTTTTAGAATGAGAAAGATGAACCTGTACGCAGGATTCAGGTTTGACCAGCAGGTACTTAAATGGGTTTGATTACATTTTCTCATAGATGATGAAGAAAGAGTACTTTGACACTTTAGGACAGTATTTCCCAAGCCTGAGCATCCAAATTCTGTTTTCAAGGTTCTTAATATTTTTCTTTAAATCCACTTACTTTCTAAAACTTTCACTAGCAATTATAATTTGATGTGCTAGTTACAGTTCTAGGCAACCATTTAAATAAATATTTGAGTATTACCTACATCTGCCTTGAGTACCACTGGTGGTTCACGTGCCATACTCTGGGAATTGTTTTAGGGTCAAATCTGGCATTTTAAACTACTCATCTCTGAACTTTATTCAGATCCTATAATATAATGAGTACTCTGTATAATCTGACAGCAGTAAACATCCATGTTCACATGAGAATGAGCTGCTAGAAACTTCTGAGCAAAAGTTATTAATAAACCATGTCTCCCAATTTCATTTCAAAGCATGACTCCTGACACGGCCCCATCTGTTTTTTACGTCAGTGAAGATATTGTCACATCAAAGATCCACACTCACTTGTTCTGATCCTTTGGTACACATAGGCAAGTTTTAAGGACATGTTGTGCAGCTGGCACAGATTTAGTAAAATATGTACTCAAAACAAATGAAGGCGAAACACATGCGTAAGTCTGAGTTCCAGCAGAACTCGAAGAATGTGTACCCTGAAATAGAAGTACCGGTGACATGACAATGGACCCCCAAATAAAACAAAGGGCCCCCTGAACACTTAGCAGGGTGTTAGGCATTCAATCAAAACAGAACTTAATTGTCTCTAACAGGTTACAAGAACTTTAAGAGAACTTAAATCAGATGTTTCAGAAATTTCTGAGGAATCCCAGTCCATGCTTCTATCAAAGCGGACAACTTCATGAAAAGTTTCTAAGGCAGTCACTTTCAGAAACATTCATCACGGTATGTGGGAAAGACAGACGGTTTAAAAACAATTTCTGGTGACATCTAGAAAGTCAGCAGTGAAACATGAGCAGGAAATTCTAATGACTGTCCACCTATAGTTCAGATTTTGGGACAAGATTTACATTAGGAGGGAAAAAAATCTTAAATGATGAATTCAATAATTATATATAGCATCAATAAGCATGGCACCTCTGCTCAATTATGAGTCAAACATTTCTGTAAGATTTAAGAAGTATAATTTTAATGCTAAAACAGTGAGCCCTAAAAACTTAAATTACAAACCATGAGCAGAATTCTTATTCTTTACCTGAAGCAATGTTGGAGGCCATGGTGTGTGTTTAAGATGCCTTACTTGAGAGATATGGCGCCCTAGACTCCGATGGACACTGCAGCACTCGTCACATATAAAAGTTCCCCTATTTACTGATGCCCAGGAAGGATCTGGAAAGGAGAATGAAATCAGCGGCAAGGATACCAGGTGGTTGCTATTCCGCCAGATGGCAAAAGATGACTGCGGTTTGGTTTTTCAGAAAAACAAGACATTTCTGTTGTTTTAGTATGCTAGTCAACATATCAAGCTGGCGAGTTTGTCGGATACCCTAATGAGATCTACCATCTCAGATGTGTGCTCTTTCAATCAACGTAAGAGAAGCAAACTGAGAGGATTCACCTGAATCATTTTGAATCCATCTCCACAAGTAGCAAGATAACATAACTGTGTCAGTGAACAATCCACACAGCATTATGTGAAGTGAGTGGTGAAAAGACAGCTACCCTACAACTGCTACACATCTACATGCCACTGGGCTTAGCAGAAAGCTGCAAGTGACACAACTATACAACTGCTCAGCTGCTATGGTTCTGAACACAGACTGGGAAACCTGACCTCCTGTGCTATCATACCCATTAGGTATTTTAAATAAACTGTTGAGTCCGATCTCGCCACTGATCTGAAAGGACAGAAGCTGTAAAAACAGCGGCTTCACAGAAGCAAAGATGTAAAATACAAGGGAGTAATACTTTTGGTGTGTGCACAATACTTTTTTTCCTGTGAAGTCCCACAGAGCTTCATTAGACATCCTTTGAAACAAGGAATAATTCACACTTGGTAAGCAGTAAGAAGAACTCACACTGGGAAAGTAAACTGAATATTTAGAAACTCAAAATAAAGACAGACCTTCTACATTTCATCAGACTCACAATGGGGTGACAATAGGTGCTGCTCAAGCTGCCTGGCTTAAGGGGTATATTTAAAAATTCTTCAATGCCCACAAAAATCTCTAAAATGCATGTACACCATCTTTACCATTTCTAACAGTTTATTCAAACCCCTTCCAACCATATAATGAAAAGTTATGGGATTTCAATCAAAGACAAACTGGGAGTCAAAGAGTGTAGTGGTTACGAGGGTTGGCTCTGGAGATAAGCAGTCCAGGGTTTGAACCTCAACTCTGCCACTTCTTGCATAATGATCTCAGGCAAGTTATTTCTCTGAGGGTCCTCATCATGGATCAAATGGGAAGAACAACACATCTCAGGGTGGTGAGGATATAAAAAGTAAGTGAAGTTCCTTGCATATAGTAATATTTCCAAATTATTTTAAGTACCATTCAAATATTTTCAAGAGCCCACTGAAATTCATGGCCACTAGAGAAAGTTTTTGTTTGCTAATACATGAAACATTGAATGTTTCACATGAACACTGTCTTACTACAGTGAAAAATCTCAGTGGAGTTTTCAGGTAGTTGAACTCAGAGTAGGATATGAACTAGATTCACTTTAAAAAAAAAAGGGTAAAGTATTTATTGAATACTAAGATTTGATCATAGTTAGTCAAATGTTTGCCATGAAATAAAACAGAAACAAAATTATTCAATGAAGTACAACTATGTCAGTACTACTAAGCCATCCTAAAAAATAAAGTTTGGAAACACCAAGATGAAGGATCCCTGCAAAGATACATAACAACTTTGCTTTTTGCAGTATGGTACTACGACTAATGACACACACAAAAAAGACTGTTCGTTTTGAAGATTACCTTTGCTTTTCACGTATCATTCAGAGGATTCACAATCTTCTTGGAGGAAATTAAACAGGAACAAGACAACAAGGATTTAACACACACTAAGCAAGGCTCTATATTAATCACCTTAACATCGTGAATCAGAATCCCATGGAGAGAACATCAGAATGTTAACAACACAGTAAAATCCAAATCGAGTTTGTACGACTGAGAGTGGGTGAACCCCTTCCAGTTTATCTGAACGTTTTATTCCAGGGCTTCTTAACCTGGGTTCTAGGAACACAACCAATGGGCTTCAGAAATGTCTATAACTCCTCTGAGAAATCTTAACATAAATTCTGTATGAAAGAGTTAAGCACGTGTGCATTTTCTGGGAAGAAGGCCTGAGCATTCATCAGAATCTCAAAAGGGTCACTTCCCTGGTGGCACAGTGGTTAAGAATCCACCTGTCAATGCAGGGGACACAGGTTCGATCCCTGGTCTGGGAAGATCCCACACGCCACGGAGCAACTAAGCCTGTGCGCCACTACTACTGAGCCTGCGCTCTAGAGCCCACGAACCACAACTACTGAGCCCACGTGCCGCAACTACTGAAGCCCACGCCCCTAGGGCCCATGCTCCGTACAAGAGAAGCCACCGCAATGAGAAGCCTGAGCACCACAATGAAGAGTAGCCCCCGCTCACTGCAACTAGAGGAAGCCCGCATGCAGTAACGAAGACCCAATACAGCCAAAAATAAATAAATTAATTAAAAAAAAAAAAAGAATCTCAAAGGGATCCCCAACCCTAAAGGTAACTCTTTTACTAGGGCTTTGCAGAAAAGGCAGCACAAATTCCCAGCTGCTCAAGTTCAGAACATTTCAAGGTAGCCTAATTATATTCAAAACAGGAAGGAAGTGACTCAAGTCTCTGTAGATGAGGCATGAGACAACAACTAAAAAGATAACAATGGAAGAGAAAATGTTCTGAAATGCACAAAACGCCGGAGAAGTGCAAGACTGTATTTATTATTTAGTTGAGTATTTAGTGTGGCAATGGAGATGCAGTTTTCCTTTGCCCCAAACCATCCACTGAGAAGCAAAGAAAATGCATTTCAACAGGAAGTTTGAATCTAAATTCATGTGAATCAAACATCACAGAAAGTTCAACTGAAAACAGGCAAGAAAATAAGGAAGTGGAACAAATAACATTTTTAGAGAATACAATGGAGCTCGTACAACACACTAACTTGGTTTCTGAAACACTTCTTTTAAAACTCCTCCACCCATCTCCCTATCTTCAAAGGAAACTGGTAACCCCACTTACAATATACAGGCCGTGAAATAACCACATAAGGTTTGAGTTATCACAATACTATTTAAAATCAGTCTCCACTTCCATGTGACAAGATGAAGTTCCGAACAGTTGCAAAAACACTGGTGCTCATTTCGTTAAGATCGTTTATTGGATGCTATTGTGCCAAAGAAGCCATCTTACAACTTCAAATTCAAAGCAGATAAATCCAAACACTGAAAACAGCATAGAGACCTGTCAACCCAGTTCCAACCGCTAAGATGGATCTGAACTCTAAATCTGAAAACTATGCATGGGAGGAATGGTTTTGGCCTTTCAATGCTCCCATATGCCTATACTGCCTGAATGCACAAATGGGTATACTTGCCCGTGATTTGGTGTGTGGTTGTTTTGTAAGGTGTAATTAATGTATGATTTAGAAATTCAACTATAGCTTTAAGGGGCTGTAAAGGTTCTGCACACAGTACAAAAAAGAAAAAAAGGAAAAAAACCGCCTTAAATGAGATGAGTCTAAGAATATTCATTGAATCTTCCCTACCCCTGAGCACTGTACTCCCAATTATCCTCATCGGAAAAATGAGGAAATCAAGACTCGGCCAAATGAAGTCACTAGCCCAAGGTCACCGAGAGGCAAAATCTAGTTTGAACTCAGCTCGTTCAGATCTCAGAACTTGAAACCGGCATTGCCTCCTAAGTGCTGGTCGCATTTGCAAGACCCCGACATCCTGGAGATTCTCCGCGGTGGAGTGGGAGTAGGGATGTCAGGAGCGGGGAACTCATCCATGGGGGTCCTCTGGCGAGTCTCAGTGGAGGGAAGCGGCGAGTGTCACCCACTCCGGGCAGGGCCCCAGGGCCCCCTCCTGGGGCGGGAGTCTGGGTAGCTGTGGGGAGGGGGCTGACACCTGCAGCCTCTGGGGGCCGCTGCCGGGAGGACGCTCGGATTTCACTTCTGTAACTGGCCTTCCTGTAGATTGCCCAAGCCCCTTCCTGTTGGGAAAGCGGGCCCGACCCCGCCGTTTCACCGCCCGGCCTGGGACAGAAGGGACGAGAGGGAAGGAAGGGACGCGAGGGCGGCGACCCCCTGCCCGCTCCGGCTCAGACAGGCCCGGGACGGTCCCGCCCCAAGGCCGCCGAGATTCCTCCTCGTCCCGACCCCAGACATAGGGTGCAGAGCTCGACAGCCGGGACCCGCCCGGCCCGAGGGGGCGGCCCCGGGACAGGGGTCCCGGCCAGGAGAGCTGAAGGGAGCGGGCCCGGCTGGTGCGACTCACCCGGCCCGCTGCAGTCAGCGCACACCTCGCTGCTCCGGAGCCGCTTCGACATGGCTCCCGCCTCCCACCTGCCGGGAACCTAGTGGCCGGGGACAGCGAAGGCGGCGGCGGCGGCGGCGCTTCCGCTCTAACGGGTCCCCACGGTGGTGCTGGCTGCGGCGCCTCTCCCCTCAGCGCCTCACAGCCGCGGCGCAGCACGCACGCGCGAGGAGGCGCCCTTCGGCGACGGGCAGGTCATGTGACCGGAAAGGGCACGCTGCCTTGTCGCCATCTTGAGTGAGGGCAGGTGTCTTCTGTCCTTCCAAATTTCCTTGATTTGGTGTCTCCCTCTCTCGAAGAGATTCGCTTCTTCCCAGCGCTGATTAATATCAGGGGAGGCAGCAAAATCTAGTGACTAGAGGTATGCAGCCACAACCTTCCTGAGGCAATCAGTAGTCAAGTCATCTAGCATAACTTTGGCCAAGTTCACTTATTTATGCATTCCTTTATTCAGCAAATATTTATTGAGCATCTACTATGTTCCACACACTGCTCCAGGCACTGGAAAAGGAGCAGTGAGCCAAGAAGACGAAATTTCCTGTCTTTATGGAGCTTACTTTCAGCTGCACTAGATCTACAATAAGTAAAATAGGAATATGTTAGATGTTTCCTTACGCTGCAGTTTTAATCTCATCTGCAAAATGGAGATAATGTGTATCTACCCGTAGCCCATGATTTGCTTTTGTATAGCCTGTTACTTAAAAATGATTTTTACATTTTTAAAGGGTTGTAAAGAAGAAAAAGGAGAGAAGGGATAGGATGAAGAATATTCAACAAAACATATATGACGAGCAAATTTAAATATTTACTGTCTGGCTAAGGACAAATGCGATAATTTACAGAAGAGTGTGGTGTGCCTGCCCCATAGTAAGCCCTCAATAATAGTAGCTCCTATTATTATTGGAAAAAAAATTTTTTTGGCTGAGTTGGGTCTTTGTTGCTGCGTACGGGCTTTGTCCAGTTGCGGTGAGCGGGGGCTACTCTTCCTTGCGGTGCACGGGCTTTTCATTACGGTGGCTTCTCTTATTGTGGAACATGGGCTCTAGGCATGCGGGCTTCAGTAGTTGTGGTTTGCAGGCTCAGTAGTTGTGGCTCGCGGGCTCCAGAGCACAGGCTAAGCAGTGTTGGTGCATGGGCTTAGTTGCTCCGCGGCATGTGGGATCTTTCCAGACCAGGGCTCGAACCCGTGTCCCCTGCATTGGCAGGCGGATTCTTAACCAATGCGCCACCAGGGAAGCCCTGGAATTTGATATTACTATTATTTTCTAATCACAACTTTTTTTTTTTTTGTCTTGAGGATAAGAATAGATAATCTAACTCACAGGATGGTGTGAGATAAACACAATGAGATGAGTTTAAGCAGTGGAAGAAGAGCAGAGATGTGACCCTAATGCTAATGAATATTGTATGCATTATATGTAAACACAACCATGATCTCCCTTCAGCAAATATTCCATGCCTATTGTGGGCCAGGTACTGTTTTAACTTTAGGTACTCTGGTGAGCAGTTATCGTGGAGTTTTCCGACTAATGGATTAAGAGAAATGTTCAATAAACATAGGATGATGAAGAGAAAGAAAATTAAATTGCACAAGCCTTCTGAAAGGAGAGAAGTCCTGGAAGAGGTCTCAGAAGCACTGGTCTTTGGTTCATCTCTCCATTTTTATAAATGTGTGGTATGGGCATAACCACATAATTCCCACACATTCCACAGTTAGAGCCTCTGGGTTCCATCCTGATGCTCCTGCATCCTGTTTTGGTTTGCAGACTAACAAATCTTCTGGACTCAACACATGTGGAGAATGGATTAGGCCAGGATTCTTGAACAGCTGTTGTTGCAGGCATCTGAAAAGCTGGATGTGCACAAGCAGGGAAGGCAGAGGGTATGCTTTCAAGAAGCATTAAATAACTTTGCCCAGTTATGTGGTCTAGTTGTAGACAGCTGTGCAGAAAGCTCAGGCTGGTGAGTAGCTGTAAGTTGACTTGGTTCTTCATTGAATCAAGGAGTTATAGTGTCTTAGATTGAAACCCAAAGAATGAACTTAATAGTGGCTGATTGTGGTCAAGTCTAAGTATTATCTATTAGTCCTTTTGGCCATAACCCCAAATTCAAACGGCTAGCTTCAAAAATAGATGACATTCATATGTGGAATAAACCACCACCTTAGGTAACTTTGAATCATAACCCAGTTTGGGGTTCAGGTAGAACAGTGCTTCTCAGTGGGGGGCGGGGGATGGATTTTTGTCCTCCAGGGGACATTTGGCAATGTCTGGAGACATTTTGGGGGTAGTGTTACTGGCATCCAGTGGATAGAATGGCCAGGGATGCTGCTCAACATCCTACAAAGCACAGGACAAGTCCCACGTAAAGAATTATGTGGTTCACATCTTCCTTTCCAATTTGAGTTCCTTTTATTTCTTTTTCTTCTCTGATTGCTGTGGCTAGGACTTCCAAAACTATGTTGAATAAAAGTGGTGAGAGTGGGCATCCTTGTCTTGTTCCTGATTTCAGAGGAAATGCTTTCAGCTTTTCACCATTGAGTATGATGTTAGCTGTAGGTTTGTCATATATGGCCTTTATTATGTTGAGGTATGTTCCCTTTATGTAGTATTCAACAATGGAATACCACTCAGGCATTAAAAAAAAGAATGAAATTTTGCCATTTGCAGCAACATGGATGGACTTGGAGGTCATTATGCTAAGTGAAATAAGTCAGACAGAGAAAGATAAATACTGTATGATATCACTTATATGTGGAATCTAAAAAATACAACAAAGTTGTAAATATAACAAAAAAGAAGCAGATTCACAGATATAGAGAGCAAACTAGTGGTTACTACTGGGGAGAGCGAGAGAGGGGTAATATAAGGTTAGGGGAGGAGGCACAAACTATTGGGGGTAAGATAGACTCAAGGATGTATTGTACAACACTGGGAATATAGCCAATATTTAGTAAAAACTGTAAATGGAAAGCAACTTTAAAAATATATATATTTATTTATTTTTGGCTGTGTTGGGTCTTTGCTGCTGCATGCAGGCTTTCTCTAGTTGTGGCGAGTGGGGGCTATTCTTCGTTGCAGTGCGCAGGCTTCTCATTGCAGTGGCTTCTCATTGTGGAGCACAGGCTCTAGGCGTGCGGGCTTCAGTAGTTGTGGCACGCGGGCTCAGTAGTTGTGGCTCGCGGGCTCTAGAGCACAGGCTCAGTAGTTGTGGCACACGGGCTTAGTTGCTCCGCGGCATGTGGGATCTTCCCAGACCAGGGATTGAACTCGTGTCCTCTGCATTGGCAGGTGGATTCTTAACCACTGTGCCACCAGGGAAGCCCCGGAAAGCAACTTTTTAAAATTGTATAAAAAATCAAAATAAATAAAAGTAAAAAATAAATAAATTAAAAAGAATCAGAGCTACCAGAATAGCAAAAAAAAAAAAAATTACGTGGTTCAAAATGTGCCGAAGTTGAGAAATCCTGAGATAGAACCATCCTCTTATTGTGCAACTATTTAATGCCACTTCTCCAGAGTTTATAATTCCCCCTTGAAAATTGTTTGGTGCTGCCCACTTCCAAAATGGCTCCTGACCAATCGTGGAAGCATATGCCCAGGTCCAAAAAGGCTAGGGAGTCAGTAACTAGAATGGTTTGGTCCAGGCGCCTGTTGTCAACCCCGTGACCACAGAGCCGGTGGAATAGGCCCAGTTGTGGACCGAACCATATGAGAAAGCTGGAGCAGGGGAAAAAGGGGTGATGAAGGGTAGACCGAGTTTTCCATGTAGAGATTCTGGGCTAAAGAAGAGAGTTTTAACTCTGTTTTGGACATTACTGTGTTTCCAGATGTGGACTTCAGGTGGGTGGGGTTAGGCGGACCCCGGACCAGGTGGTTGTCCTCTTCTCCCCCCCGCCACGGCGCGCGGTGGTTCGCTCCCCGCACTTCCCTGTTTGGGGCAGTTCTGCCCGCAGAAGTCGGTTCGGGAGCTGTCAGCGCAGGCGGGAGCGCGGCGGGGCGCGGGGTGGGCGCGGCCGACCCCGTCCCCGACCCGGCCCGCGACCGCCGACCTCTCGCGCGTGCCCCTCACCTGGCTAGCTAGTCCCCCTTGCCTCGTACCGCGCCCCTTGCTCGCTCCCCTGGTTCTCTCGCTCGCCGGCCGCCGGGCGGGCGGGCGGGCGAGCGCCGGAGACCCTGCCGGTGCTGAGACTTGGCAAGCGGGCGGTGAGGGCCCGGCTGCGGCCTCCTCGCCATGTCCTCTGCCTGCGACGCTAGCGGCCACTTCCCTTTACACGTCCTGGTCTGGAACAACGACTACCGGCAGCTGGAGAAGGAGCTGCAGGGCCAGGTGAGGGGCGAGGCGGGGGTCCGCCCCCGGCGAGAGGAGGGGGGAGTCGGGGGTCGCATCGCCTCCCTGAGCCCATCTCCAGTCCTCTGCCCTCGGGGCCCCGCAGACCCCTTCCACTCTGCAGTCGTGGGACAATAATAATAATAATAACAACAACATGTATTGAGTGTTTAATGTGTTCCAGGCCCTGTGTCGAGGTTTTATATATGTTATCTTTCTCAGCCTTTCCAGCAACCCTAGGAGGTAGGTACTATCGTTAAATTTGACAGAGAAGGAAACTGAGGCTCTCAGAGGTTATGTGCCTTACACAAGGTCCCTCACCTAATAAATACCAAATCAGGATTTTTAACTCTGGCCAGCTGGCTCCAGAGCGCACCGTCTTAACCAATTAGGCCTGCCTCTCCCCAAAATGTATGAGCAACACACACCTCTCACCCCACCCATACGTTTTGTAAGGAAGGGCTTGGTTGGGTTTGGAGTCCAGGTTCTAACTTGCCCTGTGACCTTGGGCAAGGCATTTTCCTTTTCTGGCCCACGTCCACTTATTTGTAGAATGAGGGTGTTGATACCCCTGTGGGCAAATCTTGTACTTGACTATTATCAATAGTTCAAGTTTGAGAATCACTGGTGCACAGCATCCTTAAAATCACTTTCTGTTTTAAAGTGCTTTGATTCCTTACCTTTTATTTATTGCCATCTGTATAAGCAGTGGTTCTCAGTTGGAAGTGATTTCATCCCTCATCCCACACATCAAGTAATTAATGGGGACATTTTTGGTTGTTACAAGTGGGGAGTGGGTGTTACTGGAATCTAATGGGTAGAGGCCAGGGAAGCTGCTCAATATCCTATAATGCACAAATGCGTAAGACACCCCCCTCCCCAACTAAGATTTATCTGTCCCAAAATGTCAGTAGCATTTTGCTTGAGAAACCCTGCCTTAAAGGCATCCCAGCAATTCTGGGAGGTATTGGTATCCTCAAGTTACAAACTAACAGACTTAGCAGTTAGGATGAGGATTTGTAATTATTTGGTATAATTGTTCTGGTTGACTTCATTTTATCCAGTGTGCTAAAGTTCTGGTGTTTGAATGGCTCCAATTTGATGCTGTAATTGTCAAGAAATTTTAGAGGAAAAGGGGCATTGGTTTTCTTATGGTTGGCAAAAATTGAGCAAGGTCAGCATCCCCCCATGTGATGAATGGTTACTGCTAAGTGTGTTCTTGTACCTTGACGTCTCCCTTTTAAGTCTGTTGAGCACCCACTGGAAGTCAAAAGTTGCTCTTTTTTCATTTAAATTCTCTATCCCGACAGAATAAACTTTCGTTGTAAGCGTCATTGCTGTTAATTAGATCATGCCCCCAGAGTAGATGATTCACCATTAGGCATTGCGGTATACCTGAAGATTTAATTCCCTTTCTCTTACTAAACGTGGCTCAGAGAGAATCCTCCATGATTTTGCTCTCAGATTTCAGTCTCACCTTGGACACTTTAAAAATGACCGGACAGTCTTGTTTTTAGTTCTGCTGCGTTTTGCTTCTGCACTTCCTCGTTATCGGGGCCGCCCAGCTTCTTACGAAATATTGAGATAAAGTACAAGGAAAGTCACAAAACTAAAATCCTATTCGATAGAGAGGGTCATCATTGTCCTTAAACCACACACACGTTCAATACTGATTTCTGAAAGCAGCAGGCTTTCTGTTCATTGGAGTGAGGAAAAGAGTTTAAATGAAGTGCAGTCTTTCTTTATAGAAAAACTTGTTCGATAAGACCAAGTCTTGGTTTATAATCTACAATGTGGCATGGTTGAATTATTTCTTTTTCCTGCAAGCTGTGATAGACATGTTCATCGAAAGTTCGCTGTGCCTCCTACCTTGAAAAACGTTAAGGACATTCGCGATTAGAGAATTATAAGTTTGCAGCAGGTTGTCCCGGAGTAAATTGATCCTTAATGCCTTTGACTGGCAAGGAGGTCAGGAGAGAATATTCATCTTTGCTAATTATTTGGTTTTGGCTTTGTTATTGGTTATCACTGTAGATCATTCCACAGGATCCTGTTTTCTCTGGGGAAGGGATAGTTGAAGTGTATTCAGAAAGAACATCTTGACCGTGGAAGCTTGATTGTCGTGAGCACGCAATCCAGTTTCGATCCTGAAACTTGGCCGTTGAAGGGGTGGACACGGGCCTGGCTTCAAGGGTGTGCGACCTGGCAGTTGCACAGGGCCTTGTGCTCAGAAGTGGCTGGTGCTTGGTGGTTTTTTTTTTTTTTTTTTTGGCTGTGCTGTGCGGCATGCGGGATCTTAGTTCTCCGACCAGGGATCGAACCCGTGCCCCCTGCAGTGGAAGTGTGGAGTCTTAACCACTGGACCACTTAACCACTGGACCAGGCAGGGAAGTCCCTCGTGCTTGGTTTAATGCTCTGCAGTTATCGTCTTGAAGTTCTAAATTTTTTTTTTTTGATTAAGGGGCCTTGCATTTTGATTTTTCTCTGGGTCCTGCAAATTATGTAACTGCTTCAGGGTCAAGAAGTTGATAATTGATGTCATTAAAGTACAAGGCAGGGAATATTTTGCTGCTTTCATATTTATCGAGATCCTCTGTTAATTACAAAACAGTTGCCTACACCTGTGCCTTGGAGGCAGTTAGGTTAATGGCCAGTGCTATCGCAGGTTAGGTTGTGAGCTTGGGTGCCTAATTTACCCTTGCCAAATCGGTTCATCACCTGTCAAAACACGGTATTTTGCTGTTTTGCCAGGCACCGTGCTGAAATGTTTTATGTGAAGTTTTAGATTTAATTCTCACATCAGTCCCCTGGGGTGAGTGCTATTGTGATTCCTATTTCACAGATGAGGAAACGGAGGTGGAGAGGTCCAGTCACCTGCTTACCCAGTAGTTGAACTAGGATATCAACCCAGAAAGTCACAGTCTGCTTAGTCCTGTATTCTTAACCCTTCCGCTTTACTTCTTTCAGTGAAAGTGCCTCCATTTCAGGATTCTGGAGAATGAAGCAGAGAACAGATCAGAAAGCAAAGGCACTTAGTAAATGGGAGCAGTACATTTACCATACTTGCTGCTGCTATCATTATAATCATCCTGGGAATGTGGCTTCTTTTATGTATGTTCCAATTTTTCTACAAAGAACACGTATTGGTTGCATAATTAAAAACAAAAAAATTCTTATCACCCCAGCAATAAAACCAGCTGTTTCACTTGAGGCTTTGTTTGCCCGTAATTTTCTGCTGTCCGTTCCTTCATTCCTTCCATCCCACGAGTGAGACATGAAGCAGGCACACTGGTAGCTATAAGAATTTTATTTTGTTCTAGGAACAGTGGCACAGAAAGAATCAAGTTTATCCAGATGAAGAGGATAAGCACGTGTTTCTGAGTGTGAGTGAGTCAGCCCCAGTGCCACCGTCTTGCTAATAGCTGGAGTTCACTGCTTGTGTAACTTTGCCAGTGATGAGATTGTTTCACGCTTTCAACGTTTACTCAGCAGAGGCACTTTATTAAGTGCCTCTTAACCCATCAGCTCTACTGCCTTTAATATTCAGCGGGGCCTTGAAGTTGATTGGTGCAGTTGAAATGATTTGTGTTATGGTTATGTCATTTGTCACTTAGCCAGAGAGGTCTGTTAAACATCTTTTGGCCTTCCTGCTGATGCTGGAAGAATGAAGGAAAATTTACAGGGACAAATGCAAAGGTCAGTCAGTGCACCTTAGCAGGGGAGAGAAAGCCCTGGGATCGAGTGGAGTGGAGGGTGGCAGATGATGCCTGACTCCAGGGCCAGCCCCCTGTTAGGGAGCCAGCAGTGAAAGCACAAAATCTGGGCAAGAGGAAGAGGATGTTCTACGCAGCTGCAGTGCCCGGAGCCTGACCAGGGAACCACCCAGGGGTTCTCATCCCAGCCAGGGGCTAGGCTGGGTGAGGCCACTGGGCACACGTTCAAGCCAGTGCCTGTTGGCTAGAGGCCCGCTGTGAGCCAGAGCCTTGCATCCAAGGGGAAGAGCCTGGAGCCTCCTCTCAGCTGCTCCTCCTCAGCCCTCAGAGGCTCAGGCTCACCTTAGGAACCAGGCTTGTATGGCTTCCTGACCCCGACCCCTGACTCGGAGTGGGAGAACCAGCTCAGGCCATAGCTGCAGAGGACCAAGGCGGTCTGAGAGTGCACAGGAATGAGGGTGGTTGACTCTCTCAAGCGAATGGAGGGCTGCTTAGCAGCCTCTTACCTGAGGCCTCCCCAGGAGGCCCCTGTGAGAGTTTCTGAAGCTCTGGCTGTGTGCTAGGGACCAAGGCTCAGAGGGGTTGAGTAATCCACCCAAGGCTAGTGAGGGGTCCGGAAGTGGGCCCAGTTGTCTGGCTCTGCAGCCCGTACTCAGCTGCGCCTTGACTGCGGCTGGAGAACAGCGGGCAGGCAAAGAGGGCTTGGACAAGAAAAGTCAGTGGGCTTACATTATCACATAAGGAGACGTGTAGAAATCTCATTCCTTTTCTTCTTTTGGGGCACAATGATAGTTAAGAGGGTGGGGATTTTTAATTTGGTACGGCTCATGACTGAAGAAACTTAAAGGAAAAACTTGCATGGTCAACTTCGACAGTGAATTCCAGTTAAATTCTGAAAGCTCTTGCTCACTAAACTAACGTCATTAGTTGAAGACCCTAAGCTCCACTATTAACTGTAAGGAAATTTGAACAAATCCCTTTTAGGGAGAAAGTGACGGCTTGTATGAAACTATGTAATGTAGGTGTATGATAATAAGTGCTGGCTCTTCGAAGTGCTTTCTGTGTGGGTTAGGCTTGTGCCTTTGCCCTTGTAAGAACTTTGTAAGGTAGGTGGGGTTTTATTGTTTTTTTTTAATCCTGTTTTACAAGGGAGCAAACTGAAGCTCAAGAGAAATTAAGCAACTCGTCAAACAGCATATAGATAGAGAGTAGATAGATTAGTTTTATGTCTTACATAAAACACATATGTTGGTTTTCAAACATCTTTATTGAGATATAATTCACTTATGCAATTCACTCATTAAAGTATATTATTCACTGTTTTTTAGTATATTCAGAGTTGTGTGACTGTCACCACTATCACATTCCAGAACATTTTCATCACCCCAAAAGGAAACCCCACACCCATTAGCTGTCATTTCCTATTTCCCCCCAACACCTTCAGCCCCAGACAACCATTAAGCTGCTTGCTATCTGTACAGATTTGCTTATTCTGGACATTTCATGTAAATGCAGTCATACAATATGTGGCCTTTTGTGTTTGGCTTCTTTAACCTAACATGATGTTTTCAAGGTTCATGCATGTTGTGGAGGTATTAGTACTTCATTCCTTTTAATGGCTGAATAATATTCCATTGTATGTATAGAGTACATTTTGTTTATTCATTTGCCAGTTGATGGACATTTGTTTTTTCCCACCTTTCGGCCATTATGAATAATGCTGCTATGCATATCTGTGTGCAAGTTTTTGTGTGGTTGTATGTTTTTATTTTTTTTGGGTAAACACCTGCAAGTGGAATTGCTGGGTCTTATAGTAATTCTATGTTTAACTTTTGGAGGAACTGCCAACTCTTTTTCAAATTGACTGCACCATTTTACATTCCCACCAGCAGTGTATGAGGCTTCTAGTTTCTCCACATCCTTGTCAACACTTGTTATTGTCTGTCTTTTTGATTGTAGCCATCCTAATGGGGGTGAGGTATTATCACTTTGTGGTCTTGTGTTGCATTACCCTAATGATTAGTTATGTTGAGCATCTTTCATGTGCTTATTGGGCATTGGCATATCTTCTTTGAAGAAATGTCTATTTAAATCCTTTGCCCATTTTAAAACTGGATTATTTGTCTTTTTAGTCTTGAGTAGTTAGAGTTCTTCATATTTTCCGGATACTAGCCCCTTATTAAGCATATGACTTGCAAATATTTTCTTCCATTCTTTAGGTTGTCTTTTTACTTTCTTTATGTCATTTGAAGTACAGCAGTTTTCAGTTTAGATGGAGTGTAGTTTATCTGCATTTTCTTTTGTCTCTTATGCATTTGGTGTTGTATCTGAGAAGGTTTTGGTTAACGCAAGTTCACAAAGATATAATCCTATGTTTTCTCCTAAGAGTTTTAGTGTTTTAGCTCTTACATTTAGGTTTTTGATCAACTTTGAGCTAATTTTTGCATATGGTATATACAGTACTTCATTCTTTTGCATGTGGATATCTAGTTGTTCAAGTACCATTTGTTGAAAAGATTATTCTTTCCCCATTGAGTTATTTTGGTGTGCTTGTTGAAAATCAATTGACCATAAATGTATAAGTTTATTTCTGGACTCTAGATTGTATTCCATTGATTTATATGTCTGTCCTTTTGCCAGTACCACACTGTCTTGATTGCTGTAGCTTTGTGTAGTAAGTTTTGAAATTGGGAAGTGTGAATCCTCAAATTTTACTCTTTGTTTCAAGATGGTTTTGGCTATTCTGGGTTCCTTGCATTTCCTATGAATCTTAGTATAAGCTTGTTCGTTTCTGCAGAAAGTCAGCTGGAATTTTGATAGAGATTGCATTGACTCTGTAGCTCAGTTTAGGGAGTTTTGACATGTTAAAATATTAAGTCTTCTGAACCATGAACATGGGATGCTTTTCCATTTATTTAGATCTTAATTTCTTTCAACAATGCTTTATGGTTTTCAGAGTATAAGGTTTATACTTCTTTTTTTACTTATTCCCAAATGTTTTATTCTTTTCAATGCTGTTGTAAAAGGAATTTTAAAAAAAGTAATTAATTCATTCATTCATTTTTGGCTGCATTTGGTCTTCGTTGCTGCATGCAGTCTTTCTCTAGTTGCAGCAAGCGGGGGCTACTCTTTGTTGCAGTGTGCAGGCTTCTCATTGCAGTGGCTTCTCTTGTTGCAGAGCATGGGCTCTAAGCGCGCAGGCTCAGTAGTTGTGGCCCACTGGGTTAGTTGCTCTGCGGCATGTGGGATCTTCCCGGATGAAGGCTCGAACCCGTGTCTCCTGCATTGGCAGGCGGATTCTTAACCACTGCACCACCAGGAAAGCCCTGTAAAAGCAATTTTTAAAGTTTCATTTTTGAGTTGCTACGAGTGTATAGATATACAATTGATTTTTCTGTATTGCTCTCGTATCCTGCAGCCTTGCAGAAATCATTAGTTCTAATAGTTTTTAAGTAGATTTCTTAGGATTTTCTATATATGAGATCATGTTGTCTGTGAGTAGAGATAGTTTTATGTCTTCCTTTCCAACCTGGATGCCTTTTATTTATTTTTCTTGCCTTATTGCCTTGGTTAGAACCTCTAGTACAATGCTGAATAGAAGTGATGAAAGAGAACATTCTTGTCTTGTTCCTGTCTTAGGAGGAAAGCATCCAGTCCTTCACCATTAAATATGATATTAGCTGTGGGGTTTTCACAGGCGGATGCTGTTTGAGGAAGTTCCCTTCCATTCCTAGTTTGTTGAGTGTTTTTTTATCATGAAGGGGTGTGGGATTTTGTGAAATGCTTTTTCTGCATTGTCTTAGTCCATTTGAGCTGCGGTAACAAATATCATAGAGTGGATAGTTTATAAACAATAGAAATTTATTTCTTATAGTTCTGGAGCCTTGAAGTCCAAGATCATGGTGCCAGCAGGTTTGGTGTGGTGGCTGCTGAGGGCTCTCCTCCTGGTTCATAGCAGGTGCATTCTCACTGTGTCCTAACATGGTAGAAGGTGGTTAGCAAGCTCTCTGGAGCCTCTTTTATAAAGGCACTAATTCCGTTCATGAGGGCTTCACTCTCATGATCTAAGCACTTCCCAAAGGCCCCACTTCCTAATACCATCATCTTTAGAGGTTAAGATTTCAACATACAAAGTTTGGGTGGACACTTCGCCTTCAGACCACAGCATGCATTTATCGAGATGGTCATGTGTTTTTTATTTTATTTTATTCTATTGATATGCTGTGTTACATTAATTGATTGTCAGATGTTAAGCCACCCTTGGCATTTGTGGGGTAAACTCACTTGGTCATGGTGTACAATAGCCCTTTTTATATGTTGCTGAATTTACTTTGCTAGAATATTGTTGAGGATTTTTGTACCTGTATTCACAAGAGATACTGGTCTGTGGTTTTCTTTTTGGTGACGTGTTCATCATCAGGATAATACTGGGCTTATAAAATGAATTGGGAAGTTTTCCTTCCTCTTCTGTTTTTTTGGGTTTGTGAAGAATTGGTATTAATTTATTGAACGTTTGGTAGAATTCACCAGTGAAGCCATCTAGGCCTGAGGTTTTTATCCTGGGAAGTTTTAAAATTACTGATTCAATCTCTTTTCTTGTTATAAATTTTTTTCAGGTTTTCTATTTTTTCCTAAGTCAGTTTTGCTAGTTTGTGGCTGTCTAGGAGTACGTGCATTTCATCTAAATTCTAATTTGTTGGCATATGGTTGTTCATAGCATTCATTTACAATACTTCTAATTTCTGTAGAGATGTTAGTAATATCCTCTTTTACATTCCGATTTTGGTAACTTTAGTCTTCTCTCTCTTTTTTTCCCTTCGTCAGTCTAGCTGAAATTTTGTCAATTTTGTTGATATTTTCCAAGAGCCAACTTTTGGTTTTGTTGATTTTTCTCTATTGATTTTCTATCCTTTTTTTCCACTCTAATTGTTATTCATCCATTGTTTTAAATCACACTGTCACCGTAATATACTATATTATTCTTCCTTCCTTCTCTCCTTTCAAATGAGGAGAGGCACAGGAGGCTCTGAACAGTTAGCCATGCAAAGTGTGCAGCTATGTGGCTCCGACATACAGTTTTCCCTGTGGTCCAAAACAGAAAAATGTCAACAAAATATATTTGGCTTTCATTTTATACATGGTATCTTAATGGTTGCCCAGGAGCTTAGTCCGAGATGTTAGTTTTGTTCTGGGGTATGAATTAAAGTAAGTAGAGTTTCCCCTTTTGTGTGGTAAATATTGTTAAGCATCTCCTGTGTCGGGCAGTATGCTAACCCTAGCACCTTTCATGTAGTACATTGAACTTGTTGAGTAAGAAAACAGTATCTGGGGCTTCCCTGGTGGCGCAGTGGTTGAGAGTCTGCCTAACGATGCCAGGGACACAGGTTCATGCCCCGGTCCGGGAAGATCCCACATGCCGCGGCGCGGCTAGGCCCGTGAGCCATGGCCGCTGAGCCTGCGCGTACGGAGCCTGTGCTCCGCAGCGGGAGAGGCCACAACAGTGAGAGGCCCGCGTACCGCAAAAAAAAAAAAAAAAAAAAAGAAAAAGAAAACAGAATCTGTAAGAGACATGAAAGAAAATAATGAATTTGCTAATTATTTCTTTCCTAATAAACTTCAGCTTAGTTAATAGTTTAAAGCCATATTACTTTTTTTAAAGAACGATGATTTAATGCAAATTAGAGTCTACGGTGGCAGAAGCTAAGAAATAGGAGACTCGGATCCTGCCCTTTGGACGCTTTGGTGAGATAGACAGGCCGTCCCCTTGGGAAAAGTCAGGGACTCCCAGGAGGTGGTGTGGGCCCCGTTCCAGGATACTTGTTGGCATTTCAGCACCTGAGAGAACGCTGAGGCCTGGGGTTGGTCCAGGAGGACGCATGTTCACTTAGCAGAATGTCTTCGACCACTTCTATTTTTCCTCAGTAGCAGTTCCTGTCTTCACTCCACAATAGCCACGATACAATTAGCAAAACAGGGAAGCTCAGTAGCTGTTGGAGAGTAGCTGCTTACCCACAGTCCGGCTTACCTTCCTTTCCTGTGGCTGATAGTGGCTTGTTCTGGATATCTCTGGAGGCTGCACAACAACTAGCATCTCAAATCAACATAAAGCACATTTTCTCAGCAGTATCATGGCACGTAAAACTTTTTATATTCCAAAAGCCCCATGGCAGTTTCTTGTGTCCTTGGAAGAACATCCAGAGCCGTCTTTGGAAGGCAGCACCCAGTTGTTCAGACTGAGCTCTGGAGACCCAGCGCAGGTGCCGGGAGGAGGGCCAAAATAGGAATGAAGAGTCAAAGCCAAATGGACATTTATCTGCAAATATGTCCACACACATGCCTGGTGGATCATGCTGGTTGTCTGTGGAACCCGTGGGTGCTGCTACTTCAGGGCACTCAACACGCAATAATGAGAGTGGTGTTTTGGTGGGAATCCAGCTAGAGAATGTAATTTTATTCTAACTCAAATTATCTTTTGTACTTTCGGTTTTTTTTTTTTTTTTTTTTTTTTTTTTTTGCGGTACGCGGGCCTCTCACTGTTTTGGCCTCTCCCGTTGCGGAGCACAGGCTCCGGACGCGCAGACTCAGCGGCCATGGCTCACGGGCCCAGCCGCGCCGCGGCATGTGGGATCTTCCCGGACCAGGGCACGAACCCGTGTCCCCTGCATCGGCAGGCGGACTCTCAACCACTGCGCCACCAGGGAAGCCCTGTACTTTCGGTTTTGATTAAAGTCCTGCACTTCCTGTTCTTGACTTGAATGCTGAGATGTGCTGGAGAAATCCCCCATGTTCCACATCATAGGGTGGTTGCATTTCCATGAAAGCCCTTAGCCTTATTTAGACTTAATTTGAGTGCTGTTGTGTTCAGTGCCATTCGTGCTTAAGGTTGTGTTCAGTGATCTGAGGCCTATAGCCAGTGTTTATGAGGCACTTAACTTTATAGAAAAAGGAACTTAGTAACTGTCATCTTTATGTATAGCTCCCAGAGTCATGTTTCAGTCTTGCACTTGCAAGCATTCATTTTCCCATATAGTGCTGTCATGATGTGCAAATACTATTTTTAAATTTTTTTTGAAGTTTATTTATTTTTTCATATAGCAGGTTATTATTATCTATTTTATACATATTAGTGTATATATGGCAGTCCCAATCTCCCAACTAATCCCACCACCACCACCATCCCCCTGCCATTTTCTCTCCTTGGTGTCCATACGTTTGTTCTCTACATCTGTGTCACTATTTCTGCCCTGCAAACTGGTTCATCTGTACCATTCTTCTAGGTTCCACATATATGCGTTAATATACGATATTTGTTTTTCTCTTTCTGACTTACTTCACTCTGTATGACAGTCTCTAGATCCATCCATGTCTCTACAAATGACCCAGTTTCGTTCCTTTTTATGGCTGAGTAATATTCCATTGTATATATGTACCACATCTTCTTTATTCATTCCTTTGTTGATGGGCATTTAGGTTGCTGCCATGACCTGGTTATTGTAAATAGTGCTGCAGTGAACATTGGCGTGCATGTGTCTTTTTGAATTATGGTTTTCTCTGGGTATATGCCCAGTAGTGGGATTGCTGGGTCATATGGTAATTCTATTTTTAGTTTTTTAAGGAACCTCCGTACTGTTCTCCATAGTGGCTGTATCAATTTACATTTCCACCAACAGTGCAAGAGGGATCCCTTTTCTCCACACCCTCCCCAGCATTTGTTGTTTGTAGATTTTCTGATGATGCCCATTCTAACTGGTGTGAGGTGATACCTCATTGTAGTTTTGATTTGCATTTCTCTAATAATTAGTGATGTTGAGCAGCTTTTCACGTGCTTCTTGACCATCTGTATGTCTTCTTTGGAGAGATGTCTATTTTGGTCTTCTGCCCATTTTTTTCCCTAATTATTATTTACTTTATTTATTTATTTTTGGCTGCGTTGGGTCTTTGTTGCTGTGCGCAGTCTTTCTCTAGTTGCAGTGAGCGGGGGCTACTCTTCGTTGCAGTGTACGGGCTTCTCATTACGATGGCTTCTCTTGTTGCAGAGCACGGGCTCTGGGTGCCCAGGCTTCAGGAGTCGTGGCTCACTGGCTCTGGAGCACAGGCTCAGTAGTTGTGGTGCGTGGGCTTAGTTACGCCATGGCATATGGGATCTTCCTGGACCAGGGGTTGAACCTGTGTCCCCTGCATTGGCAGGCACATTCTTAACCACTGGGCCACCAAGGAAGCTTCCCTTGCCCATTTTTGATTGGGTTGTTTATTTTTTTTAATATTGAGCTGCATGAGCTGTTTATATATTTTGGAAATTAATCCTTTGTTGATTCATTGGCAAATATTTTCTCCCATTTTGAGAGTTGTCTTTTTGTCTTGTTTGTAGTTTCCTTTGCTTTGCAAAAGCTTTTAAATTTCGTTAGGTCCCATTTGTTTATTTTTGTTTTTATTTCCATTACTCTAGGAGGTGGATCAAAAAAAACCTTGCTGTGATTTATGTCAAAGAGTGTTCTTCCTATGTTTTCCTCTAAGAGTTTTATAGTGTCTGGTCTTACATTTAGGTCTCTAATCCATTTTGTGTATGGATTTTGTGTTTATTTTTGTGTATGGTGTTAGGGAGTGTTCTAATTTCATTCTTTTACATGTAGCTGTCTAGTTTTCCCAGCACCACTTACTGAAGAGACTGTCTTTTCTCCATTGTATATCCTTGTCTCCTTTGTCATAGATTAGTTGACCATAGGTGCGTGGGTTTATCTCGGCTTTCTATCCTGTTCCATTGATCTGTATTTCTGTTTTTGTGCCAGTACCATATTGTCTTGATTACTGTAGCTTTGTAGTATAGTCTGAGGTCAGGGAGTCTGATTCCTCCAGCTCCATTTTTTTCCATCAAGACTGCTTTGGCTATTCGGGGTCTTTTGTGTCTCTATACAAATTTTAAGATTTTTTGTTCTAGCTCTGTAAAAAATGCCACTGGTAATTTGATAGGGATTGCATTGAATCTGTAGATTGCTTTGGGTAGTTTAGTCATTTTCACAATATTGATTCTTGCAATCCAAGAACGTGGTATATCTCTCCATCTGTTTGTGTCATCTGTGATTTCTTTCATCAGTGTTTTATAGTTTTCTGAGTAAAGATTTTCTTATTTATTTATTTGTGGCTGCGTTGGGTCTTCATTGCTGCGCGTGGGCTTTCTTTAGTTGCATCGAGCAGGGGCTACTCTTCGTTGTGGTGTGCAGGCTTCTCATTGTGGCGGCTTCTCTTGTTGCGGAGCATGGGCTCTAGGCGTGTGGGCTTCAGTAGTTGTGGCACGCGGGCTCAGTAGTTGTGGCACGCAGGCTCTAGAGTGCAGGCTCAGTAGTTGTGGCGTACGGGCTTAGTTGCTCTGCAGCATGTGGGATCTTCCCGGACCAGGGTTTCAACCTGTGTCCCCTGCATTGGGAGGTGGATTCTTAATCACTGTGCCACCAGGGAAGCCCTGAGTACAGGGCTTTTACCTCCTTAGGTAGGTTTATTCCTAGGTTTTTTTTTTTTTTTTTGCAGTACGCGGGCCTCTCACTGTTGTGGCATCTCCTGTTATGGAGCACAGGCTCCGGACGCGCAGGCTCAGCGGCCATGGCTCATGGGCCCAGCCGCTCCGCGGCATGTGGGGTCTTCCCGGACCGGGGCACAAACCCGTGTCCCCTGCATCGGCAGGCGGACTCTCAACCACTGCATCACCAGGGAAGCCCTATTCCTAGGTATTTTAGTCTTTTTGTTGCAATGGTGAATGGGATTGTTTCCTTAATTTCTCTTTCTGACCTTTCATTGTTAGTATATAGGAATGAAAGAGATTTCTGTGCATTAATTTTGTATCCTGCAACTTTACCAAATTCATTGATTAGCCTAGTAGTTTTCTGGTTGCATCTTTATGATTCTCTATGTATAGTATCATGTCATCTGCAAACAGTGACAGTTTTACTTCTTCTTTTCCAATTTGTATTCCTTTTGTTTCTTTTTCTTCTCTGATTGCCATGGCTAGGATTTCCCAAACTATGTTGAATAATAGTGGTGAGAGTGGACATCCTTGTCTTGTTCCTGATCTTAGAGGATATGCTTTCAGTTTTTCACCATTGAGAATGATGTTTACTGTGGGTTTGTCGTATATGGCCTTTATTATGTTGAGGTAGGTTCCCTCTATGCCCACTTTCTGGAGAGTTTTTATCATAAATGGGTACTGAATTTTGGGGAAAGCTTTTTCTGCATCTAGAGAGATGATCATATGGTTTTTCTTCTTCACTTTGTTAATATGGTGTGTCACATTGATTGATTTGCATATATTGAAGAATCCTTGTATCCCTGGGATAAATCCCACTTGATCATTGTGTATGATCCTTTTAATGTGTTGTTGGATTCTGTTTGCTAGTATTTTGTTGAGGATTTTTGCATCTATGTTCATCAGTGATATTGGTCTGTAATTTTCTTTTTTTATAGTATCTTTGGTTTTGGTATCAGGGTGATGGTGGCCTCATAGAATGGGTTTGGGAGTGTTCCTTCCTCTGCAGTTTTTTGGAAGAGTTTGAGAAGGATGGGTGTTAACTCGTCTCTAAATGTTTGACAGAATTCACCTGTGAAGCCATCTGGTCCTGGACTTTTGTTTGTTGGAAGATTTTTGATCACAGTTTCAATTTCATTCCTTGTGATTGGTCTGTTCATATTTTCTGTTTCTTCCTGGTTCAGTCTTGGAAGGTTATACCTTTCTAAGAATTTGTCCATTTCTTCCAGGTTGTCCATTTTATTGGCATAGAGTTGCTTGTAGTAATCTCTCATGAACTTTTGTATTTCTGCAGTGTCTGTTGTAACTTCTCCTTTTTCATTTCTTACTTTATTGATATGAGTTCTCTCCCTCTTTTTCTTGATGAACCTGGCTAAAGGTTTATCAATTTTGTTTATCTTCTCAAAGAACCAGCTTTTAGTTTTATTGATATTTGCTGTTGTTTTCTTTGTTTGTATTTCATTTATTTCTGCTGTGATCTTTATGATTTCTTTCCTTCTGCTAACTTTGGGTTTTGTTTGTTCTTCTTTCTCTAGTTCCTTTAGGTGTAAGTTTAGATTGTTATTTGAGATTTTTCTTGTTTCTTCAGGTAGGCTTGTATTGCTATAAACTTCCCTCTTAGAACTGCTTTTGTGGCATCCCACAGGTTTTGGATCATGGTGTTTTTGTTGTAATTTGTCTCTAGGTATTTTTTTATTTCCTCTTTGATTTCTTCAGTGATCTCTTGGTTATTTAGTAATGTATTGTTTAGCCTCCATGTGTTTGTGTTTTTTACATTTTTTTCCCTGTGATGGATTTTAATCTCATAGCATTGTGGTCGGAAAAGATGCTTGATATGCTTTCAATTTTCTTAAATTTACCGAGGCTTGATTTGTGACCCGAAATGTGATCCTGGAGAATGTTCTGTGCGCACTTGAGAAGAAAGTGTAATTTGTTGTTTTGGGGTGGAATTTCCTATAAATATCAATTAAATCTATCTGGTCTGTTGTGTCATTTAAAGCTTGTGTTTCTTTATTAATTTTCTGTCTGTATGATCTGTCCATTGGTGTAAGTGAGGTGTTAAAGTTCCCCACTATTATTGTGTTACTGTCAGTTTCCTCTTTTATAGCTGTTAGTTGCCTGATGTATTGAGGTGCTCCTGTGTTGGGTGCATATATATTTATAATTGTTATATCTTCTTGGATTGATCCCTGATCATTATGTAGTGTCCTTCCTTGTCTCTTGTAACATTCTTTATTTTAAAGTCTATTTTATCTGATACGAGTATTGCTACTCCAGCTTTCTTTTGATTTCCATTTGCATGGAATATGTTTTTCCATCCTCTCACTTTCAGTCTGTATGTGTCCCTAGGTCTGAAGTGGGTCTCTTGTAGACAGCATATATGTGGGTCTTGTTTTTGTATCCATTCAGTAAGCCTGTGTCTTTTGGTTGGAGCATTTAATCCATTCACGTTTAAGGTAATTATCAATTTGTATATTCCTGTTACCATTTTCTGAATTGTTTTGGTTTGTTTTTGTAGGTCCTTTTCCTTTCTTGTGTTTCCCACTTAGAGAAGTTCCTTTAGCATTTGCTGTAGAGCTGGTTTGGTGGTGCTGAATTCTCTTAGCTTTTGCTTGTCTGTAAGGCTTTTGATTTCTCTGTTGAATCTGAATGAGATCCTTGCCGGCTAGAGTAATCTTGGTTGTAGGTTCTTCCCTTTCATCACTTTAAATATATCATGCCACTCCTTTCTGGCTTGTAGCGTTTCTGCTGAGAAATCAGCTGTTAACCTTATGGGAGTTCCCTTGTTTGTTATTTGTCATTTTTCCCTTGTTGCTTTCAATAATTTTCTTTGTCTTTAATTTTTGTCAATTTGATTACTATGTGTCTCAGCATGTCTCTCCTTGGGTTTATCCTTTATGGGACTCTCTGCGCTTCCTGGACTTGGGTGGCTATTTCCTCTCCCATGTTAGGGAAGTTTTCGACTATAATCTCTTCAAATATTTTCTCGGGTCCTTTCTCTCTCACTTCTCCTCCTGGGACCCCTATAATGTGAATGTTGTTGCATTTAATGTTGTCCCAGAGGTCTCTTAGGCTGTCTTCATTTCTTTTCAATCTTTTTTCTTCATTCTGTTCTGCGGCAGTGAATTCCACCATTCTGTCTTCCAGGTCACTTATCCGTTCTTCTGCCTCATTTATTCTGCTATTGATTCCTTCTGGCGTATTTTTCATTTCAGTTATTGGATTGTTCATCTCTGTTTGTTTGTTCTTTAGTGTTTGTTCTTTTTTTTTTTTTTTTTTTTTTTTTTGCAGTGTGTGGGCCTCTCACTGTTATGGCCTCTTCCGTTTCGGGGCACAGGCTCTGGACGCGAAGGCTCAGCAGCCACGACTCACAGGCCCAGCCGTTCCGTGGCATGTGAGATCTTCCTGGACCGGGGCACGAACCCTTGTCCCCTGCATCGGCAGGCAGACTCTCAACCACTGCGCCACCAGGGAAGCCCTTTAGTGTTTGTTCTTTAATTCTTCTAGGTCTTTGTTAAACATTTCTTGCATCTTCTCGATCTTTGCCTCCATTCTTTTTCCAAGGTCCTGGATCATCTTCACTATCATTATTCTGAGTTCTTTCTCTGGAAGGTTGCCTATCTCCACTTCATTTAGTTGTTTTTCTGGGGTTTTATCTTGTTCCTTCATCTGGTACAAAGTCCTCTGCCTTTTCATTTTGTCTGTCTTTCTGTGAATGTGGTTTTCCTTCCACAGGCTGCAGAATTGTAGTTCTTCTTGCTTCTGCTGTCTGCCCTCTGATGGATGAGGCTATCTAAGAGGCTTGTACAAGCTTCCTGATCAGAGGGACTGGTGGTGGGTGGAGCTGGGTGTTGCCCTGGTGGGCAGAGCTCAGTAAAACTTTAATCTGCTTGTCTGCTGATGGGTGGGGCTGAGTTCCCTCCTGTTGGTTGTTTGGCCTGAGGCAACCCAGCACTGGAGCCTACTGGGCTCTTTGCTGGGGCTAATGGTGGACTCTGGGAGGGCTCACGCCAAGGAGTACTTCCCAGAACTTTTGCTGCCAGTGTCCTTGTCCCCATGGTGAGCCACAGCCACCTCTGTCCCGCCTCTGCAGGAGACCCTCCAACACTAGCAGGTAGGTCTGATTTAGTCTCCTATGGGGTCAGTGCTCCTTCCCCTAGGTCCCACTGCTCACACTACTTTGTATGTGCCCTCCAAGAGTGGAGTCTCTGTTTCCTCCAGTCCTGTTGAAGTCCTGCAGTCAAATCCCACTAGCCTTCAAAGTCTGATTCTCTAGGAATTCCTCCTCCCGTTGCCAGACCCCCAGATTGGGAAGCCTGACATGGGGCTCAGAACCTTCACTCCAGTGGGTGGACTTCTGTGGTATAAGTGTTCTCCAGTTTGTGAGTCACCCCCCCAGCAGTTATGGGATTTGATTTTATTGTGATTGTGCCCCTCTTACCAACTCATTGTGGCTTCTCCTTTGTCTTTGGATGTGGGGTATCTATTTTGGTGAGTTCCAGTGTCTTCCTGTCGATGATTGTTCAGCAGTTAGTTGTGATTCCGGTGCTCTCGCAAGAGGGAGTGAGCGCACGTCCTTCTACTCCGCTATCTTGAACCAGTCCTCCTCTTTTTTAATATTATTTGCACACTAGTAAAAATCTCTAATACGAGTCCAAAATCAATTATTCAATGGTATATCTTACATTAGAATCACAGGCTAATTTGTCAGATTCTCTAATACATTATCTAAATCTTACAAACATTGAAAATGCCATATTACACAGAATACTACTAAAGTTAACACAAAGGTGAATACTGTGGATTTGGTGTATTTCATCTTTCTCATATTTAATTCCGAACTGTCTTAGGATTAAATGACATTTACCATCCACAGCACATTGAGGGTACTGTCTCAAGCCTCCTGGGCTTACCTTTGCAGGAGAATGGGGAGTCCTGTTTCAGTAGCCTGAGGTTGCTTTTTGGCCCAGATGTGTCAGGGAGATTCTTCTGCCACCACTGTGAACACACCAAATCCCTTCTGTGTGATGCTATGTCAACAGGGTTCTCCCAGACCCTCCTATTTTATTTATTTATTTATTTATTTATTTTTATTTATTTATTTTTTTGCGGTACGCGGGCCTCTCCCTGTTGTGGCCTCTCCCGTTGCGGAGCACAGGCTCCGGACGCACAGGCCCAGCGGCCATGGCTTACGGGCCCAGCCGCTCTGCGGCACGTGGAATCTTCCCGGACCGGCGCACGAACCCATATCCCCTGCATCAGCAGGCGGACTCTCAACAACTGTGCCACCAGGGAAGCCCCGACCCTCCTATTTTAAATTTTTATACTGAATATTATCTCTCAAACTCCTTTCCACGTTTTTATGTAATATATCCAATTATATAAATGCCAGTGTTTACTTTACAGAATGTGGAGGCTCTGGATCCGCGAGGTCGAACCTTATTGCATCTTGCTGTTTCTTTGGGACATTTGGAATCTGCTAGAGTCTTGCTCCGACATAAAGCAGACGTTACAAAAGAAAATCGCGAGGGATGGACAGGCAAGTATACTTGTAAAATAATTTAAAGCCTTTCATTTTGTTTTCTCTTTCTGAATAAAGGCCAGTTTCAGTCCTTATTGTCCCAAGTCATCTTTATCTTAAGACTCTTTCTCTCTTGGAACTTGGGGCTGGGCAAGAAGATGAGAGCCTCGGATGCTGCTGGCTCGTCTGCAGCACAGTGGTCCGAATTATGTCCTGGGCCAAGAGCCCTGGGTAGAGGGTGACTCCTTATCCAGAAAGCAGCTCTATGTGCATCAGACATGAGTGTGGAGGCCGGATTTCCCCTGAGGAATGTGGTGGTAACTCTAGCGAGTCCATGAGGATAGACAAAATCAAAAAAATTATAGCTGAAAGTAGTAGTATTTTCCAGTGAAATCCTGGCACTTCACTTGTTTTGCACACTCTCATACTCTCAAAATTACTCTCAGAGTAATTTTGAGTTGACTGAGCAAGGATATACACAACACAAACCCTACCTGCCCATCTCCACAGTTATGTGATCACACAGTGAAAGCCAGCTCTGAAGACACTGTCAGTATTTCAGAGCCAGTGGTAAGAAAGGGGGGAAAGGGAACGATGGTAGGGTTTGCTCAAGAGGCTAAGAGTGCTATGTTCTCTTCTCTTCTCAGTCAGGTAAGGGCTAGAAGTAAGTAGTCATGGTCATAAAGATCGGGGGGGCTGCAGCCTGGGTCCCACTTTGAAGAGAATGTTGGCCTTTGATCCAGATAGATATTTTTCATAGTGGCTTTGGAATTTGTCAGAAAGTGTGAGAATTCAGGGGGGTCAAATTTCACTTTTTTGCCTTCCAGTTTTGCACGAGGCTGTGAGCACTGGTGATCCCGAGATGGTGTACACAGTCCTTCAGCATCGGGACTTCCACAACACATCCATGGCCCTCGAGGGAGTTCCCGAGCTGCTCCAGAAAATTCTCGAGGTAGCCATAAAAATTGACAGTGCCATCATTGGAGTTAAATGCTGACACAGCAGCTGCGGACACAGTTTGACATCCTTGTGTGTCTTCCTAAAGAGTTTTATGAGTCGTGAATACGATGTATTGAATACCAAATGCATTATTCCTTGCTTTTCCAACTTGTTAAATGTATGAAGTCTTTCACAAATTACGTTTCCGGGTCATTAAGACTTACTCTTTTAAGTGTTATTTAAAAAGTAGAACTAAAGACAAATGGACATCAAGCAATTAATTTGTCTAGCTGCCTGTTTTCTTACAAGTAGCATCCCGAGCTCAGGTCATCTTGGGGAAATTGTAATGAACATTGTGACTATATGGGGATTTTCAGGGCCTGTTGAGGCTCAGAAGTCTGTGTGCAGCTCTTCTTGACACCCCTGTCACTTCTAGCCATTTGTATTTTGTGACTTCTAATCCATTCCCTTAATTTATTTATAGTTACTGGCTTTGGGGCAGTTTCTCTCTCTTGTGAGTGATGTATGGGCTCTGTGACAGAGAATTTTCTTAAAAGACTTTACTTCTAGGCTCTTGGATTGTTTTGGATGGTGGTTACCATTCTTCAGATAACCTTTGTCACTTGCAATAACTGTCTTATTGGTCAACCATATGCAATATTCCCGAGGCAGCAGGAGACGAGAAAGTACCAGCGGTTCAATTTTCATGTTGTTTATTCTCAGTTTAAACACAGAAGTGAGCTCCCCAAGTATTTCCAAAGATATTGCTAGATAAATCAACTTTCCACATTTCTTGAGAAAAATTAACAATTCTGTTGAGAAAAGGAATAACTTTGCTGTGAGACAATCACTGCTTGTTATCTGAGCACTCTTCTTAAAAAAAATTTCTGTGACACAAGCTAAATCCTGCCTAAGACATTCGTTTTACACATACTACAAGAAAACCGTCCATGAAGTATGAAATTGTTGTATCCATTGTTTGTAAAATAGATGTGTGTTTGAGTGCATAAAGATCACATAGATTTGTTTTCTTATCTAACTCACTGTAGGAGGAACTAAAAACATCATTTGTCCATTTGACAAAGCAGAAAATGACTTATTTAACATGGAGTCACCCACACTTAAAAAATTCAGTATAAAAGACTTTCTGTTTTTTACCTATATTGATCCATAGCAGTGAACTGCACTGAGTGGTATTCTCTGCTGGAGGTTATCGACAGCCCACAAATAACATGGTGCTTGGTGGCACCAGAGGCCGTGCATGACGGCTTGTCTTTCAACAGTGTCTCCTTGTTACGTGTCCACATTTCTTATCCATTGCCCCTCGGAGTGTCTTCACCCATCATTGGAATCTGGTTTTTCTTGAGCAGAAAAACACCTGGAATTTCTGGCATTTTTCTTCCTTCATGCTAACTGTTGGATTTCTTAAGTAGCTCTCCAAGAACCTTCTGTAGGAATTCATGGTAGGTCAGAAAATCATCCTAAACAGGCCTGCTGTGGTGGTGTGAAACCTCAGAAAGCCAAATCCTAAAACTTTAAGAGGAAAGTGGGGCGAAACTCTTCTGTTAACTGGAGGGAAAACTCAACTTTCTGGGGGCAGTGATGTCTTGCAGCCTCTTGGTTTCAGAGTGGTCCGATAAACACCAAGCACTTCCCAGCACACAAAGCCTTTCACAGTCAAGTTCCCCGTAGAACAGATGCGGTCCATGCTCCCTCTTCTTTGCTTAGACCAGCCTGTGACCCATATCGTGTGGTGGTGCTTGAGCCCATCCTCCTGGCTCATGGGCCATTACTGTTAGGAACACGGTTGAGCCCCTAAATCAACTTTGACTTTATCTCCCTCCAACCTTGTCACTTGCAGTTAACTTTATTAACTGTCTAGACATATTTTATATTGAGATAAAATAACAGCCTGAACATAAAATAAGGATTTAGTGTGATGGGTTTGCGATTTATGTTTCTTCTTCTCTGTTCTTTCTCGCTCTCCCTTTTAAACACCCCTAGTAAACCTTACTGTGTTTGTGTTTAGTTAATGGTACCAAGGGTAATTTATTTTATTTTTTATTTTATTTTTTAAAAATTAATTTTAATTGGAGTATAGTTGATTTACAGTGTTGTGTTAGTTTCCGCTGTAAGGGGTAATTTATTTTAAACCTTTGTCCTTCAGGCTCCGGATTTCTATGTGCAGATGAAGTGGGAATTCACCAGCTGGGGTGAGTGGCTGTGGGCTTGAAATTTATTTAGCTTGAATATAGGCTTATATAACTTTTTATAAAAGTTACATGTATTTTTTTTAATCTAGAAAATGAATAGATGAGAGTGAGGGAAGACAGTCACCCACAGTCCCACATAAACACAACTGTTGTTGATGCTTTAGGTGTGTTCCTTCCACACTTTTACCACGTGCATAAGACTTTTTCTCCCAAGCATTCATCAGTACAATATATAGACAATTTTGTCTCTTCCTTTTATCAGTTATCGCTGACATTTATCTATATTATTCGTTTTTTAATATCTCACTTTAAATGGCTAAAATTTTAGTAAGGTTTATCATAAATCAGTTACTCATTTCCTTGTGGAGTTCAACGCGATCCTTTTAAACTTGTTTCTCTTTTCTTTTTTTAAAAAATTAATTATTTATTTATTTTTGGCTGCGTTGGGTCTTCGTTGCTGCGCGCGGGCTTTCTCTAGTTGCGGCGAGCGGGGGCTACTCTTCGTTGTGGTGCGCGGGCTTCTCATTGTGGTGGCTTTTCTTGTTGTGGAGCATGGACTCTAGGCACGCGGGCTTCAGTAGTTGTGGCTCGTGGGCTCTAGAGCACAGGCTCAGTAGTTGTGGTGCACAGGCTTAGTTGCTCTGCAGCATGTGGGATCTTCCCGGACCAGGGCTCGAACCCGTGTCCCCTGCATTGGCAGGCGGATCCTTAACCAATGCGCCACCAGGGAAGTCCTAAACTTGTTTTTCTAAGGAAGAAGATGAGATGAATATTGGAATAGCTTGTTTTTAACGAAATGGATGTATTTCTCCAAAATCTTATGTAAGGCAAATTGACTGACAGTAATTTTCCTAGATGTTCTACTTCTGTTTCTTGTAGATCAGTTAATGACAGTTTCTAACTCCCAGATTTTCAGCTGTTTTCACTTCCAGACTTCCCTTTCAGGCAAGAAGTCATATTTGTAATAAAACATTTAAATGAAGTAAAAAGTATATGAAAGAACAGAACTTCAGCTTCTTCTATGAAACTGAGTTCTTTTTAATGCAAATAACCACTCTGATCTCAGTTTTTGTTAAAAAAGCAGCATCTTTTAGACATTTGATATCTTGAATGGTGGGCCTGACAGTATAGGGGGGCCTCAGCCAGATGGCGAGAGGAGCATATGTGGATAAGGACAGCCAGATGGATGCACTCTAGCCCTGATGGTAGTCAGTGAGAGGGGTTCATTCGGGATTGAGAATACTCTTGGGAAATTGATTTAGCATTTTCTCTGGACAAGACATAGATCTGCAGTTTTATAAACAGCTGTAGAACAGAAAGTCCATTTTTATTTTTTAAGAATGACTCCTTGTATTGTAAGTGTGGGAGTCGAGCCCAGTTCTGTATGACCGATGCCATCTTGCCACTCCTGTCCTTTCATTGAAGTCAGAATCCTGATTTCTGGGGCCTGGCTGTTCTGCTTGGCCCTCGGGCTTTTCTCAGTAGTACACTTCTCTTCTCCAGTGCCCTTGGTTTCCAGAATATGCCCGAATGATGTCTGTCGCATTTGGAAAAGTGGTGCCAAACTGCGTGTGGATATCACGTTGCTGGGATTTGAGAACATGAGCTGGATAAGAGGGAGGCGGAGTTTTATCTTTAAGGGAGAAGGTGAGTGGTTCTGTTTTAGTAATCACTGCTCTTCCTAAGTTCTGAGTGATTTTTTAACCATCAAAATGTATTCACATTTATGTGCCTTTTCCGTGCCTGTCTCTGGGGCATGTTTTGTTGTTGTTGCCGTTATTCTTATTAGTTATTCAACTCTCAGTTCCTGTATCTTATTTCTTATCTGGATAGTTCTCTTGCACATATCATTTACCACCCAACACTGTTACCCTCTTGACATATGATGTTCCTAAACCTCTGAGTGCAAGACTCTGTCTTGTATCTCTTTATATTGCCTCCATAATCAGGCATGGTCCCCTAATGAGGGTGAGAAATGGTGTGGCTAACCCAGTGTTGTGCATAAATAATTTATATTAATTAGGTAATCATATACTTAAAGAAGTAGTACACAGATGAAATGTGTTGCTAACAAAAAATACAAGTTATTTAAAAAGTCTGCATCTTTGGGGAAGATGGCCCAGAGCCGCCTCTGAGTTATGGAAAGTTGGCCAGATCATTCCTGGGCAAGTAGGTAATCGATAATCAATAGTCTTTAGGTTTTATCAGATAGCACCAGGGGGTGGGGGGGGATGGGGTGTGTGTGAAAGATGATGCAGTTTAACATACAAAGCTTCTTGGGTTTTGCATCTTACTTGCGCTGTGCTTAGTTACGCCCTTCTTTCCATGAGCAGACAACTGGGCAGAGTTAATGGAAGTCAACCACGATGACAAAGTGGTCACCACCGAACACTTTGACCTTTCCCAGGAAATGGAGCGCCTCACTCTGGACTTGATGAAGCCAAAAGGCAGGGAGGTTGAGAGGCGGCTCACAAGCCCAGTCATTAACACCAGCCTTGATACTAAAAACATTGCTTTTGAAAGGTATGGATTTAGGTTCTGCATTTTCACATCTAATCCCTTTACTGCTATCTTTAGTGCCACGTATATATTAATTGGAAAGTATGGGTGGATTGGGATTTTTCTAATATGGTGTAAGAAACACTAGTGGGTTTTAAAGTTGATCTCTGCTCTAACCAAACAAACCACAGCTGACATCCTCCACCATGTATCATTTTTATGGCACATTGGTTAAGTCTTGGAGAAATGTCTTCATGTTCTTTTACGGGCCCTTTTTCTGATGGATTTTACTTGAATTTTATTTCTGTGTTTGGCAATCCACAAGACTCCCTAGTCCCAAATCATGGAGCTTTGAGTTTCCGAGGTAGAATGGGTCCAGTACTGAGTGTGGTTATACTGATATTAGTCAGTCAAATACACACTTATCATACAATTCAATGTGGTTCTCCCCCTCATCAACCTCCTGCTTCCCCATGAGGCCTAATAGTTTAGAGCAAGAGTCTGGAGGGGTTTCAGTTTTATTCCAGACTTTATGTGGAGAAACCTCTGGGGAGGTCTGTGCCTCGGTTAACCCGGGTGAGAACACCATTTCTGGGCCTCTGCCTGTGGGCAGAGCCGAGGCGGGGGGGCCTTTGTAAGGGGGTGGAGGCTGTCATAGCTGTTGGCCTGAGTGCTTCTACCGTAGAACACACCGAACTGAGGGATTCTGTGAGAGCCCTGAGTGTTTGCCTAGGATGTCACATCCAGCTCTCTGTAAACCAAAGCAGCGGACGTAGCCTGAGCTGACATGGACACTATTCTTCTGGATTTAGGCTTTCTTTTCTCTTAATGAATATACTGACCGTTCTCTCTTTTCCTTTTCTTCTTTGTTTCCAGTATAAAATTTATTAATAAAACTGAGAGTCTTCGGTTTAATCAAACATAAGGTTTAAGTGCCCCTTTCCCCTAATTTAGATCAAGCTGTGGAATTAGGGTATTTGTTGGTAGCAGAAGAGAAAATGCCAGGTATGCTGCTGCTTTGGGAGTGACACCCCCTGAGGCAGGGTCAGTCCCCTGTCGCCAGCCTCCTCGCACCGGCCTCACCAGGTGACAGCCGCTGTCTTCCAGGGACAGCAAGGTTTAGGGACTGACCGTGGCTTTACCTGGAAGGGTCTTGGGAAAACATCTCCAGGCTTCAGCATTTGCCTCTGCAGGCCGGGAGGGCACGCCAGCCTAGGGCTCTGCTCATAAAGCTGGAAGACGGGGGAGCCGAGGGCTGGAGGAACCTGGCACCATCGGCAGGGCTGCTAACTGTGCAGCTCTGAGCAAGCGGCTTCATCTTCAGGTTCCTGTTTTCCTCAGCCGAAAAGAAAAAAGGAGTGAATCTCGAGATGAAATCTCAGATGTCACGAGAGGAGCCACTGTTCCCCGTAGTTTAGCAGCAGAGTTGTAGCGTCATTGTTTGCTCTGAAGTGTAATTTACAGAGAATGTGATGGTTACTGGCTGTTACCCAGCGGAGGGTAGACAGCCCCCCTTCCATTTGTACTGAGTTACATTTTGTATTCCTGTGGTCCCGGGGTTTTCAGATGGTTCCGGCTAACCCTCATTTTGCAAGCATCAGAGAGTTGCTGAGGGAGAATTTCTAGAAGGCACCTGCTGGTTTCGGTGGTGCTTGGAATGGAATAGGTGCTTAGTGAGCTTCTCGTGGTTCAAGCAAGGGCTTGGGCCCCTCCTGAGGCTGAGGTTTGCTGCTAGAAAAAGTGTGCTTGCCTGGTTCTTACCCGAGGTGTGAGCTAGTGTTCAGCTGATTAAATTTGGAAGATGTGGGCCTGTTATGACAGTCTTCTTCACCCCTTTCTTTCTCCTAATCTTACTCTGAGCTTGATGTTTGCAAAGTAATACTTTTGCCCGAGTGAATTTTGGGCCTGCGGATATATACCCTCTGGTTGCAGTTTGGATTTGTCTCTCCTCTGAAAGGTTCTGCTCTGCCCACCTTAAACAGAGCATTCCCTGCCACCCTCAGAGCCTTTCGCCACATTGTGTGGCAGCCTCCGAGTCCCAGCATGTGCTGAGTGGCCTTTGGCATGGTGGTCTCAGTGGAGACGGGCAGAGGTGAAAATGGCAAAAGAGGAAGCTGGGTTTTCTCCTATCATTATCAGATGCCTCTGCATGTACAGTTAATCAAGGAGCCAAGGATTTATTAGAATCTTGGTTTTAAAATAGGATGTAGATGTTGAGTTTAATAACTAAGCTGTCAGAGAGTGGATGTGGGGAAGGAAATGGAGCAGCCAGGATTGCAGGTAGAGCAGGTGTGGCTGAGTGAGGAGTGTGGCAGCTCCCAGGGAGAAAGTGCGGCTCTGATTTCTCAGCATCCACGAAGGACGAAGTGGAGCAGACCTAGTCATCCTTCAGTCCGAGTGCCAGACAGCGATGATTTCCTGTGCCAAGATACCAAGTGCTTAGTGAAAGACAGGAACTGAGGATTGAACTGTTCACCCAAAGGAATATCTTGATTTTCATTGATCGCCGACTAAAAGGGGACTAAGGTTCATTAATGAGGCAGGTGCGGTCCCTAAATTTGTTTCTGGAATGTAAATTGGAGATAGCTAGCATGTGGTATCATCCTTTTAGGCATCCTCTCTTTCCCTCCATCGGTCACGTTGTGCTAACTGTGGGTAACGAATAGTAAAGTAAGCTCTGGCCCCTCCTTTCTCTGATGGACTGTAATGCACACATAAAACTCCGCATACCCTGTCTGGACTAATTGCATTTACCAAATCTCATTAGAAGAAAAGCAAACTGTTTGGAAACACAACATTTAGATAACCGCCTCCCGGCCACCGTTCTGGAGCTTCCTGCGCAGTGTCCTGCTTCACCCCGGGGTCGGAGCAGGAGGCAGGCAGTTGCCCGACACAGGCCCAAGTGCAGCAGTCACAGCGGAGCTGGGATGTGACGTCCTAGACAAAGGGGCAGTCTGGGCAGGGCTCCCCCGGGAGTGGGAGCATTTCCCAGGGTGAGCTGCTTTGAAAAAGAATCAGAGCCTCTTGGCCGCATTTGGCTCCTAAATGCATTTTTTTTCCAGGAGTATATTGAGTTGAGTAACTGGGTGTCTGGGCACTTTACCAATGCTACAGCTGCTGCTGAAGTGCTGGGCTGCTTTAAAAGCAGTTCCACAGAGCTGGACTCAACGGCTGGGCTGAAAAACTGCTTTTGATATTCTTTTCCCCCGCTGCACCAAACCTGATAACGCGCGCGAACTCCCAAGCCTTTCCACAGGCACTAATGGCTTCTGCAAGCAGCTCTCCACAGTGATGAGTTCCTGCCTCACCCATGTTCTCCAGGAGCAGGATGGTCTGTGCCTCACTGTTCTAAGAATTCCTGGATTGAGATACTGCTGCTTATGGGGATAGAGCCACTGACTCTATCGGTGCCCACGGCTGGGATGACTCAGATGAATGCTCTGGCCCAGAGTGGCGAGCCCTTGGACGCTGGTCATCTGCACTCACTTCTTGGGGACAGCTGTCCAATAAATGTCACCACCTTTGTTGCCTCTGCTGGCAGCTTTCGTAAAGAAGCCAAGAATGGAGGCTTTCTCTTGCCGGGGGTGAGGCAAATTGATTAATAACTGTGGGAGGGGGTGGGGGATGCTTGAGCCATCTGTTGTTAATAACATCCTTCTGTGGACAGTAGGACCCTAATTTCCAAGTGTCCTTCACTAACTTAAGCTGGGGGAAGAAACCTATAAAGGCTGCAGGGATAAATCTGAATGGCATATTGTACATGTGGAAATTTGTGGTGTTCACTTTTTATCAGAACTAAATCCGGATTCTGGGGCTGGAGGACAGATAAAGCAGAAGTTGTTAATGGTTACGAAGCAAAGGTAAAAGGAAACTCTTAAAATAAGATTTAACATAGCTATTTAGCTTCTATGCAAATGAGGAGTCTGTTCAGATTTTGTCATGCATCTGTGCCATGGAGGTGCTCTGGGGAATAAGTTCTGTCTAATGTGTCTCTTCCTTGGATTTATCTTATTTGACTTTCAGAAAATGGAATAGCATGTCCCAAGGAGGTCTCTAGTTATGGCAAAGAGAAACTATGTTGTAGAGAAATGAGTCCAGGTACCAGTTGTCCTGGTGGGAGTGACAATTCCTTTAATTCTTTAAAAAAAAAAGAAAAGAAAAAGAAAGGACTAGATTTAACCTGCTTGTTCATCTTATTTTAATCGCCTGAGTGGGTTTAAAAAATATATATTGTAAAGTAGCTTTTATGACTCTGCCAATATTTTTAGTCAGCCTAATTGTAACCAGTAGGCTTCCAGCCCACTTACCTGATGTCAGTGAATTTAGAAGATAGTTGTCATAGTGGAGACGACAGTTGCTCGAGTCATCTGGCACTGTGTCAGCTGGAAAGCTGTTTCCTGGCCTCTCGTTAGCCCTGCAGTGCAGCGGGGATTGATGGCTCACGACGGTGCTGCCAGCAGCTGCAGGGTCCTCCGGTGACCTCTGAGTGAGCAAAGAAAGCTTACATCATGCTCAGTGAGATGCACTTAGAAATAGTCCTTCCAGTGCTGGGTGTGTTTCCTGAATCTTTAGACGTTGGGAATCCACGTTTTGGCATACAGTTAATTCTTTGTGAACTGTGATGTTTGATTTTCCAGACCCCAGTATTCTTCAATCAACCTTGAAAACAGAGCATTGACCCTGGCAGTTAAAATAATTTGAGGTCAATATACGGGATACCTTTTAAATAGTGGCTTGCTGGTTTTCTCTCAATCTTACCAGTGTAGAGAACCTTGTGTTCCTTCCTTTTTCCTTGTGTCTGATGGCTGTCTAAGTCGGTCTGAGTATAAGATTACCACAAATCAGTCCAAGTACACAATGCAGGTTTGGGCCCCTTAGTAGAAATCCAGCTGGGAGGCCTAAATTGCAGGACCTTCTTTGAGAGTGTTTAGCAACAAGAAGGGCAAGTTGGAAAGTGCAGCCTGTCACCCTTAACTACTCAGGGGTAATTAAAAATGTCAGAGATGCAAAGTAACTGCTGATGCATTTCTAAGTTGGTAGCTGTGTATTTTCTCTGAAGGGTTCTGATGAATGTTAACCATTTCTCATTTTTATTTTGCTGGGTTTTGTTTTGTTTTGGCTTCAGCATTCTTGCTCTTGCTATGCTTATTTGTTGAGTTTTGATTCCCCGTGTCACTGTTTCCTTTCACACACATCTCTCAAGGTCTATACAGTGAACAATGTGAGTGTGATAACCAAAATACGGACAGAACATCTGACTGAGGAAGAAAAAAAGAGATATAAAGGTAATCTCTTCCCTTCTCTCTTTCTTTTAAAAATAAATTTATTTATTTTACTTATTTATTTGGCTGCGTTGGGTCTTTGTCGCTGTGTGCGGGCTTTCTCTAGTTGCAGTGAGCAGGGGCTACTCTTCATTGCTGCGCGCAGGCTTCTCATTGGGGTGGCTTCTCTTGTTGCAGAGCACGGGCTCTAGGCGCACGGGCTTCAGTAGTTGTGGCACATGGGCTCAGTAGCTGTGGCTCGCGGGCTCTAGAGTGCAGGCTCAGTAGTTGTGGTGCACGGGCTTAGTTGCTCCGCAGCATGTGGGATCATCCCGGACCAGGGCTCAAACCCGTGTCCCCTGCATTGGCAGGTGGATTCTTAACCACTGCGCCACCAAGGAAGTCCCCCTTCTCCCCCCCCTTTTTTTTTTTTTTTAGCCTAGAGGAAGTCTTTGTTGCCTCTGTTAAATTTGGGGGTTAATGTGATTAGGTCATGCAAATCCAAATTTCCTTTTTATAAAATTTTCCTTAGTCTGACTCATTCTTGGAGGTCCTCGCCTGTGGTTGGCTCCAGCTGTAATTAAAGCCATTCACAGGGCTTGTTTATGTGTTATGCAGGACAATTGTTGGATTCGGTTGAAAAAGTAGATAAGTATATTGGAGAATATTTATCACTGGAATGAGTGATTTAGTCCAAACTATCACGATGAAAGATTTGGACAGAACTTGGGCTCTGAGCCAAAACATAGCCAATACATGGCTGCCATATCCCAGCTGGCGCGAGGCCGGTTCAGGGCCGTGTGAAGTACCTACCTGCTGTGCCTTGGTCTCCTCAGCAGTGAAATGAGTGCTACCAGACCTGCCTTAGAGTCATCGGGAGGATCAGATGAGCTATTACACGTAAACCTTGAGACTGGGGCTTGCAGCGTGCGGTGAGCGTGTGGCCATTGTTAACTCACACCTCCCCTACCGTTCCCATTAGTCCAGTTTGACAGGTAAGGAAGCTGAGGCCTCCGACCAGCCAAGGTGCAGGTAGAATCCAGATCTGGCTCGTTCCTAAATCCAAACTTTCTCTACTATTCTGATTGAATTCTTATAACTATTGTTCATCTAGCTTAGAGATCCTAATAAAAAGTGTCCTAGAAAAAGTAAGTTAGGGGCTTCCCTGGTGGCGCAGTGATTAAGAATCTGCCTGCCAATGCAGGGGACACGGGTTTGATCCCTGGTCTGGGAAGATCCCACATGCCGCGGAGGAACTAAGCCTGTGTGCTACAACTACTGAGCCTGTGCTCTAAAGCCTGCGAGCCACAACTACTGAGCCAGGATGCCACAACTACTGAAGCCTATGTGCCTAGAGCCCGAGCTCCACCACAAGAGAAGCCACCCCAATGAGAAGCCCGTGCACTGCAATGAAGAGGAGCCCCCGCTCACCACAACTAGAGAAAGCCTGCACGCAGCAACAAAGACTCAGTGCAGCCATAAATAAATAAATAAGTATTTTTTTAAAAAACGAAAACAAAAAAGGATAAATTAGCTGATAGCTATTGGGGATGATTTTATTGGCCTGTCCATAGATGGATTTCCTAATGCATGATGGAGAAACATGAAGGTAGGATGAGAATCTTCTTCTATAATCATAATTAAGGTATAATATTCGACATTCAACTTTTCCCTCCTCTGTAGCGGACAGGAACCCACTGGAGTCTTTGCTGGGGACTGTGGAACACCAATTTGGTGCTCAAAGGGTAAGTCGAAGTGTGAGCTTCCAGCACGGTTTAACAGGAGATGACTTTTCTCTGCTTGTGGTGGCATTTACTGAATCCTGAGCAGACCACTTGATTTGAACAGGCTAAAAAGTACTCCCCATCTGGAATCTGAGATATTCTTTTGGAAGAGAATAAGATGAGTGAGTCTTTGAAAATAAAGATTTTAGAGGCAGGTAGTGATTATAGAAATCAGGTGCTTTCTCTCCTGTTTTAAACTAGGCCCTCTCTGTAAAATGGAACTGAAAAAAGGATTCAGGACTTTATATTTTAATAGAGCACCTGAACGAACACTTCCTTTCTCAGTCCTCACAATAACCATATGAAATTGCTGCCGTGGAGGTCACTGCGGGTCAGAAAAATGAAATTACCTTTCCAGCGTCCCAGGCTAAAGAAGGACAGAGCTGGAACCTGAACTCCAAATCTTCCAGATCCCATGTGCTTTCAGATATGTCTGTCTGTCTCTCTTTTTCCTTTCTATAATCAGGAGATAAAAGGAGAGTGGAGAAATGATTTGAAATGGAGAAATCCATTAGACTTGGTCATGTAGTTTGGTAATCTGTTTGTCAATTTTCTTGTTCTGTGCAGTTAACTTAATAAAAAAAAGTTAATGACTAGAACTTCCTGCTCTGTAGCTGGTTAACATGTCCACCTCAAAGGCTAGGTGCCCTAGGCCTCCACTTGTCAGCATCATTTGGCATTTCTGACTCCCCTGAGTTCTGGCTCGGCAGGACCTCACCACAGAGTGTGCCACCGCCAACAACCCCACAGCCATCACGCCTGATGAGTACTTCAACGAAGAGTTTGATCTGAAGGACAGAGACATCGGAAGGCCGAAAGAGCTGACGATTAGAACACAAAAGTAAGAGAGACTCAGCAGCCGTTGTCAACGGATTCTTGATTGTTTCAGAAGTCGTGCTGTTTTCTAGTGTCATGTTCGGTCCTTCCTCTGTTCCCTTCCTTTAAAAATAATTTCACATTACTGGAACTTCCCTGGCGGTCCTGTGGTTAAGACCCTTCCACTGCAGGGGGCACAGGTTTGATCCCTGGTCTGGGAAATAAGGTCCTACATCCTGCAAAAAAAAAACAAAAAAAAACCCAAAATAACAAAAATTACTTTATCTGATGAAAGGTAACAGTAGATTGCCCACCTTATTATTCGACCTTCTCCAAATAGAATATAGATTGGATATAAGAATTCCTTATTTATTTTTTTTAACTGTCAACAAGCTTCAGCTGATCAAATGAAATGGTTTCCACCAGCTACCAATTCTTACTGCTTGCTATCGATTAAGGCTGTAGCGCAGGTCATTTCCCCTGCTTGCCCGATGACAGGGTGATGCGAGTCCTTTGTGGCTCTAATCCCTTCCCAGCTCAGACGTAGGGGAGGTAAGATGACTGGGAAGGCTGGGGCGTGGGACATAAGGAAGCTGACGTTGTCTAGCCCACTGCGTAGAAGTAACGCAGTCTCCCTGTCTGAGGGAGATGGCCTCAGTCTTTTCTCATCCAATCCGGCAGGTTTAAAGCAATGCTGTGGATGTGTGAGGAGTTTCCTCTGTCTCTCGTGGAGCAGGTCATCCCCATCATTGACCTGATGGCCCGAACTAGCGCGCATTTTGCCCGACTGAGAGACTTCATCAAACTGGAATTCCCACCTGGATTTCCTGTCAAAATAGGTACCGTTCAATAAACCACAGGAGCGCCCATAGGTTCTGCCCGTTTTTGCGGGAGACAGAGTGTGCTTCAGGGAATTGGAGCATCTGAGGCAAAAGAAGCAGACAGTACACTTAACGGAGGAGGGCAGAGTTATCCTCTAGTTTAATTTGGTTTAAAGAAGTGTCATGATTCTTAGTTCATTTTGCATATTAACATTAGGAGATCCCTCCCCAGCCATCAGTTCTATTTACAGATGGTGCTGACATGAAAAAGGCATAAAAACGTGACACATTCATTGTTTTAATATGAAACCTTACTTAAGTGAAACTTCAAATTAAACTTATTATTTGAGGAAGACAATTGACACTAAGATCCTTTGATACGTTAATATGTTTCTGGGCTTGAATTAGTCTGCGTGATACCACATATAATACATATTACTTGTGAGGAAGTTACATTTTGGATAGTTGTATCCTGGCTCCTGTATCCTGTATCCACTTGAATCCTGGCTCGATCACTTACTGTGATCTAGAAGAAGTCGCTTAACCTCTCTGAATCTCAGTTTTCCCATCTGTGTATTGGGAAGGGTTGTTATGATGATTAAATGAAATCATACTTATAAAAAGTACTTGGCATGGTACCAGCATAGTAAGCGCTCAGTAAATGCTGGCTGTTATTCTTCTCAGTAAAGTTTATTTATAAAAGCTTTTATTTTATTAGAAATTCCCTTGTTTCATGTCTTAAATGCACGGATTACATTTGGAAATGTTAATGGCTGTAGCACTGCTGAAGAAACTGTATCTCAAAATGTGGAAGGGACCCCATCTGATTCAGGTAAAAAAAAAAAGTTGGATTATGTGATTAAAAAAAACCTCATACATTTAGTCATTATAGTAATTATTCAGTTTGAAATTAGAGTATCTTATGAGTAGATCTCTGTCTTGAATGAAAGAAAATTTTAGATTTAGTTTCAATTAAGTGAAAAAAAGTTTGCAGAATATGTATGACCCCACTCGAATTAAAAAGACAGCCTGTTCTTAAAAAACAACTTTATTGAGGTGTAACGTGTATGTAATAAAATACTCCCATTTTAAATGTAACGGTTCAATGCCTTTTGGCAAATGTATACACCCACGTAACCCCTACCACAGGCAAGATACAGAACATTTCCATCACCCCCCAAAATTTCCTCAGGCTCCTTTGCCATCAATCCAATTCAGATTTTGGATGCTATTGTAAATGGACTTATTTCTTAATTTTATTTTCCAGTTACTCATTGCTAGTATATCGAAATGTAATTGAATTTCTTTTTTTAATTTTTATTGTGGTAAAATAGTATTCTGTGTCTTAGGCCAGTTGAGGGATATACAGGCCTTTGTTTTATTATTATCATTTTTATTTTAAGTTACAGATATCTTACATCTTCTTTCATATATTTACTATATTTCATAATGAAAAGAAAAAAAACCACATTGGTGTGATTGTGTGATATATACACATCACATTCCTCAAAGGACCCACAAGTAAACACTGGTTACCTCTGGAATTTGGAAATAGGAGACAGGGTGTAGGGAGAGAGATCTTCACTTTTCATTTTACAGTCTTCTGTATATTTTTTGTGTGACTATGCATTTTATTACTAAAAAAAAGTGAAGGCAAAAAGAAAAAAACAGTATTCCAGTACTTTTCTCTGTCAAGATTATTCTTCCTTGAAATCTCTCTTACATAGTAGCCAACCTTGATTTTAATCATTTTAATTTTTTCATTTTTTTAATTAAAAAAAAGTTTTATAAAAAGTTGAAGTGGAAATTTATTTTACTAACTCAGGCACTGTACTGTCACCTTTTGTGTTTCAGCTTCCACTCTCACAAACTTTGAGGTTGATCAATCTGTGTTTGAAATTCCTGAATCTTACCACGTTCAAGACAACGGCAGAAATGTGTATTTGCAGGATGAAGATTACGAGATAATGCAGTTTGCCATCCAGCAGAGCTTACTGGAGTCCAGAAGAAGCCAGGTGCATTTATCAGAATAAATGGTGGGGCTTGGAAGGTTGGCCTCAGTTTGGCCTCAGTCTTTGGCTAACCTGACAGACTTACTCTAAATGACAAGTTTGGCATATTCATGGTATTTACATGGGTTATTTTTTTTTATTTATTTGATTTTTTGTGGTACGCGGGCCTCTCACTGTTGTGGCCTCTCCTGTTGCGGAGCACAGGCTCCGGACGCGCAGGCTCAGCGGCCATGGCTCACGGGCCCAGCCACTCCGCGGCATGTGGGATCTACCCGGACTGGGGCATGAACCCGCATCCCCTGCATCGGCAGGCGGACTCTCAACCACTGCGCCACCAGGGAAGCCCTACATGGGTTATTTTATATTTTATGTACCTGGTCTTTTATAAAAGCTTATGAGACCATCTGCATAGCCCCAGTCAGCATCATTCACAGGATAGAGCCTGACAGACTTGTCTTTTCCTTATACTCACTGATGTAGCTAATAATCTTCTATCTTTCGGAGCATGCTATATAACTTCTCAGTGGTGAAACAGTAAATTCTTGCTAGTTTACGCCATCATATTTTCCCTAGAATGTTATCTATGTGTCAGTAGTCTCATACAAAGGTATGTGGATTTTAATCCCAACTTCCTCCCCAGTGAAGACCAGTCATTGCGTTGTGGTTGCTCAATAAGAGTGTGAGGAAAAGGATGGTTGATTCATTGTTAAAATTGTTTTTCACTCAGATGTTTCATTCTGTGGTAAGGGGCATAATCCCAGACTCTTGAGCACTAAGGAGAGAACAGACCAGCCTGAGAACAGTTGCCTCTTGTCTTCCTATGTGGTTCTTCCTCAAGGCCTCACCTTCCTGGGACCGTCCAGGGCTTGAGGATAGTAACTCCTCCGTCCCCTCCCTCTGTGGCTTCCTGCTCTACTAGAGTGGGATCTGCTTCTCCCTCCACTGCCCTTTGGTGTGGTCCTGGGCTCCTGTTGTCCATTTGTTTGTTCATTGGTTTCTTCTGTCCTTCCATCGTTCATTCGGCAGATGTTTGCACAGTGCCTGCTTTGTGCCAGACTCTGTGCCAGGTGCTGGGAGTTCTTTGATGAAGCAGCCCCAGCGCCTGCCGTCATGGGGCCGCTAAGCTTTGAGAATGGTACCCACACTCCAGTGTCCCCCCAGCTGCGGTTTTTGGCATCCTGGTTTTTTCTGAAGTCTCAGCTTGGGTAACATGAGCCCCGCCTCCCATGGACCCGTTCTTAGAGCCGTTCTGTTTTCTGAGGCTGCTGGGCCAAGGGCCAGACCCCAGGGCTGGCATGTTCCCCTTGAGAGAGGCTTCCCTGTCCTAGCCATCACTGTCAATCCAGTATGCGTTTCCTTTTCCTGTTCTAAGTGAGCTTATTTTTTCCCCCAATAGCTACTTAAACCTTGTCGGCCATAAGTTTTGAGAAGAGGAGTAGCCAAAGACGACAAATAATGAGTTATGTATTCCAGTCTTGCTCTAGAAGAATTAGCTGCTTTGTTCATTGAAACTTGGCCTGAGGTTGAGTTGTTTTTAATAGATTGACAGCTACCACCTTCTCATACTTGATATCAAATCAAGCAAGGTAGTGGACCATATACTATCTGACATTTGGGTGTCATTTTAGAGATGACCCCAGTCTCTATTAATTTTTCACACAGCTTTGTGGATAATGGACTTGTAAATATTCTTAATCTTGTTCTTGCTGCTTTCCTTTTGTTATCAGTACAACAGTTTATTCCTTCTAAGGGGTATTCGTGTCTGTCACATGTCTTTCCTAGGAGCTTTCAGGACCAGCTTCTAGTGGAGGGACTGGCCAGGCACATACCTGTGACGCCCAGGATGAGAGGTGACTGAAGTGACTCTTGATGATTGACCCGAGGTTGGCACAGGCGCTTAGGACACTCGGCAGTGGGCCTGGCAAGAGAGACTTGATACAATGTCAGCTCTCTTGCTTCCTCTTGGGGCAATTCCTCATAAAAGGAGCTCTGAACTCTCGGGGGCTGAGCTTCCAGGAACTGGTGATAGAATTGCTGACCAGTTCACTAACCATTGCCGTGGGCAGAAAGGCACCCAGTAAATGTTTTCTGATCGGTCTGATCTTCTGCGAAGAACGTATGATCACAGAGGGTCTAGGTGCCGTCAGTGGGGAGTTTATACAATGTTAAGGATGGTGCCACTTTGGGGAAGGGCTACAGAGATGATTAGATGATTATTATTATTATTTTGGCTGCACCATGTGGCTTGTGGGATCTTACTTCCCAGACCAAGGATCGAACCTCTGCCCTCAGCAATGAAAGCTTGGAGTCCTAACCACTGGACCGCCAGGGAATTCCCAGATTATCCGTTTTAAAAGGGGTTAAACTGGAAAGATTCATTTTACAAAGCATTTTCCTGTAGTCTGGGCACATATGAAAACGTGTTGAAGTTGGGTTTTGCTTTAAAATAGATCCAGGTTCAATGCCTAGCCCCATCACTTAGTGGCTGGGTGATCTCGGGCAGGCATGTACCTGCATCCAGCACCTGCACCCCCAGAGTTACGTGGGATCGATGGCATCATGTACAAGAGGGGACAGGAAGCGCCGGACTCGGCGCACACTGGGTCCGCAGTTAAGAAATATGGCTGCTGCTGCTGCTGCCACGATGACGATGTTAAAACAGTTTCTCTGCCCCATGTCGTTCTCACGCAGGGCTGTCCAGGAGAGCCTCCCCTCCGACTCTGAAGGCCTGTGCCCCGGCGCCTCCCGTGAGACCAGCCGTTTTGACAGCGACCTGCAGCTGGCCATGGAGCTCTCCGCCAAAGAGCTGGAGGAGCACGAGCTGCGGCTGCGGGAGGAGGAGGCGGAGCTGCAGCAGGTCTTACAGCTGTCGCTCACCGAGAAGTAGTCCTTCCTGCCTCCCACCCAGAGGCTCTGTCCGCATGCGGGCCCAGGGACTGCGCCTCACACGATGCAGCATCGGACCCTGCTTTCCACAGAGGTGCGGGGCCAGGGCCCCCCCGGGGCCACCCGCGACGCTCCCCGGTGAACGGGCTGGCGGCCAGCGGCCCCATCTCCAGGCTTGAGGGGAGGAGAGCGTCCTCACTTTCCATAGCTGTACTGGCTTGCAGGTCACGGTTTTACTACCAGCTTTAGATAAAAACCCAATCCCCAATCCCACCCCGCAGGTTTGTACATTAATTTTTATCAAGGAGTGATAACAAAACAAGTTCTTGCGGAGTCAGGGTGCTTTTATATACGAGAGCAGCAGCCTTTGCAGAGTGTGGTGTATGAGAACTTGGGAGACACTTCTGTACAGTTCACCAAAGAAATGGATCATTTGTGCCCTTCTGCTTTTCTATTTTTACCTTTCTACAGGGTTTCTAGGGCACTGTCACTGTTCTACTCCGTCCCCACCTATTCCACTCCTTCCACACCCAGCTAGAGAGGAGATAAGTACAGGATCTATTTTACTTTAGGGTTAACTATTTGCATCAAATTAAGATATACAGATGCCAACAGATGTTGCCTTAGCCTTAAAAATTACTAGTGGTTTCAAACCACCTCACTCCACTTTGAGGGATCTGATTTGAATTTGTAAAGGCAGTTCCTTGGAGAGCAGGATCCTCCAGGCTAAATCCAAGGCAGCTAATCCTGGCGCTGGAGGAGCCGCTAGTAGAGCCCGAGGCTTGTTACTGAAGTGGGCAGGCTGACCAAAGGATCACCAAACCAGGGGTGTGTTCCAGGCCGCCTCTGGTGAAGGGTCTCCATGCAGAGGCCTAGGAAGACCTCACTACGTGCCCTGGGCGCACCTGAGAGGAAGGGGTGGGCTTGAAACTAGAAAGGGAGCTACAAACGGAACTCAGTGGCTCTGTATTCAAAAGGGAAAATGATGATTCTACGTTACTTTTTAGAGTTCAAATCAACATCTTTCTGGATGAATATATTTTTTAACAGAATCTTTTTATTATTTTTAAAAGATATAAAAACGACTACTCCCATCAGTAGCAATACAAGGTTATACATTTTAACCAGATTTTCTCAGGCCTTTTTTGGATACCCTTAGTAGTTAACTATTTTGTCTAACCCTTCTGTAAATAACCACCGCACAACATAGAGAACCTGGGGAGTACGGCCGAGGGCACCCTCACTCCAGCCCGGCCCAAGGATTCATTCCTACAGGCTGCACTGAAATCACCTAGTAACAATATCCTCCTCCTCTGTTTTGCGTCCATTTCCTGTCTGTTGCGCTGCTTTGGGGACGGGAAGGGAAACAGGAACTACCGTTCCATTTAACGGCTGTATATACAGTTAGCGTTGCCAATGAAACGTTCCCAAAGAATTGTGCTTTTGATTCCATATGACCATCTGCCTTTCTTTTCATGGTCTGACCAAAATTCCTTCTCTGCACACGAGGCCAGTATATGCAGCATCATGTTTGTTTCAGATACACAGTTAGCATTTTGTTTACTTGGCGTTTACCTTGAGCCAAGATACGTCTTGGGAATGGCTGCAGTTAGGCCCCATCGTTTACTCACTAAGGTGAACAGAGGTAATCACTGTTTGCATTCCATTGTTCTGCTTCCCCATGTCTTTGACTTTCTCCCCAGGAGGTCAGTTAACAAGGGACTGAACTTTGTGTCACTGTCACAGCAGTTTTCGATATGTGTTCACTCTTAAAATACAAATAAAGACTGCTTCCTTAGAGGGTGCTCGTACAATATTCTAGACAGCCTTTGAGTCTTTTTTTCTCTTCACATTTTTCTAGTCCCTTCCTGTTATGTATGTTACTGGAACATTAGAATTCCTCCCAGTCCTCGCTCGTGCGTGACAAAGGTGGCACAGTCCTCTCAGCGTCCTGCCCAAGTCACACGGTCCACACGCCCGCACGCTAGTCCTTTCAAATGGAAACTCCAAAGCCAGCATTGGGCCGCTCTGAGTACCTCTGCAGCCCTGGAGAGGGACTGTCTCTTGTGGAGTGCTGGAAGCCAAGCCAACATTAGATCTCTCTAATCTCAGTAAATCTGCTGTCTCCTTTCTTGGAAGTTCAGGTGATGATTCAGCCTCCTGGACTTGCCATACACCTGAATATGTTGGTAATAAAACAAAAAAGGCAGTGACCAGTAAAAAATGTTTGGGTTCCGGAAATGAGGCCTTGGTATTTCCAGAAGTTGTGAAGGATCTGCTTTGCTTTTTGGGGTGGGGTGGGGTGGGCGGGAAGTAAGCAATATTTTGAGCATTGTGACAAGCCATACCTATGGCTTATTTCATTAAACTAATAGTTTCTAACTTTATCTTCAGGGTTTATTAAAGCTTGGGTGGACCATTACCAGCAGTAAACTTTCATGGAGCAACTTCCACACATAAGACAGTGCTGGGAATTAAGTACAGTCCTCCCTCACTGTCTGCAGGGGCGTGTTTCCGGGATGCCCCATGGATACCAAAACGCTGTGGTTGCTCAAGTCCCTTATAAAGTGGCATGGTATTTGCATATAACTTACTGTATCCTCCTGAACATTTCAAATCATCTCTAGATCACATACCTGATACAATGTAAATTATATAAATAGATATAAATACAATGTAAATGCTAATGTAAATAGTTGCTGGTGTGAGGCAAATTCAAGTTTTGCTTTTCAGAACCTTCTGGAATGTTTTTTTCCCCAAATATTTTTAATCTGTGGTTGGGTGAATCCACGGATGTGGTGGGCTGACTGGGTAACAAAGTTCCTAAGATACACAAACAAGCTCATCACACCATGCTGGATGAGAGGTGTCAGGGCAAAGTCTGCTCTAAATAATGACAGGAAAGAGACCATAACCACCAGCTTGGTCCCAGTTTCCTCCTGAACGCAGATGACATCAAAAATGATGAGTTGGACTACAGCAACTTCAAATGGCTGCAGTGCCGTGAATGATGGGAGTTCAAAGTCCAAGCTAGGCCCATGTCTAGAAATGAGTGTGGCTATAAGATTGAGATCCTGTGGGAAAAACTGTAATCCACTAATAAGACTCCAAGCCCCTACTCTCAAGCAGCACCTGCAGACTTCTTAATCTCAACTTTAAAGAAAGTTAAGATAGTGTTTGCTAAAATAACTTGTTTTTATGATTGGTGTAAATTAGTCGAATGTGTTAGGGGACTTGTTACAGTTCAGTTTAGGAAAACTAGGGTTCAGCCACTGCCCCTCTGCACTCCTGAAGATGAAGATCAGGAGAATAATTCCACTTGAAAATAGCAATTGGTCAACCTCTGGTGCATAAAAGTTTTCAGTTTATTGCTCTCTCGCTCCTGGAATTGATGTTGTCATCTTTACTCATTTCTCTGAAATAAGCTTTTTTCTACAAAGGTTATTCTTTGTCCTACTTTTGACTGAAATCTCATACTTAACAGACAGTAACACTGGGATGATGATGCAGGCTGGGTTTTGGATCTGTATGGGGAATAACTATTGTTTCAGAAAACTGAACATGATCCAGTTACCTGGCTGGTGATTACTGGGCAAACGGCAGGTCACAAGGTTTATGGGCCTGACAAGTTTTTACCGTTTCCTTTTAAAATTCTAAAAATGGCAGTAAGTTTTTAGGCAGATATCAAAACATGGCATCCCAGATGAGGCGGGGATGTGGGCTCCTGGGACTTAACTCTGTCCGTGCCAAAGTCTCAGAATCCCAGTCACTCCTCCCTCCAGTCAATAACCACGGGCTTCCAAGGCACAGGCCAACTGTGGTGACCCCACCTCCATCTGTGTTACTTTTTACATCATTTGATCCTCACTATAATAAAGAAAGATAAAGTGTGTATATCACTGTTTCACAGATGAGAAAACTGAAGCTCTAGAGAAGTCAAGCCTGTTTATAACTGGAGCTGGGACAAGAATCCAGGTCTTCTGGCCCCTGGCCCAGCCTGAGAGATTACTTACAGTCAGTTTTCTGAAATAATCAATAGCTTGCCTTGGGGCAGTAGTGTTATTTCACATATTAATTTAAAATTCCACTTCACAGTGCCTCAAGAGATTAAATCAGATTCAAGTGTGTGCACACGCACACACACACCCCTACCTGCATTTTAAATGCTTGGAAAATAATTACTAGGAATAAAACAGCACATAAGATTTTACTTTAGTTTTAATGGACATTTTGCTCAAAAGCACGTTTCAGTGACTCAGTGTTAGGGTTACAAACAAAATCCTTAAGTCAGTTACTGTATCCCCACATCAGTTATTTCACATTAAGTGCCGGTTGTTAAAAACAAAATCAGTGCTGTGCTTGAATGGAGCACAAACAAGATAAGCATTTTAATTTAACAACAAAGTTAAACCCAGCACCCTTAAAATAAAATAAATACTGTATGTACGAAAGTATTTCCATGGGGGAAAATTCCAGTTCACCAACAGTGCAAGTGAATAGCAGCATTTTCAAAGTTGTACTTAAACTGTGTAAACACACACCCACCCGCCACAGTGAACACGCACTTCTGTAGGCCCTCCCCACCCAGGGCGGAAAAGAGGTCCTGCTGAGTCTCTTTTAGATTCCGAATCAGAAAAGCTGCCCTGACTTCTAGGCCAAGGGCTGGGAAGACTTAAGTGCAGGACAAGGAGATCAACGTGTCTGAATGGGACCAATTCTTTTTCAGATGGGCCAAGTGCTAACACTTCCAGCCACCCCCAGTGCCTCCCAGCCCAAGGGTGCCCGTGGTCACAGGCCTAGCTGGTGTGACCCCAACTTCAGTGGGGGCGTCTGAGTGCAGAGCTCCGTGCAGAGTGAGGAGTGGCGGCCTGTGTTCCCCACAGCTGACACTGCTTTGCAAACGGGGCATCTAGGCCAAGTCGGGATAATTAAAAACATTTGGGATTCTTAACCCATTGTGACCAAATGATTCTTAAGCAGGGAATGTCTACATGTTAAGTCTTACTCTTCTTAATATTTTCAAGCATTAATGATTATTCCTTTCCAGTGTGGATTTTACATCACTCACAAAGTCATGTTTTCTTTCTCGTGAACACTCCAACTTTACACTGAACCTTGGAGCTTCAGGTCTTACTTTCAACAGGTACAGCCAGATATAAAAAGAAACACTGAGAAGCAGGCTCAAGTGGCCAAATACTTGCATTACAGTGTTAGGATAAGATAATGGCTAGATGTTTTTTCTAAATCATTCAGCATTTACCAACTGTCCAGACCGATGATTGTTTCCAAGCAGTTAAGTTCTGATTCCACCTTCTCCACTGACCCATGTGCAACACGACTTATTCTGCTCCCAAAGGCTCGTGGGAGGGCTGGCTTGGCCATCACCGGCGCCGAATGGGCTTGTAGACGCAAAATGCCATAAGGATCACGGTCACCAGCAGGATGCTGAAAATAGTTCCCATCAACACTGCAAAAGGAAAACAGGTTACCTCCTAACGGCAGCTTCAGGTTCTGTAAGTTGTCCACTTACAACGATTTGCCAAATGCCACTTGGTGCCAGGCACTGTGCCAGGTGTGGGGGAAGCAGCCATGACAGACCCTCTCTGGGGGTGTCGCCATGCACGTGAGGAGAGAACGTAAATGACAGCATTTCACACAGCTTTTAAGTGCCGTGAGGAAGACAGTAATGTGAGAGTGCTGGGAGTGGTGATGGAGGAAGCAAGTGAGGAGGGGACAGACAAACTGGGGCCTTAATGGGAGGAAGGAGCCGGCCATGTGGAGATCTGCATGCCCAAGGATCAGCTAATGAAAGCACCTGAGGCCAGAACAAGCCAGAAAGTCAATGAACAGGAAGGAGGCGAGTGTGGCTGTGAGGAAGGAGTGAAGGAAGAAAGGCAGGGAATGAAGCCAGAGAGGAAGGCTGGAGCCAGTTCATGCAGAGCCTTGTAGACCATGAAGGAAACATGGATTTTATTCTAAGTTTAAAGACAGGGTTGTAGGCAAAGAATGACATGATCTGATTTAGTCGGGAAATAAGATCCCTCTGGGACTTCCCTGGTGGTCCAGTGGTTAAGAATCCGCCTTACAATGCAGGGGACGCGAGTTCGATCCCCGGTCAGGGAACTAAGATCTCATGTGCCGCAAGGCAACTAAGCCAGTGCACTCTAGGGCCTGCATGCCACAACTACTGAGCCTATGTGCTGCAACTACTGAAGCCCACGTGCCTAGAGCCTGTGCTCCTCAACAAGAGAAGCCACCACGATGAGAAGCCCACGCACCGAAATGAAGAGTAGCCCCTGCCCGCCACAACTAGAGAAAACCTGCACGCAGCAACGAAGACCCGATGGAGCAAAAAATAAATTTTAAAAAAAGGTCTCTGTTAAACAAAATCTATGACTTACATGAGTTAGACGTCATATCTCAAAATAGCCCTTGTTACCTAAATACCTGCCCTAATTTTTTTTTAAACAAACTTATTTATTTTAATAAGTTGCTTAGTTGCTCCACGGCATGTGGGATCTTCCCAGACCAGGGATCGAACCCGTGTCCCCTGCAGTGGCATGTGGATTCTCACCCGCTGTGCAACCAGGGAAGTCCCTGCCCTAATTTTTTTTTTTTTTTTTTCTTCAGTACGAGGGCCTCTCACTGTTGTGGCCTCTCGTGTTGCGGAGCACAGGCCCCGGACACACAGGCTCAGCGGCCATGGCCCATGGGCCCAACCACTCCGCGGCATGTGGGATCTTCCCGGACCAGGGCACGAACCCGTGTCCCCTGCATCGGCAGGCGGACTCTCAACCACTGCGCCACGAGGGAAGCCCCTGCCCTAATTTTTAAAGTTCAGAATTCCATGAGTTTCTAAGGCTCTGACTACAATTGGACCTAAAGCTGTCTTATTCCATTTAAACCAATTTTTTTGCGTTTTGGAAAGGCTCTAAAAAAACAAAACAAAAACAAAAACCTCCAAAGCAGGAATGCAGGGGACTAGAATTGGAGAATGGAAGTCTTCTTAAAAAATACAAAAAATGAGCTTAAAACCAAGAGTTGTTAGGTACACGATATCCACTGGAATAGCTATACTTTTGGGCCTTGATCTCCCACTCTTCATCATTATCTTTTCTCCCTCCCTTTAGTTGCCTGAATGGCAGGCCCTGGCAGAACCGTTAAGACTACTTAGGTCCTTCCTTATGGTCACTTCCCCTTTTCGAACCTCATTCTCTACCCTATAACATGGGGCAAATGAAACCCATCTCACAAGGCCTAGATATCAATGTCATTAAAATAATGAATTTCAAGTGAAATGTGTTTTGGAACTATTCTAATACTGCATTTTTTTTAAAGATTGAGTTAACACTGTCACATGGAATCTATTGTTTTAAGTATAATTATTAAAGTGGCCAGCATATTCTAAAAGAATCCGAAAATCTTAGCCTTGGAAGGGTCCCAAAAGACATTTGATCCAGCTTTTCACTGCATGTGAACATTTTTTCTACAATATTCCTGGCAGTTCCAACTCTTATTTGGAATACTTCTGTGACATTTGTTTGTCAACCAACCAAAATATTGGAAAATTAGAAAAGCATATCCACATCATTACTGTTTTATCTGTCAACTGTATCTTATTCAAATAAATCTCATTTTAGAGCTCAAAAATTTTTTCATATTTTTTATGAAAAGCGCTCAACACAGTGCCGGACAGATAATAAGCACATGATAAATGAAAGCCATTATTACCACCAAGACAGGCAGTGCAGCACAGTGGTCAAGAACGCAGGGTTTGGGGTTAGACTGTCTGGGTTCCTGTCTACACTTATAGACTACGTGACCTTACAGAAGTTACAGTCTCTCTGTGTCTGTTTCCTCTTCTTTAAAAATGGAGATAAAAATACCCACTGCACAGAATGGTCTAGGGCAGTGTTTCTCAAACAAAGCTGTGGTAAAGGACTAGTTTTTGTAACTTTTAGTCTGTCCCAGGCCACTACCTAGCCCTACTGTGTATGACTAATTAGCAGCTCCCTCTACCTAGAAAGCATTCCGGGTTAGGGACCTAGAAGTGGTTTCGAGTTGCTTGGATGTTGCAACAATGTCAAACCGTTAAATTTCTAAACAATCTCAAATGCTGTAAGACATCTCTTTGCAGATAACAAATAGTTTGCAGACTTCACTGCTCTGCCACCACACTTTTAATAGTACTGTTCTCAACCAGCGGGATTTTGCCCCAGTGGCAAAATCCATTTGGCAAATGTTGAGAGACATTTTGATTATCTGAACCGGGAGTGGGGTGTGCTACTGGCATCTAGTGGGTAAAGGCTGGGGACGCTGCTAAACATCTTACAGTGCTCAGAACAGTGTGTGCTCACAACAGTATGTTCCCCGCCCCCTAACAAAGAATCATCTGGTCCAATATGTCAGTAGTACCTAGGTTGAGAAATCCTGTTCTGAAGGATTAAGCAGGATAATGTATGGAAACCACTTAGCAGAGTGCTACGGACACAGTTAAGTGGTCAATACATGACAGACAATGAGTTCATGGAGAGTCAAGGTAATCCAGAAACAATACTATGTAGCAGCTTTGCAGATATACAGACATACCAATGACGTTCAGCGCAAAGAAAGGACTTTGGCAGAACAAGATTCAGAGTTATTGTGAAGTTTGCCAAGCTTTAAGCTCCAGGGCCCCTTCCAAAGCCATGTACGCCCATATGTACGTATGTATGTGTGTATATATATGTACATGCTGATGACATCCTCCCAAAAGGTATGTTTCAAGCCCCACAAAACTTAGGTTCTCCTACTGGCCTCCACCACTTCCTAGCTGTGTAACCGTGGACAAAGAACTTCACCTCTCTGAGTTTCACTTCCCTTATCTGTAAACAGGGCTCAAAACCGTACCTTTCTGATTAACTTACTGTGAGGCTGAAATAAACTCACGTACACAAAGTGCTTAGTACAACACGGTATATAGGAAATGCTCAACAAATGCCAGTTATCATTATGACTATGACTATTAGTTCCATTAGAAAAGAAGAAGGGATGGGGTACATATCATGCGCCGTATTGCCTAGCTTGGGCCCACACAGCCACAGAGGAGGGGACCCAGATTGTGACCCGGGTCATTCATGCAACCAGCATGTATCAAGCCCACCGAGGACCAGGCCTTCCGCTGAACCGCAGCTCAGGCCTCTGTCCCAGGCCTTCGGAGAGAGAGGGTCGCACCTGCACCGCCTGCCCCCACACGGCCCCCGCCGTCCACCCGCGCATGCGAAGCTCCGGCTGCCTGGAACTGCAAAAGCGCAGACCCGACCCCACCGCCCGCCCGCCCACGGCCGCTCACCCAGGTTCTGCCCACGCAGCACTGCATACGGCCGGCTCCGCTCCGGCGGCTCCACGGGGCTCGGGGCCTCCGCCTGTCCCAGCAGGAGGCTGCACAGTCCGAGGCAAAGCCACTGCCAACCTGGATGCAACATCTTCCCTACCCAGCAGTGGAGAGCTACCCACTTCCGCCGGAACCCCCGCCCCGGTTACCTCTCGCGCACCGCCTTCCGTCGCACCGGGCGCGCGTCGTTGCCAGGGTAACTGTACGTCCCGGCCAGAGTTCGGCCCTCACCAAGCTTCCTCCCGGATCCACGTTCCTCCAGGACCAACGTTTCCGCCCGGGCCAATTTTCAGGGGGATCACCGTTCCGTCGCGGCAACGTCCACCTCGATCCCAGTTCCGCCCCGACCAAAATTTACCTCTTTCTTAGAGTTCTAGGCGGGCCTCTTTCCAGAGAGGTTTCTTAGGTCCGTTTTGGACCTATCGAAGGTATTTTACAAATCCGTGTATTTTCTTACTAAATCTCCACCACAGGCCTGAGAAATAGACACTGTATTCCTGTCTTACAAATGCCACCTTCTCAGGGAGTGTTTACCTGAACATCTTTTGCTGAAATTGCAGCCCTTCCACTCCCTCGATATATACACTCCCTACTCTTTTGCCTCTTTCATCCCCTCTTAACTTCTCCCCATTTACCCTATACATTTAACCTACATTTTGTTATTTTGTGATGTTGACTGGAGAAAAAAGAAATCACAAGGTGAGAGTTGTGAGTTAAGTTTTATTTGTGGCAAAATGAGGACCTGCTCTGAAGAGGTAGGGGGGCAGGTTGCTATATATATGATTTTAGTGAAGGGGGATAGGTGCAATCAAGCACACGTTTTGGCAGAAGGTTGCTGCCAGTCACGAGGAACAGATGTCTCTGTCAATGATTTTAGTGCTTTCCTAGATTGAAGATGCAAGAAATTGGGCTCATAAAGTCTTCTCCTGAAAAAGATCTAACTACCTGAAGGCCTGCTCTGCCAGTTTTTCCCAGAGCACAGAGTGCCACATTCCTGATCTCTTCCCTGAACTCCTTTCAGGGTGTGTTGAAGGTCAGTGACTGCAGTGGCTAGTGACGTCATCCTCGTAGAGGCAGATGGCGAGAGACAATTTTTAGTTGGCACTGGGTACCTGCTATCATCCTAGAATGTAAGGTCCATGAGGGCAGAGATTTGTTCTTGTGCACTGTTGTTTCATAGCCTGGAAGAGTAGCATATTATGTTCCATGAATGTTGGCTGAATAAATGAGGAAACAGCTTAGTTAAGTGTTTGGCCCAATGCTGCACAGAATAATACCTGGGTCAAGGTATTGTTGACCTAGGTATTGTTCTGCGTATTTTACCATTCGCTGAGACGATGAAACCAACACAGAAGAAAGGAGCTCTGAGATGATTGCAGAGATGGAAATGAAGCCTGATGACATTGAGCATCTAGTCCCAGACACCTGGGCTAGACTTTGCAGTCACTTGACCCAGTAAGTTTCTTTCTTCTTTCTTCCTTCTTCCCTTCCTTCCTTCCTTCCCTCCTTCCTTTCTTTTTTGCTTTAGTTTCTTTGTTGAGTCAGGTGGCTGTGATTTTCACCCCAAAGGATCCTGACCTGGTAGACCTGCAGAAACCTGAGTTGAACAAGAAGTATCCCAACTATTTTAGCAAAGAGAGTGACTGTCTCAATTGTTGACCTGTCCTTTCAGCTAAAGTAGGACCCAGCCATCTTTGCTCTCACTTCCTCCCTCTCATATCCTTAATTCATTTCAGTGCATGTTGACATGAAACAGGAATTCCACATATGACCTTCATGTCCTTTTAGACCATTTTTCTTACTTGGGCACTTGAGATTGCATTTTCAAAATGTTAAAACCCCAGGAGAAGTACAGTGTCAAATAAGGACAAGAGACTGGCTTCCAAGAAACTTATATATTTAAAATACAGCTGCAAAATGTATATTTTCACCTACATTTAGAGCAGGGAAGCAGCTGTCCTCTCCTGTACCATTTTTCCTTTTTATTGTTAATCAAGGTTGCCTTTTTCACTTTCCTCAAACAGAATCATGTTTATGCTCCTGTGTCCTGAGACAAGGTGAAATTTAGCTTCATCAACATTCTAATTTTAAAGCCATCGACTTGGCAACTTTTGCCCTCCGTCATTTTGAGTACATCTACTTCAAGCACTTTGAAAGTTGCATCTATTTTTGTTTGTTTGATGACACTGAGTCACAATTCTATTCCAGAGAACTATGTCCCTGGCCAGGGGGATTTCTGTGTAAAGGAACATAAATGACCTTCCAAAGTTAGTGTTAAGACTCAGGAACTAACTCCTAAAACTAGTAAACCATTTGGAATCTGGGACTAAACACTTTTTTTTTAAATAAATTTATTTTAATTTTTTTTTTTGGCTGCGTTGGGTCTTCGTTGCTGTGCGTGAGCTTTCTCTAGTTGCAGAGAGCAGGGGCTGCTCTTTGTTGTGCTGCCGGGCTTCTCGTTGTGGTGGCTTCTCTTGTTGCAGAGCATGGGCTCTAGGCACGCGGGCTTCAGTAGTTGAGGGCTTCAGGAGTTGCGGGCTTCAGTAGTTGCGGGGCGCGGGCTTAGTTGCTATGCGGCATGTAGGATCTTCCCAGACCAGGCCTTGAACCCGTGTCCCCTGCATTGGCAGGTGGATTCTTAACCACTGTGCCACCAGGGAAGCCCATGTCACTAAACACTTTCAATCAACAGGAAACATTCTCCTCTCCCCCTAGCTCCAGGCAACCATTAATCTATGTTCTGTGTCTATGGATTTGCCTAATCTGGACATTTCATATAAATGGAATCATACGATATGTTATATATATTTTTTGACTGGCTTCTCTCCCTCAGACACATGAAGGAGACATGCTTATGTCCACCTGGAGGCCTGTACAGAATCATTCATCCTGCATCGTTCTGAGTAACCACCATGAGAAACGACACAGGGTATGTAAGACGTAGAGGAAGTAAACTTATTGTGCTTATACATACAATGTTGTATACTGAGACAGCAATTCAGAATAAATTCTTGCTTCTCATAACAACATCGATGAATTCCAGTACTATTCAGACATAATATTCAGCCAGATACAAAGGTGTTCATACTTGTGTTTCCATTTATTTGATGTTGAAAGCAGAGAAATATAAAGTATAGTGGTCATAGTCAGAACATTGGGTTCCTTTTGGGAGTTGCTGACTGGGAAATAGCAAAAACAATGCTGTCTAGGTGTTTCAGAAATTCTTTATATTGATTTGGATGTTGGCAGTACACACATTTATGTTTCTAAGAAGTCATCAAGTTGTATACTTAATATCTGTGCACCATATAATATGTAAAGTAGCCATCAAATAAAAAAAAATACCGAGAATATTTTTCTCACAAAGCAAACTTCTGGCCCTGGTGTCTTCCTCTGAATTCTTCCGAATATTTAAGATAGGAATAATGCCAGTCTTGAACACAATCTTCCAGAGAAGAGATTTAGAGGAACCACACCCATACTGTTTTTATCAGATCAGGAGAATTTTGATACCATCTTAGCAATAGACATTGCAGGAAAGGGGAATTACAGGTCAAACTCTTCTGAATGGTGATGCCAAAATCCAATACCAATTATTAGCAGTCTAGATTCAGAGATTTTTACAAAGGAAAGAAAACTGGGATTTCATGGCAGGATTTCCATAAGGATCACTGGGTGTTTGGATGCTTCCTGGGAGAGTGGAGAGAAGAGACAATCACGCCATCAGGTTAGTGGAATGAACATTTGGTGACCGAGGTTAGGAGGGCCTGGGTCATCCTCAGAGAAAGTCCTGGGGTAGGATCTCTAGGATGGGGCTATGGAGGGGTCCCTTTAGGAGGAGATGGGAGCCTGTCCTCTGCTACTGCATGATCTAGGGACGATGAGAAGCTTGTAGGGCCTGGATTCTGGTGAGGAAGGATGAGCAGAAAAGGTGTGCACTCAGAGCCAGTGCAGCCGGGGCCCCTCCCCAGCCAGGCCGCTCAGAGAGTTGCTCACATCAATAGTGAAGCACTGAGGGTCACAGACTCAATTCATTAAATTACAATGCACCAGCCTAGATGCCCACTTTCCCAGTTAAGTCACATGAACTGCTCATCCAGGATTGGTCCGTTGAAAGGAAGTTAATTCTTGGCAGAGCTGTCATGTGACAGTTGGTTTGGAATGTCCTGAGTTCCGAGCCAGCTTGGGGGCCAAACAGACCACTGGTCATTCAGGGTAGTCCACACTGGTCATCAGGAAGGCTCAATGTGAGACAGCTGACAGTGGGAAGATGCTGGGGGAGGATGGACACATGGTTGTAATTCTTCCCCTTGTCCTTCAGAGGGGCTCTGTTTGGAGGAATCTGCCATGTTTGGGGTCAGGAGTTGAAACTTAGAGGCAGGAGGCTGGGTCAGGGTTTAAGCCCTTCTTGTAGCTCAGGATCTCTTCCAGGGCATCAACTCTCTCCCACAGAAACCCTGGAGCAGGGTATTTTGAAAAAAAAAGAGGGAGAGGAGCCCTTGATTTGTATATAGGGCGAAATCTAGAAGTCTTAGGGGTTCAGGGATCTCTGTTCTCCAGGAACCAACTACATTCCTGTCCCAATTCCATTGTACATCATGTGACTGGACGAGGCACTTAAAATCTCTAAATTTCAGTGCTGTGAACTACAGAATGTGGGTTTTACAGCTCCTGCACTGCCCATTCCACAGGGCTGACCTGGGGATCACAGGAGATGATAACAGATATTCTCCATGAGCTGTAAAGTGCCCTTCCCACGTAAAGGATGAAAAGTAAACATCCACCCTTCCCTGTCCTATAGCCATCCAAGTCCTCTCTCTGGAGGCAGCCCTACCTAGATTCTAACTTATTCTTCCAGACATTTAATGATCAAACACTTAAAGAGGATTTCTGAAGTACTCTTTCTTAATCTTTCCTTGTATTTAATCATTTCACGCCTCATACTATGATGCTATAGGTTCTATTTAAGGACAGTGCAGAGAACTCAGACACAGAAGGGTACATAATCTTCCTAGGTTCATGCAGCTTCTAGTGGGATTTGAACCCAGATGATCAGGCACCAGCACCCATGCTCTCAGTCTATACTGTGCTGCCTTCCTATATTGCCCCATCTAAATAAAGGTATTTGCCCATGCAGTCTGTCTCTTGGGTGTTTTAAGTGCACGCCAAACTGCAAGATCTTCCTAAAGCCCAACTTTGATTCAGGAGGCTCTGCTAGGCAGCTGGTGAATAATGGGATCAAAATTTGAACTGTGAATAAGTTATCACTAATTTTCCTGTGCTCTTCTGCTAGCAAGGTGTCAGCTGCTCTCTTTGTTGTGAATGCATTTCCCAGAATCTGGCCTGATGGATACAAAAAGAAAATTTGATCCTCATTCAAGAAGATATGCACCTCACCCCCAGAAGTGGGTCAGAAAAATGGGCATCCTCCCATACCCCAAAGTGCACCCTACAAATGAGTCAATTGAAGGTACTTTGGAAATTAAGTCATTAAATAGATTGAATAATAATGATTGAAGTTCATTCAGTGTACTATATGTAAGAGAAAAGTATAGAAATGCTAAGCCATATTCTTTTCTTTTTTCCCATGTGTGAAAATTTAGATATACTAAGTCAGTAATTTGTGCTATGACCAGAGAAGTAAAGATGCATTTACAACTCAGGTTTGGTTTACATTTAATAGTAAACAAGGTCTTAGCTAATGTTTGGGTATTAGCTGATTGCTGAACATTAGCAGAAGTAGGTCTTTCCAAGGAACAGTGCAGCCAGATTTTTTTTTCAGATTTTTTTAATTAATAGATTTTAGTATTTAGGACAGTTTTAGATTAACATAGAAAATGAGCAGATAATAGAGAAAGTTCTCATATACTCCCAGCCCCCACCCCAGTTTCTCCTATTATCAACATCTTACATTAGTGTGGTATATCTGTTACTATTAATGAACCAGTATTGATATATTATTATTAACTAAAGTCCATAGTTTACATTAAGGTTTACTCTTTGTGTTATATGTTTCTATAGTTTTTGACAAATGCATAATGTCTTTATTCACCACTACAGTGTCATACAGAATAGTCTCACTGCCCCTGTGTTTCAGCTATTAATCCCTCTTCCCTTTCCAATACTGTCTCTATATTTTTGCCTTTTCCAGAATAGTCGGAATCACAGAGCACGTAGATTTTTCAGACTGACTTCTTTCACTTTGTAATATACATTTAAGTTTCTTCCATGTTTTTCCACGGCTTGATAGCTCTTCTTCTCTCTTTAAAATTATTGGATAATAACTCATTGCATGGTTGTATCAAAATTATTTAAAATAAAAAACCTATCCGCCCATTGAAGGTATCTTGATTTAGCAGTCATGAATAAAGCTGCCATAAAATGTCCCGTGCAGGTTTTTGTGTGCACATAATTTTTCAGCTTAACTGGATTAATACCTAAGAGCGTGATTTCTGGAATATATAGTAAAAGCATGGTTTGCTTTGTAAGAATTTGGTAGAATTCACCAGTGAAATCATCAGGGCCTGGTGTTTTCTTATTTTGGGGAGATAACTCATTATTGATTTAATTTCTTTGGTAGAAATAGGTCTATTCAGATTATCTATTTCTCCTTGTGTGGGTTTTGGTAGTTTATGTCTTTCAAGGAATTAGTTCAGTTCATTTAAGCTGCCAAATTTGTGGGCATAGAGTTGTTCAAAATATTCCTTTGTTAACCTTTAAATGTCCGTAGGCTCAGTAATGATCACTCCCTCTTTCATTTCTCATATTAGTAATTTGTGTCTTCTTTTTTCTTTTTTTAAAAATTTTATGGACAGCCCAGCTAGAGGTTCATGAATTTTATTGTTCTTTGCAAAGAGCCAGCTTTGGTTTCATTGATATTCTCTTTTGATTTTTTGTTTTCAATTTCAGTGATTTTTGCAATAATTTTTATTATTTCTTTGCTCACTTTATATGTCTTTGTTTAGCTTTCTAAGATGGAAGCTTAATGATTAATTTTATATCTTATTTTCCATTATGTTGCATTTAATTCTATAAATTTCCCTCTTAGGGCAGTGTTTCCATACATTTTGACAAACTGTATTTGCGTTTAATTTGGTTCAAAATATTTTACAATTTTCTCTTGAGACTTTTTGTTTTTTTGGGGGGGGTGTGTGTCAGGTCTTCGTTTCTGTGCGAGGGCTTTCTCTAGTTGCGGCGAGCAAGGGCCACTCTTCATCGCGGTGCGCGGGCCTCTCACTGTCGCGGCCTCTCCTGTTGCGGAGCGCAGGCTCCAGACAAGCAGGCTCAGTAGTTTGTGGCTCACGGGCCCAGTTGCTCCGCGGCATGTGGGATCCTCCCAGACCAGGGCTCGAACCCGTGTCCCTTGCATTGGCAGGCAGATTCTCAACCACCGCACCACCAGGGAAGCCCCTTGAGACTTTTTATGACCCATGTTTTATTTAGAAGTGTATTGTTCAATCTACAAGTATTTGGGGATTTTCCTACTATATTTTTTGCTGTGATATCTAGTTTAATTGCATAATCAATTTCCTGACTTTGCCCATGTCTCCGTTCAGCTTTTTTAATATCTCAAGATAGTTTGTAGTAAATCTGCCATATTGTATTCCTTGAGGATGGTTTTTGTCGGGTTTTTTTTAGACAAATACTTTCTTGTTGGGATTCCCTAGTGGCGCAGTGGTTGAGAGTCCGCCTGCCGATGCAGGGGACACAGGTTCGTGCCCCGGTCCGGGAAGATCCCACATGCCACGGAGAGGCTAGGCCCGTGAGCCATGGCCACTGAGCCTGCGCGTCCGGAGCCTGTGCTCCGCAACGGGAGAGGCCGCAACAGTGAGAGGCCCGCGTACCGCAAAAACAAAAAAAAAAACTTTCTTGTTTCTTCTTATGCCTTGTACTTTCTTTGTTGAATACTGGACATTTGAATCTTATAATGTGGTATCTATGGAAATCTGATTCTTTCTCTTCCGCAGTGTTGGCTGTTTTGTGTGTGTGTGTGTATTTTAATTGTTATAGGGTGTTTCTGTGCTGGAATCACTCTGTGGTATAAGCTTAAGGTTTTCTCAGGTCTTTTCTGAGGCTGTGTCTTTCCCTGGGGATGTGCAGTCACTTTCTAAATTCTCCCATACATACGATTACTTTTGAATATCCTAATCTTTAAATATCTGGCTCCCACAAAAAGGGAAAGGAAAAAATGAAAGAGAGGAAAAAAAAAAGATGCTTTCCCTTAAATACCCTGGAAGCCACTCAACTGGTGGGGTTTGAAACAATAGTGGCCTGCCTTTATGTCTGCACCTCCATTACAGAAAGCAGTAATCCACAATCAGAACACAGATCCTCAGCATTTAGAGCGCAAGGTTCTTATTGCCCATTGTAGCTCCCACAAGCTGATCTAGGAATGCTGGTATTGCTGCCTGCCGTGGGGGTCATGTTGGAGGATGAACTCATTAGTAAACTCTCTCACAGTTGTCTGACTAGTATGAGTATGCCCAGCCATTAACCAATGAATACACAAATAGTACAGAACAGGAAGACTGGAAGCAAAAATATCATCTATTATTTGTGGCCATTTTTAAATAGTAGGATGTCAGTATTTTCAAAACTTCTATAACTGATTGTATTTATGACAAAATGTTAGTGAATGAATATAATAGAATATTTTGTCTGGAATTAAATCCAGTCCCCCAATAAATGTTTGCTTTTCATCACTTGCAAAATTCTATACAACAGATGATAAATGTGGTAATAGCATATGTGATCCATGGAGACTGAAATGGTTTTTGGAAGATGTTAAAAATGTAGCAGTAATTTAACTGGACTTCAAAACGGGCAGGATGAGTGATGGGACTCTGTCATGAATGATAGCATATAGTTTTGTAAATTGAATATTTCACAGTGATACAGGTTTCCTTCTGCTGAAAAGCCAAGGGCTGTGTCTTTCCCATCTTCTCTGCTCCTCTCCTTTGCTTTCCTTTGTCCACCAGGCAGGTGGCCCTGCGGCAGCTCTGTCCATGCTTGTTTACCAACCACATCCATGCAGCCTGTCTCCTTGCCCAAGTCAGCCAAACCTCCCTGAGGGCCTATTGGAGGAGCTCCCTCATGACAGAGCAGAGGAAGAAACCCTATCTAACACCAAGGCAGGGTTGCTTGATTTTGTCTGAGATCATTACGTTGCTTTGTTCATTTATTTCACGTTCAATTGAATTCATGTATTCAAATCTGACAATGAAGATTATAGATGGTATATACAGTTTCCATGCTGGGGAGAGTGTCACTTAGGAGTCTTTTACCAACTGACATGTGATTCAGGAGGGCATTCAAAGATGGCAGCGTCAATTACAGAACTCCGTGGTAGCAAGCATTTCCACCAGCAGCAATTTCTCCCCCTTGGACAAGAATTATGTAATTGCCAACTAAAATGGACTTTAGTGACATGTTCTCCAGGAAAAGCCGGTGCCTTTTGGCGTGAGGAGGTTTGGTCTGTTTTGCTTTGGTTTCCCTTGAGTCAACTGCTGTTTCCCATTTGGTTTTCTAGACTCACCAAGAGAACAAAAGAACTATGCAGGCAGTATACAGCATGATCTGACCCTCATAGCGTCGTCTTTTCTGTATTTGCAGTTGGCCTCAAGAACCAGTGAAAAGGGTACATGTTTTTTGTTGTTGTTGTTTTTTAATTAATTAATTAATTAACTTTTGGCTGTGTTGGGTCTTTGTTGCTGCGCGTGGGCTTTCTTTAGTTGGAGCGAGCAGGGGCTACTCTTTGTTGCGGTGTGCGGGCTTCTCATTGCGGTGGCTTCTCTTGTTGCGGAGCACAGGCTCTAGGCAAATGGGCTTCAGTAGTTGTGGCACGTGGGCTCAGTAATTGTGGCTCACAGGCTCTAGAGCGCAGGCTCAGTAGTTGTGGCACATGGGTTTAGTTGCTCTGCGGCATGTGGGATCTTCCCGGACCAGGGCTCGAACCCGTGTCCCCTGCATTGGCAGGCGGATTCTTAATCACTGCGCCACCAGGGAAGCCCAAGGGTACATATTTTAGAATCACTCACTGGCTGAGGAAAAATCTAGAAGAAAAGGGAGGTGGGGCTTTCTTGCTGGTTTTAGTCTAGAAAGTCACCCTATTTCCAGCTTCCTGCTGGGATGAGGATTACGGGTGTGGGGTAAGGACCGAGTTTCCAGGTAGAGAACTATGGCCATGGTCTGCAGCCCCTGGGAGCAGCTGTGTTCCCTTGAGGTGGTGTGGGTCAGTGCCCATGGGGCTTTAGGGTTGTCTGTGTGTGGGTCTGTGTGATGTGATTGTGATTGTGTAGGCAATACGTACGGTTAAAAATACGTGTTTCCCCAGTAGATATGTCCCACTTAACACATCACAATCACAAGCGTCACCTTTCTCAAAGAAAGTCCTAACACCACTGCGCACTTTATGTACATTGTCTTGTTCAACCCTCCCCACAGCTGTGCCTGGGCATTGGTTTACTATCTCCACTCCCCTGGGAGAGAAACTGAGGTGCAGAGACGATTGACCCAAGCTCAGGAGCTCCTACATGGAAGAGCCAACGTGGGAGCCCGGGCATGTGGCTGGTGCTCTAGACCGCTGACCTGCACTTGTCACTCAGCCACGGGGTCGTTCGTCTCAGGGCAGGAGCTTCGCAGCATCCGTGTACATCTACGGGGTCCCAGACACTGCCCACCATCAGGAGGTGTTCTCAGTGGGCACGGAGCCCAGGGCACTCTAGGTGCATTTAACAGCCGGCTTGGGCGGAGTCCTGAGTGTGAACGCACATCAGGAGCCTGGCGCTCCTGGTCAGTCCACAGCTTCTGAGAGGTGTGAGGCTCCATGTAGACGATGCAGGTCGGCATCTGTCAGTGCTGGGGTCACTCCCCAGCCTCTGGCCCCAAGCATATAAGAATCAGGGGTATTTTAGTGTATTCAATAATATTATCACCGCAAGTTCTGCAGGTGTCAGATGGTGTGAGCTTCATACCCTGGAACAGCGACAAATAAGAACTCAGTATATGGCTTTGTTATTAGCCTGGACCCTGCTTCTCATTTCTTTCCTGCTCCTCTCCTTTGCCTTCCTTCATCCACCAAGGAGGGTGGCCCTTAATGCCCAGTCCTTGCTTGTTAACCAGTCGCTGCCGTACACTCTGGCCCTGGGTCCACATCAAGCAAACCTCCCTGAGTGATTCCTGAACAGCATCACCAATGACTGACAGTCACTCTGCGTCCTTCCAGCTCTCCCCGAGGGCCTGGTGGAGGAGCTGCCCAGGGACAGGGCAGAGGAAGAGAGTCCATTTAATGCCAAGGTAAGCTCACCCTTCTTCGTCTGAGATAGAAGTGCTGCTTTCTTGGTTTCTTTCTTTCTTTTTTAATTCGGTTGAATTCACATATGAAAATCTGACCATGTGCATTAAAGGTGGGATTTATAGTTGCCTTGTCGGGGAGCATTGAGTCTCTCCCCAGTGACCCCTGATTTAAGAAGCCATTCAGAAATGCCGCATCAGCTTATAGGTCACGCAGGGACCTTTCTTCATCAGAAATGTTTCCTCAGGGGACTTCCCTGGTGGTCCAGTGGTAAAGAATCTGCCTTCCAAAGCAGGGGACACAGGTTCGATCCCTGGTCCCCTGGTCAGGGAGCTAAGATCCCCCATGCCGTGGGGCAACTAAGCCTGTGTGCCACAACTACTGAGCTTGCACGCCTCAACTAGAAGAGCCTGCGTGCCACAGTGAAAATCCCTCATGCCTCAGCAAAGATACAGGGTGCAGCAACAAAGACCGGACACAGCCAAAAAAAAAGAAAAAAAAAGATGTTTCCTCAGTGGATTAAGAATTTTGCAAGGGGCAACCAATATGCACTTGAAAGATTCATGGTGCAGGAAAAGCTTGTGCCATTTTCACCAGTGTCTCCTATAGTATCTTTTGGGACATTTGACTGGACAGTTTCCCATCTGTTTTTCTAAAGTCACCGATTGGATAAAAGATCCATGTCAACAACACACAGCGTGATCTGATACTCATAGTGTTTTCTTTTCTGTAATTGCAGGTGGCCTCAAGGGTAACTGAAAATGGTACGTACTCTGGAATCAATCATTTGCTTGGGGAAAAAATGCTGATGATAAGGAAGGTGGGCTTTGTTTGCTGGCTTTCATCTGGAGAGCCACCCTGATTCTGAATTCCTGCTGGGAACAAGGGCTGAGGATGTGATGAAAGAAGCTGATTTCCAAGGCAAAGAACCATGGCCGTTTTTCAAGAAGCAGTTTCATTGCCTTTAAGTGGTGACAGGTTGTGTGCATAGCAGTGGGCTGTTGTCTGTGTGATCTGGGTGGTGTGATTCTGAGTGTGCATGTGCACATGTGTGTGTCTGTGTGTGTGTTTCCCTAGATTGCCTCCAGCAAGGCAACTGCCAGTGTCAGCTTCTAAATGAAAAATCCCATCGCTACTGTTTCATGTGATTATATCTGTTTCAAAATGTATCAAATTGTACACTTAAAATGTGTGCAGTTCTTGTATGGCAGGAATACCTCAATAAGCTCAGGGGAAAAATCCCATCACCAGCGAGGCAAATGTTCATAGGGTTCCAAGTGGACAAAAGTGTGTTTCAGAATCACTGTGATTGAGTCAATAACAACTTCTATTAATAATTCTCACCTCCGTTGAGCCCTTTATAGTGTCTTCAGGCAGTTTGATTGGTGGTGAATGAAAAGCAGCCATCATTGTCCTTATTTCACATAAGAGAAAACAGAGGCTGGAGAAGGTGGGTGAATTATGGGGGGTCGCACAGCCCATGGGTGGGGAACTGGGTGAGGCAGTCTGGAGCCTTTGATCCAGAGCCTCTGCACTTTCTCCCACACGTCTGCTGCCTGGGAGAGACTGAAATTCTCCTTTGATTTGGCATCAATTATGATTTTAATCCTTGTTCCTAAGCCTCTTTGTGTGGGATGCTCACTGGACCTGAGATGCAGTAACCCCAGCCCTTGATCCCTCAGATACTTTAGTATTAAATGGATATTTCCCCCAATGATGCTTCATTCCTGCTTCTTCCCTTCTTCCCCCAAACCTTTAGATTACAGGCGGTCTCAGCATTAAACCTCCCCCATCTCGGCTATGGTGCTGGGGCAGGGTTCCTTCTTTTTGCAGGAGCCCCGGGGGGAACCCACATGTCACTCCCGGTTCTGAAGGAATCTGAGAAGGGAGCCTCCAGGAAGAGATTCACCCCAACTTTCACCAACTGAGATCTCATATTTTGCTTCAGAAAATGTTGCCAAGAGTAGCAAGTGCCATTGTCGTGTGGAAAGTCAGAACCGTCGCTAATGCCAGGCCTAGTTTCTGTGTTCTGGGCATGAAACACTGGACAGAGATCTCCTTCAGGGACCGAGCGTCAGGAGCTCCCTTCCTGGGAGGATGAAGGGGAGGTTATACGTTGCGAGGTGGGGAAAGAGGAACTCAGCAGTGGGATAGGAACTTCGCCACTCACGTCCCTGTCAAACCTGCCAGAGGAAATAGCGTCTGGGTTTCTTGCGAAGCCTTAACAAGTCAAGGGAGTTGTTTCAAGTCAATATAAAATGAGACAAAGTAGGGTTTGGGTTTCCTTTTGGATCATGAATCTTGTGTGGAATAGATTGTATTTTAATAGAATTTGATAGTCCTGTAGGCATCAGTATTTTTCCCTACAAAACAAAAAGACGAAACTGCTAGACTGAAAGATGTCACTGGTCAGATCAGCGGTGGAAAGGCTAGTAAACTACTCTGCAAGGAGCAAGCAGGGGACAGGTGGTCACATCTTCCCCCTCTTTGGATTCTAGAGCTGCACTGCCCAGTCTGGTAGCCACCAGCCAGATGTACCTGTTCATATTTAAATTAGTTAAATTAAATCAAATTAAGCATTTGTTCCTTCATCACACTAGACACGTTTCAAGTGCCCAAGAGCCCTATGTTCATACAAATGAACTTATTTACAAAACAGAAACAGACTCGAAGACTTAGAGAATGAACTTACCGTTATGGAGGGAAGGATGGGATGGAGGGATAGTTAGGGAATTTGGGATCAACATGCACACGCTGCTATATTTAAAACGGATAACCAGCAAGGACCTACCATATAGCACGGGGAAATCTGCTCAATGTTACGTGGCAGGCTGGATGGAAGGGGCGTCTGGGGGAGAATGGATACATGTATATGTATGGTTGAGTCACTTTGCTGTGCACCTGAAACTATCACATTGTTAATCGGCTATACTCCACTATAAAGTAAAAAGTTAAAAAAACGTTTTTGAAAAAAGCTATAGAGGGCTTCCCTGGTGGTGCAGTGGTTGACAGTCCGCCTGCTGATGCAGGGGACACGGGTTCGTGCCCCGGTCCGGGAAGATCCCACATGCCGCGGAGCGGCTGGGCCCGTGAGCCATGGCCGCTGAGCCTGCGTGTCCGGAGCCTGTGCTCCGCAACGGGAGAGGCCACAGCAGTGAGAGGCCCGCGTACCGCAAAAAAAAAAAAAAAAAATCAGCTTTTATTCCCTAATCAGAACTTTTCTTGGGGGGAATTTCCTTTGCTTACCTGAATTGGTCTAATTATCCTATGTGTCTAGAAACATGGGCCTAATATTGATTGTAGGAGTTTTTATATTGTTCTGTGGTCCACTGATTAAAGATGTGTCCTCTCTTTAATGTGTTAGATTCATGAAAGCAGACACCATAGCTGTGTTTGCTCTTTAATATATGTTAGTCTAGATCATAACAAAAGATAGACATCGCATCTATTCTGAATCAAGGAAAAGTAATTTTATTTATTGCAGAATAATACTGAAATTATAAACTTTTTTTTCTTTACAATTCCCTTTCTCATTTCATCTTGCTGACTGAATTCCGGGTTTTCATTTTCCTAGTGTTACAACAAATGAATGGGTAATGTTAGGAGTCCTGAGACAGTGGGTTATCTTGGCCAACGTCAAGACAGAGCAAGAGGCATCTTTCCCAGCCAGTCAGAGATTTCCTTGGGCATGAGTAGGGATGCCTTTGGACCTCGATGGCAAATTAGAACTAGAACTTGCTCAGAGGAGAAGGGAAACTGGAGAAGAATGGCTTTCTGGACTGCCAGCATCTCCAGCTAGCCCTAATTATCAGAGTCTGGAGCAGAACTGCTTATTCTAACAAGACTGTGGGTGGAGGCACAGGAAGCTTCAGAAGTGCCCCTGTTGTCTGGAACAGTGCCACTCACTTTGTTAGGCTCTCTGATGATTGGCTCAGTGGAAGATGCTGGGACATGTCTGATAGTCAGACTGTGGGTTGTCAAGGACAAAATGTCTGGGACCGGTTTTGCTATCCCCAATACAAGTTTGCATGGAGCAAAGAGTAAACTCACTTAGAAAATCAACAATTCATTTTTCTCACAACTGATATTGTGGACTGGGATATTTACCAAACATACATTGATCCATCACAGTGGTTGCCCACACCCAGTGTGGGTTAGAATCACCTGGGGGCTGAGAAACATTGCAGATTCAGACAGTAGTGGTTTTGCTACTCTTCACGTGTGGTCGGGAACCAGAGGTATCATGCTGGGCTCATGTCAGAATGCAGATTCTCAGGCTAGTCCAGCCCTATAGAAACAGAATCTGCATTTTAAGAAGACCCCAGGTAATTAAATGCACATTCAAGTTTGAGAAGCCATAGTTAAAGCAGTGCTTCTCAATAGAAATAGAACATGAGTCACATGTGTAATTTTAAAGATTCTTGTAAACTTATACAAAAACGACTTCAATAAAATATGTGTTAAACTCAATATATCCAAAATATTATCATTTCTCTATGGCACTACCCCTGTTTTGAGTGCTCAGTGGCCACCAGTGCCTACCCTATTGAACAACACAGATCAAGGCATGACCTAAATACTATATCCTCTTAAAAATCTCCAGGTGGTTCTAATTCATACTCAGTGAGAAACACCATTGTTTAGGGGATAAAAATTTAGGCGCCAGAATTCAAATAATGCCCATATTTAATGGAGACCTTAGCAGAGTTGCTTTTTCCTGGGTCCTCCATGGGGAGGAGTAGTTAGGACAGATGCCTCACCTTGGAGCTTTAGCATCCTTGGGTTAAACTGTGGAACATTACTCAGGTGGGGCTCTCGCCAGGTTCCTCAACTGACCATTTGTCTTGGTCTCATTCTTCTCAGTGAGCACAGAGCAGAACGGGCACAATGAACACTTCCAATGGGGCTTCCTCTGTTGAATTGATGCACCAGAGGCAGCAGACATATCTGTGTTTTAGGTACGTAGGTTTTTCAAGATAACCTAGGCAGATGAGACATCTACTTGCTTCTTTAAAATGTTTAGCCATAGTCACTTTCTGTGGAAAAATGAGCAAGTTGTTAGAGTTTCCATGAGTTGAATGACCATTAGTGCTTGGGGCTCTATCCTTTTTACTTGTATAGATACATCAGGTTCCTAATATGTGCCATCCATTGTGCTAGGTAATGACATAAAATGTAAATATAAGTATAAATATAAATATAACTGACCTTTGCCCCAGAACTTCTGGTATTTGGAGTGCTAGTTAGAATGAAAGACTCAATCCAGGGACTTCCCTGGTGGCACAGTAGTGAAGAATCCACCTGCCAATGAAGGGGACGCGGGTTGGAGCCCTGGTCAGGGAAGGTCCCACATGCCCCGGAGCAACTAAGCCCATGCGCCACAACTACTGAGCCTGCGCTCTAGATCCTGTGAGCCACCTCTACTGAGCCAGCATGCCACAACTATAGAAGCCTGCGCGCCTAGAGCCCGTGCTCCGCAATGAGAGAAGCCATGGCAGTGAGAGGCCCGCGCACTACAACCAAGAGTAGCCCCCGCTCTCCGCAAGAAAGAAAGCCCACGTGCAGCAACGAAGACCCAACGCAGCCAAAAATAAATAAATGAATTTATTTTTTAAAAAAAGTTAAGTGCATTGATGGAGAGATGCATTACATTAAAGAAAAAAAAAGGAAAGGAAAGAAAGACTCAATCCATCATTTAGCTTTGACTTGAGTTAGTGAATGGACTAGACATGGGTTGTCCAGTACTGTAGTCGCCAACCACAGGTTGAAATTTGGCTTATTTGAACTGAGATGTGCTCTGAGTGTAAAAATGCACAATGGATTCTGAAGACGGAATAAGAAAAAGCAAATTTCAACTATCTTATTGAGATCTTTTAAACAATGTTTGTGTCGTCAGTGTAAATACCTGTTGAAGTGATAACATTTTGCTGACTAAAATTATTTTGACTTGTTTCCTTTTATTTTATTTAATGTGGCTACTAGAAAATTTATAATTAGATATGTGGGTTACATTCTACTGGACATGCTGGTCTAGACTCAGAGATCCTCCAACTCCCGCCAGCTGGTCCGACTCGGCTGTGGCTCAGGTCCCCAGCAGCAGGTGAGAGGTTGCATCAGTCAATGGGGGAAACTCGATTCACCATGTGGTAGAGGACTCCATCCAGGATCTGATTAAGGAAAAAGAGAATCATCTCTCCAGCCTGGGTGTTGAAACCTAGTCCTGCCTACAGCTCCTGGAGCAGAGGGCCCAAGGGTCCCTAAGTGTACACACTAGGTCTGGGATTGAGCTGGCCTCGGCAACACTTACTGTATTAATAAATTACTCCAGGGACTCCCCTGGCTGTCCAGTGGTTAGGACTCCGCACTTTCACTGCCAAGGGTGCAGGTTCAATCCCTGTTTGGGGAACTAAGATCCACGAGCCATGCAGTGCAGCCGAAAAAAAAAAAAAAATTACTCCATTCCCCAAAATTTGGCTGTCATATTTGCCTTTTGTAGAAAACTGAGAGGTAAAAAAGAAATTACGTAAGATTAGACTCACCTCTCCTCTACTAGATTCTCCTTAAAGTGACTCAGTTCTGGAGTGAGAGTCACCTACAAGGGGCTTTTTTATATTGAAGCATCCTCTTCCCACCCTATTCACAACAGGCCTCACCTCTTTAATCTGATCATATTTTGATTTAATTCTGGCAGAAATATGATTTACTAATGACTAAGAGGTCACCACAAATGTTTTTATTCAACATTGAACCAAAATGAATTGCATTTTCAGAAATTTTGTATTTGAGTATTTATAGATCTCAAGAACATTGCCTATGGCCAACAGTTATAATTTTTTCTTGGCTTTTAGATAAAATCAGACCTTTACATTTAATTTCATTAATATTACTCCATGTATATATGTGCATATGTATGTATATTAGTAAAAAATTCATGCTTAATCTCTACTCAGTGGTAGGTAAAACTCATTTAAATTTCACTAATATTTTCTTAAGACCTAAAACCCTCAGCTTTACTGATTAATATTCGCCCCTCACTAATACCTGATTAAACTCTCACTGGCTTTACCTCAACTATTTAGAATATGTGGGTCCAGGTTGATGGACACACAACCTATTTACTAAGGAATCATGTAGTAAGAAGGGAAGGTGAGATGGGATTTGGCCGTGCTTAATTCCAATCCTGTGAGATAGACTAGCCACTTTCATTTTATTGCCAATGAATAACTAGAAAGAAGAAATCTGTTATTACTGTCATCGTGTTTTACCGCACAGTGAAATTTCAAAATGTAGGTGGATCAAAAATCATGACTCATTTTAGATGTTTTTGAGATTCAAAATATGGAAAGGTCCTAAATTGTACGTTTAAAAAATATCCTTGCTACCGAACCCTCAACGAAATCTGAGAGTTTGTTGTTGTTTTTAAACATTTTCCCACAGGGACTTCCCTGGTGGTCCAATGGGTAAGACACCATGCTCCCAATTCAGGGGGCCCAGGTTTGATCCCTGGTGGGGGAACTAGATCCCGCGTGCATGCCGCAACTAAGACGCCTTTGTGCCTCAACTGAAGATCCCACGTGCCGCAGCTAAGACCCGGTGCAGCAAAAATGAATAAGTATGAAAATTTTTTTCCCACATATTTTGGCTTTTTCCCTTCAAATATAAAAAGCCTGGAGAGGCTTTAGTTCTTGAGTGACAGTTGCAGATATACTTAACATTTGATTAATGAGGTAATCATAAAAGACTCCAGCCATCTCCCAGCTACCCGCTAGGTGCCGCTATGTCGAAGTCTATGAAAGGATTTGGCTCTTCCCTGCTCTGATCCAGGTTTCCTGCCTCCTAGATTCTACTTTCTGAAATGCTCACCAGAAAGCAAGGACCCATCTGAACCTGTGACGGCTCAGTTTTGTAGACATTTCTGTCTCTTGATAAATAGGATATCCTGACAATCTGCTCCTCGCAAGATTATTAAAAATTACAGCAGTTTAGGGCCTCCCTGGTGGCACAGTGGTTGGGAGTCCGCCTGCCGATGCAGGGGACACGGGTTCGTGCCCTGGTCCGGGAAGATCCCGCATGCGGCTAGGCCCGTGAGCCATGGCCGCTGAGCCTGCGCGTCCGGAGCCTGTGCTCCGCGGCGGGAGAGGCCACAGCAGTGAGAGGGCCACGTACCGCAAAAAAAAAAAAAAAAAAAAAATTACAGCAGTTTAAATTCATAGGTAAATGTTCAGCCTTCCTTCTTCCTGGAGACCTTTCCTTTCACCCTGAGTGACATGGCAAAACTCTGCCGCACCCAATGCCTGGATCAGCTGTTCCTTCTTCTAGGAACGGTTCCTTTTGTCCCAAGACAAAATATTGCTTTATATTGCTCTCCCACGATAATTTATAAACATTTCTAATAGAATATGTTACCATTTTTATTTGGATTGGTATGGTCTTAAAAATTCTTTAATGAGACAAACTTAGTAGAAAGCTGAGTCTGTGGCCTTGATGTTGGATATGAAATACGAAGATATCCAGCAAAAAGTAGACAACAAACAATTACCGTTGGATTGACAGACAATTGTATGTAATAATTTGAAATCAATCTGACTTCCTTTATATTTTCTCCTGATTTTCATCCTCCCCACACTCTCCTGGCCCTCTAGGTGTCATCTAAAGCAATAAAAGAACTCAGCTGGCCTCATACCGCCAGACCCTGAGTAAGGAACCCAGGTTAGCCAGAACAGACTTCTGACTTACAGAACTGTGTGATAATAAATGGCTATTGTGAAAGAGAAAAATATCGTATATTAACGCATATATGTGGAATCTAGAAAAATGGCTCTGATGAACCGGTTTGCAGGGCAGAAATAGAGATACAGATGTAGAGAACAAACGTATGGACACCAAGGGGGAAGCGGGAGGGGGGGTGGGGGGATGGTGGTGGTGCTGCTGGGATGAACTGGGAGACTGGGATTGGCATATATACACTAATATGTATAAAATAGATAACTAATAGGAACCTGCTGTATAAAAGATAAATAAATAATCTATAAAAATTGGCTATTGTTTTAAGCTGAAAAAAATTTGTGAATTAATAATGTAATTTTATTCATTGATTAAATGGGTGGTATTTATCTACTCATATTTATTTTATAACCCAGACAGACGTACTGTGCGTTACTTTGTCCATTGTTTAATTCATCAAAGACACCTAGAGAAGACAAGGCTTGTTTTCAAAGCTTGACCATGGTGTAAAAAATTAATAAAGGGAAACCTCAATTACATAGAGCTGGGAGACCAGAGAGGGAGCTGTCTTGCCCTGTGACCATCGCAGAGCCCAACAGGAAGAAGAAAGACTCCTCTTCTTTCCTGGCAAGACTCAGCCAGTGAAAAGCTGTGAACTCTTGACTAGAGCCCTCCCAACTTCTTTGTCCCCTCTATAAAAGCATTCTCCTTCCCTTGCCGCTTGGGGGTAGTCTATTTGTTTCAAGTCAACACTTTCAGAATATATAAATGCCAAGGTTTTCTGATTTAGAAAGTACCCATTTTGGCCAATTAGTTTCTATTTATTGTCTCCTCTGATCCTCATTTTTAAAAATCTGATTATTTTTTGCTAAAGACGAGTTTATCTTTAAAACACATGTGGGGTTTCTTTGTACCTAGAGATTTTACCGTGGGATGGACTTTTAAAAACTGCAATAATAAACAAGTGCAGAGTTTTAAAAAATCATGAAACTGTAGCAAGCAAACTTGACTGTACATCATACAAAGAATAAAATGAAGGAAACTGATATGAGTTGTGGTACAACAATGAGAAGGGGAAATATTAAGATTATATATGAATTATTTGTGATTTCCTGAGAAGTAAAGACCACACTTATCATTATTCTTGTGTATCTTCAAACATTTCCAAACTTCAAATGAAAGCAAGTACAAAACACATAAAATGCCAACATTGAGAAACAGTGGTTACATTTGACTTTTACGTTCATTCTACCATATATATTTCCCAGTCTCTGTTGGAGAGTAGGAGTAGGAGCCTAACTTTGATGGGTACAAAATAGCACACAGAGATGTCCTAATCACAGAGAAAAACAATTGCAAACTCAGGAATAACTCAATGCTCTGGAAGCACCCCATAGATCAACCCCACCTCAGCACTGAGAAACTCTCCTGCCTTTTGTTTCAGTGAAGCTGAGCCCAGACTGAGTCCTGACCTTTCTCCCTTATTACTGTAGTCTTCAATATCATCTTCCTTCCCTATTTAACTTTTTTGGGTGCAATTTTTTAGATTAATTAATTAACTTATTTATTTTTGGCTGCACTGAGTCTTCATTGCTGTGCCTGGGCTTTTTCTAGTTGTGGAGAGCAGGGGCTACTCTTCCTTGCAGTACGTGGGCTTCTCACCACAGTGGCTTCTATCCCTGCAGAGCACAGGCTTCTAGGGACGTGGGCTTCAGCAGTTGGGAGATGCGGGCTCTATAGTTGTGGCGCACGGGCTTAGTTGCTCTGCGGCATGTGGGATCTTCCCGGACCAGGGCTTGAACCCGTGTCCCCTGCACTAGCAGGCAGATTCTTAACCACTGAGCCACCAGGGAAGTCCTTGGGTGCAGTTTTTGCTTTGACGAATGTAAAATGTATTACAGAAGTCTTACAGCAATATAGATTTCCTTACCCTTTGTTCTTTATGTTATAGTTGTCATATTAATACCTCAGCATGAATTGAACTTCACCTTCTGAGATTGTGTTATAATTTTTTCCTTCAAAATTCATACTTATAGTAAAAGAATTTAAGAGGAGAAAACTAAGCTATCTCATTTATCCAGATGCTACCCCTTCTGTGGCTCTTTCTTTCTTCCTGAAGATGTTCCAACTTTAGGAACTCTTGTGTCATTTCACTTCAGCCTGAAGAAGTTCTTTTCCCATCATTTTTTATCTAGCTACCTGATAATTAACTCTTTTGTCTTCTTTCATCTTCATCAGCCTTTGTTTTATTTTCATTTTTGTTTTGCCTTCAATCTTTAAGGATATCTTGGCTACATCAGTATTCTGAGTTGATAGTTCTTTTCTTTCAGTAGTTTATTTATTTATTTAATTTTTTTTTTGTGGTATGCGGACCTCTCACTGTTGTGGCCTCTCCCGTTGCGGAGCACAGGCTCCAGACGCGCAGGCTCAGCGGCCATGGCTCGCGGGCCTAGCCGCTCCGCGGCATGTGGGATCTTCCCGGACCGGGGCACGAACTCGTGTCCCCTGCATCGGCAGGCGGACTCTCAACCACTGCGCCACCAGGGAAGCCCTGAATAACTTTTATATTGCCTTGCAGCTCATTATCTGTCATTATAAACATAGGACAAATGTTTGGAATCTCACTTTATTGTTGACTTTGGTTTGCGAAATTGCCACTGCTCTTTAAACTGTTATAATATAGGACTGTTTAAGGACCAGGCACTACCAAACTTTGAAAATATGGAGACTTTTAGAATTTATGTAATGAAAAATATGATTCTTTCCGTTTGGGGTTAGCCAGTTGGAAAGCTTAAGTTGAAACGTGTCATGATTGAGGGGTTTTTTTTTTCCCCCAAATGGTATTTAAGACAACAAACACCCTCCACCCCACCACTTCCTCAGCTAACACCTGGTCTCTCTCCTCCCTTTCACGACAAAGTTCTTGAAAGTGTTATCTACACTCCTGGTCTCCATCCTCCTCACCCAACTTACTCTTCAACCCCGCACCTAAGATCTGGCTTCTGCTCCCAGCTGTCCCTTACATTTCACCCGCAATGATCACCAGTAGCCTCTTGAGTGCCTCTCAGACCTATATTCCTGAACTTATCGGAAGCATTAGGCAATGTGGACAACTTTTTTAAGCTCTCTGGCTTAAGCGGCTACCCTTCTAGACCTCCCCACTTCCCACTCCTCCTTGTGTCTTCCTCCCTTTGTTAATAGTACCCTCCATCCATTACCCAGGTACCCAAGCCGGAGAGCTGATAGTCATCCTGTCTTTTCCCTCACCTCATACCTATAGTCACCAACTCCTGTTCACCCTTCCCCCAAGGTAGACCTAGAATCCCATCCCTTCTCCAGCTCAGTCCGGGTCACCTTCCCTCTCACCTGGATCACTGTACAGTGTCCTGACACCTCTCCCTACATATCTACCCCTGCCCCCTGCAATCCATCCTCCCCACAGAAGCAGCCAGACCGGTCTTTCCAGAATGGTCATTTCACCTCTGGTCGCTCCTCTGATTTGCCACCTGCCCTCAGGACAAAGTCAGCGCAGATTCACCTGATATGTGACCTAGTGGATCACTTTCTCTTTCCTAGAACAATGTTTCCACTTGGCTATCAAAACACACTCCTGATTTTTCTTCCACCTCCCTGGCTACTCCTTCTCAGTCTTGTTTGCCGGATGCTTGCCTCTCCCCAATCACTTAATACTATTAAGTGTTTCAGGACCCAGTCGTTTGTCCTTTTCTTGTCTTGCTCTATACTCACTCCCTTGGTGATCTCATCCAGCCTCATGGCTTTAAATATGTCTATGCTGGTAATTTGTATCTCAACCCCAGACTTCGTCCCTGAAATCCAGACTCAAATATGCAACTCCCTAGCCAACTTGGATCTCACTAGACACTCAAGTTTGCTTCCAAAGCTGAGCTCCCGACCTTCATGCTACACTGTGCCCTGGCCTGGTCTTTCCTTCTCAGTTAAGGACAATTCCATCCTTCCAGTTGCTAAGGCCAAAAGCCTTAGAGTGGTCCTTGACTCTAACTTTTCTCTCACATCACACTCTATCCATTAGCAAGACCTGTTTATACTCAAAATATAGCCAGTGAAATGATATGATGTCTGGGATTCACTTCCAAATAATACAGGAGGGGAGATGTGGATGGAGATATCATTGAAACAAGATTGTCTGTAGGTTGGGACTTCCCTGGTGGTCCAGTGGTTAGGACTCTGTGCTTCTACTGCAGGGGGCATGGGTTCAATCCCTGGTTGGGGAACTAAGATCCCGCGTGCCGGGCGGCCAATAAAAATAAAAATGGGCAGAAGACCTGAATAAACATTTAAAAAACTGTCTACAGGTTGATAATTGTTGAAGATGGGGGATGGTACATGGAGGTTCATTGTATTATTCTACTTTTGTTCATGTTTGAAATTTTCCATAATAAGAAAATTGAATCATACCACTTCTCCCTACCTTTCACTGCTACCATTCTGATCCAAGGCGCCACATCTCTTGCCTGGACGGTTGTAGTAGCTTCTTAACTGAATTCCTGCTTCTGCTCTCACCTCCACTCCCCACCCTCTGCTTTTAATCCAATCTTCCCACGAACAGCCAGTGTGATACTCTTAAAATGAAAGTCCATCCATGTCCCTCTTCTGCTTGGAACTCCCCAGTGGCTCCCCATTTCAATCAGAGTAAAAGCCAAAGTCTTAGTGGTCTTCAAGATCCTACACAATTTACCCCCTACCCTTGTACTCAAACCTCATCCCCTCCCACTCTCCTGCCTTGATCATTCCATTCCAGTCACACTGCTATTCCTCAATCCCACCAGGCATACTGCTGCCACAGGGCCTTTGCACTTGCTGTTCCTTCTCCCATTCCTTTTTAATTTATTTTTATTTTTTAAATTTTTTAAAATGTTTTTTTATTTTTGACTGAGCCAGGTCTTAGTTGCGGCACACGGGATCTTTCATTGGGGCGTGTGAACTTCTTAGTTGCCGCATACAGACTCTTAGTTGTGGCATGCATGTGGGATCTAGTTCCCCGATCAGGGATCGAACCTGGGCCCCCTGCATTGGGAGAGTGGAGTCTCACCCACTGGACCACCAGGGAAGTCCTACCTTCTCTCATTCTTCCCTCTGACATACATACAGCTCACTCTTCGCCTTCTTCATGTCTTTGCTCAAATGTCTCCTTTTCAGACCTTCCCTAACCACCTTTTTTGAGACTGAACCCCTAAACGTTGCCACTTCTCATCCCCCACACGTAGTCAGTACCTTTTAACCTCTTTCCCTGCTTTATTTTCCTGATTAGCACTTATCACCGTCTTAATTATTATAATGTTACTTATTTATCCTGTTTATTATCTGTCTCCACCATTAGAGTGTAAGCCCTCTGCAGTCCGAGAATTTTGCCTATTCACTGCTGTATCCCCAGGACACCTGCGTGGCACATAGCAGGCACTCAACAAATGTTTGTTGAATGAATGAATGAATGGCATTCCGAGTTTCAATCCCTGCCCACCTGTCCAGGCACAGCTCTCACCTCTCCCCTCCCTGCCCTCCAAGCCAACGTGGACCTGACAGCCGAGTCCTGGCACATACCTGGCACATTCACACTTCTCAGCCTTATCCTGTCTTGTGCCCTTTGTCTCCTGGCCACTTTCCCAGTCTTTTAAGAGTCATCTCAAGCAGGTGTTTGCTGACACCACAGGTGACCCCAAAGAAACTCTTCTGCCTGAATTTCCACCAGGTTTCTGTGCCCTCTTTTCTCCTAGTACACAGGACACTGGACTCTCTGTGTCTCCTCTGTCTGCCCCACTGCTCTGGGAGCCCCTGGGGCAGGAACCACGTCTTACCTTGTCTTCTTAGCACAATGTCTGGCACCCAGCCAGCACTCACTAGATGTACAATGAAGGAATAACAATACTTGCATTTACTTAATGTTTTCTCTGCTAAATGTTCTCACGCTTAATCCACACAACCTATGGGGTAGGTATTATTCTTAAACCCATTTTAAGGATTATTTATGTGAGGGTCAGAGAGGTTACGAGTCTGGCAAAGGGCAGACGGGAATTCCAGAGTTCGTTCTGCGGAACCCTAGAATTCCCACTGTTCAGCCCAACCTCGAGTGAGTCACTGCTCTTGCTGAGCCTGTTTCGGGTGACAAGGTTGTGGGGATGGGATTGGTGGATACCATCCAACTCCCATCTCCTGGGGGAGTTGCCTTTCCCAGGGCCATCCTCAAGCCAGTTTCAGTTTCCAAATTGTAAAAGGGAAACTAAGAGGTGAGAAACGAAACCTACAGCAGAAAGGGTGATTAAAAGCCCCGCCTGTGAAGGTGGTTTCACACAGTGTCCCTCAGTACCCCAGCTGCAGTGAACGGCCTCCAGGAAGAGGATACCCTGGTCAGCCAGACGCCCCTTGTTTCCTCTCCACTCTGGTCCTTTGTTCCACAGGGTGCTGGAGGTCAGCTGAGGAGGAGTCCCCTTAAAGAAGAGTGTGTGTGCCAGGAGCTGGGTAGGTGTGTGGGTATATATCTAGCCACCAGTGGTAGTCTCAAGACAGAGATGGCAGTGCTCCCGGAGCTGTTTGTCACCCCAGCTTCCAGGCTGAACTCCTTCGTAAATGACTGCCTGCATCCCAGCCAGAAGTGGAAAAAAGAGGTGCTGGAGACTGTGCAGACCGTGGAGCAGTTCCTGAGGGAGCAGAGCTTCAAAGGGGAGCATGGGCTGGACCAGGAATTGGGGGTGCTGAAGGTGGTCAAGGTGAGACTGGTTCCCTCCATCCCCAGGCCAGGGCTGGGCAAAATGCAGCTTGTGGGTCTACATCCCTGAGGATGCTGGGACCTGTTGCCTCATTATCTCTAGCCCATGCTACTGACATCTCAAGACACTCCATCCCAATGCACTGCTGCCTTGAGCAGAGCAAGTCCAGTAAGGAAGCTAATAATAATAGTGTACTTTTTTGGATGCACTAGCCTAACCCCTTAACATGTATTATGTCTAATTTGTGTACCCTGTGAGGTATGTACTGTTCTTTTCCCATTTTACAGATGAGCAGAATGGAAACTCGGTGATTTAAGATCCATAATGACCAAATGCAATGCAAGGTCTCTGATTGGATCTTGGTGTGAATGGACCATCTGTAAAATATAATTTGGGAACAATTGGGGAAATTTCAATATGGCCAGAATGTTAAATAATATATATAAGGGAATTGTTTTTTTAATATTTATTTATTTTATTTATTTTCTTGGCTGCGTCAGGTCTTAGTTGTGGCAATGCGGGATCTTTTGTTGCAGCGTGCAGGCTCGGGCTTCTCTCTAGTTGTGGCGTGCGGGTTTTCTCTTTCTAGTTGTGGCGCGTGGGCTCCAGGGTGTGTGGGCTTTGTAGTTTGCGGCACACGGGCTCTCTCGTTGAGGCGTGGGAGCTCAGTAGTTGTGGCACGCGGGCTTAGTTGCCCTGCAGCATGAAGGATCTTCGTTCCCTGACCAGGGATCGAACCCGAGTTCCCTGCATTGGAAAGTTGATTCTTTACCACCGGACCACCAGGGAAGTCCCAGGGAACTGTTTTTCTTTGAGGCAAAATAGTTTTGTGGTTATGGGGAAAAATGTTCTCTTTTGTTGGACACAAATGCTAAAGTACTTAGGGACAATGGTCCTTAGCGTCTGTAATTTACTTTAAAGTGGCTTAGTTGAAGGAAATATGGCAGAGTTTAGACTTGTTGAATCTGGGTGGATGTATAAGTGTTCATTGTATGCTCTTTCTATTTTTCTGTTTAAAGTTTTTGATAATGGAAATTTTTTTTAATGGAAGCTCAGAGAGGTGAGGTCACTTGCCCAAGGTCACACAGCTAGTAGTGAAGCTGGGATTTCAACCAGGATCTATCTTACTCCACTCCAGGCTGCCCTCACTGAGCTTTTTTTCCCCAAGCCCTTCCTGCAGCTGTATCATGTCACCTCCTGTCCTAGCTAGGATAATAATGCAAGAAGGTCAAAACTAGAAAGGTGTGATGAGGAAAACAAATTTTGAGGAAAACGATTTTGTTTTTCTGAGTGGCTGCCTAGGCATTTTACAGTATGGTGACCCGACTAACACCAAATGTTCAGAGTCTGGACTTTTAGGTAGGTTTAGGGTATCCCCACAGGTTCCTGCTTTGCCTTCCCCGGTGGAACCTTTTAATATAACCACTGAGTGGGCTTCCCTGGTGGTCCAGTGGTTAAGACTCTGAGCTTCCACTGCAGCGGGCACAGTTTCGATCCCTGGTCAGGGAAGTTCTGCATGCCGCACTGTGTGGCCAAAAAACATAAATAAATAAAACTTTTTTTAAATGTAGAGCTAAGAGGGTTTTAAAAAAAATTTTTTTTAATGTAAATTGATACAGCCACTATGGAGAACAGTATGGAGGTTCCTTAAAAAACTACAGATAGAATTACCATACAACCCAGCAATCCCACTACTGGGCATATACCCTGAGAAAACCATAATTCAAAAAGAGTCATGTACCAAAATGTTCATTGCAGCTCTATTTACAATAGCCAGGACATGGAAGCAACCTAAGTGTCCATCATCGGGTGAATGGATAAAGAAGATGTGGCACATATATACAATGGAATATTACTCAGCCATAAAAAGAAATGAAATTGAGTTATTTGTAGCGAGGTGGATGGACCTAGAGTCTGTCATACGCTGTAAAGTAAGTCAAAAAGAGAAACACAAATACCATATGCTAACACATATATATGGAATCTAAGAAATAAAAAAAAAAGGAGGTCATGAAGAACGTAGGGGTAAGACGGGAATAGAGACACAGACCTACTAGAGAATGGACTTGAGGATATGGGGAGGGGGAAGGGTAAGCTGTGACAAAGTGAGAGAATGGCGTGGACATATATACACTACCAAACATAAAATAGATAGCTAGTGGGAAGCAGCCGCATAGCACAGGGAGATCAGCTCGGTGCTTTGTGACCACCTAGAGGGGTGGGATAGGGAGGGTGGGAGGGAGGGAGACGCAAGAGGGAAGAGATATGGGAACATATGTATATGTATAACTGATTCACTTTGTTATAAAGCAGAAACACACCATTGTAAAGCAATTATACTCCAATAGAGGTGTTAAAAAAAAAACCACTTCGAGTTAAGCCTGTGAAAAGTTAGTAACCTCTGCCCCAATCACCTTGTAAGTACTAGGTGCTTGCTACCCTGCTCTATCTCCTGCTGGCTTGTGACCTGGGGTGGAAGACTGCCCTTCCCCCGGCTCACTGTGTCCCCTTGCTTCTGGGATCTGTGAGTAATAAATCATTAAAAAAAAATTTTTAATTAATTTTGGTTGGAGTATAGCTGCTTTACAATGTTGTGTTAGTTTCTGCTGTACAGCAAAGTGAATCAGTTATACGTATACATATATCCCCTCCTTTTTAGATTTCTTTCTCATTTAGGTCACCACAGAGCATTGAGTAGAGTTCCCTGTGCTATACAGCAGGTTCTCATTAATTATCTCTCTCTCTTTTTTTTTTTTTTTTGCGGTACGCGGGCCTCTCACTGTTGTGGCCTCTCCCGTTGCGGGGCACAGGCTCCGGATGCGCAGGCCCAGCGGCCATGGCTCACGGGGCCCAGCCGCTCCGCGGCACGTGGGATCTTCCCAGACCGGGGCACGAACCCGTGTCGCCTGCATTGGCAGGCAGACTCTCAACCACTGCGCCACCAGGGAAGCCCAGTTATCTATTTTTGAAAGTAATAAATCTTATGACTCTACTCGCTTTGTATGGGTGTATTGAAACTGCACCTTTCCTCCAAATGACCCCGTGGGTTTCATTTCCCCACAGAGGGAGTTTGGATGCTGAGGGAGCTACCTGCCCACCCTGTGTGGGCGGCTTGTGCCCCCTGGCCAACGAGAAATTAACACTTTATTTGGGCTTTAAACCCTCCCCCCACCCCTGAAAATCTGGTAAGCTGCGCTGGTCCACAAGAGTGAATGCTTGTCCTTGGGTTTGAATAGGTTTGGACTGAAGCAAGTCATGAAGCCTGTTCTAGAACGCTCTTCCCTCTCTGCCTGTATCTTACCACTGGAAAAGGTGGGAAGGGCAGCACAGGCACAGCCTTCAGCGGGATGTGCTCTTCATCCGCACCCAGAGTGCCATTCCCAACCCTCTCACGTAGGGCAGAAACGCTGAGTCCGAACGCAGGTGGAGAAAGAAAATGGGAAAGGAAGAGGAAACAAAAGATGGCGAACTCCTGCACAGACGCAGGGCCTGCCACATAGACTTGGGTCACAGGGAAGAAAGAGGTAGAACCACCACACCTGGTGTTCTGACCCTCTATCTGACTGTGACTATCAGTCCTGGCTGTGAGCCCATGGCAAGTTGATTAACCCCCAACTGCCTTCCTTTTCTCATGTGTACAATGGGGATAATTATACTAGTCCCCCCACCTCAATTAATGGGGGTGAGGATTAAAAGACATTGTGTGTACAAAGGGCTTTCAGTGGTGCCAGGCACAGTGAGGGCTCAACTGGCGGCAGCTGGGTCATCATCAATGTTCCTTGACTCCACCCACCACCAGAGGTAGCCGACCTGAGGTCTGAAGCATCCCTGGCAATTCCACCTCCCGACCTGGAGTGAGAAAGAGAGAAGGCCAGAGAGTTGGGGGACTTTGTATACCGGAGGCCACAGCGCTGGAGAGCAAGTTTAGGATCTCAGAACATCAAAAAGACCCTTTCAAAATCATCCAGCTCGGGCTCCTTCAATTCAGATGGGGAAGCTGAACTCCAGGCAGCAGAAGAGATTATCTAAGTCGAGTAGAGCAGAAGGAAGAGAGATATATTGCTGACTTCCTGTGTGCCAGGCACCACGGCAAGCCCTTGGCACACATTGTCTCGTCGAATCCTCCCAATCAGCCAGTTACTCATGTGCCGTCATTACTCTGAGGTTCCAGATGAGCAGAGTTCAGAGGATGATGCAACTGAGAAACAGGGGCATGGGGCGAGGTCAAGGTCAGGCGGCCCCGTTCCCCAGCCCGCGGTTCTCATCCACCAGGCAATCCTGTGCCCCCCTTTTTATTTTTATTTTATTTTATGTTTTAGATATTTATTTCTTCATTTATTTATTAATTTAGGCTGTGCCAGGTCTGAGTTGCCGCAGGCGGGATCTTAGTTGCGGCATGCAGACTTCTTAGCTGCGGCATGCATGCAGGATCTAGTTCCCCAACCAGGGATCAAACCTGGGCACCCTGCATTGGGGGGGGGGGCGGAGTCTTACCCACTGGACCACCAGGGAAGTCCCTGTGCCCCCCTTTTTGTTTGTATTTTTTTTTGCGGTACGCGGGCCTCTGACTGTTGTGGCCTCTCCCGTTGCGGAGCACAGGCTCCGGACACGCAGGCTCAGCGGCCATGGCTCACGGGCCCAACCACTCCGCGGCATGTGGGATCTTCCCAGACCGGGGCACGAACCCGTGTCCCCTGCATCGGCAGGCAGACTCTCAACCACTGCGCCACCAGGGAAGCCCCCTGTGCCCCCCTTTTTAATGTCATGAAATTATTCAGACATCCGCCCCCGCCAGAATTCTCCAACCATCACCCTGTGGAGGATGACTGTTCCCTTGGAGTGGGGATCACTCTGCAGATAAGGCTGAGTCTTGGAAGCGAGGCAGTGGAGTAAATAAGAAGCGTGGGCTGTGGAGTCTGGCTGCCTGGTTGGAAGCACCCACTGTGTGACCCTGGACGAGAGGCTTGCCTCTCCACATCCCCGCTTTGTCTCCTGTAAAGAAGGGATGTTAATACTCCCCACCCGGACTTCCCTGGTGGCACAGTGGTTAAGAATCTGCCTGCCAATGCAGGGGACACGGGTTCGATCTCTGGTCAGGGAAGATCCCACATGCTGCGGAGCAACTAAGCCCGTACGCCACAGCTACTGAGCCTGCGCTCTAGAGGCACCGAGCCACAACTACTGAGCCTGCGTGCTACAACTACTGAAACCGGCATGCCTAGAGCCCGTGCTCTGCAACAAGAGAAGCCACCGCAATGAGAAGCCCGTGCACCGCAATGAAGAGTAGCCCCCGCTCACCACAGCTAGAGAAAGCCCGCACACGCAGCAAAGAAGACCCAATGTAGCCAAAAATAAATAAATAAATAATTTTTAAAAAAGGAAATACTCCCCGCCCATCCCTCAGGGCGGTGGCGATCATCCGTGGAAAGAGCATCAGGGATTGCCTGGTCCAGGCAGTGGCCTCGGGGTGACGGGACTCTGTGTTCTGCAGGTGGGCTCCTTCGGGAACGGCACAGTGCTCAGGGACAGCTCAGAGGTGGAGCTGGTGATGCTCCTGAGTGGTTTCCACAGCTTCCAGGAGGAGGCCAGGCACCACGACGACGTTCTGAGCCTGCTATGTGAAAAGCTCAGGTATTGCCAGGACCTCCTGAGCCTCCAGCTCCAGGACCTGAGGCTGGTCCAGGGAGTCCACTCTGCTGTCGCCTTCACCATCCAGTCCTGGGAGACTGCGGAGCCCATCACTGTCACCATCGTGCCGGCCTACAGTGTCCTGGGTAAGCGGAAGCCCACCAGACTCACACGACCACCCTCCCGGGGGACCCGCAGCTTCCTCACCTCTCCTTCGTGGCCACGTGCAGACACCTGTATTCACCCATTCAACCCATGTCCTGTGCTGGGTGCTGGGTGACCACAGTGCCTGGGACTGACTCAACTCTGGCTGTCCTGTGGCTCAACTTAGGAAACAGATTTATCAAAGAATCACACAGATAAATATATGATTGGAGAGGAAGTGAGAGCCATGGAGGGGAAGGAGTAAGAGCAACCCTGGGAGCTTCTGAAACATTTACCCTGGGGGCGGGGCCTGTCATTGTCTGTGCTTTCCCGGAAGCAGAGCCTGAGACCGGCATGTGAGGATAAGCAGTCCCAGGAGATGCTGGTGGGGAAGCAGGGGAGTGAGACGGAAGGCGGGGAGCATGACAAGATGCAGGTTGCACTAGTCACCGTGCTGAGCAGCTGGGCTTGTGCCCTGCAGAGCTCTGGGAAAAGTGCAGAGCACGTCTCCCCAGTGGGTTGTTGAGTGTTTCATCCACCAGCTTCTGCTTCCCATCAGCCATTGGCTGAGAGCTGCTTCCCAGGAGCACCGATGGCACTAGTAACGGTATCAGCTACAAGCTCAGATGATCCAGCTTTCATCTGGTGCACTGGCTCCTCTTAACTAGAGTGGCTGCTGGGAGTTGCTCCATGGAGAAAGTGTCAGAATTGGGGTCCCATCTGAGCCAGAAAGAGACAGTGGGAGGCATTAGTGTTAGTGATGTACGCCCCACCCTTCAGCAAACGTGCTCTCTGAGCCCAGCTTTCTTATATGGAATTAGTCCTTCCCTATGGTGATGGAAGCTTCATATAAATCGCTGAGAGATCCAAAACAGACATTAAGGGAAACTGAGGGTGTTGGGCACATCAAGAGAGGACAATAGTCCTTGAGTAGCCTGAGGAATAGAAAACCCACTTTAAAAAAATGTATTTTATTGAAGTCTAGTTGATTTACAATGTTGTGTTAATTTCTGCTGTACAGCAAAGTGAGTCAGTTATCCATAATATACACCATTATGTTTTATCACAGCATATTGAATCTAGTTCCCTGTGCTGTACAGTAGGACCTTGTTGTTTCTCCATCCTATGCATAATAGTTTGCATCTACTGATCCCAAACTCCCAATCCATCCCTCCCCCACCCACCCTCCCCCTTTGGTAACCATAAGTCTGTTCTCTATGACTGTGAGTCTGTTTCTGGAAAACTCACTTTTGATTCTCCGGAAGGACAACCAAGAAGGCAAACTGTTAGTCTCTTAAGCTATGTGGTCCCAGGTCTCCCTGGAGAGATACTCCAATAATTACCAGTCTCTCCCCCATGGAGTAGTCAGCAACCTGGGGCTTCCTGAGCCCTCACTCTCTCCCCTTCGCCTCCTCTCTCTTCAGGGCCATCTGTTCCCAACTCTCATCCCTCCCCAGAGGTCTATGTGAGTCTGATTAAGGCCTGCGGTTCCCCTGGACATTTCTCCCCATCCTTCAGCGAGCTGCAGAGAAACTTCGTGAAACACCGGCCCGCCAAGCTGAAGAGCCTCCTGCGGCTGGTAAAACACTGGTACCTGGAGGTGAGGAGGCTGCCAGGCTGGGGGCAGGAGCGGAAGATGGAGGAGGGAGGGGAAGAAAAAGGCAGGAACCATATCTGTCATCTCGGGAAACTGCACCAAGAGGCAATGGAGGTGGGGTGCGAGAGAAGGCTCACCTTTTTTTTTTTTTTTTTTTTTTTTTTCGGTACGCGGGCCTCTCACTGTTGCAGCCTCTCCCGTTCGGAGCACAGGCTCCGGACGCGCAGGCTCAGCGGCCATGGCTCACGGGCCCAGCCGCTCCGCGGCATGTGGGATCTTCCCAGACCGGGGCACGAACCCGTGTCCCCTGAATCGGCAGGCGGACTCTCAACCACTGCGCCACCAGGGAAGCCCAAGGCTCACCTTTTAAAATGTGAACATGGCAGAAGATGCAGATGAAGAAGGAGGAAGGAGAGGAGGGGGAGGAGAAAGAAACAGAGGAGGAAGGAGAGAAATAAGAAACATACTGTATTTCGAAGAACGAGTGCTTGTAATGGTCCAGCTAAAGTCCAGTGCTGGCTAAGGCCAACTTCTCTGGGCTCTCTGGACATTAATCTCAGCTGATTAAGGACTAACAAGCGGAAAAATTCGTTTAATTCCACACTGCACCAATTACCCCTCCAAATGATTGAGTTCCTGAGTCTCGTGATCGTTACTGAGTGAGGACATCCACAGCAGCTACTTTTAGATTTCACATATGATGTCTGCATGGTACCAGGTATATTTCAAACTACCCAGATGAACATGTCATCTGAACTTATGAAAGGAAGACTCAGAAACAAAAATGAGAAAGAAAGAAAAAAGATGCTTTCTTATTTTTAAAAAAATGGTAAGGGTCAGCTTTTAGAAAGACCAGTCCAGTCCAAAAAGAAAAAAAAAAGTATTTAAAGATAAAAATCAGAATATTACCAAAGTTAGTTTATAGTTGGTATGTTTATGGTGGAAAAGCAGTCATTTTCTTACATGATTATCACTTCTACCAAGGTTGTGATGTATCTTCAGATGTTAGCATCACCGAAGCCAAGAATGAAATTGGTTTTTTTGGTCAGTCAGTCACTTAAGAGGGATTGATCCAAGGTTTTGTGGATTTGGAGAGCTAGAACTCAACAAAATGATCTGTTTGCTTTGTCTGTCTGTCTGTCTAAGTGTACAAAGTGTTTTCTTCCTGTATATGACTTGCACATTTATTGTAATGTCCACAGAACAACGTATCAGCTTTACTTCTATAGCCCTTTCTTTGTTCAAGTCTCTGCCACTAAGGGACTTCCCTGGCGATCCAGTAGTTAAGACTCCATGCTTCCACTGCAGGAGGCACAGGTTTGATTCCTAGTCAGGGAACGAAGATCCCCATGTGGCCAAAAACAAACAAACAAGCAAACAAAAAAACCCCAAAAGTTTCTGCCTCTAAGACAAGAATTTGTCTGCATATGGTTTTTTGAAGCAGTTTTTTGATTCAGTATTATTATTTATTTATTTATTTATTTTTGGCTGTGTTGGTTCTTTGTTGCTGCGCCCAGGCTTTCTCTAGTTGCAGACGAGCGGGGGCTACTCTTTGTCGCGGTGCGCGGGCTTCTCATTGCAGTGGCTTCTCTTGTTGCAGAGCACGGGCTCTAGGCGCGCGGGCTTCAGTAGTTGTGGCTCATGGGCTCTAGAGCGCAGGCTCAATAGTTGTGGCGCATGGGCTTAGTTGCTCCGCGGCATGTGGGATCTTCCCTGACCAGGGCTCGAACCTGTGTCCCCTGCATTGGCAGGCGGATTCTTAACCACTGTGCCACCAGGAAAGTCCCTGATTCAGTATTATTAATTTGATGTTTTATTTTATTTGAGAACTTTTATTTAGCTAAGTGCTACAAGATGTGTTTGTTGATCAATACTTAAGGACACAAAGAGTTCATATTGTATGTTAAACAAAACTAGAATCCCGTGATGCTAAAAAGGTTGATAGTTCATTTTTGTCTGGAAACGTAACATCACAGGAGTTGTCGTTCACTTTCATGGTTCAAAATTATTTTATGATTCTTACCAACTCATCTACTGGGGTCAGGGACCAAGGAACATGTAAGTGAGCTTCTCTGGGTTCTATTCACCAAATCTTAACTGTAAGAATATCACTGATCTCAGAGATGCCCAAGTTTGTGCATGCTCATGACAAACCAAAAAGTGTTACTTTGACTATCTATAATTCTGGGCTTTCATAAGCCTTGCAACAGTATCAGTTTCCAAGAGGGACTTTTGAGCATCATTTCCGCATGTGAAGAGCTGTCCTTGATTTCTTTTGTGTTTTAATTTACCAACAAGCTGATGTTTATGTTCTATCTTTTGAAGTATTTAATTCAGTTCCATTTTGGGAAAAAGATGGGGCTTTCCCCAGTGTTTTGGCTGAGATTCTGACATAAGTGTTTTGTTCGGTTGTTTTTTTGTTTTGTTTTGGAGGGTTTTTTGTCTTTTGCCATTTTAAGTGTACAAGTCAGTGGCATTAATTACATTCACAATGTTGTGTAAATATCACCATTATTTCCAGAACTTTTTTTTATCATCCAAAACAGAAACTATACCCATTAAACAATAACCTCCCATTCTACCCTCCCTCCAGCCCTGTAATCTCTATTCTACTTTCTATCTCTATGAACTTGACCGCTCTAGGGACCTCTTATAAGTGGAGTCATACAATATTTGTCCTTTTCTGTCTGATCCTTTTTTTCCTTTTTGGCCGTGCCTCGCGGCATGCGGGATCTTAGTTCCCCTGACAGGGATGGAACCGTGCCCCCTGCAGTGAAAGGATGAGTCCTACCCACTGGACCACCAGGGAACTCCCTGTGTCTGATTCTTAACCGTGGGATTATCATACCTAATTGGATGAAATTTCTGACATGAATACAAGTTTACTTATACATTTGATTTATTCTTTTTTTAAAAAAACTAAATTTATTTATTTATTTTTGGCTGCGTTGGGTCTTCGTTGCTACCCGTGGGCTTTCTCTAGTTGCGGCGAGCTGGGGCTACTCTTCGTTGCGGTGCGCGGTCTTCTCATTGCGGTGGCCTCTCTTATTGCGGAGCACGGGCTCTAGGCGCGCGAGCTTCAGTAGTTGTGGCTCGCAGGCTCCAGGGCGCAGGCTCAGTAGTTGTGGCGCACAGGCTTAGTTGCTATGTGGCATGTGGGATCTTCCTGGACCAGGGCTCCTACGCATGTCCCCTGCATTGGCAGGCGGATTCTTAACCACTGAGCCACCAGGAAAGTTCCGATTTATTCTTTTTTTTTTTTTTTTTTTTTTTTTTTTTTTTTTTTTGCGGTACATGGGCCTCTCACTGCTGTGGCCTCTCCCGTTGTGGAGCACAGGCTCTGGACGCGCAGGCTCAGCGGCCATGGCTCACGGGCCCAGCCGCTCCGCGGCATGTGGGATCTTCCCGGACCGGGGCATGAACCTGTGTCCCCTGCATCGGCAGGCGGACTCTCAACCACTGCACCACCAGGGAAGCCCCCCGATTTATTCTTGATTTATCTAATTCTATCCTGATAGGAAGGAGGACAGATTTTTTGAACGTATGTAAACGCTACATATTCCTGAAAAGGAACTTAATAAAGACACTTTGTGAATATTAAGCCATCATTCTGAATAGTTTTATAAGCAAGGCCAATTTACATATGCTATTATTTTACAGAATAATTATCTTTGTTTTCCTGAGGATTAGTTAGTTCATAATCTATAATAGGATTTTTTTTTTTTTTTTTTTTGCGGTACGCAGGCCTCTAACCGCCGCGGCCTCTCCCGCCGCGGAGCACAGGCTCTGGACGCGCAGGCTCAGTGGCCGTGGCTCACGGACCCAGCCACTCCACAGCATGTGGGATCCTCCCGGACCGGGGCACGAACCCGTGTCCCCTGCATCGGCAGGCGGACTCCCAACCACTGCGCCACCAGGGAAGCCGTATAATAGGAATTTTTATAGGGATTTTTTTTATTCTGAGGTGTCAGTTGGAATAATATATCATTTACAGAATGTATCTTAGTTTGCACATGTATTTCCGTATATTGAGGGTAGGAGAGTAAGAAAGAAAGGGTTTTTTGTTTTTTTTTCTCTCTCTCACATAGTCATCAATAGAACATTAACCTGAGTAATTAATTCTCATTTTGTTAAGCAATCTGCTCTTATGAAGTTGCCTACTTCTGAAATAAAAGATTCTGGTGAAATTCTGACTCAGTCCCCTTTGGTGGCCATGAGTCTTTATCCACGAATTTATTACACTTCATAAATTTCCCATAGTGGAGTTGGGGGGAAGAGATTTGCTGGCAGATAGATTATATTGTAATCAGACCATTCTTTTATGAAATCCTTTTTTTTTTCATTTACATACATAAAAACAAAAAGAATTGGCAGCTGTGATTTTACTATTGTAATTACGGGTCCAAAATAAACACAGCATAAAATCTAACAGTCCATCAGCTCCTAATTTTACAGGGCTGTTTTCCAGGAATCATATGTGTGTGCGTGCACACACCGCACCCCTACCCCCCAATTTTTGAGTGATTGAAATTCATAATGGCATACAAGACAACAATAACAGGGCTCCCAGGAGATATCTGAATACTCAAGACAAACAGACCAAAAGAGAGCGAGAGAGAGCGAGAGCGAGAGCGAGAGCGAGAGAGAGAGAGAGAGAGAGAGAGAGAGAGAGAGAGAGAGAAACACAAAATACAATCAAACTCTCATCGACTGCCACTCAGCAGAGAATAAATTCCTATCATCCGTCTCCCGACAGAGACCACCAGATGGTCAAACCATAAAAGCAGAGTCACCGATTGTAGTCATCAGTGGGGACATAAGTGGCCCCATGCAAATAGGTACGAGAACCAGAATCAGACTTGTCCAAGAATCAGACAATCTAGAATCAGAAATAAAAACAGAGTAGAGGTGGGGAGGGAGGAGAGAAACATCAGAAGAATAAAAGCTATTGTCATACAAGATTCACCCTCAGAATTGAAAAAAGGGGCACATATGAATGTAAACAGCCCATGGGGAGCATTTCTCAGGCAACACAGTTTACTCAGCTTTGGAACAGTCTCAGTGGAACCTCCAGCTGCAACCAGAAACAAGAGGTAAAAAGTCATTCATTAAATAAGAACTTGCAGAGAAGTTGCAAGGGAATCAGACTGCAGAAGGAAAGGCTTAATCGAATAAAAAAATATATAATAGGCGTTTAAAGAAAAAACGATTACCAAGATTACTAGGTTTATAGTTCATCTCTGTTGATGGTGGAAAAATAGCAAAATTCTCACATGCTTATCAGATCTAGAAAGGTCATGAAGTATTGCAACTTCGCAAAAGTCAGAGAAATCCAAAATATGAAGAAATCAGAGCATCGCTAACATAAATCAGCACTGGAAGGGAACATACATCTTTTCTTCTGGTTTGCTCTTTTTTTTTTTTTTAAATGTACCATTAAATAGTCTATCAAAAGTCCTAAAAGAAATGAACGGCTCATTTTTCCTAAGGCTTACATCTTATGATTACAGGCATTCTGCATTTTCTTTGTCATGTAAATTTTAAGAATCTCGCTAGTAAAATTTCACTAGTATTGGAGAAAATAAATTGTCTTGTCATGAGTTTACATTCTTAACAAAATTATAATTTTATTAGTTAAGATTTACAGCTTTGTGAGATGTGAATTCACAAAATGTTACAAAAACAAATTCATTAATGTATAAATAAGTTTGAAATCAATTAAAAACATTTTAAAGTCAAGGATAAAGTTGTTTTTGTTAGTTACAGGAAAGGCACAGGTTTCATTTATTTTGGGGACTGGAACTAGACCAGATGGCCTTGTTTCTGTTTGTTTCAAGGTCAAAGTGGGTTTTTGTCTTTTTGAGGGGTGTGATATAAAACTTTTTTATAATGGCCACAGGACAAGATGTCAATTTTGCTTCCACAAACCAAATAGCTGGATGTTTGACAGAAATTTTCATTTCCTAACTCAATGTTAGAGAGGTTCTTTAGACAGGAGGTGACTGCTATCCGTTAAGATGCTTTCTTTTTCAAGTAACAGAAAAACAGAAAAACCAATTCAAACTGGCTTAACCAATAAAGAGAATTATCAGCTTATGTGTGAAAACCCACAGCAGTGGAGAGGAGGCTTCAGGCACTGTTTGATGAATGCTCCAGCTCAGTTTCTTTATAATACTCTCAGCGTCTCTCAATTCTATATGTCACCTTGGTCCACAGGCTGGCTTCCCTCATGGTGGCAGAATGGCCACATCTGTTCCTGCCCTCACATCCACATACAAGAGAGGACTTCTCTTCTTTCAACCACTGAACAAAAGAACTAGGCTTGACTCAAATTAAGCCAACTTAGATTACAAAGCTTCTCTTGAACCAATCACTTGGCAAGGGGAATAGGTTTATACTGGTGAGCCTATCCAGTCAGGGCCAACCCTAGAGAGGAGGATTGGGTCAATCCCATCCAAACAGCATGGCTACTATACAATGGGGAAGGAAGAAACGCCTGTTAGAGAGGCAACCCCAATGTTCACCATGGATTCTCAGCTGTTACCTAGTCCTATAGTCCCCCAACACACGCATACTATTTTTTTTCTCTTTAGCTAAGACTTTATATAAGACTTTTTCTTCTTTAAAAGAAATCTTTCAGGGGGCTTCCCTGGTGGCACAGTGGTTGGGAGTCCGCCTGCCGATACAGGGGACGCGGGTTCGTGTCCCGGTCTGGGAGGATCCCACGTGCCGCGGAGCGGCTGGGCCCGTGGGCCATGGCCGCCGAGCCTGCGCATCCGGGGCCTGTGTTCCGCAGCGGGAGAGGCCACAACAGTGAGAGGCTCGCGTACTGCAAAAAAAAAAAAAAAAGAAATCTTTCAGAAGCCTAAATAGATTAAAATGGAGCTGCTTAGGCTGGGGTGCTGATGACAGAGCCCAACCTGCTCACTCCTTGGGACACCCCTTTATCACTCAATTTCCGGGAGTTATGTCAAGCACAGTTTGAAACCAACTGGAGTAACCTAGCTCCTTAATTCTGAAATGGAGAAACCCATTTAGGGCCAGAGAGGGAAAGTGACTTGGCCAAGACTACGCAGCCATTAGGTAGCAGAGCCGGGACCACAACTTGGATTTTTCTAGTTTCTGGTTCAATGTCATCCTTATAAGGAATCTTGGGGTCTCGCTCTCTCTTCCCATGTCTTTCAACAGTGCGTGAAATCCTGGTGCCTTAGGGCCGAGCTACCCCCTCTCTATGCCCTTGAGCTCCTGACCATCTACGCCTGGGAAGTGGGTACTCAGGAGGAGGCATGTTTCGGGTTGGACAACGGCCTGGCCACCGTGATGAGACTGCTTCAGCAGTATAAGTTTCTCTGTATCTACTGGACCAACTACTACACGTTCCAGAACCCGATCATTGAGGACTTTGTCAGAAAACAGCTCAAAAAAGAGAGGTACTAGATCACTGCATGCCAACCACATCTCAAAGAGAAAAGAAAGAGAATTAAGGGAAAGGTGGTATCGAGTTTTCTGGGTGGGCTTTATTAAGTAGGAAAGCTGATATCTCACCCTGACACACTTGACATCTCAAGTTGACTGCCTTTCAAAATTGCAAGGACCTTAGGGGCTATAAGCCTTTTCCTTGTTCCTCGAGCCACCACCCCACCCTACCTTAGCCCTCTTGCCCTCAGAAGACCATTTCAGAAAAACATTTCAGAAAAGCTAAGCTACCTTAGCTTTTTAGTGACAGCACGGGAAACTGGAAAGAACCAGGGAGACCCAAGTGTAAGCCCAGCTCCACCATTTTCTCATCTCTATTCCTCATCTGTAAAACAGGAGTAATTGGCACCAAACATGCAGGACTGTTGGGAGAGTCAGACAAAATATTTGTAAAGGGCCTACAGTATCTAGCCTATGGTAGATGCCAGATAAATGTTGTAGCACATGCTGCCTGTACCCATTCGTATCCCCTGGGCCTTTACTGTTTCCAGGAAGGCTGGTTCAACCTCCAGCTGTCAGCACCTGCGTCCCTTGGCCTGTGGGTTTTCAGCTTCCCCCAGTGACTGGTGGAAGTTGGTGTATAAATACCCCAGCTCCCTCCCATCTCAGATGGAGGGACTCTCTTTGGGACACATGTTCTCTACTACTTCCCAGAGTCCAGCCTGGGGGACTAGCCCCCAGTTGCTCACAGTGGTAATCACCTTGACACATACCCTTTACTGGCATCCTTCCCTTCCCTGTCTCACTTTCCCACTCTCTTATTGGTGCTTCCTGGTATCTCCTTCCAAATAAATGACTTGCACTCAAATCCTGATCTTAGGATCTGCTTCTGGGGGAACCCAGCCTGGGACATCTCTTTACATTAGAAGTTTTAGGTCAATGCAAGCAATATCGCAAGGTTGTTTATTATTCCCTTATGTGAGTGTCGGGTCTTTTTTTACAACGGAGAAAAACCTGGCCTCCTAATGAAAAGAGGATTTATTGTAAGGATGCCCAGAAAATTGACCTTGGAAAACCACTGGGACCTGAGGCAAATCTATAGACTCCCCTTCTCTCTGTTGCTCACTCTTATTGCCCACGTGCTCCCTTTCCTCTCACTGCTTCTCTCTCCACACCTGTTCGGCTCCCCTCTTACTCCTAGTTGATGAGGAACCTCCATCATTCCTGGTCCAAACTCCAGAGGGAACAAGTCTGATCTCTGGGCACAGGGCCTGCATATCAGGTCACCTGGTGGGTCACTTTGGGTCAGGTGACCCCACCCCATAGGTCAGCGTGTTATTACTCTAAATGAGGCAGGACCATTCAGGGAGTCAGGGATGTTGGGAGTTGAGAGCATGGAGCCTAAGGTGTCTAGTTCATGTCAGTAGCCTGCTATCACGTTGTGTCACTTAGATAAAAATCTCAGCTCCCACCTAAGTCAAAAGCTCCTGGAGTACAAGGGCCAGGTCTTGATCATGGGCTTGCCATCCAGCACATGTGGTCACCCCAAGCAACCCAAATAGGCTATTAGACCCCCTTCAAGCCAATATTCTTTAAAGTATTTATTCAACATTTACCTAGAGGAGAGATGCTTGGAGACAGCCCAACCTCTCCTCTGTTGAGGCAGAGGAGATGGGTAAGAATCCCTAGGGATAACCTAGGGAGGTCTGTGCCTCAGTTTCCTCATCTGTAAAATGGGGGAAAATCATCATCACCATCATCATCATCATAGGCCCTACCTTATAGAATTGCTGTAGGGATTAAAATAGGTTAATTCACATAGGGTTTGAGCCCATGCCTCAATAAACATCAGTAAATAGTGGTGGTGGTGTTACTGTCGTCCAAAGCAATTCAGCAGCTCTAGCCTTGAACTCACTTATGTAGCCTGTTCAGCAAAATGAAGGCTCTGAACTTGAGGGCCACCTGCCTGAGTGGGCCACTGTTACTGTTCCAGCATGCCTTTGGAGCTCCCACCCTCCGTACACCTCAAAAATTCCTTGCAAACACCTAAAGTACTCTGCCCAAGAGGAATTCTTGGAAACAGAATCCTCTCCATTCTGTTACTCTCCGGCAATGTTTTTGGGCCCTCCTAGACTGACAATCCTGGGCTCTGGACATAGCAGATGCTCAGATGATTGCCAAGAAGGTTTCTTTCTGGCTTGTGGGCCTCCAAACCAGAAAGAACCTGGGCGCCTTCTCTCTGTGTTGCAGGCCTATCATCCTGGATCCGGCTGACCCCACCCACAATGTGGCAAAAGGCTACAGATGGGACATAGTCGCTCAGAGGGCCTGCCAGTGCCTGAAACAGGACTGTTGCTATGACAACTACGATAACCCAGTCTCCAGATGGAACGTGAAGGTAATGGCTCCTCTCTGGGATGCCAGGAGCTTGAAGCTCAGAATGAGATAACTGCATAGTATTTAATTCTGTGTCGATGGAGCCAAGAGGACTTTAGTGTCAGTTTGAGGCCTGGCTGCACCACCTACCAGCTCCGTGAACTTGGGGAAATTATTCAACTGTCTGAGCTTCAGGTTCCTTATTGTCAAATTCTTGTTTTCCTGTTTTTTCTTCTTCCCATAACCTACCAAAGAATCACTGGGATTCTTGGCTCTCAGTCATTCTCTGCATAAGCTGAGCCCAGGCAAGTCAATTCAATCAGGTGTTTTGTGCCAGCACCAGGCTTGGGGTTGATGGGGGGTGACCAAGGGGGCAACAATGGTTCAGAAATAAGACATGGCCACAACCCTTAAGAAACTTGCCAGATGGAAGCAAACTTGCACAAAACTGCTAAATAGAATCACCAGAGAAGATACTCAGAAAACAAAAAACTGCCATATAATATTATAATGTGATGCCAAACCCACAGTACAGGTAAAGAACATAATAATCTATTATGCTTTGTGCTTTATGATTTGCATAGCACTTGTTCAGGGACAAGTCTATAAAATAGAAAGGTCAAGTCGCAGTATTAGCTTTATCGTTACTATCCCCATTTTACAGATGAGGAGATTGAGGCTCAGAGAGGTAAAGTGAATTAACCAAGGTCACACTGCTAAGAAGCAGCAGAGCCAGAACTCACACCCAGGTCTTTGTGGGGCTGCGGAATCGGAAAATAAATGTCATCATCATAAGTCACCAAGGAAGATTCCTTGAAGAAATTAAGGCATGGGGTGGGCCCTAAAAGCCAAGGACGGATGTAGACACTCAGAACAAAGGGTACTCCATCCAAGGAGAGGGTCAGGGTAGGGGATGAGGGGCAAAGGACTACAGTTGTGTGCAAAAGACTGAGGTGCTTAGAGCAGAAGGCAGAAGCAGAATCAGGGGCTCCCTAATAAGGAGCAGAGATTACAAACTGGGGGCCCACCAGCCATATGAGGCCCACAGATGGGCTGAAAAGTATATGCTTTTGGATTTTTCCTGAATATAAAAACCATCACGAAAAGATTTTTATCTTGACAAATCAGAAGACTTGGCAATGCTGGGCCTATATTCCTTCTTAAAAGGATCAGCTAGAGGTCGGCCCACCATTCCCCTCCCCCAGCACCTTCCAGATGTTGCTCTTCAGACATCTGGGGCTCTCAGGCCCTTGAGTGTGGCCTCTGGTGGTGAAGAACAGACTTTGGAGTCTGGCTGACCTCAGTTCAAATACCCGCTCGTGTGGGCAGAAGACCTAAATAGACATTTCTCCAAAGAAGACATACAGATGGCCGACAAATACATGAAAAGATGCTCAACATCACTAATCATTAGAGAAATGCAAATCAAAACCACAAACCTCACGCCAGTCAGAATGGCCATCATCAAAAAATCTAGAAACAATAGATGCTGGAGAGGGTGTGGAGAAAAGGGAACCCTCCTGCACTGTCGGTGGGAATGTGAATTGATACAGCTACTATGGAGAACTGTATGGAAGTTCCTTAAAAAACTAAAAATAGAACTACCATATGACCCAGCAATCCCACTACTGGGCATATGCCCTGAGAAAACCATAATTCAAAAAGATACATGTACTATAATGTTCACTGCAGCACTATTTACAATAGCCAGGACATGGAAGCAACCTAAATGTCCACCAACAGATGAGTGCATAAAGAAGATGTGTCACATATGTACAGTGGAATATTGCTAAGCCATAAAAAGGAACGAAATCGAGTTATTTGTAGTGAGGCGGATGGACCTAGAGTCCGTCATACAGAGTGAAGTAAGTCAGAAAGAGAAAAACAAATACTGTATGCTAACGCATATATATGGAATATGAAAAAGCAGTATTGATGAACCTAGTGGCAGGGCAGGAATAAAGACGCAGACGTAGAAAACGGACTTGAGGACATGGGGGGTGGGGAAGGGGAAGCTGGGATGAAGCGAGAGAGTAGCATTGACATATATTCACTACCAAATGTAAAATGGATGGCTAGTGGGAAGCTGCTGCATAGCAAAGGGAGATCAACTCGATGCTTTGTGACCACCTAGAGGGGTGGGATAGGGAGGGTGGGAGAGAGGCTCAAGAGGGAGGGGATATGGGGATATATGTATACATATAGCTGATTCACTTTGTTGTACAGCGGAAACTAACACAACATTGTAAAGCAATTATACTCCAATAAAGATGTGGAAGAAAAACAAACAAACAAATACCTGCTCTGCTCCTCACTACTTTTGTGATGGTCAATAAATGGCATAACCCTGCTCAGCCACAGTTTCCTCATCTGTAAAATGGGCTAATAGCAGAACCAACCTCATAGGGCTGCTGTGAGAATAAAATACATTAAGAAGAGGATGAACGGCACCCAGCCCAGGGCCTGGAAGGTGATTGGAACCCCCTAAATGTTTGCAGCTGCTGCTGTCATTGTAAAGATGAGGACAGGTAAAGGGCACTTTTGTACTCAGACAGAGGGGTGTGGACTTAACCCCTCTTTGTCCTCTCCCTTCCAGGGGGCACGAGACATCCAACTGACAGTGGAGGAGTGGGGTTCCTCGGATTTCATCATCATGGTGAACCCTTATGACTCCATAAAGAAGGTTAAAAGGAAGATCCAGTGGAACCTGGGCTCCACATCCCTACAGCGTCTGTCCTTCCAGGAGCCCGGTGGGGAGCGACAGCTCCTCAGTAGCCAGTACTCCTTGGCCGATTACGGGGTTTTCTCCGACACTCGCATCTGTCTGCTGCAGACCATCTCCCCTGAGATCCAGGTCTTTGTGAAGAATCCCAGTGGTGGGAGCCACGCCTATGCCATTTACCCTAATAGCCTTGTCCTGAGCCTGAAGCTGCAGATTGAAGTCAAGGAGGGGCTGCTCAGAGAGAAGCAACAGCTAGAGTTCCAAGGCCAAGTCCTGCAGGATGGGTGGAGTTTGATGAGCTATGGTGTCCAAGACAGCACCACCCTCACGCTGAAGAAAGAAGGAAAGAAAGAACCCAGCTAGTTCCTCTGAAAGACCTCTCTGTGCATTTCTGCCTTTTAATCCAGACCCCATCAGTTCCACCTAACCTTGCCAGTAGACGGATGACGAGGGACATGAGAGACTAGATATACAAACGAACAATGGCCAGACCATATTCGACAATAGAACTCTGACCCACAAGCTCTGCAGCCACCAGCCCGAAGCCAAACCACAATGCCTGCATCAATCAAGCCCAAACCATCAGGATTTGGTCAATAACTGCCAGCTTCCTTATTCCCTCCCTTCGAATTTAGGATCGATGAAAGAAAGCCAAACAAGCTCCCTAACCAATCACATAGGACAGCCTGCTTCTGCTTAGCCCGCCTCCAGCTTCCCCGTGCAAACAGCCTCAGTCAGGGTATGCCTGAAGCCTTCCCTTTTTCCCACTATAAAGCTGTCCCACCGCCCTGCTTGCATTGGAGTCTCTGCCAAAGGCAACAGATGGTGGCTGATTCCCTGGCTATAGCAAGTTGGGAATAAATAATCTTTGTTTGTTCTCTTTCGGATGGTCTTCATTTCTTTCCACAGATGCTAAGGCTGTCCTGGCATTATTGCTTAAACATTTGAGCCTCTCAACTCTGGAAAGTGAGGACTGTAGGGAAACTGAGATGAAGAAAAGCAAAGTCTGGGAGAGCGAGGATGATGTGGTGTTAAAAGTCCCCTTGGACTTCCCTGGTGGCACGATGGTTAAGAATCTGTCTGCCAATGCAGGGGACACGGGTTCGAGCTCTGGTCTGGGAAGATCCCACATGCCACGGAGCACCTAAACCCGTGTGCCACAACAAGAGAAGCCACCACGATGAGAAGCCTGCACACCGCAACAAAGACCCAACACAACCAAAAGTAAAAATATAATAAATTTTTAAAAATCCCCTCAACTTATTTACAAAACAGAAGTAGAGTCACGGATGTAGAAAACAAACTTATGGTTACCAGAGGAAGGCAGGTAGGGTGGTGAGGGATAAATTGGGAGATTGGGACTGACATATACACACTACTATATATAAAATAGATGACTAATAAGAACCTGCTGTATAGCACAGGGAATTCTTCTCAATACTCTGTAATGGCCTATATGGGAAAATAATCTAAAATGAAAAAAAAAGAGTGGATATATGTATATGTATAACTGATTCACTTTGCTATACACCTGAAACTAACACAACATTATAAATCAACTATACTCCAATATAAAAACAAACAAACAAATTCCCTCAACTCCTGCAATACACACACAAACAGTACCTAATTGTCCAAGGATGTAAGGAAAGTAATAGCATCTTTAGCATCAAAGGACATCATGTGATCAGGTTTACTCCAATCAACCCATTAAAAAGTTTGCTTTTTCCCCCCTCCCCTTTGCCCCACTTTCTAAGGGACTACTCACCGTAGGGGGGAAAAATGTACTTTATAATTGGTTCTCAATAGTCTCCGGGCAATTTATCAATAGCAGCCTGTTTCCCACCTCTTTTTGCCTTCAGGGGCGGAAAGAGTGCCTCCTTTCCGTGGAGCAGACAGGTGAGTCCATCCCACACCCTCTGTATCCTTTATAAAGCCCAGTATAGCCCACATTGTAGGTAGTGGACCAATTCTTGTTTAATAGAATGATGAATAAGTTACCTTCCTCTCTTTCATGATAGGAAAGCTGAGGCCAGAGAGTTTATTTTTAAAAAATTTTGACACACTTAGCTTCAAAGATAAAACACAAAGAAAAGCATTCCAAAGACAAAAGTGATTTTGTTCATATTTTATATTGGAGTATCTTAACTGTGGAGATTCTAATGTGTCGGTCCTGGGGGGATCTTAGGAGTCAGTATTTTAAAGTTTCCCAACTGTTTCCGATGTGCGGGTTGAGTGAAGTCCTGAGCTAGAAAAACGCAGAATGTTTCCCAAACCATATTGTGCAACAGAATCACCTAGGATAGTGCCTCTCAAACTTTAATGTGCACACAAATCACTTGGAGATCCTGTTTAAATGCAAGTTCTGATTCAGGAGGTCTGGGCTGAAGCCAAGATTCTGCATTTTCTAACAAGCTCTGGAGTTTGCCGGTGCTGCTGGTTCACGGATTATACACTGAGTAGCAGCAAGGCCCTAGGATGTTGGAGGAAATACAGATTCCTGAGTCCCACTCTCGGGGGGGTCTGATTCGCCTAGTTTTTAGTGAGACTCAACAATCTGCATTTTAAAAAGTTCCCTAAGGTGCTCTTGATGCCCAGACGGATTTACCAAAACCTGGGAACCAATCCTGGCTCATTAACCCCTTGTGTGACCTTAAGCAATTCTTTCCTCTCTAGAGGTCTCATTTTCCTCCTCAAGGATAGATAAGTTGATTTCTTAGGCCCTTCCAGCTCTCACGTTTAAGGAAACCTCCATAACAGTTTAGGACCAATGGCGCCCTGAGTCTGAGAACTACAATCCCCACAATGCGCTGTGCTGCTCCGCTCCCTTGTGGGATCTTGAAAGAGGATCGCTCCTGGAGGCACTCCCCACAATCCTTTGCGGTGATTCAAGGTGGCGGCGCCCACTGGCGCCATGAGCGATCTGGAGAGCAGCAGCAGCAGCAGCGATGCGGAGGAGCTGGACCGGTGCCGCGAGGCGGCGATGCCGGCCTGGGGCTTGGAGCAGCGCCCGAGGGGCCCGGAGAAGCCAAGAGCCGGTAGGGGACTATGTTCGGGGAGTCTGGCCGAAGGGCGCAGGATCTTCCCCTGCGGCCTGAGGATGGATGGTGAAGAGGGAGTCCCTGGAATTAGACTTCTTTCCGCGAGGAGGCTCCAGGGCCTGGGTGGGGTTCAGAGTCAAAGCGCGGACAAGTTCAGCAGGGAGGGTTGTTCCATTATCCCCGTCAGAGAAACCAAGTCACCTGAATGTCTCTTGACTTTGCTTCCCTGGGTCCATCCTAACTGTCGCACTCTGGGCACCCCACCACCTCTCCGAGGTGCCCGCGACCCTTACTGGGTTTTCGCGTCCAGCCTTTCCCCGCCTCCAACACTTTCTCACTCCCTGGGGCTGCCAGCGAGCTGTGTCCTCCACGTCTCTCTGACCGTGACTCCCTAGTGCCTTGGAAATAAATCCCAAACCCCTTAACTTAAGGGTACCTAATCCCGGACAAAATCCAGAGGGTCCGTGAATCTGAATGGGAAAAATATTTCATCTTTACTTTCATTAATCTCTGTTTGAAATTTAGCATCTCTTTCCATCATGCATGTGAACAACAAGCCGCAGTAGTTTTGGCAATACCTGTTACTTTGTCTTAACAAAAGTCGCAGATTTTCAAATCCCATTACAGTCTTTGCGGATACATCAGAAATATTTTATTCATAATAAAATGTTGAAAAAAATTATTTCCACTCATCCCTGCTTTTAAAATTACAGTAATTTTTAGACCCATCAGTAGATCTTATTTAATACATTAACGAAGAAGCACATATATTAATACTATCCCAAATTTGGCTTTTTACTATTAATGATAACTGAATTTCAGTATCATTGGTTTTCTTTGTAATCCTATGTGTGACATTTTTTGCATCTAAAACATTCTGAGAAGGGATCCAGGCTTTCCCAGACTGCCAGAGCAGGCCATGGCAAAGAGCCCCTGCTTTTGTTGAAAAGGACTTACAAGCCCTTTGGTAATCCATTCCCTGCCTGCCTGTCCCTTTTTGCCTTCCTGCCATACTGCACACTTCCCGTAGGTAGGCTCCAGACCGTACTGTGGGCACCACAACTCTGCAGTTTTCTCTTCACTTTCTATAGGCAGAAATGCCTTTCCATCCCCATCACTTACTAGCAGTAAGAAATTTGGGCGAGGTACTTAAATCTCACTGTACTTAAATTTCCTCATCTGTAAAGTGGGGGTAATGGTAGTACCTACCCCGTAAGGTTAAGAAGGAACTGAGATGATGTATGTGCAGTGCTTGGCGCTCATTAAAGGCCCAATAAATAGCAGCAATTATGTGATCGGTCTCTTTCCATGGACTGCTTTCCCCCTCCTGTCTGACTCCCACTCATCCTTTAATAATACAGCTGAGACACCATCTCTTCGGGAAAGCTGGGTTACATGCCTTCTCTCCACCATCATCATGATTTGTGTGATTCCTTTCGTATATAATGCTTTCCTTTCTTCTACAATTGCCTCTTTATTTATCCTGTGTTTTTTCCTTTCATCCCTGCATCCCCAGCACCTAGAGTCAACTCTGGCCTGTACTTGATCCACAAATATTTATTGAGCGAGAGGTTACATGATGTGAACTTCACGAGGGCTGGTATCCCTTCACCACGGTATCCCCAGGGCCTACACAGGGGTCAGGAAAATAGTTCTTAAATAAATGAACTTGCCGGAAAGGCACCTCTAATGAATGTGGAGGCTGAGACCCCAGCAAGACTCCCAGTCCAGTGATCAACATAACTGAGCCCCCTTCTTCTCTCTCTTCCACAGCACTTAGCACACAGCCAAGCACATAGTAGGCACTCAATAAATGCTGGAATCAAATTACACTTGCTTGTCCAGCATGGTGGTTAAGGGGGGGCCTCTGGAGCCAGATGGCCTGGGTCCTCATCCCAACTCTGTCGCTTATTAGCTGTTTGACCCTGGCTAAGCTATTTTACATCTCCTTGCCTCAGTTTCCTCTTCTGCAAAATGGGGATAATGGTAACCCCCACCCCCTGGGGTCATTGGAAATATTCAATGAGTTATACATGTAAATCCCATAAAATAGTGCTCGGCACACAACTGATGCTATAGTCGTTTCTTCTATAAATGCTTTGGTGTTCGTTATTTTCACAGGTGCTGCAAATACTCAGTTGCCAACCACCCAACCGAGCCTCAGGTACTGTGCACTTTGGGTTCACATTTCACGCGTTCATTCATTGATATTGCTCCCCTGCTGTGTGCCAGAGGCTATTAGACCCTGGGATGTCAGTGCGAACCAGACACATGTCTTCCCCACCCTCATAGGGGCAGCTTCTGAGCTGGCAGGAAGTGAGGTCCTTTTCGTGTGTGTTGTAGGCACAAGGTGGATGAGCACGAACAAGACGGCAACGAGCTGCAGACCACCCCTGAATTCCGAGCGCACGTAGCTAAGATGCTGGGAGCCCTGCTGGACAGGTAACCTGCCCTTATTCATTAATACGAAGAGTAAGGGCTCCCATGGCCTGGAAGCTCAGAGTGTGTAAGTCGGCATCGCGGCAAGCATTTGGCATCTGTCACCTCATCGCTTCATAATCACTCTACCACGAAGGTCCTGTCGTTGTCCTTCTTCTCTAGATGTGGCAACGGGCTCCCCTCTGTGAGAGGAAGCATTTGCTTGAAGTCGCAGGGAGGAAGGAGCAGAGTGGCTTTGACTCCAAAGGCCCTACTCTTAACCACTGTGCAGTCCTGCTACCACGAGAGGAAGAGGGGAACCTGAGCTCATTCCCTCTGCAAGAGGGCAAGGGACCGACTGAATTCCTATTTCTTGGGTGCTTTCTGTATGCCAGGCACTGTGAGAATACAATCTGTAAAGATCCAGGGCAGCATTCCCAAAACAGGTGCCTAGAAATGCGAGTCCAGAGTGTGGCCCTTGACAAAAGGGGTCCAACAGCAAAGAGGTGGAGAAACGCTGCACTCTGCATACCCCCGTGCCTGGGATATTTAGATTCCTAATAGTGTGTTCAAGGCCCTGAGAAGTCCTGCAGTAAAGAGACCTGTGTAACTTTGTTTAGCCCAGCATCTTGTGACTTCATTTGGCCATAATGCCTCTGTTCCATGGATGACTGATGGCGTGTCATGGGACATGTGTCATGGGACATGTTCCGGTCTACATCCGGATGGTCTACATCCATCCCCACTTGACAGAGCCCTAGCAGGGTTTTTGTTGTTGTTGTTGTTGTTGTTTAATATTTATTTATTTATTTGGTGGCACCGGGTCTTAGTTGCCACTCCAGGTCTCCTTAGTTGTGACATGCAAACTCTTAGTTGCAGCATGCATGTGGGATCTAGTTTCCTGACCAGGGATCGAACCCGGGCCCCCTTCATTGGGAACGCAGCGTCTTATCCACTGTGCCACCAGTGAAGTCCCCAGCCTAGCAGGTTTTGAAAAGGAGATTGAGGGTGTTCAGGCCATAGTCCTTCAATTAGAAGTAGTCATTGAAAAAGGACAAATAAGTCTTCCCAAAGTGCACACCAGCTGCTCTTCCCAGACAGAATGTTGGGCCAGGCCTCAGCAGCCTGCACCCTCATGGCATTAGTGCCAGTCCCCCAACCTGGGAATGTGTTAAACATGTTTAGGAAGGTCAATTAGCATCTCAGCCCATGAGAGCGGTTTTTCTCCATGATGGTTCGGCTTCAGGGTGACCAGGGCCTGCCTGGCATTGCAGTGATCCACAATGGGTGCTTCCCTAGGTGGAAATCCAACAGGATGCGGGTTACACGCGGTCAGGATATTCCCTGCAGTGTTCCCATATTTCTCTCCAAAGAAATGATACTCCACTTGGTCCCTTGTGTTAGATCAGGGTTTCTCATCTTGGCACTATGGACATTTTGGACTGGATCGTCCGTGGTTGTGCAGGGCTATACCGTGCATGTAGGATGGTTCGCAGCATCCTTGGCCTCTATCCATGTGATATTAGTAGCGTCTCTCCACCAGCTGTGACAACCAACTGTGTCTCCAGTCATTGCCTGGTGTCCCCTGCGGACCAACGTTGAACCACTGGGTTAGATACTACCCAGGTCAGGGGCGGCGCCCAGTTGGGCCAGACCGCGTCTCCGCTCCCTCTCCCCAGACCGCGTCCCACACAGGACTTCGGGGAGGCCTCTGGCACCTACAGAAGGCAGTTAGGAGAAGCACCCAGTGCACTGCTGTGTTCGCTGCGAGGATGTTGCTGAGAGCGTCGGTCTCTGCGGTGCGTGTGAGGTGACTGCCCCGACAGCATTCCCCCAAGACCTGCTTCCTGGTCTCGTCAGTTCTTCCCACTCTCTCTGTGCTTCTAGAGAAAGGGGGTCCTGTGAAGCTCATTGCTTATCTTGACAACAGTAGTCATCTTCAGCATCGTTGTAGCTGCTGTTTACTGAGCACTGGCTTGCAGCCAGGCTCTGTGCTCAGGGCTTGGTATCCACTGTCTCATTTAATTCTTGTGACAGCCCTCGGAGGCGGGGACTCTTATTACTCGCAGTGTAGAGACGGGTAACAAAGGCTCAGAGAGATGAAGTCCCTTGTTAGTAAGTGACAAAATCAGGATTCAAAACCCAGGTCTGAAGTCTGAAAAAAGTCGGTGGGTTGTAGCAAAGTCAGTTTCCCAGTTGTGATAATAGACCCTAGTTACACGCAGTGTCACCAGAGGGAGAAACGGGGTGGCGGGGAGTCCATGGATCTCCCCGTATTATTTCTTGGCACTGTAAGTCAATCTACAATTAGCTCAAGTTTTTAAAAATTTTAAAAAAACAAACAACAAAAAAAAAACCAGGTCTGCCCTGCTCTAGGAGCTGACCTCTGAACTGTTTTTTTCTAGACTGGTCATATTTCCCTTTTCGTGCTTGCTGCCAGGAAGTTCAGAACAAAATGTGTACCCTCTGTCTAGCAAGTGTGTAGGGCTTCCTGGCCACACGTCTGGCTCTTTCTGTCCTTCCTGCTCTTGTTTTCTCTTTGCCTTATTTGAAATTGCCCTCATTTTGTTGTACTGTGAGTATCTTCAAAACTTCTTCAGCACTTTCTGGAATAAAGTAGGGTTTAAACCAGTGAGGCACCGCAGTTTGAGCTGGCGCCATGGACATTCGCGTCCCCATCAGGCCGGGGTGCTCTCCGCCTTCGCACTTAGTATCACATTACCCTACCCCCTCCACTTAAAGGGAGAAAGGCAAGTATTAATTAAAAAGAATTTTCATTGTTACCTAGAATCTCATCTTAAATCCACCATCTCTTCCCTTAGCTCCATTACCATCTCAGAAGTAGTGAAGGAGCCAAGAAAGGCTGAGGTACCGAGAGGCGTCCTGGAGGATGATGGTGAGCAGTTATGCTTTCCTTTATTAAGCGCCTCCCGTGAGTCTGGAGCTGGGAAATACGTTTTTGGCATTTTATCTTCTTTCATCCCTGCAGCCCCTGTCCGAGGCATGTATTATGGTGATCCTGTTCACAGGGGGGAATCGTGAGGGGACTGGATCTCTGAGGAATGCAGACACTGGCCCGAGGTGACCCTAAGCAGGAGCGCCTAGCCACTGCACCCTGCAGCCTCTCCCACGTGGGTCTCTGTCCCCTTCCCAGCTCATTAGCCACTCTGCGAGCTGCCTTAGGCGGGAGGCTCAGCTGCTGATTCCCTGAAGCCTCTGAGGGCTTGCTGACTTGATTCGGCAGCCGGCATCCCCTCAAGCACCCCATCCTCTCACTGCAGCAGGTAGCAAGTGTGCCTCTCATCCCACGAGGCACCGTTTTGTAGTTAGACAGGAGCGATGCCCGCTGGACTGGGAGCTCCTTGAGGGCAGAGACGGGGCAGCCTCGGCCCCTGGGGTGCCCCGGGCGGTGCTGACTCCGCCCCTGTGGGTTGCAGGCTTCCGCCTTTTCTTCACGTCCATCCCTGGAGGCCCTGAGAAGGAAGCTCCTCCCCAGCCCCGCCGGAAACGGTTGCCTTCCAGCTCCAGGTGAGATGGCACACCCACTCCTCCAGTTCCCTCGTTGTTGCCTGTGTTCTGTCTTGGCCAGTCCCCCTGCCCCCGAAATAACCAGGCCAACTCCAGTAAGGTCCAGGCCCAGAAGGAGCCCTGTCAGTAGCTGGGGAAATAGTACCTCAGTGGGCGGGGGAAGAGTTTCCAAGGCCGTTGGCTTTGGATGTTTACTGCTTTTCGAGCACCCGTCTTGTGCCGGACACTGCACTCCTGGGACATCCCTGTGAGGCCTGGGCTCTGTTAAGATCCCCAATTTATAGATGAAGACACTGAGGGTCAGAGAGGTTAAGTCACAATGTGAGGTCACACAGCCGTGAAGCAGAGAAGCCAGTATTGGAACCCAGCTCTGCCTCACTGCCAAGCCTGAGTTCTCCAACTGCCACCCTCTGTCTGTGGCCGCTCTCTGGTGGCTTGGACAGAGGCAGCGAGAGGTGGCTTTGGGGCCCCGTCCCGACTCCAGCTGACCCGGCCTGCACTCCCGTTGCAGCAGCGAGGATGGCGACGAGTTGCAGCGCTGCCGGGAGGCGGCTGTGTCAGCCTCTGACATCATCCAGGAGTCCGCCATCCACGGCCCTGGCAACATGGAGAAAAAGGCAAAGAAGAAGAAAAGGAAGTGGAAAAAGAAAGCCAAGGAGGACAACACCAACCTCGCCCCAGCGGCCACCACCGCAAGCAAGACCGCATCTGGGGAGCAGGGAAGGGAGTCCGCCAGGCTCAACGGAGACCAGGCACTGTTTGGGACCAAAAAGAAGAAAAGGAAGAAAAAGGCAAAGAGGGCCAGTGAGACCTCCCCGTCCCCGCCAGCAAAAAGCGCAGCAGCTGTGCCTGCAAACTGAGCCCCGCCTGTGAGCACGGGGCCCAGCTCAGGCAGCTACGGGGGACAAGGCATGTCCAAGCTCCGCCTCCCTCTCCAAGTGCAAGGACTTGGCTAGCAAGTCTAGACGTCGCCCATGACTGGGGCTGGCCCAAGGGTCGGGGCAAAGAAGCGGTTGTAGGGCGAGCAAGGCCTGCCCTTCTGTGCTCCCACTGGGGCTGGGGCAGACCCGTGGTACCAGAACATTCTGTGGTCTCAGGAAGAAGGAGGAGCCTTCCAGTCATTGAAGGCTGATGGCCAAGTGGTAGAGCTTCCGCCTCCTCAGCCTGGTGTGGGACATGACCTGAAGAAAACGAGGGAGGGTGTTCCCGAGATGCCAAGCCCCAGGAGGAGTTTTGTGCATCTCCCTCCAAGCCACACAGACCTGATATAACATTGTCTGGAAAAGGAGAGAGATCCCTGCCTCCACCTGGTTTTCCAGAATTTTCTTTCTTCACATTGTGAATACACCATGCATGATCATGTCTCTGAGCCAACTGGATAATTGAAAATAAATTGTCGAGGGACCCAGAATGTAACAGAGGGATTTGGGTGCCGCCCTCGTGTCTGTGCTGAATCCTGATGAGCCACTATAAGTAAGCCTCACACAGGAGGGGTCCTGCCTACACCCCCAGAAGTGTTCCCCTACCCCAGCGTCAAGACTTCAGGAAGTGTCACAGCACTCGTGGCCTGGGGGATTCGTGGACCCATGTATCCTGCAAGAAGGAGCAGAAGTTCAAGGTGAAGGTGAAGTGCTGGCTTCGTTGCCTGGCCTTGGAGATTCGGCAAAGCAAGGAAGACAGAGGTGGGATGTGAGAGCGTGTGTGCCGGCCCTATCCCTCCTTGGGCTCCTGGTCCCCTTCCGCCCCCCCGAGCCTGCCCAATCCCATCTGGGCGATGTGTGGACAAGCAAGACGTTTCAACGTGTTCCTCATTTACTTTACTAAGAGTTAAATAAATGCACAGGCTCGCCCTTAGCCAGCTGCAAGCTGCAGGGGACGCCAGTTCCCACCGGCTCCTTCCTCAATCCAGGATGGAGGCAGGCCACTAGGGCTGGGTTCTCTGCAGCAGCCCCAGGGAGATGAGCCCTGGGTTGGCATGGCTCCCTTGTCCCTCAGGACCTCAGCCTCCCCGGGGTGGGGGGCTGTGAACGCCTCCCCTCAGCTAGCTGGGCGCCAAGCTTCCAGGTGGCAACCTCTCCTCTGGTCTCGCCTCTCTTCTCCCTCTGGGCCCCTCAGCTCTGCCAGCTGCCCCGGCCTTACCGCCTTCTGAGCTCAGCAGCTTCTCCCCCAAAGCAGGGAAGGGTCTGCTGCCCCCCGACCTTGACTTGGCACCAGGCACAGAGTCACGAGTCTCCCATAGGAGCAGGGACAACACCTAGGCCTGCGGGAGTGGGGGGCTTTCCAGTAGAGGTGAGATGTCAGGCTGACATCAGAAGGTGTGATGCGCAGGGGGACAGATGTCCAAGAAAACGGGAGGTCATGGCAGCCGGGGAGAGGGATGGCTCAGGATGAGGGAAGCTGGGGAGGCCTGCTTGCCCCAGGCCCTGGCACAGAGGAGCCACTCAGGCGATGCTTATGTGAGGGGGGACAGGTGGGTCCAAATGGGTGTGCGGGTTAAAAGCAGGAAGGGGGGCTGGGTGGAGTGGCCTGATTGGGGCACAGGTGACAGAATGGGGCCACGTTGACCTGTGACCTCTCTCCCAGCTACACAGGCTGGTGTCCTGAGAAGTGTGGCCGGCAGTTCCCTGCGGGGTGCCAGGGATCTCCACAGGCCCGGCCTGGGGGTACCAGCGTCCAAGGCTGCCCCCTTCCATTCCAAGTGACAAGATTTACCCTGAGCAGCAGGGACAGTCCCTCCCGAGTCCCACCAGGAACAAGCTCTGCTTCCAAGCTCTGCACGGTTCCCTCTTGTGCACTGAAGCAGCCCTCCTCGGGTTGGGGCGCCTCGGAGCACCCCCCTTTTCTGAGGGGAACAGGGTGGGGACTGAGGCACAGTTTTCCAGGGAAGAGCAGCAGCCTGGGGGCAGTGAAAGTTTTGCAGGCTCAAATGTCTTGGTCACCCCTCCAGCAGGCTGTGTAGGCTCCAGGGCCCATCCCCTGGGAGGCCGTGTCCATGGTTACTGGGAGGAAGAGGCCATCTGCGTGGAGATGAAGGTCTCAATGACGCTGTGGTTGGATGGCAGCAGGTGGCTATGGCCGTTGGTGGAGTCGGAGCTCTGGTACAACACCAGGCTGCTGGAGGACACTGCAGAAGCAGAGGAGGCCGCTGGCTGCCTGCCACGCCCGTCCCGACCCCTCCCCGCCCACCATCCCTAAGGGGTGCTCGGGATGGGAAAGTGGCACCTCGCCACCTCCTGAATCTCAGCAGGTGACCGGGCCCCAGAGTCACACCTCTGCCCTCGGGCCTTGTTAACCCCCTGCCAGGCTCCAGGGCCACGAGGGAGTGGCCTTCCCAGCACATTTTAGTGGGAACATCACAGAAGCGCTGGTGAGCTGGTGTTGTGGTTAGTTTTATGCGTTAGCTCGCCTGCCTTTTAGTACCCAGTCATTGAGCCAAACCCCAGCGCAGGCGTTGCTGTGCAGGTATTTTGTAATGTGGTTAACACCTACGTCAGTTGACTTTAAGTAAAGGAGAGTTCCCTTGATAATGTGGGTGGCCCTCATCCAATCAGTTGAAGGCCTCAAGAGCAAAGGCTGAGGTTTCCTGGAGAAGGAGACTGCAGCATCACTTCCTACCCTGCAGCTCTCAGACTCGCCAGCCCTCACAGTCGTATCAGCCAGTTCCTTAAATATATGTGTGTGTGTGTGTGTGTGTGTGTGTGTGTGTATTCCTATTGGTTCTGTGTCTCAGGAGAACCCTCAAGAGAGCATGAATGGGCTTTGAGTTTGGACCTGGGTTCAGATCCTGGCCCCACTACCTAGTGGCTGTTGGAAGCGCTACCAAGTCCCTCTCCTCCTTGAGTGCTTTCTCATCTGTAAAATGGGGATGCCAACACACATCTCATGGGTAGAGCACAGAGCCTGGACCGTGGAGCCCTCAGTGACTGTCCCTATAGCCACCAGGGCTGGATGGAGGATGCTGAAGCTCACACTTAGCAAGTGGCTGCCCTGGGTCTCAAAGCCCGGCAGCCTGACTCCAAAGTGCCTGCTCTTCACCCTGACGTTGTGGGCTGCAGACTCAGGTCTTCAGGGAATGGAAATGTGTGGGTTGGGTGGGACGTGGTGGGCTGGAGAGCCCGCACTCTGTGGTTGCCACGGGGCAACACGAGTCCTTCTGACTTTGCAAGAGGAGCCAGAAGTCAATGAAAGCTCTTAATTTTTAGCTGTTGGCAACGAATTCAAAAAAATGCTAAACCCTGAGCTAAAGCAACACATCCATGAGTCACTTCTGGTCCCCAGCAAGCCCAGTTCTTACCTCCTGATTACCCCCTACCACCTCTTCCGGTTATCTTTTTCCTCAACTGAGTTAATAGATGTTCTTGTGAGACAGGCCCATTTCCTGTGGTTTCACACCCCCCTCGGCTCACTTCAGGGGAGCACAGGTGCCCCCTCGCATTTACCCCTTCCCTGCCCCCCATCTGCTGCCCACGACTTCCTCCCCAGCTATGGGGACGGCGGTGGGGGGCAGGGAAAGGCCACTCACCAGTGGGGCTGGCGCTGAGCCGATGGGTGGGCTGCAGGTGCTGGATGCCAGCAGGGTCCTGGCTGGGGATGTGGATGGTGGCAGCCTGGGACGCTGGTGTGTGAAGCCCAGACTCACTGGAGGCCTCAGCGTCTGAGGTGAAGACCTGGCAGAAGGGCAGCTCTTGAGCCCCCAGGGTGTGCGCTGGGGCAGGACCCAGGGAGGGGCCGGGGCAGGCCTGGGCCTTACCTGCTTGGTGGGCGTGAGGCTGGCCAGGGCGCTCAGGTTGGTGGTGTCGGTGATGAGCATGGTCTGCGGAAGCAGGCCCGTGTGGGTGTACTGGGCCACCTCGGGCTTGTGGCTGTAGAGGGCTGGCCGGGAGGGAGGGAGAAGAGAGGAGGACACAGACTTGGCACCTGGGCTGGGCTGGACCCCTCCCAGGAGGGTCTCAAGGTGGGGGGCTAGGGGAAATTGGGGTGTGGGCCTGGTGAGCAGTCCAGTGGGGCAGTGGCTGGGGACTCAGGGCTGATTTCCAAAACTGGGAGCTCCAGGTAGAGGGGTTGGACGTTCTCCCCAACCGCAGGGGCCTGCTCCACCTGTCTCGGTGGAGAGGAGCCTGGGCGAGGCCGGGAACCCAAACCCAGCTCCTGCGGTCACCTCGAGAGGACAGGTGTGAAGGGCAACGGGAGGCACAGGTGCTGTTAGGGCACTAAGTACCGGCCTTGGAGGGAAAGGCCAGGGCTCCTGTTAGGGGTTGAGGAGGGGGCAGCATTTCTGCATCTCCAGGACCCCTCTCCACAGTCTAACCCAGAATTTCACCTGCAGTCTACAGCCCCACACATGCCAGTAGAAAACAACATAAATCACGTATTCTCACATGGACTCAGATGAAAACACAACCACCCACATACACGCATAAATGGTACCCTCAACCAAATACACAGATGTTCAAGTCCACAGGCCCTCATCCAAGAGTCCAAGTTCCAGAAAGGTCTGAGAGCCAACAGGTTTTTGTCTGGTTGGCACTAGAGCTCATTTGGTGGCAAAATCTGACCTGAACCTGATGTGAGGCTGAGTCTTTATTAACCCACTTCGTGGAATTCTACCTTTTGCTGCAGGAATCATGGTGTTTGATGACAGGGTGTTGCCCCAAGCCCTGCTGGGAGTGTTGTGTCATTCATGGTGTATGCACCTTTCTAAAAGCTGAGAAATACATATGGCCCCAAGGGCACACGTGCGTGTGCACATACAAACACCCACTCACACAAACCCATGTGCGTGCACACGCAGCCACATGGGTTCACACACTGAAACGTATTCCAGCCCACAGACGCTCACCTGAGCACCCGCAGAGCCCCCGTCACAGAAGCACTCACACTTGAATCAGACACACACACAGACCACAGCATCTGCTAAGACGCCCTCTTCCCCTGGGCTCAACGACAGCCAGTCTCTCCCACCACCTCCCCCAGCAGGGGGGCTGAGGGGTGCTCACCATGGGGGCTCTGCAGCTGGGCCATGGTGGCCATGAAGGGGCTCTGGGCCACGTGGCTCTGCACGGAGGGCATGAGCGGCTGCTGGTAGGAAGAGTGCAGAGGCTGCGAGAACTGGACGGGCTGCAGGGTAGTCAGGCTGCTGCCCATGCTGTTGATGACCGGCACGCTCTGTGCCTGCGTGGAGGCCAGGCCTGGAGCGGGAGGGGCAGGAGTCAGCCAGACCTCCTGCCGCCTCCATGGCCTCCCCAGGCCCAGCCCTGACCCCCAGGGGCACCATCCCTCCCTCCTAGGGCCAGTGGGTAGGAGGGGGGGACAAGGTAACCAGGTAACAGCCTTGTACTAGGAACCTTCACTAAGTTACAGCCCTGGCAAGTTAACTCCCTCTCTGAGCTGTTAGCTCGTCATAAGGGCAGGGGGTGTGTCAAACTAGGGTCCCTGGAGCCCTGGGGTTCCACAATGATGCAAAGGCCCTGGGGCTTAACTCTCTGTACCCGGCTCCCAGCAGCTCCCTGTCTGTCTTATATATTGAGTTTCTGCATAATAGTTCTGAATAAAGTTTTTCTGGGCTTTTTAAAAACAAACTAAAACCTAAAACCTAGAAAACTTCAGTCCCCCTTGCTCTGTTCTGTTTTCCCATAGCTGTTTTCCCTTTTAAGGTACTATATAACTTATGTATTGGATTGGCCAAAAAGTTCGTTCGGGGCTTTCTGTAAGCTGTTGGGAAAAACCTGAACCAACTTTTTGGCCAACCCATATTCTGCTTATTGTCTGCCTCCCCACTTGGGTGGCTGAGATTTGGGGCTGTTCGGTCCACTTGTGTATCACCGGTGGAGCACGGAGTGGGCACTCAATAAATACATGAAGGAATGAGTCCCAGTGGTTCATCCTGCTCCTGGATTCTGTGGGAGCCCCATGAGCCCCTCACCCAGATGCCCCCGTCCACCCCACCAGCTTACCAATGACCAGGGTGGAGGTGCCCGTGTTGGTAAACGTGGGGCCCAGGGAGGCAGGCTCACCAGGCCCTATGGCCATGACCCCGGGAAGCGAGGCCATGATGAGGTTCTGGGGCTGCTGGTTGAGGCCCGGGGATGTCTGCTCCAAGCTGTGCAGTGCTGTCAGGGTGCTGACAGGGGGCAGGGGGCCCCCAGTGGCCGAGACCTTGGAGGGGAAGCCAAACTGAGTCAGGTGGGGTCCCACCCTACCTCCCTGGGGACTGCTCCAGAATCTTCCAGCCAAGGGGAGATTGGCGGGGGGGGGGTGGGGGAGAGATGGGGTGGGACACTCACCAATTTGGCTTCTGTGCTCAGCAGACTGTGACTGGGCTCCAGACCCGTGGGGGACACTTGATGCAGGGGTGCAGACACTGTCACCAAGGGACCACCACTGCTTGAGGGCACTTCCGCCCCCTCACTGGTTGCAGGCTGTCCATAGCGCACTCCTGGAGCGGGAGCAGTGTCCAGCCTCAGCACCCCACTTCCCTGCCCGCCTCCATGGCCCCCATCATTCCAAACTGCATTGGTTTGCGCAGACCCCCCACCCCATCTTTATGCAGCCAGCAGACTTTGCTTGAGTGTCCACTTCCTGCCAGGCCCTGTGCTGGTTGCTTCCAACTCCTTGAACACAAGTAGGTGCTCAATAAAAGACAACTGAGCCAGGGACATTCCTGGCAGTCCAGTGGTTAAGACTCTGCGCTCCCACTGCAGGGGTCACGGGGTTTGATCCCTGGTCGGGGTAAGATCCCGCATGCCGTGCAGTGCAGTGTGGCCAAAAAAAAAAGACAACTGAGCCAAACTGAATTGACGGTAATGAAATTAAACCACAGCAAACTTGAGTTGAATAGAATGATTTGGAATTAGTTGAATGAAACTGAGTATCATTGAATCAAACCAGAAATGAATTGAGTTTGATTGAGTCGAATTGAATCGAATTGGATTGAAATTGAACTGATAGAAAATTAACTGAATTTCCTTGAAATGCATTTAGTTAAACTGAATCAATTGGGAATTGGATTGGATCAAACTATTCCAAATTTAAATGAACTAAATTAGATTATAATGAGTTGAACTGAATTGAATTGAATTGAACTGAGCTGAAGTGAATTGAGTTGGTTTGATCTGGAATGAGTTGAAGTAACTGAAAGCAAGTGAGGGTGGAGTGGATGGAATGGAGTACAGTGGGCGAAGCTGAGTGGTCAATGGAATGGAGAGGAGTGGAGTGGAGAGAACAGTGCAAATAGAGTGGGGTTGGAGCTGTAAGGAAGTGCTAAGAGGTTTGGGTGGCTGCTGCCACTGGGGTGGTGCTCCCCAACTCTCCCACCCACCCCCATATTCCCTCTACCCACCGTCCCAATCCCCCTGCCCACATGGCACTCACCGTGGACCTTACCAGGGGAGAGGGCCGGTGGGGGCAGGCCAGGGGAGCCGTGGGCAGGCAGCGCAGGGCCTGGGCCTGGCCCTGGTGGCGGCCCGCTGTACGTGTCCATAGCCAGCTTGTGCCGAAAGGCTTCTTCCTTGCGCCGATTGGCAAACCAGTTGTAGACGCGCACCTCTGTGACGAGGTTGGAGCCCAGCCCCTGCGCCTGTGAGGGTGACACCCCCCTCTGGATGCACTCCGCCCTGCAGAAATGGCCACTCATGAGCCTCTGGATCAGGCACAGAAGAACCCTCCCCTGGGGCTGGGGGGAGAGTTCTGAGAAGTAGGGCTCTACCTGAGTATTTGCTGAGGCTGGCAGACCTGGGTTCCGAGCCCAGTCTGCTGTGCAACCTTGAGCAAGTGACTTAGCCTCTCTTAATCTCTTCAGTTATAGAGTGAGCCCAGTAAGTGTAGGGTTGTAGTGAGGATGAGTGAGACGAGCAGCCACTCAAGGGCTGCTTGGGTCGGTGGGGGGGTGGGTGCCAGGAATGGAGCTAGGTGTCAGACACTGAACAGGAGCTGAGAACTCCTGGGCCAACAGCAGGAGCTCTCAAAACCTGGGGAGCCTCCCTCAGGACCCAGAGCCCCCCTCGCCTTCCCCCAGCCCAGACCAAACCAGCCCTGCTGACCACCAGCCATTCTACCTGTTACACTCCTCCACCAGCGCCTCCCGCTCCTCCTTGCTGGGGTTCTTCTGCCTCTCATAGGCCTGGAACAGGATCTGCTGGGATGCTGGGCCCCATTTGAAACGGTTTCTCCGACCCTTCTTGGTTGGTAGCTCATCGCCCGTGGGCTCTTCAATCAGCCCACCCTGCCCTGCGTGGGTGAACTCTGTGGGCACAGAGAGCCATTAGCAAAACACTGGCCAATCCCACCTTCCAGCATTGGTTCACCATGCTGGAATTGGTTCGCCTAACCATGCCCGTGGTTCTTTCTCATTCCTAGGATGCTGAGCCAGAGGAGCTTACAGCTAGAACTTAGAAATCATCTAATCCAGTGATGACAGACACACAGCACACACACCACCCCTTTCCTAACCTGTGTCCAAGGGAGACATCACTAATCAACCCCTGCGTACTTTGCTACCGGGCCAAGATATAATCTCACAGTCCTCAATACAAGGCTCCAGGTAAGCATCAGCATTTGTTCACAGTTGACACATATGCCGTCCCATTTTATAGATGAGGCATCTGAGGATCAGGGAGGTTAAATATTTTTCCAGGGCCGCACAGTAGAGCAGAAACTTGAACTGTATCTCCCGAGTAGATTCCACGCTATTTTCAACATTGCAGACTTGAAAATCAAGCTTAAAGTATAAGTATTAGCCAGGAGAGAAGAGACCCAGACACTTTCTCAGCTGGTTCTTTGGCAGGAGGCCAGTTAATGGCACCTCCAAATAACAGAACAGCTAGTAGCCCTTCAAAGAGCAGGGGAAATATGTATATGGCCAGTATATACGTACAGTACCCCTGGAAGGTTACATATGAGACCAGGAATGCCAGTGGCTGCCTTAGGAGAAGGACACCTAATTTTTATTGTAAAATCTTTACTTCTATTTTTTTATAAATTCAGTGTGTATTACCTTGAAAACCTGGATAATTATAAAAGAAACATCAAAAAGATTTTTTTTTTACACTTAGGCTCAAAAGTGTGGAAGTGCACTTAGGATTTTGTGGGGTATGAGGCCCGGGTTCCCTAAGCACACACCTCACCTCGGAGCCTCTACTGCCCTTCCTTCTGCCTGAAACCCCATCCCTGCATCTTCATGGGTCAAAATTCAATTCACACTTTAAGACTTAGTCAAGAGATCATACTTCTAGTTGATCCTTCCTGATGCCCCTGCCTCCCTGAGGAAGAGATTATTCTCTCCTCCTCCACCAGCTCAACCTTGGAAGCACTTTCTGTAGTGCCCTGCCCTGGGCCTGGTGCACGGTGACTGCTCCATAAACACTAGCTTTTGTTGTTGGCGTTATCACATTATAATACTTGTCTCACCGAATCATAATGATTTGTACTCCTGCTTCCCCTCTACACAGGGAGCTCTTGGAAGGCAGGGGCCCAGTTCACCCACCCAAAGAGGATGCCCAAGACCAACCCTCCTCCCCTCCCCCAGAGCGCCTTGCGCAGAACAGCTGATACACGCTGGTTGAATCCTCCCGACTTCCTCTCAGTCTGCCTGTCCGAGGAATGGGGTGGGAGGCTTCCAGCTCCCACCCTCGAGCTGCGGGTAGTCCCAGGCCCTGCCGGGAAGACAGGGCTGGAGTCGGTTATTACTTACGCTGGGCCACCTCTCGCTGCTTGCGGACGTACCAGGTGTACAGGGCGGCTCGCTTCTGTGTCTTCATGGGGGTGCCCTTGTTGAGGTGCTGGGACAGGTGAGATTGGTTGAGGCCGGTGGTGTCGACCACCTCCCGCTGCGGGATGTTGTGCTGCTGCAGGTAGGACTTGACCATCTTAGCCACACGCCATGGGTCCTCCCTGGGGGTGGAGGTGGGGGGACAAGGACAGGCTGCTCAGCCCAGGGTGGGTGCTGGGAGCCCTGTCCGCCCCGGGGGTGAGGATGGTAGATGGAAGCAGGCGCGGAGCCCAGGAGCCTGTACCTAGACTCAGGGACAGGAGGTATGGGCACTCATGCCAGGACACAAGGACATGGGGACAGAGACTTGCAGGCACATACACACGGCAGACATGTGGACACAGGCCCCAACCAGTCCCACACAGACATAGGAGCAGATAAAGGTTTCGAAACACAGACACACAGAGACATGGATACAGATGTAGACAAAAACAGACTCCCCCGGGAAGCTGCACAAGCCAGATGGGGAGGGCACTCATCTTCGTGCCTCCTTTAAAGATTCCCCCCCGCAATTCTACCTAGAAATGTTATTTGTGGCTGTGTCTTAACCACTGTGATAGACTATAAACACCTGGAGGGCAGGAACTGTCTGGTTCTCAGCACCCAAAATAGGCCTGACATAGAGTGTGCCCTTGGTGAATGCATGAATGAATGAGTGGATGTGTGGATGGATGGGTGGATGGGTGGGTAATGGGATGGTCAGTGCATTGATGGTGGATGGTGGGTGAGAGGATGGATGGATGGATGGATAGATGGGATGTTGATGGGTAGATGTTAGATGGATGGGTGGATGGGTGGGTGGATGGGTGGATAGATGAGAGAGATCTACTGGAAAAAAATTTGGGTCTGAAAATGAGAGAAACCTGATTCTCCCACTTTACATCCAGGGCCACTGAGGCTCAGAGCACTGTGTCACTTGTATCTCTTGCCGAAGGTCACAGGGTTAGCCCAGTAGAGTCCCACCCCAGCTTAAAGGATTTGGTTCTAAGTCAGTCTGTCAGATAAAAATCACATAGCGTCAAAACGCCTCCTGAAAATCTGCACTAAACCCTAGATGGTGGCGCAGCCAGTCTCCCCACAGCACTGAGGCAGGTGGCTAATTTCTCAACAGAGTCCCAGGTGAAGCGGTTAGGGACTGGCATCCCAAGGCCTTGTAAGAAAAATGAGCATGTCTGAGCACGGAATCCCACTCTGTGGGCTCAGTTCTCTCACTCGAGGGATTCAAGGGGACCTGAGGCCACCTGTGGCTCAATCTCCTGTTCTCCGCTCACTGTGGGGAATGGAAGGGGTCAGGTTGCCTGTACGATAGAAATTCTTCTCTCTCCCTCTTCTGCTCTGTGTCAACCCTCCTCTCTTCCCTTCATCCTCTCTTGAGCTTCTATTACAACCATGTGTCAGATACAACAGTGCTGAAACAGGCAGAGCTGGGATTTAAACCCAGGTCTGTGTGATCCTAAGCCTGTGTCCCCACAGCCTTGATGCAGCAGTTTGCTTCTAGAATTGAGGCATATATGACAAATGGCATGTGTAGGAAGTGATTCATGTCCATGTCGTTTGCCACAGCCAAAGATTGGAAACAACCTAAGCGTCCAGCAAAAGGATGCTGATTAACCAAATTGCATGCCTCTGTACAATGCAGCTGTAAAAACCCACTGAGAAAGCTCTGTACAAGCCCAGAAGGAACAGTTTGTGTGGTAGGCCTGTTGTGCTATGTGTGTAAAATTTTAAGTGGGATAAAAGAAGATTTCTACGTATTTGCTTTGTTCACATGAAATACCAGAAGTATACAGAATGAACTGGAGTCACAGATTGGTTGCTGGGGACAGGGTGAGAGGGGAGGGTTTTCTCTGTTACTCTTCTGTACTTCATAAATTATGTATCAATAATATAGTATCATATAATATGCTACATATGCATATATAATGTTTAAAAGTGAATTGTGAAAAAAAGAAAAGAAAAGAAACCCCCCAGTGCTCTGAAGCCCACCCCACACTGCCTTCTCCCCTGGCCCTTCTCTCTTTCCTCAAAGAACCAGTCTCGCCTGCATCCTTGGCAATGCCCTTCCGAGACATGAGGGCACAGAGCCTTTCATCCACTTTGGCCCTCTGACTTCCTCCTTTTTTTATCAGCAGTTCCCATACAGGCAGGGAGGAATGGAAGGTGGGGACAGATATAGTTGATCAGCAGTCGGTCCAGCAAAGTCCCATTTGTGTAGAAATGATAGCCGTGAGAATTCATGTTTCTTGAGTATTTATGGTGAGCCAGGTAAGGGCTGGTCATTTAAATCTTACAATAACCCTAGGAAGTATGCCCATTTCACAGGTGAGAAGACCGAGGCTCAGAAAGGTGAACACTTGTCCAAGGTGACTTCACTGGGACTCAAGAATATTTCACTTTCCTGAACCCCCCAACCTCTCCCCAAGCCCTATCTCCCTGCTTTCGTAGGAGCCTCACCTCCCCCGGTCCCCGGGTGCCAGTCAGAGCTGGGAGGGAAGGGCAGGACAAAGTCCAGCCTTGTGCTCCATGGCAAACATGTTTATCTGACTCCGGGGCTGGGCTGCCCGATGGCCTCCCTCCTCCCCCAACTGCAGTCATCACCCTCCTGAGAGATCCTCCCTCCCTCTGTCTGTTCTCCGGAGAGAAGGAGCCCAGTCTTCCTTCAACAGGGCCTCTCCTGGCTCAAACTAAAGATTTACTGTCTGTCTCTGTCCTTCTGACCCCATGTGTCTCTATCTGTCTCTGTTTCTCTCACTCTCTCTCCTTCTGTCTCTGTGTCTCTCTGTTTTCTGCTCTTTCTCTCCCCCCCTCCCCACACACACGCACAGTCTCCAAGAATATGGCTCTTTGTAGGACATTTTCCCCAACGCAGAACTAAGAGGCCAGGTCTCCAGGCATCTCCTGCTTTCACTCTAATGGGTTTGAGAGTCGAACCAACCTGGGTTCAAATCCCACCACTGCGGCCTCGTGCCCAATGTGCATGTGGCCCGCATCTCCCCTGTAACACAGCAGGAAATTCACGCCTGCCTCCCTGTTCTCTATTGGGAGAACTGAATGAGTGTCTAATAGGAGTGAAATGCTGAGGACAGGGCCAGGCACACAGTAAGTGCTCAGTAAGTGGAACAATATTGTTACCATCATCATCATCATCAGCGACCTAGTCCTGGGACCTCCAGCCCCACAGCAGAGGGAAGAGGGCCCGGGAAAGGTGAAGGTCTGCCCACAACCCCCTCCTCCCGCCTCCTGCCAGTTCTAGGGTCAATCAGAGGTTCGAGGCTTTGGGCCTCTTGCTCCCTGGCCCGTGGGGTTTCAGTGGATCCAAGGCTTCAGAGCTGGGAGACCAGCCTGAAGGCCACTCATCCGGAGGGGGAGCTGAGTTCTCAGTGTGAATCCCAGCTCTGCCACTCACTCTCCGGGTGGCCCTGGGAAATTTCTTAACTTCTGTGCCTCAGTTTCCTCAACTGTGATAGGGAGCTAATAATATTTCATAGGTTGTCAGGAGGAGAAAACAAGCTTAATGCACTTGTAAGCGCTTCGTGAGTCCTCGAGCACTACGCGGAAGTGGTCGATGGTGACATTAACAGCAAGAATGACCCAGGAGGGTAAAGAGGGAGATAAATGTATCAAGGACAGGCATGCCACCTCAGGATGCTGTGCAAAGTGTGGGATTAGGAGGACCTGGGTCCAAGTCCTGGCCTTACTGCTTTGTAAGAGTTACTTTGGGCAGGTCACTTTGCCTCTCTGAGCTTTAGTTTGCTCATCTGTAAAATGGGACCACTGATAATAGCAACTGTTCGTTGCACTCACATGCTTACCCTGTGGGTGAGCATTGTGATTAGCTCTGCCTTGCAGAGAACACTGGGACTCAGAAAAGTGAAATTGCCTGCCTGAGCAGAGCTGGGGTTCAAGCCCAGGCAGGCTGGCCTCAGGGATGTCAGATTGCCCCACCTTGGCCACTGTCTTCCTGGGTCTCAGTGCCTTGGTGCTGCCCAATGGAGAGGACCAGAGACCCTCAAGATTGAGTTTGAGCTGCTCAGGGACAGGAGGGCCCAGGAGGACACTGAGGAAGGAGCCCTGGGAACGTGTTACTCCCTTGGCCATTACAGCAGACATCCCCAGGGCTCAGAGAAGCCTAGTCCCTCATTCATTCATGCTGTGTGTCAGCACTGGGGTGTATATCAGGGGTCTGAGTAGTGAACAAGCCTCTGGAAGAGCTTCTGTTGTCATAGCAGGAGATAGAAAACAGACAAATAAGGTAATAATAGGTAATGATAAGTTTCAGGGGAAAGTCAATGGAAGTAGTGGAAGAGGGAGTGACTGTGGTGGCATTTGAGCAAAAAGAGAAGGAATTGACCGTAGGAAGATCTGGAAAGGGGTTTCGGGGAGAAGGTACAACACATGCAAAGGCCCTGAGGTGGGAATCAGCAAAGTGTAGTGTAACTGGAGGAAAGTGAGGGAGGGAGGGAGGTCCCTCAGGAAGAGATCAGGGGATCAAGGCAGGGAGTTTGAATTGTACTCATTGTCCGGGTAGGGAAACGGAGGCAGGAGGAGAAGAGACTTGCCCAAGGTCACACTTGGTCACACTTGGCTTCCACGGGAAGCCCTACCTCTTCACCATCCTTTCCAGCCTCAACCTCCCCCACTGGCCAGGGCTTCATGGGGGTCCCCCACCCCTCTGCAGCCTGTGCCCTGAGGCTCAAGGCCCCACTTTTTCCCCTTGGGGCGTTTTCAGATCCCTTTTGTTACCTGAACAATAAGTAACCCAGGTAGTTAGTTATAAACCCCGCAGGAACAAGGAGCTGGTTGATAATTTATAGCAACATCTCAAATTTAAATGGAAAGTAAATAGCATGCTGTTAGCATTAAAGAAAACCCAATCGGGGCGGGAGGCAAGCACTCCAGCCTCCTTGCAGCTTGGGGCGCCTCGCTCTCTCCCCAGCCCGTTCTCCCAGCTGCGTGTCAGCCCCTCTTCCCTCCCGGCTCTGCTGGTCCGCTCCACTCTGCTTCTCCAGGCCTCTCTCTCCATCTCCCCTGACGCCCTGTCTCTTCCTCCATGTCTCCCCTCTCTCCCTCAGCTTCCAGGTCTCTGCTGGTCCCCAGGGAGCACTTTGACCCCTGCTTCCCGCTCGAGTGCTGTGGATCAAGCCTTTCCCTCCACCCATCATCCCACCAAAGGGGTTGCTGATCAAGAGGCCCCACCCAGCCAGGTAAGGCCTTTGGCACTCCCTGCCCCCACTCCCCCCCGAAAGCCCCCAGTCCCATCTGGGGCGCTGAGCAGGTCTGGCCCTGCCCCACCCTTGTCCGGGTTGCCCTCGCCCTGGGTCTGGAGATGCCAGACTCTGCCCCTCCCCTGCAACGCGGCAGGGCCCTTTGCCCTCCTCTTCCTGCCAAGTCAGGGGGCCCTGGCTACTCCCCTGCCTCCTGCCCAGGCCCTCACAAGGCCTGGCAGGCCCTGAGAGCTCCCTGAGGCAGGGATCCAGCCCTCCCCAACCCCAAGCTGGGATCAGGACCTTGGACAGAAAAGAGGTGGTCTTTGGGACTCTTGCTCAGAACCCCCAGCCACCCCCAGCTGGCCCCTGGCCCCGGTCATGGTGACTGAGGGCACCAAAGAGAGTGGGTCTGGAGCCCCAGCTGGGTGGCCTTAGTCCAGCTCCGTCCCCCTCTGAGCCTCAGTTCCCTCATCTGCGGAGCAGTTGTCCCCAGGTGCCTCCAGAGTTCATCTCAACACTACCCGAAATGATACCTGTGAAACCTCAGCACGTGCCCATCTGGCTGTTAGGATAGACGTTACAGAGCCTTAGGGGAGGGGCAGTCCCTGCAGCCCCCAGGTTCCCCTTCCCTCACCTCCAACCTCCCCCACCCCTGCTCCGTGTGAAGTTGGTTGGCTCAGGCTTCCCCAGGCTACCAGCCCTCCAAGTTAATGATCACAGGCCTTATCAGAGCCTTTTGCCATTTATAAATTTATAAAACAAAAGAGAAATAATAAAGCCCGTGGGTAATTAGTAACCAGGTCAGCTCTGCTGAGGAGAGGGGAGGCATCGGGCTCAGACCCACCCAGTTCTCCGGGAGATGGGGAGCCAGCCAGTGGGTGGGGTACAGAGTGGGGAGGCTTCTAACGGTACCCACTGGTGAGGGGCATGGCCTGAGGCTGTGCCGGAAAGGGGAGCAGCTCCCTTCCTAAGGCTCTATTTCCCTCAGGTAAGAAAGACCTGGGTTCTGCTGACTGAATGCTTAAGTTCCGGGGAGGCCAAGCGGGGCCCCCAAAACCCCAGCCTGGGCTCCCCCTCCCCACTGGTGCATCTGGGTGCCTAGCAGGGAAGTTGGGACTGGGGGAGTAGAAATGGGCATGGTAGCTAAAAATTCCCTGCCTCCCCACCCCCGTTGTCCAGGGACTAGAATCGTGGACTCTCCTGCTTTGTCCCCATCTTGGGGCTCCCCTGGGGCATGCCCCACTTCCCAAGCACCGGGCTGAAAGCCTTGGCTCATGGAGACTCGGGACCCCGCAGAGGGCCGGGTCAGGGGCTGCAGGCTCCAACCTCCGAGCTAGGACCCCACCCCACCCCCGCTTCCAAGCTCTAATGGGCCTTGTCCCCCTTGCCGACAACCAGCCCATGGGACTGTGGACTGGCAAGGGCTGGTCAGGAGCCGAGGCTGGGCCCCTCCGGGCTCCTTGGGAGCTAGGGACAGGGGAGGGGTCCTTACTGCAGCAGGGTCTCCACCACGGCTTTCTGGTGGGCTGCCTCCTCGGGGCTGAGGTTCTCCAGCTCTCTGAGAATGGGTGGCGTGAAGTCTTCCCCCTCGTCGTCCGTCTCGTCCTCGGAGCCCCTCGTCTCCCCCAGCCCATTGGGCAACTCGGCCAGCTCCCCTCGACCGCCGCCACCGCAGGACTCCCCCTTGTCCGGGGGACCGTCTCCGGCCAGCAGGTAGGGCCCCGGCTCACCCAACGCCTGGATCAGCGCCTCTTTGCTCAGGCCCGACTCGAGCAAGGCCGCCAGGAGCTCCGTCTGCAGCTGGCTCAGTTTAGAAACCATGGCTCCACTAGTGCGGGCCACGCGGCCCAGGGCCACTGAGCCGGCCGCCTCCCGCCCCCCCGGCGTGGGCTGGCTCCGTGCTGGCCGGCCAGCAGGCAGGCCCAAACCAGGCTCCTTGCGCCCGCTGCCCCCCCAAACCCCACTAGCCAAGCCCTGTGGGCACCCCCAACCCCCAACCCTGGCCCCAGTGGCCAGTGAATCAGGGCCCCTGCCCGCTCTGTTTACATTGGAGCTGGGGAAATTCTCCAAGGTTCATATTTATCCATGTGCTTAGCGAAGGGACTGAACTTTGGACTTCACCCTGCAAAGTGCAGGCCTCATGGCAGCACAGAGGGACAGGGAGCCGTGGCCTTCCATGGGAGTGGGCAGAGCGGAGGGCGGGGGAGGCAGCGGTGGGGGGCCCAGGACAGCTGGGATGGAAGGTACTGGGAGCCAGGGAGGCCTTCGGGTGACCAGCATTGGGTCCCTCCCCCAGCGACCTTGTAGGGGGCCAGGCTGAGGCAAGAGAACAGCAGCCTTGGGAACAGAAGCAGCAGAGTTCTAGGCTGTCGGGTCAACTCTCCTGAAGGGCAAGGCTAGGACACATCCATCTGAGGACCCCCCACTGCCAGCCCCAAAGTCTGGCCTCCCAGGAGGGAAAACGCGTCGACTAAGTCTACTGTGCGCTGAGTCTGTAACGTGCGTCATTACCTCAGTGTAGCCCCCTAACAGAGTAGGTACAGGAATTGTGCCCATTTTACAGAGGAGGAAACTGAGGCTCTGAGAGGGTAAGCAACTCGCTCAAAGTCACACAGCTAGCAGGGACAAGATTTGTGGACTGGGAGCAGGGTGTGGCCAGTCAAGCACTTGGTGCAGGTGCAAATTTTAAGGGGATGTCAAAAAACTCAAGATGAAATCAAGATGAAAAAATATTTTTATATACTCTATTAAAAATTCAAAATCAATGCAAAACCCAGAAGAACTTAAAAGAAATGTCCACACAAAAATTTGCCTGCGAATGTTCTCAGCAGCGTGATTCACAAGAGCTAAAAAATAGAAAAAACATAAATATCCATCAGTGGATGAATGGATAGAAGAAATGTGGTCTCTCCGTGCAATGGCGTGTTATTTGGCCATAAAAAGGAATGAAGTCCTGATTCATGCTACAGTAGGCATGAATCTTGAAGACATCATGCTAAGTGAAAGAAGCCAGACACAAAAGGCCATCTATTGTATGATTCCATGTGTAGGAAGCGTCCAGAATAGGCAAATCCATACAGACAGAAAGTAGATGCGTGGTTGCTGGGGGCTGGGGAGGTGGGGGTGGGCACAGGGAATGGCTGCTTAATGGGTACAGGGTTTCTTTGGAGATGATGGAAATGTTCTAATATTGATGGGGTGATGTTACACAACTCTGTGAATTTACTAAACACCACTGAAGTTTGCAGTTTAAAAGGGCAAATTTTATAATCTATGAATCAATAAAATATACTTTTCATTAGTTTGAAAAATTAATGCCAAAAATCTGTGATGAACAAAAAATATCAAAATGTTAAATAAAGGCAGGTTCCAACCCTCACTCACCTCCTACTAATGCCATTCCTAGGCAAAAACTCATCCCTAACCCCCACCCTTCCCTCTTCCGGTAAGAGCCTGGACAAAAATTCCTGCTGTCTGTCCCCTGGGGTGGCCCTAAGCTCCCAGAACAAGGGGTGTGCACCATTGCCTGGAGTAGGCAGGGTGGTGCTGAGGGGCTGCCCCCAGGCTGGGGCATCTCTCAGGGGTCTGCAGAGGCAGGGTCATGCTTGGCAATGGTGGAAGGGAGAAGGCACCGTTGGCCAGAAGGCCCTCCCTGCAGGCCAGGCTAGTCCAGCAGGGGGAAAGGGGCTTCTTCATTTTTGCACTCACCTGACACACTCAGCAGCTGTGAGGCCCGTGCGGCCACTGAGCACTTGAAATGTGGCTGATGCCTCTGGCTGAAATGATAATATTTTGGATCTATTGAGTGAAAGTTTTTAATTTTAAAACTAAATACTTTAAAATTAGAAAACCTAATTTCACCTGTTTCTTTTTACTTTTATAATGGTACCACTGGAAACTTTTGAATTACATTTGCGCCTCACATTCTATCTCTATTGGACAGCGCTGCTCTGTAATTTACTTACACGTATGATGTTGATTATTTATGGTCTGTCTGCCTCTGCTAGAGTATCGGGTCCCCCACCCCCGCTCCAGGGCAGGGCTTTTGTCTGTCTTCTTCACTGCTGTATTCGCAGTGTTTAGTACGTTGCCTCATCCGTACTTAGTAGGTGCTCAGTAATATTTGTGGAATGAATAAATTTCATTGCACACTGCCCAACGTATACTTAGCTCCACACCAGGCTTTAGTAATGTATGAAATGCTCAGAACCACTCTATGAAGTAGGCACTGTTATTCCCAGAGCCCGGCCCTCTGCACAGGATGATGCTGGCAGTTGCCCCATGAGGAAGTGGGCCCCCCACATTGCTCTCAGTGCTTCCCTTCTCCTCTAGCACAAGTAGCTTTGGGGTCAGGCAGCTCACTACTGGGGGCAGAATTCTCAAGTCCAGCTAAAGGACAGGGAAGATGCTGCATGCTGTCCCTTCGCAGTTCATGGCTCTCCTCCTTGCTACCCTGTCCAGGAGACTGCTTGCTGCCTGCAGCTGCCCTCGGAGACCTTCCTCTAGAAGACGGAGCCAGACAGGGTGGGGCCTGGGTACTTTGCACAACTTTTGGGCTCCTTGACTGCTGGGTCCCCGCCCCCCCCCCCCCCCCCCCCCCCCCCGCCCGGCAGCCAGGTGGCTGAACTGGTGACTCCGGGACTGAAGGTGGATTTAGTTGGGAGGAGAACGGTGGTGTGGGGCGGGGGGAGCCTCTAGAGTGTCTAAGGAGAGAGACCCTCAGGGTCCAACTTCAGCTCCAGTACACACAGAGGCTATTGTCCTGGCCCCCCACCCCACCCCGACTAGGGCTCCCTCTGAAAATGAGAAGGGTGTCGGTTATTGATACTTGGCAACAGACAATGGAAACGGCAATTCCAGCCCCCAGCCTGCCCTTCCCCACAATCAGGGGACACAACTAAACAGACTCAGAGGTTGGGAGAGGCATTTTGCCTTCTTGAGAATCACTCAGGACCTAGTGTGCGTTTCACGGGCCCCCCGCAAACACACTCCAGCCCCGCACTGGGTGGCCTCAGGCACTGAGTTCGCCTTTCATGACTTATTTATAAAACAGAGGTGTAGATCTCCTAGGGTTGCTTGAGACAACTTTGTACACCTAATGCAGAGATTTGTTGGGCTCTACACAACTGCTCAAACTTTGGAATTAGATTGGACATGACCACCTTCATTTCCTGTTCCACAATCATTTTTGCATGATACCACTTTTTTTTTTTATTAGAACAACTGCCATAAACCCAGCTTCACAAAGTTGTGACATCATCTAACATTCAAGCTGCAAACTACCTTGAGCTAGCGCAAGGTGGCCGACAGATGTCGCTGTGTTCCTTTCAAAAATCCTCGAAAATATTCTGCGGCTCCCAGGGGCACCTCGAGGCGTAGTTTGGGAACTGCGGACCTAAGGGATGGTCTTGGACACAGAGGGTGTTCAGTAAAACGTAGTTGTGAACTTTATCACCATTCTCGCCTACTGAGTGAGCAAATGTTTGCAAAACCGAAGTTCTGGCAAGGCACAAGTCTTCTCCTTGGCCTTAGGAAGCGGTGCAAGAGGGGTACCCCGTCAGCCAATCTCAGGGCTCTCTTGGAATTTAATCGCCAACCCTACCACCCCACCACCCCCACCTTGGGGCCCACCTGTATTCATACTTGGACTATTCTTCCTCCCAGCCCCACTACCTTTAACCTTTTAACCGTTTAACATTTATTGAGCAGTCGCTGGTATATGCAATTTTCATGCTTTTTCTCATTTAACATCTCAACAGCCTCATGAGGTAGGTACTTTTATCCCCATTTTACAGATGAGGAAACTGAGGCTCTAGGAGGCTATGTAAACTGCTCAGCTAGTGCTTGGCAGAGCTAGGATTTGAATCCCAATCTCCCTGATGCCAGAATCCAAGCCCTTGACCACTATTCCACACTACCTCTTTCGGTGAGGCAGTTCACTCTCACTAAATACTTGTTACTATTATTTTGTTGTCATCGTTGTTTTGTTGTTCTGGTTAAGTGTAACTCTGCTCATTGGACTTGTCACCTTTGTGTCGGTTTTACAGATGAGGAGACTGAGGTGCTGAGGGAATAAAAGTGATTAAAAGCCAGACTGCCTGGGTTTGAGCCTGGCTCTGACATTTACCAGCTTTGTGACCTTGGGCAACTTGCTTAACCTCTCTGTGCCTCCGTTTGCTCTTCTGTACAATGATAATGAAAATGCTATCTGCCTCATGAGTTGTTAGGAGGATTAATGAAGTAATACACAGAAAGCACTGTGCCTGACACATTGTAAGCACTCCCCACTACTGAATGATAATCATTACCTGATTACTAAAACAGCCGTTCCACTCCCATTACCCAGGCTGAGTTTTCTTCGTTTGCAAAAGTTCTCCACATAAGAGTCCCTGCCACCCACTTTATTTGACTCTTAAGCCCCGCCTACTCTCTATCCAGTCACACTATTTGCCATCTCCAGAGCATACCTGAAACTGTGTCCCATCTATGACTTTTGCACAAGCTGTTTTTCTGGAGACCCTCACCTGTGAACCTCAAGATCCTCCTGGGTCTCCTCCTGATCCCTTCTCCTTCTCACAGCAACATGAACCTTCACTAGCCACCCTTCCCTAACTCACTGGAGCAGGACCAGCAGCAACAGAAAGCCTTGGGTTGAGGATTAGAAACTCAGATTCCTGACTCCACACTCAAAGGGTTCCTTTAGTAGATCTGGGGTGAAGCCCAAAGTGTGCACACTCCTTGCATCAAAGGGCAGAGAACTGAATAGTGTTCTCTGCAAATCAACAATAAGTGTGGTTGTATGTATGTGTTTGAGAAAGATGTGAAAGGACATACTCCAAGCTGTCAACATCAGTTCTCTTTGGCAGAGAGGAATGCATAAAGAAAAACAAAAACAATAGCAGGAGGAGAGGAAGAGAAATAAAAGAAACCTCAAAAAAATTGTAACTCTACAATATCTACAAGGTAATAGATATTAACTAAACTTATTGTGGTAATCATTTCACAGTATATATGGACGTATATCAAATCATGTTGTACACCTTAAACTAATACGATGTTATAAGTCAACTATATCTCAATAAAATTGGGAAAAAATTAGTTTATGATGATGGTTGCCCAACTATGATAATATACTAAAACCATTGAACTGACACTTTAAATGGGTGCCATATGGTGTATGTATTATATCTCAGTAAAGATCTTAATAAAAAAGAAAAGGGGACTTCCCCGGTGGTCCAGTGGGTAAGACTCCATGCTCCCAATGCAGGGGGCCCGGGTTCGATCCCTGGTCGGGGAAATAGATCCCTCATGCGTGCTGCAACTAAGAAGTCCACATGGCACAACTAAAGATACTGCAACTAAGACCCGGCGCAGCCTAAATAAATAAATAGATATATTAATAAAAAAAACACTAAAAAACAATGGACCTTCCCAAGCTTAAAAAAAAGAAAGAAAGAAAAGAAACCTCGATAAAATATTGCATGTATAATGAAATGACTGGGTGTGTATACGTGTATCAGTATAAACCACAGTGAGCCATGTGGAAAGATGATCTTCAAAGGTATATTTGCAGTTATTGCTAGGTGGTAAGATTTCAGGTGATTTTTACTTTCTTGACTGTCCTTGTCTGTATTATTTGAATAGTTTAACATGAATATTTATTTTCATAGATATAAAATAGAAAAACAATAACATTATTTTTATTTGAATGGTGCCTCCTCCCCACCCCCCCAATGAGCCAGATTCCCCAGGCTATCGTGATGCCCACAGTTCTGTCCCCCATCTCAGGTGTTTGTCCCTGGACCCCCACCTGGCTGTGAGCCACAGATGGCAAGAACCATGGTATCTCTATCCCTGGGCGCCCAGGGCTCCCAAGTGCTATTACCTATGCTAGTGGAGCTCCAGACACAGCTCATGCTCAGGAAATAGTTGCCGGATGGAGCCCCATCCAGTGTTTCTGAATGCATTTCTCATGATTTCCTGAAGATGTCTTGTCAATTCAATTAGATTGTAAATTCTGTGAGATCATGGAGAGCCTTGGCCTTCCTTTTACTCCCCTTGGCCCTGCCCAGCTCTGATCTGGGCACATAGTGACCCCGAAGGGTAGAACAAAGACTCGAGGCAGGAAAAACACCTGAAGGAGGAAGGGACCAGACAGCCTGGGAGTGCCTTCGTCCGTTTTATTGTCATCCTCTTCATCGACAGCAGAGGGCACTCTAATTCCACGCAGCAGAAGTTTCCAAATCTGACTTATCTTTAGAACTCCGGGTCACCAGGGCAAACAAACAAACACCACCACCAAAAAAAACAAACAAAAAACAAATCCAAGGCCCCACCCCCATTTTCTGAATCTGCCTCCTTAGCAGAAATACCGGAGGATCCCTCCTTTGAACAAACACCTCAGGCAGTTTTCTCAGGATAAAGCAAGTTGCAGAAACTCTGTCTCACACAGCCCTCTAGGTGTTTACAGGATTAAAAAATGTGGTTTTGTGGTTTTGATAAGCAGAAAGCCCAGAGAGACTTACAAGGGTGTGAATCAAAGTGAGCAAACAAATTCTTTAGCCAGGATGTCACACTTCCGCCCCAGGGCTAGGTGATGGTGCTGCCCAGAAGGCAAACTATTACAAGCTTTGCTGTTGACTCTGAACAAGTCCCATAACCACTTTAAACCTGGTTCCTCATTTGTAAAGTAGGGACAACGTGGGCCTGAATGGGTTGTTGTGAGAATTCAGTGAGATAAACTGCAGTTGTGTACAGAAAGCAGGCATTTGGATAAATGTGAAAATAGCTAGTGAAAATAGCTAGTTTTTGAGCACCTACTACCTGCCAAGCCCTACATAAGTGTTTTACATTTATTTGCTCCTTTAACCCTTGCAGGAACCCTATGAGGAAAGGTCTGTTATTCTCCCCATTTCACAGATGAGGAAACTGAGGCACAGAGAGGTTAAGCAACTTGCCCATTGTCTCCCAGCTAGGAAGTGACAGAACTGGAATTTGAACCCAAGAAGCCTGGCTCCAAGCCGCAGGATGAACTAGCCCCATGGGAACAAAACTATAACATCTTTGGTTTTTTTGTTTGTTTTTGTTGTTTGTGGCTGTGCCACGTGGCACACAGGATCTTAGTTCCCCGACCAGGGGTCGAACCTGCGACCCCTGCATTTGAAGGGCAGAGTCTTAACCACTGGACCACCAGGGAAGTCCCGACAACATCTTTTAGGAATCATGAAAATTGACCCTTGGCTTCCTTGGGGAAATGTAGACCACCCAGATGAGTGAGTCCAAAAATTAGCTGAGGGGCCAAATACAGGTGCAGGCTGCCGGCTGGGATTCCTAGTCCTACAACTTTTCTCAGATTGGCTTACGCACATCTGAATTCATGGGACCAGGAAGTGCTTGGTCTTGCTAAAGCTGGTCCCCGTTGGAGGACTTCCGACTCACTCCTGGACTAGTGTCAATCAGTTGTAGCCTCAACATAGGACATGGGTAATTCCAGAAAGTTGTGGCTTCTGGACACCACCCACTGGAAGCAAGGCTTTTGTGAGGATACAAAGGGACAAGAGGGAAATCAAGCTGAACTAGTGTCCTCGGTACCTGGCATTGGGGTCATGTCCACTCACGTGCGTGGCTTGACTCACAAGTTATTGATAATCCCAAACAAGCTAACAGAAACCAGGCAATCATGTTTCTGGATGGAGAGATGCAAAGGAGCCTGGGAACACTTTCTGGGGATGGGAAACCAGAGCCTGGAGGACAGGGTGGGATGAAGGCTTCGCTTTTGTGCAGCTTCGTTTTTACACCCTGAGCGAGTTGGTCAGGGTCCTGGCAGGATACAGCTGGCACTCTCTCAAATGAAATGATGCAGCCAAGCTTTCCTGCCGGGGCTCTTTACCAAAGTGGGAGCAGATGTAGGGAGACCCAAGGGATGGAGTGTCCGGGGTGGGGCTGGGGCCAGTAACAGTGGGGAACTCTTGGCAGGCCTGGGCCTGGCTGGGTGAGGGCTGGGATGGCCACCAGTGCCGTGAAAAGGGCTGCCCTGGGAGGACAGGTGACTCAAAGCCTGGAGGCGGGGAAGGGCAATACACACCTCCACCTCTGCCTCGCTCCAGTCCAACCCTCCAGTCTCCTGCTGGCCTCTCCACTTGCTGAACCCAACCACCAGGCAGAGACGGGGGGCGGGGGGGGGGGGACTCCGCGGGCACGGAGCAGGGTGGAGACGGGCAGAGAGCACCCCTGTGGAGCAGACCAGACCACTGAGCAGTAGGCATAGTTATGGAGATATGGGGATGTAATGAGAAATATATATTTGGTCTTCATAGAGCTCCTAAACTCTTGTAAAATTGAGTGAGAGCAGAGCCTCTTCTGTTATACCATTTGATCTCAGTCACCATTCCTCACATAGAGCTCCTAAGACCTTCGAACCCCCAGAGTGATTAAGAGCGTCTTTCTGTTTGTTAAGGAGGCCATTGATGACTGGGGGCTGCAGGGAGTCCTCACCAGAACCAGAAAGACTGAGGCATGATTAGAGTGTTAGAACCTCTAACCTCTACGACCTCTGGGGAGGGTAGAGGGGCTAGAGGTTGAGTTAATCACCTATTGCCAGTGATTTAATCAATCGTGCCTATGTAATGAAATCTCCATGAACATCCTAAATGAAAGGGTTGGCATTCCTTGCACTTGGGAATATATTCATGAGCCCGGAGGGTGGTATACCCCTACTCCACGGGGATAGAAACTCCTGCACGTGGAACTCTTCTGGAACTCACCTATGTACCCCTTCCTCTGGCTGGTCATTTGTGCCCTTTATAATATCCTTTATAATAAACTGGTAATTGGGACTTCCCTGGCAGTCCAGTGGTTAAGACTCCTCACTTCTGTTGCAGAGGGAGCGGGTTCGATCCCTGGTCAGGCAACTAAGATCCTGCATGCCGCGAGATGCAGCCAAAAATAACGACAACAACAATAAACCGGTAACAGTACGTAAAGTGTTTCCCTGAGTTCTGTGAGCTGTTATAGCAGATCATCCAATGTGAGGAGGGGGTCAGGGGAGACCCTGATTTGTAGCCAAGTTGCACAGAAGCATCAATGCCCCAGTACCTGTGAACCCAACACTTGTGACTGGCGTCTGAGCTGGGGACCATCTTGTGATATGAAACCCCGAACCTGTTGGGTCTGCGTGAACCCCGGGGGTTAGTGTCAGAACTGAATTAAAGGCTGAGGCTTCTAAAAGTCTCATGCAGGGTGTTCCCTGGCTGTCCAATGGTTAGGAATCGGCGCTTTCACTGCTGTGGCCTGGGTTCGATCCCTGGTCGGGGAACTAAGATCCCACAAGCTGCACAGCGCAGCCAAAAAAAAAGTCTCATGCAATACTTCTACCTACGGTTCATTGAACTAAGTGCAGTCACATGGCCTTGCCTAGGTTTGAGAGAGGCTGGGAAGTGTCTTTATTCTAGGCAATGAGAGCTGGGTTCTACTAAAGAAAACATGGGAAGAATGTATATTAGGAATGTAACTGGCTACAAATGATAATAATAGCATCTCATTGAGCACTTACTATGTGGCAGACCCAGTGCTGAGCACTTAATAAGTGTGGTCTGGTCAAACAAGATTGCCCTCTTGTAGCCAGGAAGACACACACACACACACACACACACACACACACACACACACACACACACACACACACACACACACACGCCTCTTGGACATGGCCCCTTCACTGTGAGCCATTGATGTGAGAAGTCTTTGTGACCCAGCAGAGAGGGAGGGGTAATATTCCCTTAGCATAATAAGGTCAGGATTACTGGTTCTCATGAAATTAAATCAAAATCTGTACCAGGAAGAATATGAGTGTTCCATGTAAAAGATAGGGGGGAGGGATGTTTTCAAAAGGAAATTAATCTTTGTGGTTTGAGATGTGTTTGATTTTAAATACATCGAGAGAGAACCAGCCACTACCCGGCAATGGAAACCCCCTCTCCTCCAGCCCAGCCCATCCTCCCCACACCTGCCCCCAGAGGAGTCAACAAACGATGAGACCAAAGTCCCTCTGTCCCCCTCTGCGCGTCAGCAGAAACTCAGAGAAGAAAGACTTTTAACAGTCAGCAGACTCCGGGAACTGTGTACTTAGCAATTTACAAAAAGGGGCTTCATGGGGACTTTGACATTTTTACAGAGAAGGGTGATGTTTCACGAGTAGTGAAAAGGTCAGAGACAGAAGTAGGCAGTTCAGAGAGGAAGGGAGCATCACAGGGCTGCCATTTTGCACAACTCCAGGGTAACACCCACCCACAGAGAAGAGAGGACGACAGTGGTTCTAAAGGCTTATTGAAAGGAGATTCCTCCACAGGACCTAGGGGGTGGGGGCAGGGGCTTAGAAGAACAGTTGGAGGGTTAGAGGCTGAAGTAGTGGGAGATACCCCAGGACTAGAGACAGGTTTGGGGTTCCTGAGCATCTGGGGAGACTGGATCTGAAATACGAGTAGTCAGTCTGAACGAAGACCCCTGTGCCAACACTTGGCACAGAAATAGCGATGTTACCAGCCTCCAGGGGATCCACAGGCTTGATCAGAGAGCACATCAGGGTAACCAGTGTAGACCAAAGGCCAGAAGGCTTCTCCCAAATCTTTTTGCCTGGATAGGAATCCTACCACCCCTGTACAAGACAAGAAATAGGAAGCCCTGAGTTACAACTAAGCCTAAATACCACCCCCCTAACACGTGGAAGTCTTGGGTCAGGAATAATTTGATTTCAGAAAACTTAAGTGATGTTCACAGATTCCAATCATCATCATCGTCAATCACAAAGTTGGGTGGGCTTGAGATAACATTAGGATCCCAGGTTCTCTCCATCCTCCCTCTCAGCAGTCCACAGCATCAGCTTCCCTGAAGGCCAACTCCCCTGATGGTTGCAAAGTGGCTGCCACCACTCACTGAGGCATCTCGGTTTTGCGGAGGGTGGCGGGGAGGAGAGGGAGGAGCTGCTCACGCCCATTAGCTCAGACCACGCCCCTCCTTGTATCTCATTGGTCCACCAGTTCAGGCCCACTCTGAATCACTCACTAGCAAAGCAAGATGGAATTGCCGTGGTTAAGTTAGGCCAGCTGTTCTCAGTGTGGTCCCAGGACCAGCAGCATCAGCGTCACCTGGGAACTTGTTAGAAATGCAGGTCCTTCAGCTTCATCTCACACGTGCTGGATCACAAACGCTAGGGGTGGGACCCAGCGGGCTGGATTTTCACAAGCTCTCCGGGGATTCTGATGCACGAACCCCTGCCTTAGGTAAAGGTCTTCTTAAACTGCTCTCAAGGTCTGTGCGTGAGGATGACTTTGGACGAAGGTAGGTGAGGAGGGCTGAGGGTGGGGGATGGGAAGAATACCCTCTTCAGTGGGCAGTGCAGCTCCCGCTGTCGACAGTGTGATGACAGGGACAAAGTGGACACAGGAGTCCTCATCTGCAGTAAGGAGACAGCAAGACTAAAGTCTCCTCTTAAGACCACCACCCTCCACCCCAGAGGAAAAGGAAAAGCCCAACGGACAGGAAAAAACCCAAAAAATCTACATGCATATTATGTCATTTGACCTCTCTGCTATCCTCTAGAAGGGATATTATTAAATTCTCATTTTAGTGATGAGGAAATTGAGGTTCAGGGAAGTCGCTGCTACATGGCTACACACAGCCACTCATTCCACGTGAGATGTCCAATCTCTTGTCCGTGTGATGTAACAATGGCGGGGCAGTGGGAGCGGTCAGGCAGCAAAGGGGAATATTTTGTGTAGAGAATTTTAAAACAGTAATAAAACAGGCTAAAAGTCCTTTATTGTGAAAGTGTAATGGCAATTTTAAAGATCAAAATGCAATAGCAATTCTAATTATTTCTCAATAAAACTGGGGAAAAATAATAAAAGCAAAAAAAATGCAATAGCAATTCTAAACAATGACAGTGACAAGACTCTCTCCCCTGAGTTGGTTTGGGTTCTAAACAATTTGGGTTCTAAACAATTTCTGTGGTTGCTGTTGAGTTTTAATAATAGAAATGATGATATAGGGAATTCCCTGGTGGTCCAGTGATTAGGACTCCACAATCTCACTGCCTAGGGCCGGGGTCCAATCCCCGGTCGGGGAACTAAGATCCCACAAGCCACGTGGCAAGAAAAAAAGAAAGAAAGAAAGAAGAAAAAAAGATGATATAATGATAGAAGTTAAAATATAATACAAATAATACAAATTAAAAACGAGCACTTTTTAATAACTCCTCTTTTAATAAACATTGTAGTCTCCATGTAAGAAGTTAATTCAGAGAATTCCCAGTTATACAGCTGGTTCCTGACACAGCTGGTCTCAATTATCTTGGTTTCAAAAGTAAGTTTATAATAATATGAAATCACTGGACCTGGTTTATGACTCCAACCCCTATGGTACTTCATATTCCTCATTTAAACAGTAGATTAAAAACAAATAATAATACAGTGATTGTAAAGATGAAGAAACAGAACCTAGCCTACTTCAGTTCTATCAATCTATATGGCCACTTGGAGTTTTTATTTGTGTTTAAAATTTAAAACAGTGAAACAGCATGTAAGTGACAAAGTGTCATACTTTCGGTCAGTCAATGCTAATTGTGGTTCATGCATGAAATATTTTACTGAATTTCAATAATACCTTTTTGTTTGTTTGTTTTGTTTGTTTTTTTGCGGTACGCGTGCCTCTCACTGCTGTGGCCTCTCGTTACGGAGCACAGGTTCCGGACGCGCAGGCTCAGCAGCCATGGCTCACGGGCCCAGCCGCTCTGCGGCATGTGGGATCTTCCCAGACCGGGGCACGAACCCGTGTCCCCTGCATCGGCAGGCGGACTCTCAACAACTGCACCACCAGGGAAGCCCATCAATAATATCTTTAAAATTGAAATATATACCTACTTCCTAATTGTTAGTGGTTTTAAAATGAAAGAATGAATCAAGAAAATGATGATGATGATTGACTGTTACATGATTAATATTGAAAAATATTTTTATCACCTAGAGGAGGAGAGTGTTAAAGACGGTCTATTCTGGGTCGAGTACAATTATTCAAATGTCTGAAGACTATTTCATGCCACTGCTGAGAGTTCTCTCTTCCTGGCTAAATGGCCCTAATTCCTTTGTCCACTCCTCAGCTGACGCATTTCAGACAGTCCACTTGCCCAGTGTTACTCCTGGAGCCTAGAGGAGATCTTCTAAGATTGTGGCATCCAGAATGGAGGATTCTGCAGGAGAGGAGAGCGAACACAAGTTTTAGAATCAGGTGTGCCAGGATGCAAATCCAGGATGTGGCCATGTGACCTCGGGCAGGTCATTTTCTCTCTGAGCCTGTTTCCTCATCTCTACAATTTGATTAAGGATCTTTATAATCTCTTGGGATTAATATGAGGATCAGATGAGCTAACTTATTTTTATCTAGGTGTGATTATTCATACTCTTTCCCTCCCCACCCTCTAAGGGGAGAGGATTCTTGCCAACTCAGCTCCATGATACCTTCCCTTTGTTTTGCAAGATCCCAGCCACGGTTTACAGCCTGGGAGAAAAGTGGTCAGGGAGTTTGAGATCTGAGTATGGGTCCAAGGGACTGCTTTTCCCAGGGAGACCTCTGTAAGGGAAGAAGGAGTGTTTTGGAGAAGTCTTACTCTGCATCGAAAATGAGCTCCCTCCAAAACCACACCTATAAGAATGGCTACAATGAAAAAGACTGACCTAATCAAGCCCTGGCAAGGATGTGAAGCAAGTGGAACTCTTATGCCCTGCTGTTAGAAATGTAAAGTGAGAGAATTCCCTGGTGTCCTGTAGTTAGGGATCTGTGCTTCCACTGCCAGGGACCCTGCGCGACCAAACACACACACACACACACACACACACACACACACACACACACAAGAAATGTAAAGTGGTGCAAATACTTTGGAGTTTGTAGTTTCTTTTCTTTCTTTCTTTTTTTGGCTGTGGGGCATGCAGGATCTTAGTTCCCCGACTAGGGATCGAACCCAATGCAGGGGCCACAGGTTCGATCCCTGATTGGGGAACTAAGATCCTGCATGCTGCACAGCACGGCCAACAACAAAAAAAAAAGAGAACATACTGTGTGATTTCACTTAGATAAAAGTCTAGAAAATGCAAGGTAATCCACAGTGATAGAAGACAATCTAGTGGTTATTGGGTATGGAGGGAGGGTGGCAGAGGCAGGAGGAAAGGATTACAAAGCACAGGAGGAAACTTTTGGATGTTACAGGTATATTCATCATCTTGATTGCGTATATTTCACAGGTGTATACTTATGTCAAAACGTCAAATTATACACTTTAAATATATGCAGTTTATTGTATGTCAATTATACTGCAACAAAGCTTTTGTTAAAATGTACTCACCCCTTTGCATTCTTTGAGAGATTGGGAGAAGATTTTAATTCCATTTTTCTGACAAATAAGTCACCATGCAGAGACAAGGCCACCAGAAGCCCTGGGTATATTTGGTTTACATATATTATGCAGAAAGCCTGGTTCCTGGCTCAATAAATAGCAGTGATTGGAATTATTAATGCAGCATTCCAGGTATCATCTGACCGGCACAGAATTCTCTATTTAGACCAGAAGTTGCACGCTCAGAGAACCTTAGGGGCCAGGCAGGTGAGTTAAAGCAAGAGTGAGACAAGCATATATGGCAGAAACCATGGCAAAAATAATTTATGTCCAGTCCAAATGCATCCAAGTTCTAAGTGTTAAACAACAGACATTGGTGGGCTGAACTGGGCAAGTTTGGGGTTGGGGGGGCGGTCCCTGCACTATCCCTAAGACAAGATACCTCAGGTCCAGTAGGTCCATGAAATTTAGTGATTCCATAGCAACAGGTGACATCTTACAAAATGCTTTTATCAATATTTGGTCCTCCCGACAACGCTGTATGTTCGAGAGGATTATCTCCACTTCTAGATGAGGAAACTGATGTTCAGAGAAGTCACCAAGACTCCCACCCAGGGCCAGTGAAACTAAGACACCCCCTTGCTGCGTCTCACCCCAGCTTGAGTTTTTTCCCCACCCAGCTACAACTATGATTGTATTAGCTTTGTTTATTCCTGTGGATAAAACTCCACTGTCTCTTCCTTCCCATGGTGGTCACCTCAGGGGCTGAGGATATTTTGGAAGGAGAAAGAGCTCAAGAAGCCCTCTGGTGGACGTTCCAGGAAAAAAAGAGTTGAAAACGCACTGCCTGTTACGACTCCAATTTTTTTTTTTTTTAAATAAACTCTTTTTATAAGGAGTTCATCTGTGAATATCCTAGGATATAATGCAGGTAAGTTCACTTTAAGAAAACTATTATATATGGTCAGTAATTATGTAATATCTTTATATGGAGCCAGGTACCCAGACTTATCATTGTGATCATTTTTAAATGTATAGAAACATTGAATCATTAAGTTGTGTAACAGGAACTAACATAGTGTTGTAGGTCAATTACACTGCAAAAACAAACTCATAGAAAAAGAGATCATATTTGTGATTATCAGAGGTGGGGGTAGGGAGAGGAGGAGTTGGATGAAGGCAGTTATAAGGTACAAACCTCAGGGAATTCCCTGGCGGTTCAGTGGTTAGGACTCCACGCTTTCACTGCTGAGGACCCAGAACCCTGGTGGCAGAACTAGGATCCTTCAAGTCACAGGGCATGGCCAAAAAAAAAAAAAAGAGGTACAAACCTCAGTTATAAGGTAAATAAGTACTAGGGATATAATGTACAATACAATAAATATGATTAACACTGCTGTATGTTACATATGAAAGTTGTTAAGAGAGTACGTCCTAAGAGTTCTCATCACAATAAAAAAATTTTTTTTCTATTTCTTTTTTAAAATTTATTTATTTTTATTTAATTTATTTATTTTTGGCTGTGATGAGTCTTCATTGCTGCGTGCGGGCTTTCTCTAGTTGCGGTGAGCAGGGGCTACTCTTTGCTGCGGTGTGCAGGCTTCTCATTGTGGTGGCTTCTCTTGCTGCGGAGCACAGGCTCCAGGCGCGTGGGCTTCAGTAGTTGTGGCACGTGGGCTCAGTAGTTGTGGCTCGTGGGCTCTAGAGCACAGGTTCAGTAGTTTGGCACACAGGCTTAGTTGTTCCGTGGCATGTGGGATCTTCCCTGACCAGGGCTTAAACCCGTGGCTCTTGCCTTGGCAGGCGGATTCTTAACCACTGTGCCACCAGGGAAGTCCCTTTTTCTATTTCTTTACTCTTGTATCTATAGGAGATGATGGATGTTCACTGTACTTATTGTGGTCATCATTTCATGATGTATGTAAGTCAAATCATTGTGCTGTACACCTTAAACTTGTACAGTGCTGTGTGTCAGTTATATCTCAAGAAAACTGGAAGGAGAAACTTAAGGGTATTAATCCTACTCATGAGGGCTCTGCCTCCCAAAGGCCCCATCTCCTAACATCATCCTATTGGATGTTAGGATTTCCAACATGTGCATTTGAGGGGCCCACGAACATACAGATTATAGCACCATTCATCACACAAAAGGATAGGATTCCCCCCCCAAAAAAACCCAAAACCATTATGTAAGAATGTAAACTGCAAAATAGACTTGTTTATTCATTCTGCAAATACACCTGGTGTGTGACAATCTTAACAGCTGATGGGCTAACTACGTGCCAGGCTCAGTTTTAAGTGCTTTACAGGTGTTAAAAATTAGTCCTGGGGGCTTCCCTGGTGGCGCAGTGGTTGAGAATCCGCCTGCCGATGCAGGGCACACGGGTTCGTGCCCCGGTCCGGGAAGATCCCACATGCCGCGGAGCGGCTAGGCCCGTGAGCCATGGCTGCTGAGCCTGCGCGTCTGGAGCCTGTGCTCCGCAACGGGAGAGGCCACAACAGTGAGAGGCCCACGTACCGCAAAAAAAAAAAAAAAAAAATTAGTCCTGAAAAAACAATTATTTTGCTGGATTCTGTTATGCCTTAGTCCGTTTGGCCTTCCATAACAAAATAACCATTGACTGAGTGACTTAAACAACAGGAATTTTATTTCTCACAGTTCTGGAGGCTGGGAGTCCAAGATCAAGGTGTCAACAAGGTAGATTTCATTCTCAGATCTCTTTTCTTGGCTTAGAGGTGGCTGCCTTCTTACTGTGTGCGCATAGGACCTCTTCGTGTTCTGGGAGACAGAGAAGGTGAGCTCTCAGTTGTCTCTCCTTTTAAGGTCACTAATCCTATTGGATCAGAGCCCCACCCTCATGACCTGGTTTAACCTTAATTATTTCCATAAAGGCCCTATCTCCAAATACCATCCATTGGGAGTTAAGGCTTCAACAAGTGAATTTGGTGGTAGTGGTGGGGGGGGGGGGCACAAACATTCGGCCCATAGCAGTCCCCATCTGCATTTTACAGATGAGAAAAATAAAGCAACCCTCCTGAGCTGACAGTGTGGTGAGAGAGACTGATATCAAATTACAAATTTCTATCATCTCCGTGGCAGAAAAGCTTGGGGAGTTATGCAAACCTAGGGAAGTGGAACCCTGTCTACGTTTGGGGAGTCAGAGAAAGGGACTTTCCTGAGGAAGTGCTGGTGAGCAAAGGAAGGGGGTGGGGCGGTGGAGTGGAAGGCAGAGTGGAAAACCCAGAGGCACACAGGAGCAAGGCACATTCTAGAAACCAAATAACTGTGGACATGATGCAGAAAGCCAATGGAGGACCCAACAGAGGACAGTGGTTGAATTGGGGTTGTATTTTGAAGATAGGTGACTTAGGGGGACAGGGAAGAGCAGGGGATGGCCCTGTATGAGTCCCTGCTTCCCTCAAACTGTTATTGGGGGGCTTCCCTGGTGGTGCAGTGGTTAAGAATCCGCCTGCCAATGCAGGGGACACGGGTTCAGGCCCTGGTCCAGGAAGATCCCACATGCCATGGAGCAACTAAGCCTGTGCGCCACAACTACTGAGCCTGCACTCTAGAGCCCGTGTGCCACAACTACTGAGCCCATGTGCTACAACTACTGAAGCCCGTGCACCTAGAGCCTGTGCTCCACAACAAGAGAAGCCACCGCAATGAGAAGCCCGTGCACCGCAACGAAGAGTAGCCCCCGCTCTCCGCAACTAGAGAAAGCCCGCACGCAGCAATGAAGACCCAATGCAGCCATAAATAAATAAATAAATTTATTTATTAAAAAAAAAACTGTTATTGGGAGCAAAGCAGAAGCAGCCGCAACTGTAGAGCCTGTAGCAGAGTCGCTCGCTCCCCAGTGTGAGCTGCTTGGGGTATGGAGGGACCTTGCAGCGTTGGGACTCAGATTTTGATGCCTCCCCTCAATGGCTTATTGGCTGTGTATCCTTCTGCAAATAGCTTGCCCTCTCTGGGCCTCTGAGCCTCTGGATGGACTGCAGGAGATGAGGCTGTGAGGCTCTGAGCTGCCTTCTCAGCATTACGCAGCACGTTGTACTCTGAACGCATCATGACAAGCCCCAGGCTGTGCTGACAATGGCAGGAGTCCCCACGCCACCGCCTGCCTCCTCCGAGTGGCTTCAGAGTCCCCAGGTAAATACCTGAGCTCGCCTGGCCAACCCCAGCTCTTAAACAACAGAGCTCGCGTTAGGAGAGCGTTTTCCCCCTCCAGGACCTCACCTCAGTTCCACAGCTTCTTGAGCCCAGGCTTGTCCCCAGTCCACCTCCAGATTACTCCAGGCCCTTGTCTTTGTTGCTGTGTTCAAATCCCACTTCTGCCGCGTCCTAGCTATGAGCTTGGGCAAAGACCAGGCTCTCGAACCCTGGTTTCACCATCTGCATAACGAGGACGTGTGAGGATTCAAGGAGATCTTACTGTACATAAAGTGTTCAACACACAACATGGTACACAGCAACCCCAGTAACTGTTTACTATATAATATTCAACACATACCATATAACATATTTATTCCGAAACCATTTATGAAGGACCTGCTGGGTACCAGACCCTGTTGTAGATGCCGGGGGTACAGCAGGGACTGAGATTTCATTGCTGCTTTTGCAGAGCTTACTTTGTAGGAAGAGCTATAGATGATATACAAACAACAACTAACATTTTCATCTCTCACATGGTAATAAGCGTTCCAGAAAAATATTAAGTAGGGACGAAGTAAAGGAGCACAGAGCGGGCGATAGGGGGTATAATTTTACAGAGCATGACCTTTAAAAGCTTCACTGAGGAGGTAATTTTTGAGCAAAACCCTGAAATATGTTATAAAACTTAATCACAAAATAAACATCTTCCGGGAACCCACCTCCTAATTTATGACCTAGAACATTATCTCTTGTGAAGCTATTATTTTTGTTTTTATTTTTTTTTGCATTGCTTTCCCCACACTGAATAGACATTGCTTTTCAAACTTTAATGTGCTCTGGAATCCCCTGGTAATCTGGTTGAAATGGAAGCCAGGCCTCAGGCTTTGCATTTCCAACAACAAAGATATGGCTTTCATCTTATTATTTTCATTTCTTTATTATGGCCTATCCCAGCTTTAGCCATCTTAAGAGGTCTCTCCTGGACTTCCCTGGTGGTCCAGTGGTTAAGACTTCGCGCTTCCACTGCAGGGAGTGCAGGTTCAATCCCTGGTCAGGGAAATAAGATCCTGCATGCTGCAAGGTGCAGCCTGAAAAAAAAAAAAAAAGAGATCTCTCCATCTTTCTCCATCCTCCTCTGTCAAGAGGGCTTCCTGTCTGCCATACCTCACATTTGTCTCCTTTCTCATGAGTTCTGAAGTGGTTTACAACTCAGTTGGAAAACCTGAGTCAGGAGGTCTGTGTTCAACATGTGGATTGACCACAAGCTCTCTCTGTGACCTTGAGCAAGTCATTGGCCTGTGCCTCAGTTTCTCCATTCTGAAACTGAAAGATAAGAGGCTCTTCAAGACCCCTTCCAGCTTAGACCATGGATTGGACCTGTGTGTGTGTGTGTGTGTGTGTGTGTGTCTTTGTCTTTCCAGCACGGGAACCTCATTCCTGTGTTTGGAGGATCCAACTTGTAGATCAAATCAGATTTTGTGTGGAACAAAAATATCAAATACTGTTCTCACCAAGCTGGATCATTTGGAGGGAACCCCTCGAAGCACAGGCTGAAGGCTACACAGGAGGAGAGGTGGTCTGGACTTCAGGTGGCCGCCAGTGTCCAGAAGAGGCAGCAGGCTGTCTGTGGGGAAATCCTTAGCTGTGGCTCCAGCCATCCTGCTCCTGAAGGTTTCTGCCAATTCTCAGATTCTGTCCCACCTATCAATTCTCTAAGCCTCCAGACATCCTTCCAACAAACTCCTTTCTGCCTAAGTTACCTAGAATTGGATGCTGTTGTTGGCAACTGTTGGGCTCAGACCTTCAAGTGATCCTGTGACATAAGCATATGTCTTTAAAAAAAAACCAATCATTTAAATTAATTAATTAACGTATTTATTGGCCACACTGTGCAGCTTGCAGGATCTTAGTTCCCTGACCAGGGATCGAACCTGGGCCCCAGCAGTGAAAGCACCGAGTCCTAACCACTGGACCACCAGGGAATTCCCCCATGTGTATTTTCTTAAGTGTCTTGCCATTTTTAAAATTTTATTTTATTTTTATTTTGCGGTACGCGGGCCTCTCACTGCTGTGGGCTCTCCCGTTGTGCAGCACAGGCTCCGGATGCGCAGGCTCAGTGGCCATGGCTCATGGGCCCAGCCGCTTCGCGGCATGTGGGATCTTCCCGGACCGGGGCACGAACCCGCGTCCCCCGCATCGGCAGGCGGACCCTCAACCACTGCGCTACCAGGGAAGCCCCAAGTGTCTTCCCTTTTGAATGTGTGTGATTTACATCTCACCGCCCCCAGCTTCCCCTCCCCAGATAGAGGGGTATCTTGAGGGTCCCAAAGTAGTGCAAAACTCAAAACCAGGTGGTTCAGAGACATGGAATCCTTCCAAAGATCGTGGAGCATCTTCTAGGGGACCAAATTGTCAAGCCGATACAGCCAGCATGTGGGTACCCTTTGTTTGCAAATTTCACACAAAAGTTTCAGATTTCCAGATTTTCTCAGAAAATCAGAAGATCTGTCCACACTGACCCAAAGTCCCACATGGCAGCATTTGATTAGAGCTGAGTAGCACCTACCCCCTTTGGATGGAGTGTGACTTCTCCAGTTATCCACAGTCTCCACTCATCCCTTTTCTGTTACACCTGGACGGCTTCACTCATTTAAATGATCTATTGGAGTCCAGGAGGCACTGGAGTTTGCATCCCTTATTTAGGTGGGTAGAATGCTGTAATTCCTACCTTGTTTTCCTTGAGCATGTCTTTAAGGCCACAGCTGGGGATAAGATGTGGCGGTGTGAGATCAGCACAGACCTTGGAGTCATTTACTAGCTGTATAACCCTGGGAAAGTCCCTTAACCTCTCTGACCCTCAGTCCCTTCAACTCTCAAATGGAAATAATAGTTCACAAGAATGTTGTAAAAAAGATAAATGATAAAACCTGACACAGAGGACGTGTTCATTTAAAGTTTATGGAAGAGGGACTTCCCTCGTGGTGCAGTGGTTAAGAATCCGCCTGCCAATTCAGGGGACATGGGTTCGAACCCTGGCCTGGGAAGATCCCACATGCCACAGAGCAACTAAGCCCGTGTGCCACAACTACTGAGCCTGTGCTCTAGAACCTGCGAGCCACAACTACTGAGCTCACGTGCCACAACTACTGAAGCCCGCACACCTACAGCCTGTGCTCCACAAGAGAAGCCACCGCAGTGAGAAGCCCGCGCACCACAAGAGGAGTAGCTCCCGTTTGCTGCAACCAGAGAAAGCCTGCATGCAGCAACGAAGACCCAACGCAGCCAAGCATAAATAAATAAATAACTTTATTAAAAAAAAAAAAGTTTATGGAAGAGTTAGGGGATTCTGAGATCTTAAATTTGGAAGGGTCCAGTAGGGCCCAGACTCAGAGTGGGTGCTTTGAAAATGTGCTTTCTCTTCCCCCAGCTTCCTGATTGCTGGGCAGAGACACTGGGTAAGGATGTTTTGGCTGAGAGAGGCTTGGGCAATCAGGCCACGGTGCCCTCCAGTGGAGTCTTGTGGGCTGGAAATAGACCAGTCCCTGAATAACTTTGGGATATTAGGTATGAGGTATGGCCAGCCACACCCCCTGATTTGCATGGGACCCGAGGGCTTCTTGGGAAAGAACTGATATCCTGTCCAGGTGTGTGAACCTGGGATTCAGACAGGTTCAAACCAGCCCAACCGTCTTGGCAGGGCAGAAGGAAGCTGGATAGAGGGAGGAATGGGGCCCAAGGGAAAAATCACAGGAGGAAGATAATTGGCAGAGAGGGCCTGACAGCGGGCTGGGCCTGAGATTGGAGAGAACAGATGTTCAAGGAACAATCTGAGGCTGTGTTTGCCCTCCTTCATGCCCACGTGGTCCTTGCTTGCTCCGGATGGAGAAGCCTGTGGTATGAAGGCTAGAAGGGGCTCACGTGGAGCCCAAACAGCTCTGCCAAGGGATCCCCCTCCCTGTCGAAGCTCCACAGGAAACATTGCAGGGTCAGCAAATAGCCTCCTCCGTCGACAGGCTGGGGGAGGCCGGCAAGGGGGGCAGGGCCTGAGAACCCCAGACAGCAAACAGCAGCTTGAGTCACACCTGAGGCAACTCCTCCCTTCCGGGACCTCGGAAAGAGCCACAGCGCCTGTCAGAACCCGGAGCAACACTGGGATGCTTGGTGAAGGGGACCCATGTCCAGGACAGGACTTCCTGCTGGCCCAGCTCAGGGGGGGTGGGGGGGTGGGGGGGTGGGGTGCGGGGGGGTTTGGGGGGCCTTGGAGTACCAAGACTATAGGTAGAGGTGTGGCTGTACCCGTGGTCCCTATTATATTTGCGGCTCATCTCCACCTATTCACCACCTGCTCTGTGTTAGGCTCCGTCCCAGGCATACAGTGGGAGCAACGGGCGAGAGCTTCAGGGCAGTGGGGGAGATAACAAGCAAGTGACCAGATGAGTCAAGGAAACATGGAAGTGATATGTGTTGTGATGCGTCCCAGTGGCTGAGGTAGGTGGGGCTGAGTGTCCAGGGCAGACTTGATCCTTTGTGTCACCGTGGGATGAGCTAGGTAGGGGCAGAGGGGCCACCGCTGTTTCCTCCCAGGTCCTGCATTGCGGGGGCCCCTATCTCTCCTGAGAACTCAGGTCCATGGAATAACCTGCCCAGGAGGGCAGGTCAACCCTGCAGCCTTCTCAACAAGCCAACCCCGGCTGTCTCATTTTAGGAATGAGACCAACTGGGTGGGTGTCCTCAGAACCACTGGTGGGGTTGGCAATGTACTCCTACCTGCCCAGGTAGGCTCAGGCTCCAGGGCTGGGGCGTCACCTGTGACTCATCTCAGGTGGCACTTGCGGAGCTGCCTGCTGCACCCCCACTGCCTGCCCACCAAACACACACACACACACACACACACACACACAGAAACTCTGCCCCAGCTTTGGGCTTCTAGGAGAGGATGTGACCAGAGATGCTTGCGGCAATAGGGGTTTACGATCGCTGGGACAGCAGCCGTACCCTACAGCCCTGCAGACCCCATAGTGGCCATGATGAAATTTGAAGTTCATTTCCACCCCTTCCTGTGGGCAGGGGGTGTGGTCCTTGAGGACATGATGTCAGCATTTCTTAGGGGAGTGGACTGGGCTGTCTTGCAGCATTCAGAACACTTGCTCTAGGAGGCCGCCAGCCGGCTGTCCCACACAGCGCCCACCTGCCCCCTGCTTGCTCCTTCTCCCTCAGAAGCGCCTCCTCCAAAGTCCACTCTGTTTCTGCCTTTGCACCCCCATCTCATTCCTCAAAGCCAGACCATACGCCCCCCACCTCCAGATCTTTCACTTCCCAGGTCATCACCTTTCCTTGGATTCAGATCCTGGCCCCTGTCCAATTATTACCTGTCTGCCCTTCGACCACATCTTATTTCCCTCTGCATTTTCAGTTTCCTCTTCTGTAAAATAGGAAGAAAGAATCTAGCCTCATAGGGTAGTTATCAGATTTTTCATCCAGCAACTATCGTGTGAGTTAAGAGACCCAAAGCACTTTGAACAGTGCCTGGCATGTAATAAGCGTTCAATAAATAGTAGCTATTTCACTATTATCGTAATTAACTAGCAAGTATCTCTTCTGCTAGGTGTTGGGGATTCAGTGGTGAGGAAAACAGCCAACATTACAGTGGCTGAGGTACGATAAAGGATGTGCAGGATCTGACGCATAGAGGACCCCCAATAAATAGGGGGATCCTCCTGCCTTCTTTCCCAGGAGAATTCCCAGCTCTGAGCATGCCTCTGGTCCTCAGTGTTCACCAAAACCTATAGACCTGACACGGGATGGAGGCTGAGGGATGCTTCTGGCTGGCAGTAGAGTCCCAGGAGGGTCTAGTCACCTCGGGGCGGGCCATGTGCCACCCAGTAAAGGTTTCCCTGGGGAGGAGTCCTGAGGAGAAGTCTGGCAGATGGAGGGCCAGCTCCGAGGGTGGTGGTGAGTCCTTTCATATCCCCCGAGCTGCCTGTCCGGCTTCTAGAAATGAGGTGTTAGGAGCTTGCCTTCCGTGGGTCCTTTTTAAAAAAATTTTGGCCATACTGTGTGGCATGCGGGAATCTTAGTTCCCTGATCAGGGATCGAACCCGTGCCCCCTTCATTGGGAGCACGAGTCTTAACCACTGGACCGCCAGAGAAATCCCTTCTGTGGGTTCTCTTAGTTGGGCCCAGGTTCCCCTGAGTCTGACTCAGGCCTGACTATCAGCAACAGAGGTGGTTAGTTTCGACAATTTAAGTCTGGTTTTGTGATTTTCACACCCCATTCTGGTATTCAGAGTTGCCACTCAGGGCTTCACTGAGGGTGTGGCCTAGAAGGTCCCAAACATAGGCAAGAAGGAGCACAAGCTGAGGCCAAGGGCATCTGAGTCACTTCTAAGAAGCTCTTCCAGGCTCTGGGCTCAATTATAAATGCTTCTTGCTCCAGGGCAGAGGGGGTTGGTGGGGATGGGTCAGTGGCAAAGATAGAGGTTGGGATAACTTTTGGGAGAGAGGGATTTTGAGATACCTTAGAAAACGTAGGTCTGGTTTAATTCTGCAAGTCAGATTTAGGTAGGAGACAGAGCAGAGTTCAAGGCGGCAGAAAAGCTGAGGATGTGTTAATAGTAATAGCTACTGTCTGTGGAGTGCTTACAGGTGTCAGGTGCTGTACAAAATGCATCATGGGCGTTATCTCATGGAATCTTTACAACAGCCCTGTGAGGTTACTGCTATTATTATCTCCATTTAAGAGGAAAGAAGACAAAAGGTTCAGAGAGGTCTGGTCACCTGCCCAAGGCCACCTAGCTAACAAGTGATAGAGCCAGGATGTGGATCTAAGTGGAGTGACTTTAGAACCTTCAGCCTTAACCCCAGCACTGGTATCACTACCTAGGGAAGCATGATGGAAAAGCGAGAGTCCTGAGCTACAGTAGACAGAGGAATACTGGTGGGAGGTACTTTGCCTTTACCAGAGGGATTTTTAACCCTGACTGGACATTAGAATCATCAGGAAACAGTATAAAATGTAGATCCCTAGTCCCTACTGTTAGAGATACTAATCCACTAAATGGGGCCTAGCATCTCTATTTTGCATAGTTTTGCAAATGATTCTGATGATGTGGGTTGAAAACTACTGCCCTAGCCTGAATAGGGGTTTTGAGGGATCTCACCTCTTCCCATCCTTGGATATTTTCCAGTGGGCTCTAGGCTAGAATCCAAACCACCTTGAAGATGTTTGGGAATGGTTATGAAGTGCAGCAAGGATACGGTTATGTCATTTGGTTGGTTTCAAATTGTGACTCTGCCGTGAACTAGGTATGTGACCTTGGGCAAATGGCTTCACTTTTTACAAAGCCTCAGTTTCCTCCACTTAATAATGGGGGCTAATTATACTGACCTTAAGGGGGTACCCTGATGAATAAAGGGTTAAAGAATATAAGGGGTGGTAATAGCAGAATTAACCTTCCCTCAAATAATGATAAAATCTGAACAAAATATGTACCAGAAAACCCCAATTGTTTGAAGGCATTGAGACAACATCCAATAGGAGGCACAAATGTGAAGGAAGTCAACACTTGAAAGATAAGAGCTGCATTGGATGAGATTTGAGTTTTTGTGGCCTCTTACCTCTGGCACTCTCTAATCTGTGTGGGAGGTGGGGATGTGTAGAAAGCTTTGATCTTACTGGTTTGAGGTGTCAAGAGTACAGAATTCCAAGCTAATTGCTGGAAAATTAAGCAGGAAATCCCAGGGGAAAAACTTAGCTGTAGAGGAACACCAAAATCTGTATATAAACTCTGTCTAAATCCTTCCCTGTACACGGAACTACACATATGCACAGGAAGCTCCAGGGATCCCAGTGAAATCAGTGGCTGGAAGCTGAAAGAACTGAGTGGAAATTTCAGCTGCTGCCCTTTACAAGCGATACAAAGTTTGGAGTTTGAATCCAGCCAAGTTAATTGACTGCTAGAATAAGATTAACACTCTTGAGAGAAACATAATAGAATCCAGGGTCTCTACAATGTATCATTGACAATGACCAGCACACAAAAATCAAGTGCTAGACATAGGAAGAGACAGAAAACTGACTGAATTTCAAAGAGAAAAAGTGATTACCCAGATGTTGGAATTAGCATCAAGAATTTAAAAGCAACTCATAAATATTTTCAAGGCCCCTCCCTGCAAATATAGTCATAATGAAGGAACAGATGGGGAACCTCAGCAGAAAACTGAAACTATTAAAAAAAGTCAAATGGAGGGCTTCCCTGGTGGCGCAGTGGTTGAGAATCTGCCTGCTAATGCAGGGGACACAGGTTCGAGCCCTGGTCTGGGAGGATCCCACATGCCGCGGAGCAACTAGGCCCGTGAGCCACAACTACTGAGCCTGTGCATCTGGAGCCTGTGCTGCGCAACAAGAGAGGCCGCGATAGTGAGAGGCCCATGCACCGTGATGAAGAGTGGCCCCCGCTTGCCACACTGGAGAAAGCCCTCGCACAGAAATGAAGACCCAACACAGCAAAAATAAATAAATAAATCTGTTCTTTAAAAAAAAAAAAAGTCAAATGGAAATTCTAGAACTAAAAAGTACAATAACTGAAATGAAGAATTAACTTGATAGGTTCAATAGCAGAATGAAGATGACAAAGGAAATACTGAATTTGAAGATCAATCAATAGAAATTATCTATCCTTAAGACCAGAGAGAAAAAGAAATAACTGGAAAAAGTTAAGCAGAGCTTCATGGACCGGTGGGACAACATTCAAAGATTTACACACCACATGCAATTCAAATTTCAGAAAAAGAAAAACGGGAGAATGGGACATAAAAATATTCGAAGATAGGGAGTTCCCTGCTGGCCTGGTGGTTAGGATTCCAAGCTTTCATTTCCATGGCCTGGGTTCAATCCCTGGTTGGGGAACTGAGATGGAGCAAGCCATGCGGCACAGCCAAAAAAAAAAAAAAAAAAAAAAAAATCGAAGATATATTTCCTGATGATTTCTCAAATTTAATCCAAGATAAATTTACAGATTCAAAAAGCTCCGTGAAGTCCAAGCAGGATAAATGCAAAGAAAACCAGGCCTACGCATGGTGTAGTCAAACTACTGAAATCCAAAGATAAAGAGAAGAATCTTGGAAACAGCTAGAGAAAAATGGCACATTATAAACAGGAGAACTATGATACAAATGACAGCTGACTTCTCATTGCAAACAACAGCGGATAGAGCCTAATAGACCAACATCTTTAACGTACTGAAAGAGAAAAAAGACCCTCTCAAACCAGATTTCTGCATCCAGTGAAGATATGTTTTAAACATGAAGGCAAAGTAGACACATTTTCAGATAAACAAAAACTAAATTTGTCACCAACAACCTTGTATTATGAGAAATGCCAAAGAAATTTCATCTGGCTGAAGGGAAATGACACCAGATAGACACTCAGATCTATCGAAAGGAATAAAAAGGACTTGAAATGGTAAATATGTGAGTGAATATAAAACACTTTATTTTTTTCTTCTCTTTTTTTAATTTTAATTTTTTAAATTGAAGTATAGTTGATTTATAATGTGTTAGTTTCAGATATACGGCAAAGTGATTCATATATGTATGAATATATATATATATATATGATTCTTTTCCTTTATAGGTTATTACAAGATATTGAATATAGTTCCTTGTGCTATGCAGTAGGTCCTTGTTGTTTATCTTCTTTTCTTCTCTTGATTCCTTTAAGAGACATAGGACTGTTTATTTTTAATATTTATTTATTTATTTGGCTGTGCCGGGTCTTAGTTGTGGCACGTGGGATCTTCGTTGCCGCGTGCGGGATCTTTAGTTGTGGCATATGGGATCTAGTTCCCTGACCAGGGATCAAACCTGGGCCCCCCTGCATTGGGTGCGTGGAGTCTTAGCCACCGGACCACCAGGGAAGTCCCCATAGGACTGTTTAAAAGCTAAAATTATGACTTTGTATTGTGGGGTTTATAACATAGAGAGATGTAATTTCTATAATAACAGTAGCATACAGGGTGAGAGTGGGGATAAGTGGAGCTATATTGTTGTGAAGTTCCTACATCTTATGTGAAGTAGTAAAATACTAATTTTAAGTAGATTGTGATAAGTTAAAGACTCATGTTGTAATCACTAGATCAACCATCACAAATACAATTCAAAGAAGGTAGAGCTAAAAAAGCCAGGAGAGGAATTAAAATGCAATACTAAAAAGTATTCAATTAGGGGCTTCCCTGGTGGTGCAGTGGTTAAGAATCCGCCTGCCAATGCAGGGGAGACGGGTTCAAGCCCTGGTCTGGGAAGATCCCACATGCCGTGGAGCAGCTAAGACCATGCGCCACAACTACTGAGCCTGTGCTCTAGAGCCCACAAGCCACAACTACTGAGCCCACGTTCCACAACTACCGAAGCCCACGTGCCTAGAGTCCGTGTTCCGCAACGAGAGAAGCCACCTCAATGAGAAGCCCGTGCACTGCAACCAAGAGTAGCCCCCATTCGCCGCAACTAGAGAAAGCCCGTGCACAGCAACAAAGACCCAACGCAGCCAAAAATAAATAAATAAATAAAAATTTAAAAAAACAAACAAAAAAACACTATTAAAAAGTATTCAATTCACCCAAAAGAAGGCAGGAAAGGTGGAACAGAGGAACAACAACAAAAAAAAGATGGAAGAAGTAAAAAGCAAATAGTAAAATGGTAGAACTAAACCTAAACATATCAATAATTACATCAAAGGTAAGTGAGCTAAGCATTCTAATTACAACAACTGAAATTGTCAGACAAGGCAGAGAAGCGAGATCCCCAAATATGCTGTCCACAAGACACACACTTTATTTATTTATTTATTTTTTAATTTTTTTGAAGTATAGTTGATTTACAATATAGTGTTAATTTCTGCTATACAGCAAAGTGATTCAGTTACACATATATATATATATATATATATATATATATATTCTTTTTTAAAAAAGTATTTATTTATTTTCGCCACGCTGGGTCTTCATTGTGGCATGTGGGATCCTTGTTGCAGCATGCATACACTTAGTTGCGGCATGCGTAGGGAGCACGGAGTCTTATCCACTGGACCACCAGGGAAGTCCCCATATATATATTCTTTTTCACATTCTTTTCCATTATGGTTTGTCACAGGATATTGAATATAGTTCCCTGTGCTATACAGTAGGACCTTGTTGTTTAACCATTATATATATAATTAGCATCTGCTAATCCCAAACTCCTAATCCTTCTCACTCCTAATCCTTCCCACCCCTACTTCCCCTCCCGCTTGGCAACCACAAGTCTGCTCTCTATGTCTGTGAGTCTGTTTCTGTTTCGTAGATATGTTCATTTGTGTCGTATTTTATATTCCACATGTAAGTGATATCAATATCATATGGTATTTATCTTCCCCTTTGTGACTTACTTTCCTTAGTATGATAATCGCTTAGTATGATAATGTCTAGGTCCAACCAAGACATATACCTTAAATACAAAGCCACGTTTAGGTTGAAAGTAAAGGAATAGAAAAATAAAACCACAAATCATAAGAAAGCCGGAGTGATTCTATTAATATCCAATAAAGTAGACTTCAAAATAAAGACTGTAACAGAGGTATTTTACAACAATAGAAGAGGCAATTCGTCAGGAAGATATAACAGTTTTAGGTGTGTATTAACCTAATCATAGAGCTTCACACATGAAATCCAGATAGAATTAAAGGAAGAAGTAACAAACTCACAATCCTGATTAGAGATTTTAATACCTTTCTCTCAATAATTGATACAACTATTAGATAAAAAACCCATGGCAGGGGTGGTGGTGGTGGGATGAATTGGGAGATTGGGATTGACATATATACACTAATATGTATAAAATGGATAACTAATAAGAACCTGCTGTATATAAAAAAAAGAAAAAGTAAGGACATAGAAGACCTAAACAACATTAGCAACCACCTTGACTTAATTGACATTTATAAAACACTACATCCCAAAATAATGCAATACAAATCCTTGTCAGGTATACATAGAATATTCACCAAAATAAGTCATATGCTGGGCCATAAACAAGTTTAACAAATTTCAGAAGGTTGAAATCTTACACAATATGTTCTCTGACCACAGCAGAATTAAATTAGAAATTAATAACAATAAGATAGCTGGGAAAGCCCCAAATATTTGGAAATTAAACAACACTCTTCTAAAAATCCCATGGTGGGACTTCCCTCGTGGCTCAGTGGTTAAGAATCCGCCTGCCAATGTAGGGGACACGGGTTCGATCCCTATTCCGGGAAGATCCCATATCATGGAGGAACCAAGCCCGTGCGCCACAACTACTGAGGCTGCATGCCACAACTACTGAAGCCCATGCTCCTAGAGCCTGTGCTCCGCAACAAGAGAAGCCACCGCAATGAGAAGCCCACACACCACAACGAAGAGTAGCCTCCACTCGCTGCAACTAGAGAAAGCCAATGCGCAGCAACGAAGACCCAAAACAGACCAAAAAAAAAAAAAATCCCATGGTATTCCAAAATAAATTGAAAGTTATGTCCATGCAAAAACTTGCACATGAATATTTATAGCTGTTTTATTCACACTTGCCAAAACCTGGAAGCATCCAAGCTGTCCTTCAATAGGTGAATGGATAAGCAAACTCTGGTACATTCATACAATGGAATATAATTCAGTGATTAAAAAACAACAACAACAAGGTATCAAGCCACGAAAAGACAGATTTTTTTTTTTCCTTTGGCTGCATTGGGTCTTAGTTGTGGCACGCGGGATCTTCATTGAGGCATGCAGGATCTTTCATTGCGGCACGCGAGCTCTCCGTTGTGGTACGCAGCCTTCTCTCTAGTTGTGGCCTGTGGGTTTTCTCTTCTCTAGTTGTGGCACACAGGCTCCAGGGTGCATGGGCTCTGTAGTTTGCGGCACGCAGGCTCTAGTTGAGGCGCGTGAGCTCAGTAGTTGTGGCATGTGGGCCTAGTTGCCCCGCGGCATGTGGGATCTTAGTTCCCTAACCAGGGATAGAACCCGTGTCCCCTGCATTGCAAGGTAGATTCTTTACCACTGGACCACCAGGGAAGTCCCACAGAGAAGACTTAAAAGCATATTGCTAAGTGAAAAAAAAGCCAATCTGAAAAGTCTACATATTGTATGATTCCAACTATATGACATTCTAGAAAAGGCAAGCCTATGGAGACAGTGAAAAGACTGGTGGTTGCCAGAGGTTTAGTGGGAGGGAGGGAGGGAGGGATGAATAGGGGGAACAAAGGGGAATTTTAGGGCAGTGAAACTATTCTGCATGACACTGTGGAAGTAGATACATATCATACATTTGTCAAAACCCATAGAATGTACAACACGAAGAGTGAACCCTAATGTAAACTATGGACTTTAGTTAATAAGAATATACCATTATTGGCTCATCAATTGTACGGAATGTACCATACTAATGCAAGATGTAAATAATAAGGGAAACCTTGTTGGGGAAGAGGGAGTATGTGGGAACTCTCTGTACTTTCCCATCAATTTTTCTGTAAACCTAAAACTGCTCTTAAGGGACTTCCCTGGTGGTCCAGTGGGTAAGACTCTGCACTCCCAACGCAGGGGGCCTGAGTTCCATCCCTGGTCGGGGAACTATATCCCACATGCCGCAACTAAGAAGCCCACATGCCACAATGAAGACCAGGCGCAGCCAAAATAAATAAATATTTTTAAAAAAACTGCTCTTAAAAAGTAAAGTATTTTTTTTGGAAAAAAAAAACCCTCATGATCAAAGACTGCAAGTGAGCTGATACCTGATAAGCTTACCATGTACCTTACCTCCAATCATCTTTCTTCCTATAATGTCTCTAACAGAGATTTCTCTGCCCCTAAGGATTCTCTTTCTCAGCCGGGAGGAGGCCGTGGGGAATGGGAGAGGGTGCTGAATTTGAGATCATGGACAGAATCATGGGACTATCAGGCAGAACCAGTTGTTCCGAAACCTGGTTTGCCTTCTCGCTCACTCAAGCATTCATTCCACAAACTTTGAGCTTCTCTGAGCTGAGTTCTGCGCTGGACACAGAAGATGGAACTGACAACAAGCCACAGTCCCTTCCCACAAGGCATTCGCAATCCAGAGGGAGAAGATGACAAGTAAACAGGCAGTGACCATTCTCTGTGCTGAGTGCTAAGACACTGGGAAATTCAGGGGTCTGTGGGAGCGTGGGGGAGGAGTACCTAACCCAGCCTAGGTTTGGTCAAGTGAGACTTCCTGAAGGAGGGGACATAGAAGCCAAGCTTCAAACTTAATGAGCAGCAGTTGAGAAGCAGAGATTTTGAAGCAAAGAAGAGCATAGCCCATTGGAAGCTGCAAGCGGCTCAGTGCGTGTGTTTGTGTGTGTGTGTGTGTGTGTGTGTGTGTGTGTGTGTGTGTGTGTGTGTGTGTATTGGGAGTATTGCATAGAGGTGAGAAATGGGCTGCAGAGGCAGGTGGGGACCAGTCAGACCTGAGCCTTTGACCCTCTCAGAAGCAGCACCTAAGCAGCCCACTCAAACCTGGCAATGCCTCCTCCCTGGAGCCTGGACCTGAGGCAGATGACATGTCCTGGGGAGACTCACCAAGTCTCTTTTGAACACACTTGGCAGAAGGAGCAGTCCTATAATTACCGTGGTGATAATTAGAGGAACTTCCATTGCCGCTTTCAACAAATATTTCACAAGCAGTGGCCCTCCCACCTGTGTGGCGGTTGCGGGTCAGTGGGGGGAGCCAGGCACCCCTCCCGGGGGGAGCCTGTGCCTGTGTCTCCTGCCAAGCACACCTGACTCCCCGGCTGAGGCCCAGAGGTACCATAGATACCACCTGGGACCGCTCCAGCCTGGAGCTGAGTGCTGCTGGCAGAGGGACTGAAAGTCACTCCCCAAGTACCCCAGGCTGGGTGGCCTCCAGCCAATGGACAGACTTGAGATTTATTTCAGCCTGGCCTTCTCCAGGGGACTTCAAGCCTGCAGAGGTCCTGACCAGGACCTGGAGGTGCCTTCTACATCTGGGCAACCTTAGCCTGAGACACTTAAGCCACCAGTTTCTGGGCTCACACTCCATCTGCCTGGACCACGCACACAGGCTTTCCATGGCCTGGATACCTCCCAGCTCTGCCAAATGCTGTTTGGCTTCTTATACGGTCTGCGTTCACATGTCTTCCCAAGAGATGCTTGGAGGGCCTCTGGTTTACACGGAGAGAAGAAAACCTTACTTCTCATTTCGGACCCCATACCTTCACCCAGACCCCTTCTCCCTCCTTTCTTCCACCATATTTTTCTCAGTGCAAAAAAATGGTCCCTTTGCTTCTGGGAAGGCCTTGACTTTCTTCCCTCAGCACCTCCTGTTCCATCCCTCCAATACCAAGTTTGCACTTGGCTTTGCCTTCTCTGACTCACTGGGAACGAAAGCCCAGGTGAATTGCCCAGGGCCTCAGTGTGTCTTTTTGTTTCATTAGTGACATGTCTGGTCTGTTTTGTTCTTAGCTCTCCAGGGAAGGAGACTCTGCACCTCCCAAAGCCATTTGTGCCAATAGTTTCTGGCCTTTCTCATGGGGCCTGAAGCCTCACCCATTTGAGACTCAGAATGACTGTATATCACATTCACGCGTACAGCTGACATTCTGTAAGAGCACCTGGAAAAGCTGTAAGAACTAAATGAAATAAAAAAATTTAGGCTCTTTGCTTTCCTGTCTCCCATGATATCTCCACATCCAGCGCCATTTAGAGCTGGGCAGATATTTGCAGGCTGTTACCTTTCTGTGAATGGTCAGGGGAGTGGCCCTTGGTGATCTGGTATATTCTTGGGGCCCTGCCTCTAACCCTCTGGGGAAACCTTGATCTTATCATCTTGCCCTTTTCCAGGGCTCTCTGGTGGAGCTTCAGGAAACACATTGAACCTGGCTGGTCCTAGCCCCTGGCAGTGGGGGAAGGAGGAAGAAGGAGAGATGGCTTCTAAAGGAAAAGTGTACTTGGTTTTCTCATGAAGGGGTTCCCCCTGGGGAATGGGCAAGTGGCAGATGTATGGGCAATGGCTAACTGATCCATTTGGAGATCGATTCAGGGCGTGGTGTTCCCTGGTGTTCCGTGGTGTAAGGCTGGGCAGGTCTTGGGAAACTGGAGCAGCGCTAGATCCTGGCCTGAAATTGGTCCAGCTGCAGAGGATCTTGAGTATGCTGGTTTCAGGTGTGCCAGCTCTGCTCCCTGTGGAGAACGGGGGTCTGGGAAGTCTAGTGTGTCTGCTGCCCAGGCATGCTTCTAAAACCTGGAGCTGCACTGCTCATTTTCATTCGTGAACATAGTAAGTGGCAGGGAGGCTTAGCTAGGCCCTTCAAATTCTGGCCTCAGAGCACTTTTTCAGTCTCTCAACACTCTCCAGCAGGAATCATCCATCCCTCTCCTGGACCCAAGCTCACTCCAAGCCTTCACATCTTTGGGCCTTTCCTCATGTCATTCTTTTTCTATAATGTCATTTCTCCTAGTAAGCCGCTCACTCTTTCAGACTGCCTCATCAGCTCCTGGAAAAGTATTCCGCAGTGCCCCTGGGCTCAATTCATCTCTGCCTCCTCTCTCCTCCTAAGCCCCAGATTCACTCTGTCGGTCTCTGGGTCTAGCTCTATTAAGTTTACTTCTTTGCCTGCCTCCAGTCCTCCAGATGGGCTGTTCCCTGAGATTTGCTCTTGCGTGGTCAGCTCCTCCTCATCCTCAGATGTCACCTCCTCCACCAGGTCTTCCTTCACCATCCTATAGAAACTAGGCCCCACCCCTACACACTCTTTGTCCCATTACCTTGTGTTATAATCTTCATAAAACTTAGCAGCATCTGAAATGATCTTCACTTATTTGTCGGCTTGGGTTATCTATGTCATTTCCTCTAAAACGTAAGCTCTCAGAGGGCAGAGACCCAGCAGAATGAATTGATACATAGTTGGCACCCAGTAAATATCTGCTGACTGATTACATGAAGGCAAGTGTGGTGTATTCGACTTGGCCCCAGAGGACTTGGCACAGAGTCTGGGCGCAATAAAAGCTGGCTGCGTGGAATATTTGCTAAACGAATGAATGAACCAACGAACATACGAACGAAGGCATGCAGCGTTCCGCCTGCTGACTGACAAGTTGACTGACAGCTGGGAACCCACGGCCAGCAGACTCTTGATTGATGGGTGACAGCTGAGTGGCAGCCAACAGACGCGCATCGGGGCCCCTGAATAGCTGGCTGCAGCAGCCCCTCAGAAAGGGTAAGGGGAGGTGGGGGTCCCAGGCGACCGCTCCGCGTTGGGAGGGTGCGGCACCAAGCGGCGGGAGGCGGCCGAACAGTCAGAAGCCGAGAGAGCAACTGTCGCCTCGAACTAAGGAACCGACGTCTCCGCGCATGGGCCCGGCGCGAGGGGCGGGGCGCGCGCATCACGTGAGCGTGTTTTGGACACGTGACCCGCGCAGGGCCAAGGCTCGCCCCCGCCCCCTCCTCACCTCCCCTTCGCGGGTGTGAGCGAGCGGCCTCGGCTCACCGCTTAGCGCCCCCCTCAGCCGCTGCCGCCGCCGCCGCCGCCGCCGCCGCCGCCGCCGCCTCCGCCCGCTGGCCATGTCCTCCGGCCGCCGCCGCCGCCGCACGAGCGCGGGGCTCCCGCGGCCCAGCACGCAGTGAGAGCGGGGCCCTCTTGCCGTTCGCCCGCCCCGGGGCCCCCTTGTTCTCAGCGCCGCCGCCGCCGCCATGTTGGGTTCAGAGCCGCAGCGGAGCCGCCGCCGCCGCCGCCGGTAAGGGAGGCCGAGAGCGGAGCCCGCCCCGCCCCGGGGCCCAGGGAGCGGGGCCGCCTCGGAGCCCGGCCTCTCCCCGCCAGCCGCCTTCCCGGCCCGCCCGCCCGCCCGCGGTGTGAGCGAGCGAGCGAGCGCCGGGCCGCGCCTTCCGTTCCCGGCCTGAGCGAGCCCGCCGTCCGTTCGTTCCCCCGCCGCCGGGCCCGGTCATATCCTGCAGCGGAGCCCTCCAGAGTCAGCGCCATGGCGGAGCAGACCTACTCGTGGTGAGTGCGGGGCTCCGGGAGACCGGGGCGCGGCGAGGGTGGAGGTCGGGGCGCCGGCGAGGCCAGCCCGGGGGGAAGAGGAGAAGGAACAGGTGCCTGTTGGGGGGGCCGCGGGATAGGGGTGCACGCCCCCCTCACCCCCACCGGAGGGGGCGGCAGGCGCTCGGGGAAGGCGTTGAGCGGCCGGGGACCCAGCGTCTGAGGAGGGGGTTGGAGGAGGAGAAGGCCTCCGCGGCGGATGTCATCTGGTCATGGGCGGAGCAGGTGATGGAGAAGGGGAGCTTGACTCCGGGGTGGGAAGCCCACGGAAGGGAAGTGGATTTCCGCGGGCACCCCGGAACTGGCCTGAGGGGGTGGCTGATGGGCAGGAGCAATGGAAAAGGTGGAGAGGGGTGGGCTGGGGCAAAGGTGGGCCACGCAGCTGAGAGGCATCTTCTGAGAACAGGTGATAAGAGGCCGAACTTGGAAGTTGTGAGAGAGGAGGAGCCACCTCTACTGGGACTGCCTTGGGATGGGGAGTGAATGGAGAGTTGGTAAGGTGGGCAGAGGCCCAGGTGTGAGCGAAGGAAAGCTACGGAAGGAGAGAGTCTTGGGAACCCTGGAGGGACACCCTGGTGAAGAGGTTGGAAGGGGAGACTGTTTGGATAACTAGATTCTGGACAGGAAGTCATTGGTGACAGTGGGGCCTGGGCAGAATCTTTGTAAGGGTTGGTATCCTGTTTTGTAGAATATGAAGTGGCCCGGTGCCCTGGGTCACATATGGGGATGGAGAATCTACAAGTTATGTCCATTTTAATGGGACTTTTTAAAGTTATAACATATCTTGTTAAGGACTGAGAAGCGTACTATGTAGTTTATGGAATGAGAACATACCTATCTTGAGAAGGGAGTGCTGTGGTTTGGGGAAAGGGGGATGAGACACCTCCCTTTAGCAGGCAGAGGTGGAACATTTGCAGGAGGGAGTTGAAGGAATGGCGATAGTATCGTTGAGGAGTGGAGTGGGGAGGAAGCAAGAAATGGGATGATGGTAGGTGCAGGGATGGAAAATCTGGTTGCAGTCTAGAGCGATTGTTCGAAGATGGTTTACTCTGTGAAGCCAATGTGGTTTGGGATAGAACTAGAGGCTTTCCCTTCTTAGAAAAGAGCATAGTAGAGTGGGAAGAGCATGGCGTTTAGAGTTGGTTTGGATGTCGGGTTCACCACTTAACTCGCTTTACAACTAGACAAGATAGTAAGTTTTCCATTCTTTTCTCCTTACCTATAAAATAGGGGGATTACCTTTTTCATAAGCTGTAAGGATTAAATGAATAACTTTACAAAGCACAGGGTAAACTGTAAGGTGCCATGTTTTAGTATATTATAATTATCTTAGGGAAACAGCAAAGAAATGGGTAATATCTGAAAATAAGGAATGGCCTTGGGTAGAAGGCTTTAACTGAGTGGATGATTTGTGGTGGTTGGGGTTATGAGAAGTCAGGAACTCATTGTGTCTTCACATAGGGGAAGAGGATTGGTGATTGAAGACGATAATTCAAAAGGGAACTTAAGTGATGTATATACAATCTCAAAAAGAAGAAAACTGAGAGATTGAGAGAAAGCAATGCTAAAGCAAGAATTAAAATCTTAGTGAAAAGTTGTGACAACATATGTATTTTTAAAAGACGTTTAAACTACTTTGTTTTGAGCAACAGTGAGCTGCCTCTCTGTAGCAGGGGATTCGGAACACAGGATTAGAATGTTTCTAAAGAATTAGAGCTTTCTTATGGACAGAATAAGAAAGGAAGTGAAGGGGCCCCTGCGTGCCTTGTGCTAACTCACTCATCTTGAGCGTCTTAACACTCTGGCCCAGCTGAGAGTCCTGATGACGATCCTTCTGTTTGTACTGTGCTGTAGAGAGGCTGTGGATGGTTCAAAGAGTAAGCACAGTGGCCAAGAATTGGGGATAATGAGAGTGTTTTACTAGGTAGGTTGGCGACACACTGTGTGATGTTGGATGGCTCTGCTACTTAAAGGAGGGTTGTTTAGTGAAGTTTGACAGTTTATAAGATTTATCCTCCTGAAATACTTCCTTCAATCTCAGGTCCCTTAGTTTGCTTTACAGGTAAAGAAAGAAGCTTCTTGAAATCAGAATGCTTAGCTCCTCACCTTTAGCATGTTTTGAGATGGAGAAAGTTTTTACAGCATCTTGGAAGAGGGTGGTGTATGGAGGGAAAGGATTGGGAAGCCAGGCAGCTTTCTTCCTGAGTAGTTCTTCCCAGGTCAACCAGGCAATAATATAAAGAACTATCCATGTGACATTTAATATATACACCTACTTGTTTCTCACAAGTCCCTGGGGTAGGTGATCTTTCCCTATTTTACAGAGGAGGAAACTTAGGCTCAGGCGCCCAAATGATTTGTCCAAGATACTTCAACTGTGGTGCTTTTTCTTCTTGTTGTTGTTTGGCATGAATTCTCCATGATTTTATTCATTCTCATTGAAATATAAGTATGGAAAAGGTATACCCAAAGTACATGTAAACGGTTTTGGATTGTCTGTCATTTTGCAGTATCTTTGTCACTGTTCCCTTGGTTTGATCAACAATCAAGAGTTGATTTTTTTGAAAATAGGTTTGCACTTTATTTGTATGTGGTCTTTAGGAAAATCAACCTTGTGGAGACTACTGTGGTGGTATGGATATGTCTGACATGGAGTCAGTGAAGAAGGTAGGAACATATGAAAATAGGTTCCTTTAGGATTTTTGTGGAGTAAGACATGTAAATTATAAAACAGGATTGGCCATGAGTTGATTATTGTTGAATCTCAGTGGTGAGTCCATTTATTCTGTATACTTTTACATGTTAAACATTTTCATAATAGAGAGATTAAAAAAAAAGCCGCTACACAGAAGTTCATGCTGTTCTCTGGTTTCTTGTGCCTGCTTTTTTCCTAGCAAATTCTATCAAAGTTCTGTTACCCAGCTGTGAAGCATTTTCTGACCACCCCAACTGAAAGTAAGCTCTTTGTTGTTTTTTTTTAAATTTATTTATTTTTGGCTGCGTTGGGCCTTCATTGCGGTGCATGGGCTTTCTCTAGTTGCGGCGAGACGGGGCTACTCTTTGTTGTGGTGCGCGGGCTTCTCATTGCGGTGGTTTCTCTTGTTGCAGAGCCTGGGACTCTAGGTGCGCAGGCTTCAGTAGTTGTGGCTCGAGGACTCTAGAGCACAGGCTCGGTAGTTGTGGCGCACGGGCTTAGTTGCTCCGCGGCCTGTGGGATCTTCCCGGACCAGAGATTGAACCCGCGTCCCCTTCATTGGCAGGCGGATTCTTAACCACTGCACCACCAGGGAAGTCCCAGCTCTTTGTTTTTGACACTTGTTTTGTCTGCCTCACTTCTTCCTTTTCAAGTGTAAATACCTAGTCTCCTCACTGGATGGTAAGTGTTTTGAGGGTAAGGATGCAGTTATACTAACCTTTGTCCTCCTCTAGTGCCTAGCACATTGTCTTGCCCATAGCTCCTGCTTAGTAAATACTGAACAATTGAATATGATAGGTTTTCAGTGTGGTTCGTCCTTTGTTGAAAGAATATTAAATGTAAGAGGAAGCTACAGATAGATGAGTGTTTGTAATACATATACTTACAAAAGAGAGCTTTTGGTAACTTAGTTTCCTGGTGTCTCAGTGTTGTAAGAGTGAAGGGTACCATCCCTTAATAGTTTTAAATAAAAACGATTGACAGAAGAAATTAAAATAATTGGTAGTAACACCACAGTCTTTATCACGGGTCACGATTAACCACAAGATTCTGCTTGTATCCTTTTTATTCATAAAGACTGAGGAAATAAAAGCATGCATATGAAAACACACATTGAAGGTGCAAACTAGACTTTTATTAATTTGAGAGAAACACCTTGCTCAATGTATGTTTATGAGCAGTTGTTTTAGCGTAAGTTCTGTGAGAAATAGTACCTTCTCTCTTCTTGGAGTCAGTGCAGTACTTGTATATACCTGCACTTGAATCTTGGTAAAAATTACTTATATTAGGGTGAATGTTGCTGTGTAGGGGGAAAAGGAAGTCAGTCCATGTGAACCTCATTCACATGAATTTCATTACCAAAGTAGTATCATCATAATTTATTGTGTGTTTTCTGTGTGCTGGGGCTTTACAATCATTGCTCAGTAAGGAAACTGAGGCTCAGAGAGTGTAAGTGACTTGCCCAAGGATATAAATAGAAAAACGGTTCTAAGTCAAGACCGTTGCACACCAAGATTCCAACACTGAATCTATCTGCTTCCTTGTCCACAGTCACTACTCTAAGCCAGCCCTCTTTTGCTTGAGTTCCTTGTTAGCCTCCTCACTGGTTCCCTCCATTCTCCGCACAGTGGCCATCCATTCTCCTGAGTAGTCTTCTGACAGCCTAACTCAGGTCATGTCAGTCCTCTGTTTAAAACTCTTTAATGGCTTTTGGCCACATTTAGAATAAAATCCAAATTCATTAGTGGGGCTCTTCATGGCCTCATTTTGTATGTGTTTTTGAGGGATGACAGATAGTAAACAAACTACAGGTTACACAGAGGTAAAAGTTTTTCTCTTTTGGTGCTCTGTCCAGTGCTTGGCATATAATAGGTGGTTTGGCAAATATTTACTGAACAGTGAATGAACATGCCTCCCCCCGGGCTGCCTGTCTGAAGATCTGTTCTAAGGACTGCATTATATTGAGGTGATATGTTGTGTGACAGTGAACATTGTCAATGTCAGATATTTGCAAATAATGCTAAACTGGAGAATGAAAAGCAAAGCAGATCTCTAGAATGAATGGAAGTTATATCTGGTTTTGGATTTCTGTTATGTATCACTGTATCTGTTATGATCATATCTGATTGTCTTGTGATCATTGCATCTGGTGGAAGTTTTTCAGAGAGAAACTATTTACTTGAAAATGTGTGTCTAGCATTATAGACTTTAGATTTGCTTATTATTTTTAAAACATGTTTTGCCTGTAAAGTGCTATGATAGTAATGTTTTGGGGACTTCCTGGTGGCGTGGTTAAGAATCCGCTTTCCAATGCAGGGGACATGGGTTCGATCCCTGGTCGGGGAACTAGATCCCACATGCATGCCACAACTAAGAGTTTGCATGCTGCAACTAAGGAGTCCTTCTGCCACAACTAAGACCTGGCGCAACCAAAATAAGTAAATTTGAAAAAAAAGATAATAATGTTTTGGTGATACATGATTCAAGCTAAAATTAGCCGAAGATAAGACCATGAATTTGTTTTGAAATAACCTTCCTCAATGTTTCTTATGTTTCCTCAGTGTTGGGGATCTGGGGACTTGGTAACCATATCAGCCTGTAATTTATCAAGTAGTACTACGAATTAAAATGCCTAATGTTCATGCATTTCTCAAAATAGATTTCTGTGGTCATTTATTTTAGAGATGATAAATGCCACTGAATTGAGGTGTCATGTAGTTCTGTATAATTGTATTTTACTTCAACATTAATAACTTATTTAGTTATCATCATTCTTACCTGTTTCATCAAAGCATCTCATGAAAAATCAAGGATGCCCTAAGAAGAAAACGTCTAATGAAGTGCTGTTTTAGTTGGCTACATTTAGTACCTGAAACTTTATGTGATTGCTGTCCTTGACAATAGAGCCATAAGTATAATTTTATTTTCAAAATTCTATAATATATTTTCTGGAGTTTAATGGTTCCTTCTTAGGAGTTAAAGGAAAAGAGTGGTTTTATTTGTTGTATGTATAAATCAAGAAACGCTTGCAACTTTGAGTTTCTATAGCATATTTTCTAATCCTCACTTAAAGAGTTAGAGGCAGAGTGCTCTTTTTCTGGAATTTTAACCTCTTAGATGTCTAGAGGGGCTCCATGTGACCAAATTCAGTTTTACAGGGAAAATCTACAGTTAGTTCCCATGATGCTCACAATGAATTACCTCTCAGATTTTGTTAGTAGATCTCATTAGGGCCACAGCTTAAAATAAATCAGACCCACTCATTTGCTGTGATAAGACTAGATTGAGCTCCTATGAAAAAGTTAGGTTTGAAAATACTTTTAAGACATTAGACCGATGAATATGTAGCAGCCAAATAGAGACCTAAGAGAGAATCCCATTTCTTGATTGGTCCGGTTCACCCTAACTTGGTAAGAAAACTTGATAATCTCTGTTTTGGAGTTCCAGGTTTGATAATGAAGAACCACTAAAGGATTTTTAAAAAATGCACTAAAGTAGAGGTGTGTTTTAATTGCTTTTTACATGTTTATAAATTATACTGAATATAAGTGATCACTCAAAGTATTCAGTTCTGTCAGTACCACTCATTAAATTTTATTTGAAATCCTAAGATAGGATCTGATTCTGTTCTGATTTATTTTTTTTCTTTTCCTTTCTATTTTTTAAATTAATTTATTTTTGGCTGTGTTGGGTCTTCGTTGCTGTGCGCGGGCTTCCTCTAGTTGCGGCGAGCGGGGGCTACTCTTCGTTGCAGTGCATGGGCTTCTCCTTGCAGTGGCTTCTCTTGTTGTGGAGCACGGGCTTTAGGTGCGTGGACTTCAGTAGTTGCAGCACGTGAGCTCATTAGTTGTGGCTCACAGGTTCTAGAGCATAGGCTCAGTAGTTGTGGCACACGGGCTTAGTTGCTCCGCGGCCTGTGGGATCTTCACGGACGAGGGATCGAACCCATGTCCCCTGCATTGGCAGGTGGATTCTTAACCACTGTACCACCAGCGAAGTCCCATGTTCTGGTTTCTTTAAATTGAGAAGTCTTTAGTTTGAAGGTGATTTTCATCTCTGATTAACTGTGACCTAGTCTTGTCTTAGTCCCAGTGTTGAATTTTGTACAATGGTTATTATGCCTGTCATACTCCACAGGGTTGCTCTAAGGATTCAGTGAGGTAATATATGTGAAAATGCTTTGAAAATTGCTACATGCAATATAGAAGCAAGTTATTTGTTCTCTAAATTTTTAGACCCAGACCAGTTCCAGGCAGAGTTCCTCACTGCAGATAAGATTTTTCTTCTTTTTTTTAATATTTTAAAAAATTGAAGTGTAGTTGATTTACAACATTATGTTAGTTTCCGCTCTACAACATAGTGATTCAGTATTTTTTAGAGATTATATTCCATTTAAAGTTGTTGCAAAATATTGGCTTTATTCCCTGTGCTGTGCAGTATATCCTTGTAGCTTATTTATTTTATGCATAGTAGCTTGTACTTCTTAATCCCCCATCCCTATCTTTCCCCTCCCCCACAAAAAAGATTTTTCTTGTTTCATGATTTAAACAGCATTTAAACTTTGAGATATCCTAGTAAGAATTCTATGGAGATGTTTGAATAATGCCATATAAAAAGAAATAGAAATATTAGTTTGCAAGTTGTCATTGATTTCTATTGTTGCCTTTGAAATGTGTTATAAGGTCATCTCCGTTTAGTCACAAGTTTCATAGTCCAGTGCTGCTTACCACAAAACAAGAAAAATTGTGACTTGAATAAAGGCTAAAATTTTTCGTAATAACTGTATTTTAATCTTTTGAAGGCAGTTTCCCTCATAATCGTGGATAATCCTAGTCATTGTCTCGTTTTTGTTTTGTTTTTAAATGCACAGGAAAATTTTCTACCTTAAAATGCCTGAGGAGGGGCTGTTAGTGGTGGGTTATCTGTTTTTCTTACTGCACACCAAGTCTGCCAGGCACGCTCACTTCCCTTTATCTGAGGGCTTCAGGCTTGGGCTTCACTCTTGACCTAAATAAGACATGTGTAGCAAAGTTTTGTTAATTGTTTCTTCAACCTGGTTATACACACATTTTGGCCTAAGTACAGTGCTTGACCTTTTGTTATTTCCTTGTCTTAATTTTTGCCCAGAATTGTCTAGCTTGACCTTCCAAACTTGACTAAATCTTCACGCCTTGCCTGACAGCCTTAACTTTTAAACCTTTGACTGTACACTCTGATTTTATAAATGCCCAGAAATTTACATTCATTTCTCGAAAGTGCTTGCAAAAATACTACTGTTAGAAGTAAAAGCTAGTTTTAGAGAGTGAATGCTCTTACTTATGCTACTGATTAGCACAAGCACTGATACATTAAAAATATTAAGGCCTAATATCTTAAAAAGCATTTTCAAACCTAACTTCATAGGGTTCAATCTAGTCTTATTACAGGAATACATCCTGGGACCACAGCTAGGTTAGCTAAAGTTAGTTAAAGATTTGAGATGAGGTCAGTTAACCAAGAGGGAGAGTGTAGAGAGGACAGAATGGAGGACTAGAGTTGAGGCCTGGGAAACTCATAGTTGAGAAATGGGAGGAAGAGGAGGAGTCAAGGGAAGCTCCATCAGAGGTAGGATAATTAGGAAAGTGCAATCAGTGGTGATTAAAGAAAAGGCACAGAGAATTTTTAGGGGCAGTAGTGTAAAAAGCTTCAGGATTCAAAGAGAATGAAGAAAAAACAGGCTATTGACTTTGCAAAGGAAGTCGTTACTGAAAGTGCTCTAATAAAGATCAGAGGAGTGAGGGTGAAACGGAAATTAGGGATGGGTAGTGAAGAAATAAAGGTGTCCTTTGGGCTTTGGGTACTGGCCATTTGTTTGAGAGATGGGATGTGAAAGACATAAGGAAGGAGGATGGTTGATATAGACAGCAGAGTCATAAGGATCTTTTGTTTTTATTTATTTTATATAAGGGAGAGAACTGTGTATTTGAAACCAAGGAGGAGAAATTGATCTTGGAAAGAAATTGGTTTTTTACTGTAGTTTAAGTTTTAGAGATTTCTAGTTTTTTTTTTTAAGTCCTGGATTTCAGTTACGAGTTGTGAAGAGGACTTAATGGGGAATGAATGCTATGTAGTGTACATTCAGTCTTTGTTTCTTTTGATCTTTACATTGTCACTAGTTTGGATTGTATTACATTTGCATTCCTAGGGCTTTTTTAATTGCCTACAGTGTAAAATCCAATCTTCGGTCTGCTTTTCAAAATAATCTGGCCTTGTAACCCTACTTTTCTTTAAAAATTTGTTATTTCAGCCAAACTGGATTACTCGCTGTTTCCCCTTTTCTTTAAGCTGGCTGGTATACCTGGTTAGCCTTTCTCCCAAGCCTCTGAAATATGTGAGTCCTACCTGTCTTTTCAAGGTCCAGCTGAAATGCTGTCCTCTTGTTACAGAGCCTTCTGATTGGCCCAGGAGAAATATTCTTCTGATGCCTGTAGTTCTTTATCTGATCCTGTCAGATGGCAGTGCTTTTACGGTTTTCTGACCTTGTATTGAATGTATTTATGTGGCTCTTTTCCCATGTTGGCAGTGAACTCTGTAAAGGTAGGATCAAAGGCATTAATTTCATGGTTTAACGACCTATATGCATAATAGAGACTCAGATTTTTTTAAAATTTTATTTATTTATTTATTTATTTTTGGCTGCATTGGGTCTTCGTTGCTGAGTGCGAGCTTTCTGTAGTTGTGGCGAGCGGGGGCTACTCTTCGTTGCAGTGCATGGGCTTTTCATTGCAGTGGCTTCTCTTGTGGAGCACAGGCTCTAGGCGCATGGGCTTCAGTAATTGTGGCTTGCAGGCTCCAGAGCACAGGCTCAGTAGTTGTGGCTCGCAGGCTCATTAGTTGTGGTGCACGGGCTTAGTTGCTCCGTGGCATGTGGGATCTTCCCGGACCAGGGCTTAAACCCATGTCCCCTGCATTGGCAGGCGGATTCTTAACCACTGTGCCACCAGGGAAGTCCCTTTTTTTTTTTCTTTTATAGAATGAATACTTTAGAGGTGAAGTTTGTCAGGTGCAGGATTTTAGAATAGAATGTCTCCTTAAAAATAAAATGACAGGGCACATAGAAGAGAGAAAATAATAACTTGCATAACGTCTCATTCCTCTTTGAAGAAAATACAAAAGTAAAATTGTTGCTGTTAAATTGGGTCATGTGTTGTGGCCAGATTCCCCTAACTTCTTAATATCCATACAGCACCTAGAGAATGAAAGTGGCTCAGCCTGGGAACTGAACTCCTAAGGGAGACATTTACAAAGGACCACAGGCCCTTTAGAGTAGTCATCTCCATTTATCTCCAGTCTTCTTCAACTGCCCACAGACTGACTGCTAACTATTTATAATTTATCTCCCAAACAGGTACTGGTTAATATGTGACATATATGACACCTATGTAAGTGGAGAAGCTCTGCTCTTTTGTTTCTGCAATTAGCAAAACAGTTTTAGGGAAATTTTTTTCAAATGAAAATATTTTGCAGGAAACTTCCTTTGAGGTGTGAGGAGAGCTATAAGCTATATGGAAACTAGCTTCTGAAGAATTTAACATTTTCTCTCTTTTGCTTCTATTTAAGAAATTCATATTTTTTTGTATTTAAGCTTCTGTTTAAAAAGTTAACATTTTTAAAAGTAGAAACTTACATTTCATTTTTTTCCTGTTTCTAAAAGACTGTTTTCTCTTTTGACTCATTTTTTTGGTCTCTTGTTTAATAATTAATATTCAGAAAGGGAAATTAAATTTTTTTAAATTTAAATTTAAATTTTTAAAATTTTTATTGGAGCATAGTTGATTGAAAATGTTGTGTTAGTTTCTGCTGTACAGCAAAGTGAATCAGTTATACGTATACATATATTCACTCTTTTTTAGGTTCTTTTCCCATATAAGTCATTACAGAGTTTTGAGAAGAGTTCCCTGTGCTATGCAATAGATCCTTATTAGTTATCTATTTTATATATATATTATTGTGTATATGTCAATCCCAATCTCCCAGTTTATCCCTCCCCCACTTCCCCTCTGGTAACCGTAAGTTTGTTTTCTATATTTGTGACTCTATTTCTATTTTGTAAATAAGTTCATTTGTACCATTTTTTTAGATTCCATGTACAAGCGATATCATATGATATTTGTCAGAAAGGGCAATTTAAAAATATATGGCTTGGTGTGTACATATTATTTTTGTTTGTTTGTTTGTTTTGTTTTTGCGGTACGCGGCCTCTCACTGTTGTGGCCTCTCCCGTTGCGGAGCACAGGCTCCGGACACGCAGGCTCAGCGGCCATGGCTCACGGGCCCAGCCGCTCCGCGGCATGTGGGATCTTCCCGGACCGGGGCACGAACGCGTGTACCCTGCATCGGCAGGCGGACTCTCAACCACTGTGCCACCACGGAAGCCCTGGTGTGTGCATATTTTAAATTTCATAGATACAGTAGTGATTCAATCTTAGGTCAGAATTAAGTAACCTAGTTGGGACTTCCCTGGTGGCGCAGTGGTTAAGAATCTGCCTGCCAATGCAGGGGACACAGGTTCAAGCCCTGGTCCGGGAAGATCCCACTTGCCGCAGAGCAGCTAAGCCCGTGCGCCGCAACTACTGAGCCTGCGCTCTAGAGCCCATGAGCCACAACTACTGAGCCCGAGTGCTGCAACTCCTGAAGCCCGCGTGCCTAGAGCCAGTGCTCCGCAACAAGAGAAGCCACTGCAATGCGAAGCCCGTGCACCGCAACGAAGAGTAGCCCCCACTCGCTGCAACTAGAGAAAGCCCACATGCAGCAACGAAGACCCAACACAGCCAAATAAATAAATAAATTAATTAATTAAATAACCTAGTCATCTGGAATAGGCATAAACCAGAAGTTTGGGGAATTAGGAGTTTGTTTTTGAACCTTTGCATGCTGCACGCTGGTGAAAATAACCTGCAGGCCTAAGGATGATGTATTAGGCTGGTATTCATGGATAGCAGAAATTCTAAAAGCCAAACTAAAGGTTATCAACCAACTTAGAAAAAAGGGAATAACAGGTAACCTCTTCATTCTTTCTCATCTTTGCTCCTGGATGACCCTTCTTTGTGTTCTCTTAGTACACTGCACTTGCCTCTTTTCAGTTGTTTGTTTCCTTGTTTATCTCCCCGTAAAGTTTTGAGGACATGAGTTATAGTTTGTTCATGTCTTTATCTTCAGTGGTTTGGTACCTAGTTTATTTAAATTAGTATTATTCTGTCTTTAATTTTTTAAAATAATAATCTTAAAATAGTAAAATTAGTAAGATGGAAGAGTATGTAATATCTTAAATTGCTCTCAACCTTTAGTTTAAGAGCTTAAAGGGACAAGCATTAAATATCTTTTGAGATACATAGATCGCTCTCTTAAGCTGAGTAAATGAAACTTTTTATTCAAGGTGCTAAGCTGGACTTACCTTGATAATCACTTTCATTCTTGGAACCTTTTCAAAATACAGTGGGAGAATTGGCTACTGTATTGGTTAACTATTGCCACCATAATACTGCATAACAAATTGCCCCATAACTCAATGCTTAAAATATCAATTGATCTTCACGTTGGCTGGGACAACTTTGCTTCTTGCTTCAGATCTATAAGTCAGCTGGGTGACTGCTTCATGTGTGTGCATTTTGGAGCCCAGGCTGAATGGGCAGCAGCTACCCAAGGGAAGTTCTTCTCATGACAGTGGTAGAAGCACAAGAGGGCAAGTGGGAACATGCAAGGCTTCTTGAAGCTCAGGCTCAGAACTGGCACACTACCATTTCTGCTTCGTTCTTTCGGCCAAAAGAAGTCATGTGGTGGAACCCAAAGACAAGGAGCCACAAAACTAAACCTTGCCATTTTTGTGGGAGGAGCTGCAGAATCACAGGGCTAAGGAGCAGATTTGGGGAGGGGTGAGGAATTCGGGCCAGTAATGCAGACAACCATAGTTGAAATTCTCTCTTCCTTTTCATATGGCTAGCTTTCACTTGTTCATTCTGTTCTATCTAAAATGAAGGATTTCATATAGGTCCCTTTCTATAACATTATGGTTTTCATTCTAATGGTTTATGTTTTTAAAATAGCTTTTTTGAGATATAATTCACATACTGTACAACTCACTAATTTAAAATATACAATCCAGTGGTTTTTAGTACATTCACAAAGTTGTGCAACTATCACTACAGTCAATTTTAGAGCATTTTTTTCATCCCAAAGGAAACCCTGTACCTGTTTCATTTCCCCCTTTTCCCCAGCCCTGGCAGCTGCTAATGTGCTTATGGTTTCTGTGGACTTGTCTATTTCATATAAATGGAGTAATAAAATATGTGGTCTTTTGACTTATTTCACTTCGCATGTTTTCAGGGTCCATCATGTTATAGCATGTATTAGTGCTTCATTCCTTTTTATTGCCAAATATTCAGTTGTATGTATATACCACATTAGTCTATTTATACACATTTGTCCATGGTTGTTTGGGTTTTCACTTTTGGGCTATTATGTATAATAATGTTGCTATGAACATTTATGTAAAAGTTTTTGTGCAGATATGTTTACATTTCTCTTGGGTAGATACCTAGGAATGGAATTGCTGGCTCTTAGGGTTTCTGTGTTTAACATTTTGAAGAACTGCCAAGCTGTTTTCCAGAATGGCTGCACCATTTTGTATTCCCACAGCAATGTCTGAGGGTTCTGATCTCTCCAAATGCCCACCAATTCTTGTCATTGTCCATCTTTTTAATTATAGACATCCTAGTGGGTGTGAGTAGTTTTTGTGTAATATTTATATCTTAGAGTTTATAAAAGAGGAAAAAAGCAGTGGTTTTAGAAGGTTAGATCTGTTTGTTCTTAACAGTGTAGTACCAAAGTTGAACCTCAGTTTTAGTTACCTAAAAGTCCAGCATTGAGGGAAAAAATATAATCTTTTGGCTCACAGATTTTTCTTCAGACTACTCCTTGTATTTTTTACGTGCTAGAATCATTTAGGAAGAAATTAGACTCAGATGACTGTTACTTCCCTTTGGGTAAGTGAATGACCAGATTGCTCTGGCAACCTGCTGCATCATCAGTAGTCCTGGGACTGGTTTAATGACTGAAGTTTTTGTGGTTTTGTTGCGGGGGCGGGGGGGGGCTCCATATCTCTTTTTGCCAGGAAGGTACTCACTAGAGGAATTAGTTGTAAAATATGACCTTCTCTGGGGAAGCACTGTCCAGTAGAAATATAATGTGAGGAACATATATATAATTTAAAGTTTTCTAGTAGCCACATTAAAAGCAGCAAGTGAAATTAATTTTAATAATGTCATTTAACTCAGTATATCAGAAATATTTATCATATCATTTATTGTATATAATCAATACAAAAATTATTAACAAAATATTTTATGTTATATTTTTAGCACAAAGTCTTCTCAGTTCAGACTAGCCACATTTCAAGAGCTCAGTAGCTACATGTGGCTGGCAGCTACCATATTTTACAATACAGTCCTGGAGGTCTAAGAGTTTATGATCTAGATTTCTGCTCACATGTATGATGATTGTGTATCGTTAGGAAAAACAGATGAGTGCTTTATCAGCCTGTATTTCTGGTTCTTTAATTTTATGTTGTTACTGACCCCTCCCCCCCCCTTTTTTTTTTTAATGTGGAAGACAGTCTTTAGAAGGGTACAGAGAGGCAAGCTCCTTACAGGTCAAATTTTTATGGTGAGTAGAGATTAGTTAGCAAGAGGAAGAAAAACATTGGTCTCCCTCATCATTAAGGATGTATGAGGTTCCATTGTTCTTAGCAAATGAAAGAAATCTGTTGGATCTGCTGTTGTTTGGTCGTAATTCTAATTGTTCTGTATGTTCAGGGTCTGCTTTGGCCTGTTCTTTAGATAGTTATGCACTACTTGTACTGTTTGACCACATAACTCACTTGGTTAGACAGAAAAAGTTGTAGATTTGATTTCTATAATTAATGAATGAGTTTATGTCTGCTGGGACTCCAGCATAGTAACTAAAGCAGAATAAACAGGATCCTCTCTCTTCCATGAGTTTGCGGTGTTGTTAGAGACTGTTTGGCATTTGCTGGGTTAAATGCCAGCAAATGTAATTAAGACAGTTTTGAGAGAAAGGAGATTTCAGGGTGGGCCATTATATAGACTGTGTGTCCCAATCATTTGATTACTGGAAGGACTGAATTTGGTCAAAAGTGTCTTAATATTTGAGTGCCTTACTCATAGTGTACATTTTCTTTCTTCTTTTTTTTTTTTTTTTTGGCTGCACCTTGCAGCCTGTAGGATCTTAGTTCCCTGACCAGGGATCGAACCTGCACCCCCTGTGGTGGAACTGCAGAGTCTTAACCACTGGACCACCGGAGAAGTCCCCCATGGAGTACATTTTCTAATTTGCCTCAGTCCCTACCACATTCTGTTCCTGTACACTGAGTCTCTACATCACTAGTTTATATTATTTACCTGGCCCCTAAAGGCAATCAGGTTGTGGCCCCCTGTGATCAGTTCGTTGCCTCAAGGATGGGCTAGGGATAAGGAGATAGCGATCAGTACCCCAGTGACTCTGGATATGGGCACTTGCATATTGAAGACACAAATACTTTCACCAAATTTGACCACTGCATTAAGTATCACTGACAGTCGGATACCTTAATGTTCTAACAAATGTTCCATCGGCCATTGTTCTGGTTTTCTAAGTGTTAATAATGCAGTTATTCTAAGTGGAATTCACATGCCTTTGGATTGGGGTCTATGAATGGTATCCTGACCAAGAAAACAAAGATCAGTACTTAATTTACATGGAATAGCCTAATGCACTCATCTTTGAGCTCTTGGCATTTTTGATAGTGTGGACCCAGGGCCCGTTTGTGAGTTTATGGATTTGAATTTGAAGGCCACGTGAAATCCTTGTGTATTGTACGTCCTCAGTGCACAATTGTGGGATTAAAGAATACTGTGAGTGGTACTATTTTTTTTGGTCAACAGTTTATTTGGTGGCTTTGTTGTGTTTTTGATATACATTATGATTTTGATAATTTCCAAATAAAGTTTGTCTCTTGTTCGTTAACTTCATTTTTTGAAATGGACTTGAAAGCTTTAGCCAAAGAGAGAAATAATAATGTTTTTTAGTTGTTGAGTTTTAAATGCTTTGGTTTGTTGGAGGGATGAAATATTAATTTAAGGGCTATTTTACTTGTTCTCAGCTGAATGCACAGTATGCAAGTGGCTAAGCTTCCAGTTTGTTGGGCCAGTGTGGACAGAATTGGAAGGCTTACTTCTTCTCTGGTCTTGTATACTAAATAATTCCACTCCTCTGGTAGTAAAACCTAATTTAGATCTCTTCTGGTAGTAAAAACACAAGACCTTAACTGATGTGAAGTTAGTTATATGACCTATTTATCACACTTAGTGTAACTCTTCACTTTGCTGCAGGAATGTTTTTGTTTTTGCTTTTTTTCGCCATGCCGCGCAGCTTGCAGGATCTTAGTTCCCCCACCAGGGATTGAACCGGCCCTGGTAGTGAAAGCACTGAGTCCTGACTGCTGGATCGCCAGGGAATTCCCAGGAATGTTTGTGTTTGATTGTGGAGTACTGCCTGAAACCCTTCTCGGGATGTTGGGCAATGCTAATGTATGTACTGTGTTGCCTTTCTTAAAGTGAAAAAATCAGGATTCTGAGACATCTTTAGTTGCAGGAATATCAGATAAGGAATTTTGGAACTGTAATACGTATTTTATTGGTACAGATTTGAAAAATGTAGATAAACAGAAAACGGTAAGAACACTACTCAGAGTCCCACCAACCCACAGAAATCCTTCATTAAATTTGTTGCTTGTCTTTCAGTTCTGTAAAAAAAATGCATATGCTTGTGACCCCCCCCCTTTTTAAAAATTTACACAAAAGTTCACTGACAATCAGAAATCTCAGATAAGGAGTAATTTAAAAATTATAGCTACCTAAAATTTAAATTGCCTAGAAAACTCATGGTAACATTTCATATTATCCTTTGGGGTAGATCTTTTTTTTTTTTTGCGGTACGCGGGCCTCTCACTGTTGTGGCCTCTCCCGTTGCAGAGCACAGGCTCCGGACACACAGGCTCAGCGGCCATGGCTCACGGGCCCAGCCGCTCCGCAGTATGTGGGATCTTCCCGGACCGGGGCACGAACCCATGTCCCCTGCATTGGCAGGCAGACTCTCAGCCACTGTGCCACCAGGGAAGCCCCTGGGGTAGATCATTTTTTACACAAAAATAGGAACAGCTTCATACTGTGTTTTCATTTTTATGTGATGTTTATTATCTACAGAAGAATGTGTTCTGTGTAAGTTATGAAGCATAATCAACACTCAGGAACATCACCAAATAACTAAATAACTATCGGATTACGAATACTCTTGAAGTTCTCTATGTACTCCTTGGTCCCTCCTCCTGCCTCTGTCCCCTACCCCTGCAGGGTAACCTCTGTTGTGATTTTGTGTTTACCATTTCTTTGCTTTTTAAAAAAATGAGTTTTACATTTACTGTGTTTTTATGTTTTACTGTACAACATAATGTTTAGTTTTGCTCTGTTTTTATAAACTTGAGTATTATAAAGATATATATTATCTTTTATAATTTGCTTTTTTCAATAAATATTGTTCCCAAGACTTGTCTGAGTTACAGTACTCATTTCCACTGCTGTATATTGTTCCATCCTGTGCATATCCCATACTTTATTTATCTGTTCTTCTGTTGATGGATATTTAGGCCTCTAGTTTGGGGCTATTGCAAAGAGTTCTGCTGTGAGCATTCTTGTATGTATTCCTGGTGTTTGTGTCCATGGGTTTATACCTAGGGCTAGAATTTATCAGTCTCTTTTATGGCAAGTGCTTTTGTGTCATAAGAAATCCTTTTCTGGCCTGGGGTCTTAAAGATATTCTCCTATATTTTTCTTTAAGTAGGAATGGGTTAGGGTTAATACTTTGCCTTTCACAAACTTAGAATTTAGTCTAAATTGAGATGGCTTTAGATAAGACTAAATTAAGACGTCTAGAATAAAGTTTAATTTGTCTGTGGGTGAGTTAGGAATCCGGTTGTCCCAGCACCATTTACTGAATAGTCCCATCTTTCCCTAATGATCTTTAATGTCACTTCTTAGACTCTTTCTGGGCAGGTGTGTGTGTGTGTGTGTGTGTATGTAAGTGTAAGGTTAAATGGTAAATAGTATTTTGTTATCTGCTTAATATATCATGAGCATCTTTTCATACCATTAATATTTTATAGATCGGTTTTTAGTGCATACAGAGTAGACCACTGTATTCAACCCCTCTTTATTGTGTTCATTCCTGATCCTACAGCCTCCCTCTACAAGAAAATTTATAACATGTGTTTTCTCTCCATTCTTCTAGAAATATATGCATATGGGCATGTATGTGTATAACCCTGTTTTTTTATTATTGTAAAATATACAAAACATAGTTTTTCATTTTAACCATTTTTTAAAATAAATTTATTTTATTTTTGGCTGCATCGGGCTGCTGCATGCGGGCTTTCTCTAGTTGCAGCGAGTGGGGGCTGCTCTTCGTTGTGGTGCGCGGGCTTCTCATTGTGGTGGCTTCTCCTGTTGCGGAGCACGGGCTCTAGGTGTGTGGGCTTCAGTAGTTGTGGCTCGTGGGCTCTAGAGCGCAGGCTCAGTAGTTGTGGCGCACGGGCTTAGTTGCTCCGCGGCATGTGGGATCTTCCTGGACCAGGGCACGAACCCGTGTCCCCTGCATTGGCAGGCAGACTCTCAACCACTGCGCCACCAGGGAAGCCCTCTTAAAGACTTCGCTTTCAAATTTTTTGGATGCATACTCAAGTGGGATTGCTAGGTCGTATGGTAATTCTCTGTTTAATTTTTTGAAAAGTTACACCATTTTTCATAGTAGCTGTACCATTTTACAGTCCCACCAGCAATGCACAAGTGTTCCAGTTTCTCCATATCTTCTCTAACACTTGTTATTTTCTGGTTTTTTGTTTGTTTGTTTGGTTGTTTTTTTAAAAATAATAGCTGTCCAGATGGGTGTGAAGTGGTATCTACTGTGGTTTTGATTTGCATTCTCCTGATGACTCTTGATGTTGAGCATCTTTTTATGTGCTTATTTGGCTATTTGTATATATTTGGAGAAGTGCGTATTCAAGTTCTTTGTCCATTTTTTATTCAGGTTGTTTAGTTTTGTTGTTGAGTTGTGGGAGTTCTTTACATATTCTGGATATCAATCCCTTCTCAGTTGTATGATTTGCAAATATTTTTTCCCATTCCATAGGTTGCCTTTTCATTCTGTTAATAGTATCCATTGGTGCACAAAAGTTTTGAATTTTGATGAGGTCTCAATTTATTTTTCCTTTTGTTTCCTGTGCTTTTGTTATCATATCTAAGAAATCTTGCTAAATCCAAAGCCATGAAGCTTTTTCGTATGTTTTCTTCTAAGAGTTTTATTGTTTTGGCTTTTTACACTTTGATCTGTTTTGAGTCCGTTTTTGTAGATGGTAGTAAGCGTTCAACTTCATTCTTTTGTGTAATGCCTTTTTAACAGAATGATAGCATACTATACACTATGATGCTGTATCTTGTTTTTTCCACTTAATAGTGAATCTCAGCCCCACTAACTTGTTTCCTTTTGTTCTGTACTCTAGTATTCAGTTGAAAGGTGTGAGTCAATACATAGGAGAGCTTTTGGGTATGACTTTAATAGTTAAATTAAAAGAAAATCAAATAGGACTGTTAAGCCCAGGAATGACCACTGAAAGGAAAAGACAAAAGTGAGGAGAGAGGGAGTGTATGGGAATAAGTATCATCAACTTTTGTTCTCAGGAGGACAAATTGCAGTGTTGTTGAAAATTTATCATGTACATTTGTTAACACTCTCTGTGTGTATAACCTACCCTTAAGTCAAGTCCTCTGAAGTTTAAGTATTGTTTCCCCCATTTTACAGTTGAAAAAAATGATTACTCAAGATTATATAGTTACTGGGTGGCAGAGCTAGAATTTGAACACAAGTATTTTTAACTCCAAAGCCAGGGCTCTTTGCCATTAGTGATTCTCTGAGAATAAAGGGAACCTTTAATCAAGTAAGCTTGAGAAAGGCTGCTTGTTAAATCCCTCTTTTGGAAATTCATAGTTTGAATTAGCATATTATGAGCTCTGGTAAGTTGGATAGTAAAAAAGAAACCTGTTTAATTTTATTTTAAATGTTAAAAGACACTTGCTCAAGGGAGGGGTTTGCTTGGCATCTTAACAGTACCTGGAACAGTTCTCCCTTAACACTATTTTGGGAAGTGCCACTCACAGTTGTGTTCTCTTGTATCAAATCTCAAAGGCTAAGGACAGGAAATTAAATCCTAACTTGGTGAAAAGGAACAGCCTATAGAATTACCAAACACAGACCAGGCTTATAAGCTTTTTGGAGAGTGAGGGTCAGCTTATACCCCAGAGTCTACTGTGAGGTAACTCAGAAGGACAGGTGCTCTTCCAGAGGTGAATTGCATGTGACTACAACTTTTCTTGTCCACATGACAAGTATTAAGTTCTAGCTTTATTTCAGTGTGTATGATATGATAAAACTATAATACAACAAAAGGATCTAAGACATTCATTTAGAGATATTTAAGAAAAAATAACATTTGACCTGCAGTACTTCTTACACATGAGCTTTGTGTTAAAGATTCTGTCTTGGTCATGAATTGTTCATTTTAGCTGTACCACAGGTAGCATAAGCTATGATTTAGGAAATGAAAGATTGTGTCTATTATGAGGGTAACATTTAAACACTGGACAGAAGCTAGTGTTAGAGATGGTCAGCAAATGAATGAATCAGCCATCTATTTGCATTTATTTTGTAAGAGAAAGTCATTTATGAGTTTGAGACCCAACCCCTCGATTAGGCATTGCTTTTAGTATTCCAAAGGGCTAATCCTATTTTTTTTCACTGATTGCTCTTTGATTTTTTTTCCCATTTATTTTTCCAAGTTCTCAAGCTCTGTAAAGTATCTTGTTAATGTTTGTTGTTTTTGCTTTTTGTGTTTTTTGCCTCACCATGCTTGTGAATCTTAGTTCCCTGGCCAGGGATTGAACCTGGGCCTTCGGCAGTGAGAGTGTGGAGTCCTAACCACTAGACTGCCAGGGAATTCCCTTGTTAGTGTTTTTATATTTATTTATTTATTTATTTTTAAAAAGAACATTTATTTATTTTTGCTGCACCGGGTCCTAACTGCAGCATGTGGGCTTCCTGGTTTCAGCAAGCGGACTTCTCAGCTTTGGCACGTGGACCTCTCAGTTGCAGCATGCGGACTCCTAGATGCAGCATGCGAGATCTAGTTCCCTGACCAGGGACTGAACCTGGGTCCCCCGTTTTGGGAGCACGGAGTCTCACCCACTGGACCACCAGGGAAGTCCCTTGTTAGTGTTTTTAATTGGGAGTACATTACATCTGTTTTTCTAAGTTTTGTGTATTTATTTATTGAAGTATAGTTGATTTACAATGTTTCAGGTGTACAACAAAGTGATTCAGTTATATGTATTTTTTCAGATTCTTTTCCATTATAGGTTATTACAAGATACTGAATTTAGTTCCTTCTGCTGTCGTAGATCCTTGTTGTTTACCTATTTTATATACAGTGGTTTGTATCTATTAATTCCAAGTTCCTAATTTATTGCTCCGCCGCACATCTGTTTTTTAACTTGTGCAAAATTGTCTCCTTCATGATGTTATGGTATGTTTCTTCTCTGCAACTAACCAAGTTTTTCTCCCGTTAAAGTTTACTACACTAAATTTACATTCACTACACTAATTACCAAGTATTTTATACTTTTTATTGCTGGGTTTTTTTTGTTTTTTTTTCCGGTACGCGGGCCTCTCACTGTTGTGGCCTCTCCCGTTGCGGAGCACAGGCTCCGGACGCGCAGGCCCAGCGGCCGTGGCTCACGGGCCTAGCTGCTCTGCGGCACGTGGGATCTTCCCGCACCGGGGCACGAACCCGTGTCCCCTGCATCGGCAGGTGGACTCTCAACCACTGCGCCACCAGGGAAGACCCTTTGTTGCTGTTTTAATGGAGACATTTCCCCATTCTTTTTCTAGGTGGTTATTACTGCTGTATAGAAATAGCATTGATTTTTGCAGATTTGCTTTATATCCAACAACTATAGTAGAGAAATTATTCTAATGGTTCTTTGCTTAAATTTTATATAGAATCAAGTAGTGATATATATTTTTCAGTAATTTTTGTAATTCTCTTGTTTTATCTGTTCCTTCAAAAAAAATTACTCTGGAGTAAAAAATCTGTAATATACTGTTATAACTAATTGAATCAGGTGTCCCTTGGTCTTTTAAGTGGAAGACCCCTAATGTTTAACCATCATATTTGTAATGTGGATTGTTTTAATTATATTTAAAAAGAAAAGTTTTTTATTGCTTTTTATAAAAAGGGAGAGGAGGGGCTTCCCTGGTGACGCAGTGGTTGAGAATCTGCCTGCCAATGCAGCGGACACGGGTTCGAGCCCTGGTCTGGGAAGATCCCACATGCCGCGGAGCAACTAGGCCCGTGAGCCACAACTTCTGAGCCTGCGCGTCTGGAGCTTGTGCTCTGCAACAAGAGAGACCGCGACAGTGAGAGGCCCGCGCACTGCGATGAAGAGTGGCCCCCGCTCGCCGCAACTAGAGAAAGCCCACGCACAGAAACGATCCAACACAGCCATAAATAAATAAATAAATAATTTTTTTTAAAAAAGGGAGAGGAGCCAATAAAAATTATGAATCACATTTTTTTTTCTAAAAAAAGTGTGGGGGCTTCCCTGGTGGCGCAGTGGTTGAGAGTCTGCCTGCCGATGCAGGAGACACGGGTTCGTGCCCCAGTCCGGGAAGATCCCACATGCCGCGGAGCGGCTGGGCCCGTGAGCCATGGCCGCTGGGCCTGCGCGTCCGGAGCCTGTGCTCCGCAACGGGAGAGGCCACAACAGTGAGAGGCCCATGTACCGCAAAAAAAAAAATAAAAATAAATTTTAAAAGTGTGGGATTCATTGAATTTTATAAAAGTTAGTCGTCTTTAAAAATAAATTTATTTTTTTATGGCTGCGTTGGGTTGTTGTTGCTGCACGTGGGCTTTCTCTAGTTGTGGCGAGCGGGGGCTACTCTTCGTTGCGGTGCGCAGGCTTCTCATTGTGGTGGCTTCTCATTGCGGAGCAGGGGCTCTAGGCGCACGGGCTTCGGTAGTTGTGGCTCGCAGGCTCTAGAGCACAGGCTCAGTAGTTATGGGTCACGGCCTTAGTTGCTCTGGGGCATGTGGGATCTTCCCGGACCAGGTATCAAACCTGTGTCCCCTGCATTGGCAGGCGGATTCTTAACCACTGTGCCCCCAGGGAAGTCCCTAAAAGTCTTGCTGTCATGACTTTTTTTTTTAATAAATTTATTTATTTATTTTTGGCTGCGACGGGTCTTCGTTGCTGCCACGTGGGCTTTATCTTGTTGCGGTGCGCGGGCTTCTCATTGTGGTGGCTTCTCTTGTTGCAGAGCATGGGCTCTAGGTGCGTGGGCTTCAGTAGTTGTGGCACACGGGCTCAGTAGTTGTGGCTCACAGGCTCTAGAGCGCAGTCTCAGTAGTTGTGACACATGGGCTCAGTTGCTCCGTGGCATGTGGGATCTTCCCAGACCAGGGATTGAACCCGTGTCCCCTGCATTGGCAGGCGGATTCTTATCTACTTCTTCTCTTCTTCCACCAGGGAAGTCCTGTCATGACATTTTGCATGAATCTTTTGCTTGTATGATATCAATAGTTATACTTATTTAAAACCCTTGCATTCTTAGAACAAAACCTGTTTAGTAGTATTTAGTAAATCTCTTGAGGTATTGCTTTAATTGTTTGAGTTTTATCTAAGATTTTCACATCATTATTTGTAAACAAGATTGTCATATAGTTTTCTTTTTTCATTTTATCTTATCTATTTAAGGACCTGTTTCCTCCACAGCACTTGGAGGTGAATATACCTGCCACATTTTTGTTAGAAATCTTTAAATTTTCGTGTAATGCTGTTGGGTTTTAGTGCTCTCGTGGGGGTAAAGAAGGGATGATTGTGTAACTTTTTGTTACATTGGTCAGTGTCTTCTGTTATGGATTTGTTTCATGTTTTCTTGTATCAGTTTTGGTATTTAACATTTTACTAGCATACTACTCATTGAACTTAAGTTTTAAAATTTATTAGCATGTAAATGTGTATGGTATTCTCCAATAATTCTGAGCTCTTTTATTTTGGCTCTTATGATTTCTTTCCCACTTCCAGCTTTGAGATTTTTCTCTTCCCATTTAAGTTTTAAAATTTTAATCAACTTTCTGAGGTATATTTGCCTACAGTAAAATTCACTCATTTTAAAGTAATAATTTGTGAGTTTTGGACAAATACATGCTATTATTGTGAGACTACAATCCCAGTCAAGAATAGGACAATTCTTTCCATCACTCCAAACAATTCCCTTGTGCCCCTTTACAGTTAATTTTCTCCTCTCACTCCTAGGCCCTTAGCAACCACTGATTGCATTTTGTCTCTCTCTATATATATAATTTTGCTTTCTCTAGTATTTCATATAACTGGAGCCATACAGCAATAGTCTTTTTTTTTTTTTTTTTTTTTTTTTTTGCGGTACGTGGGCCTCTCACTGTTGTGGCCTCTCCCGTTGCGGAGCACAGGCTCCGGACGTGCAGGCTCAGCGGCCATGGCTCACGGGCCCAGCCGCTCTGCAGCATGTGGGATCCTCCCGGACCGGGGCACGAACCCGTGTCCCCTGCATCGGCAGGCGGACTCTCAACCACTGCGCCACCAGAGAAGCCCAGCAATAGTCTTTTGATTCTGGCTTCTTTCACTTAGGATAATGTTTTTGAAATCATGTATTTTGTTGGGTGTATCAGAAGTTTCTTGTGTTTTTTTTTTTTTCCCCCCTGCCTCAAGGCTGGCAGGATCTTAGTTCCCCTACCAGGGATTGAACCCAGGTCCTCAGTGAAAGCGCTGAGTCCTAACCACTGGACCTGCAGGAAATTCCCCAGAAGTTTGTTCTTAATTGCTGTGTGGATATATCACAATTTGTTTACCATTCACCAGTTAGTTGATGGACGCTGTTTCTCATTTTTTTTTTTTTTGGCTATTATAAATAAATCTGCTATGAATATTCAAATACAGGTCTTTCTCTGGACACATGATTTTATTTCTCTTGTATAAAACCTGACAGTGGGAATATTGGGTCATATTGTAAGCATATGTTGAAGTTTTAAAGAAACTGTCAAACTGTTCTTCAAAGCCTGTAGCATTTTGCATTCCCACCTGCAATGTGTAAGTTCCAGTTGCTCCATTCTCATAGTGGAGAGTTTTAGTTGCTTCATTTTCTAGCCATTCTAGTGGTGTGTAATGGCATCTCATTGTTGGTTTAAATTTGTATTTCCATGGTGACCGATTATATTGAGCATCTTTACATGTATTGAAATGCTATATAAATATCTATTAGGTCAAGTTGATTGATAATGTTCAGATCATTGGTGATTTTTAAAAATTCTATCAATTACTGAGAAAGGTGCGTTGAAGTTTCCAGCTTTGCATGTTTCTCCTTTCAGTTCTGTGAGTATTGAACCCCTTATTAGGTATATACATATTTAAGATTATGTCCTTTTGATGAATCGACCCTTCCTTCATTATGTAATATCTCTCCTAATATTCCTTGTTCCAAAGTCTACTTTTGTTGTAGAGATATAGTATAGTCTCCTTTTATCTGTTCCAAGATCCCCAGTGGATGCCTGAAACCATGGTAGTACCGAAACCTGTATATACTTTTTTTAAAATGTTTTTTCCTATACGTGCATACCCATGATAAAGTTTATATATTAGGCACCGTAAGAGAGTATTGTAATAAAAGTTATGTGAATGTGGTCCCTCTCTCAAAATACCTTATTGTATAAATTTAATGTTTTTTCCACCTTAGCTAAGCACTTACCATTCCCTGTAGCTGTAACTTTTGCAGTTTGAGGCGTGATGTCAAAATGAGCATGAATTTCTTTTTCTTTCCGTACAATTTCAAAAATTCATTCTTACTGTAGATCTTAGCAACCTCAGCATATGATTGCTTTTCTTATGAAGTTGAAAACTTTCACCTTTTCACTTAAAGGAAGCAGTTTGCAGCTTGTCTTTGACGTGTCCGTATTGCCAACATCACTACTCCTGTGCTTTGGAGCTATTATTAAGTAAAATAAGGGTTACTTAAATACAAGCACTGTGATACCTCGACAGAGCTAGATGGCTGGCTAGTAAGTGACTAACAGGTGGATACTAGAGCACACATCTTTTTAATAGTCTGTGTGATGTAATGGGAAGTTATAAGGCGCTTATAACTTCTTATAAGTACCTTAAATTATAAGGCACTTACTTCTTCTGCAAGTTGAAGTTCCGTGGCGGTTTTAACATGGAGGATTGTTTGAGTTGCATGCTGACCTAGCAACATTTTTCATGGGATACCATTTTTACTTGAGAGAATAATTGACAGAAAAACTGTTGTTATTCAGATTTGAATATTTGGCAACATTTTCTCAAAAATGAAGGAGCTGGGAGTATTTGTTGCCAATGATAAAATTTGAGTTTGACAAATTACCACTATTTAAAGACTTCTCAGATGAGATCAGTGGTGATGTTAAATATGGATTTTTGGTATTGAATAATGAAGTGTATCAATGTTTTAGGAGTCACACAACACTAGTGAACTATTTGCTGAGGAAAGATTCATGCAAAGTGCAAAATAGACTGATGGTTTTTAATGTAACAGAGTACAAAAAGTTCATTGGTAGGGTTTCAGATTCCACACTGCCTGTAACCTTTAAGAAACTACCATCTGAGTTTTTTTTTTAATTTTTTAATTATTATTTTAATATATATTTATTTTTGGCTGTTTTGGGTCTTCGTTGCTGCGCGAGGGCTTTCTCTGGTTGCAGCAGCGGGGGCTACTCTTCATTGTGGTGCGCGGACTTCTCATTGCGGTGGCTTCTCTTGTTGCGGAGCACGGGCTGTAGGTATGTGGGCTTCAGTAGTTGCAGCATGTCGGCTCAGTAGTTGTGGCTTGCAGGCTCCAGAGCGCAGACTCAGTAGTTGTGGCACACGGACTTAGTTGCTCCGCGACATGTGGGGTCTTCCCGGACCAGGGCTTGAACCCGTGTCCCCTGCATTGGCAGGTGGATTCCTAACGACTGCGCCACCAGGGAAGTCCCCATCTGTTGAGTTTTGTTGCAGTATTGAAGAATATCCAGTTATCTGAAAGGCTATTAAAATACTTCCCTTTCAGGGCTTCCTTGGTGGCTCAGTGGTTGAGAGTCCGCTTGCCGATGCAGGGGACACGGGTTTGTGCCCCGGTCAGGGAAGATCCCACATGCCGCGGAGCAGCTGGGCCCGTGAGCCATGGCCGCTGAGCCTGCGCGTCCAGAGCCGGTGCTCCGCAACGGGAGAGGCCACAACAGTGAGAGGCCCGCGTACCACACACACACACAAAAAATTCCCCTTTCTTTCTTTCTTTTATTTTATTTTTGGCTGTGTCGGGTCTTAGTTGCGGCCCGCAGGATCTTCATTGAGGCATGCGGGATCTTTCTATGTGGCGCACGGGCTTCTTTCTAGTTGCAGCCTGCGGGTTTTCTCTTCTCTAGTTGTGGCACACAGGCTCCAGGGCACGTGGACTGTAGTTGAGGCGGGCGAGCTCAGTAATTGTGGCGCGCGGCTTACTTGCCCTGCGGCACGTGGGATCTTAGTTCCCTGACCAGGGATCAAACCCATGTTCCCTGCACTGTAAGGCAGATTCTTTACCACTGGATCACCAGGGAAGTCCCAATACTCCCCTTATAAACTACAGATTTGGGTGAGGCTGGATCTTCTTCATATACTTCAACCAAAACAAATGATCACGTCAGATTAAATGCAGAAGTAGATATGAGAATGGACTTCTGTTAAAGTAGGCATTAAAGATATTTGCGAAAATGTAAAACAGTGCCATTCTTCTATTTTTTGTTTGTCTTGGAAAAGTTATGTTTCATTAAAACATGTGATTTATGTAATATGTAATACTTAGTTTCAAAATAAATATTTTTAACGTTCACGGTTTTAATTCTAACATAAATATCCATAGATACAATGTACATAAACAAAAGTTTGAGAACAGCTAGCTACTTTAGACATTATGGACATTATTTTACAGTAGTACTGATTGCATTATACTTATTGTTGATTAAATCATTGTTGTTTTTGAGTCTTAGTCCCTTCAAGTACGTTGCCCAAAATTCTAGAATTGAAACAATGAGGAAAACATGAAAATGTTGAGAGCTACCACCCAAAGCTGTGGTCTCAATCCTTTGAGAGTTATCTCTTACCCCTAACTCTCTTGTAGCCCTCTTGTTCTTTGGTATCTCAGAACTCTTGGGTATCAGGGATCCAGGTCATATTTTGAAGGGTACTTTCTGCTCTTCCCTCCTTCTCTGCCACATCAATTACCTGTGTTACTCCTGTAGTATAGTTATTGGCCTACAGTTTACAGTTGAGAGATTGTTCTTCAGAGATATTTTAGGTATCTTTTAAGTTTCATAATTTTATTTAAGATGGTTGGAAATCTGCTGCTGGTGGGATTTTGTTCTTTACATATATTAAGGCAATCAGGGTCTGGTGGGAAACTGAATAATAGGGGTTAGGAAATCTGGATTGTGGTCTTGAATCTGCTTTTAACCAGCTATAAAATTTTTGTTCCCTTAGCTTCCTCATCTGTGAAAGGCAGGTAGCAATTACTCACCCTTACTCACACCTTACTCATTCAGCAAATGGTTGGTTGGTTGGTTGGTTGGTTGATTTTATGTGCTTGTTAGAAGAGATGGAAAGAAGACTCGGGCATGAATCCTGCTCTCGAGTAACTTAGGGTCTAGTAGGAAAAGTAGTGTCATTTTTGCATTGCATTTTGGGTATTTATGATGTATCTTACTTTAATCACTAGAATATAACTTTTTTGAAGGCAAAATCTTATTTTTATACCCTTAATAATGCATACCACCAGCAGAGCTTTGCAACTCTTAGGCACAAAAGCTATTTCAAAACACAAATAATGAGGGACAGAACTAATCTGTTAGGAGATTGGGTTGTTTTATATGTTATGATTTCAAGGATGTGATTTTTTTTTAATCAACCAGAGATTTGATTATATAAGTGTAATGTCAGACAGTGTTCTTCCCTGCCAGTTAAACCAGGATTCAGTCCTTTGCTAAGAAGTATATAAACAAAGACATCTTACCTGTGTAGTATCATCATAGGGCACTGTAGTTTATTATAACAAAGCAAGAATCCACCACAACCTGTTTAACATATGACTAGAAACATGGCTGATCGCATAGCTAAATGAGATCTAGACCACATTGATAGCAGTCTCTTCAGGATTGGTTTCCAAAAATCTTACTCTTTTCCTTTTACTTTATTGCCAAAACCCTTTCCAAGGTTCTGTCCTTTTGGAACATTCTGTGCTTTGTCTCCTTTCTTATTCTTTTTTTCTTGAATGTTACAGTACGGGAATCAGCAAACTGTGACCTGCAAGCCAAATCTGACCCACCGCCTGTTTTTGTAAAGTTTTCTTTTAACACAGCCATACCCATTTTGTTTACATGTCATCTATGGCTTCTTTCATGCTGTAATGGCAGAGTAGAGTAGTTGCAGCAGAGACTGTATGGCTTGTAACACCTAAAATATTTACTATCTGGCCCTTTACAGAAAAAGTTTGCTGGCTTCTGCTTCTCAAACTATTTCTGGTAATGTACCAGTTCCTCCTTCTTCCCTCCTCCCAGTTTGTCACAGACAGATTTTTTTGTTAAAATACACTAAAAATAAATTACCAGATTAAAAAACCTTACAAAACGCATGCCCCAAATTTTCATTATTAGGGTCAACAGGCATAAAATTACCAAATTGCTGTAAAGGTTTTGAAACATTTATTGTTTTTCTTTTTTTTTTTTAACTTAACTTGAAGTGGATTGGTTACCAATGGTTCGTGGACCAACACCAGGGCTGAACCACCCTTTGAATAGTCCTGTTTTAGTAGTCAGTGTATTACTAGAAAACTTTGACATTTATACAATTTATTCACCCCTTTCATGCAAGTATTTTTGTAGACCAGGTATATTATATGTTATATACACTTGTGGTTAAGTATGATGAATATATATCATGAAAGTGATGTGACTCTTCCAGTGGTGAGCCAGATCCTTCCTAGGTCATTTGATGTATACTTTTATCACCTCAGTGATTGAGAGGACTTTTGGACTCTATATGTTTTTCTATTATGTTGAAACTTAACATAGCTTCCTTATTAATAGGGACAATATGACTGTAGGCATAAGTGTTCAAAAAATTCTTTTAAATCAGTGGTTCTTAAAGAATTTCTGTTTCAGGTACTGTTGGTGGGTTTTTTTTTTTAAAGAATTTAGTAGGTTCTTTTTTTTTAATTTTTTAAAAATTTATTTATTTATTTTTGGCTGAGTTGAATACTTAAAGAATTTCTGTTTCAGGTACTGTTGGTGGGTTTTTTTTTTTAAAGAATTTAGTAGGTTCTTTTTTTTTAATTTTTTAAAAATTTATTTATTTATTTTTGGCTGAGTTGGGTCTTTGTTGCTGCACGTGGGCTTTCTCTAGTTGCGGTGAGTGGGGGCTACTCTTCCTTGTGCGCGGGCTTCTCATTTGCAGTGGCTTCTCTTGTTGTGGAGCATGGGCTCTAGGCGCATGGGCTTCGGTAGTTGTGGCATGTGGGCTCAGTAGTTGTGGCGCACAGGCTTAGCGGCTCCACGGCATGTGGGATCTTCCAGGACCAGGGCTCGAACCCGTGTCCCCTGCATTGGCAGACCAATTCTTAACCACTGTGCCACCAGGGAAGCCCCTGTTTTGTTTTTTTTGTTTTGGTTTTTTTGTTTTTTTTTGGCGGGAGGGCAAAGTAAACTACATACACACACACAATATTATATATAGTATGTATACTATACTATCACAATTTTAACCTCAGTTACTGCTTTATAAAAACATTTAGATTCAGCAGTCTTTATCTTATTTAGGTGACATGTTAGCACTTATCTTTATATTTTGCTTGTAGCACGCTATAAATTTATACATAAAATCTCCCCATTGGAAAGTTGTTTTACTGTGTCTCTGAGAAACATGATGAGACAGGATAAAAAATGAAAATATAACTCTGTACTATAAGGATCCTAAATACAGTTAATAAATAAGGGGAACACTAATAGATTCTAAAAAGAAACTGGCTCTAAGAAGTTAAACAAATTCACCATATGACCCTACAGTTTCACTCCTACTAGTTTGACTGCCTGTAAGTTCTTGGCTCACGTGTGGTTTCCTCTGTTGTCTTCTGCCATGTAGCATTGCTGTCAAAGACTAATGATATTCTGATAGTCTTAACATTACAAGTGACTTGGATTTTTTGCCAGGATGCCGGGACTTCTGCTTTTTAAAAGATCCAGTAATTATACTAGACTGTTTCTCAGAGTTGGTCATTAGGGATTGATTGATTCAATATAGAATATTTTTTCGTGAAATTTTTCTTAAATTGTGATTTTTTAGTATTTCTTACGTCGCATTGCTTTGATTTTTTCCCCCCTTTGGGGCATTATTGGCATTATTATGTCATTTTCTTAAATTTTTAAAGCTGATTTTGAAATATAAAATTATATTCATCTGTTTTAAAGTATTGTTTTTCTAGTATGCTTTCATTGTTTTTAGGAATACTGTCTGTACCCCTCATCCCCCTTTTTTGTTTTTTTGTTTTCTTTATAATGACTTTTAGGTGTAACCACACTGCTTTCCCGTGCTCATTTCAAAGTTAGATTAATTTTTCTAAACTATTAGAAAAAAGAGGTGAGTCGTGAAAGTTTTTCTAGCTTCATGGTTCTAGAGCTCCCTCTTCTGAGTTTTTTTGTGGGAACCTTGTACTTTCATACATTTCCTGGCCCTTTCTCCTCCCAGTTCCGTATCTGGGCTGCCTTCTTGCTTTACCGCTCTTGTCTCTATTCTGCTTAATTTGGATTTTGTTCCCAGTAGTTTTTCCTCAGCACAAGACTGTTCTGAAAGGAGCTTCAGATGGTTAACTTTGAGTTTATAGGGCCCAGATTACTTCATCCCCTTCAGACTGCCAGTCTCCTTGTGCTCACGCATAAGTTGAAATGTGCAAAACTCCTTTCCTTTTCAACTGCTGTTCTCAGTTTGGCCCAGTGCACTTTCCAGTGAGTGTCTGTTGTCTCTTCGGGGTTTTCCTAAGTTCAGGTTCATCAAATACCCTGTTGCTTCCCTCTGCTTTTTCTCACACAGATGGTAGTTCCACATGAGTCTTTAGCAGTCAGTAGTTTGTCCCCACCCAGTTGTATTCTGGGTTTCATGAGAATACCTTATCACTTAGTATTGTTGTAAATGCAGGCTTTCAGTTTTGCTATCCAGATTGCTCCATGTGTTTTTTATGGGAGAATTCAGGAGGATTCAAAAACAACTGTGCCCTGGCTGCTGCCATCATTCTAGAATCCTGTCCCATAATTAAATTTCTTTAATTTTTATTTTTAAGCAGAAAAGTGGCAAAAATTGAGGGCAGTAGTGTTTTGGTCTTGTTTTTTAATTTCAAATGTGTGTGTAGTCTGTTTAACACAATATGGTGGAAAAGCTCTGGTGTGATACACTTACTTGATCCATTAGGGGTACCAAACAGATTTCAATTATTTCACTTTGAAAACATGATTTAGTCTGTGTTTACATGATTAGTAAAATTCATAATGTGTTATTGGACTATTATTTGGTTTGAGAACAGTTAGAAAATTTAAATAATGCGTGTTTTGTAATTGTTTAAAACGGTAGAGAGGGAGTTGAATGGAGGAGAAAGTAAGAAAATTTTTCTGTTTTGTACCTACATCTTTTTTTTTAAATAAATTTTTATTTATTTTTGGCTGCTCTGGGTCTTCGTAGCTGTGCAGTCTTTCTCTAGTTGGGGCGAGTGGGGGCTACTCTTTGTTTTGGTGCACGGGCTTCTCACTGCGGTGGCTTCTTTTGTTGCACAGCATGTGCTCTAGGCATGTGGGCTTCAGTAGTTGTGGCACGCAGGCTCAGTAGTTGTGGCTCACGGGCTCTAGAGCGCAGGCTCAGTAGTTGTGGTGCATGGGCTTAGATGCTCCGCGGCATGTGGGATCTTCCCGGCCCAGGGCTCGAACACGTGTCCCCTGCATTGGAAGGCGGATTCTTAACCACTGTGCCACCAGGGAAGCCCTGTACCTACATCTTAATAGTGATAACTTTAAATGAGTCCTTGGATGGTAGTGTACAGGTGGTTAGTTTACTGTTAACCATATTTATTTATTTATGTTCCTTAGTAGTCTGGCCTTAATATTTGCTAACAAATGATCTTTAGCAAAGTACTTATGATCCATTATTTGGGATATATTTGTTCTAGAATTACTCTCTTTGGAATTGACATCAGTATCTGATCTTTAAATACCTAGGTTTATTTCACTACTGCTCCAAGGAGGACAGTTTACTTCATCTACTTTTACTTTGTGTGTTTTGTGAATTAGTATATCTTCAGCTATGGTTAACCAAAAAAATCCTGATTTGGCTGACTTAAACAGTAAGAATTTGTTTAATTCTTATGGACAGGAATTTTTATCTATTAGGCTCATTGCTGTATCTCTAGTCAGTGCTTAGGAAATATCTGAATAAATGGAAATATCTAAAATATCTTAAATAAATAGATTAAAATGTTATTTCTTCAGCAGTGGTCAGGCAGCTAGCTCATTGATAGTTTCAAGGGGTCGTGTTCTTTGCCTTCTTCTGTTCTGCTCTCTTCGGTGTGTTTGTCTCATCTGTAGGTTTGCTGTGCTACTATTTGCAAGATGGCTGCAGCATTTCCTAGACATTACATCTCAAGACCACATCCAGAGGCAGAAAAAAGAAACTTCTCTGCCTTGTGGTGTGTCCTTTTTTTTTTTTTTTCCTGGTACAAGAGAAACCTTTTCCCCTTATCTCACTGGTCAGAATTGCATCAAACGCCTAAGCCAGATCACTGCCAACGGGACTGGAATCCCCAGGATTTTCTTAGGTCTGTGCTGTCCAGTAAGGTAGCCACTAGCTGCACATGGCTATTTAAATTTAAATTCATTAAAATAAAATTACAGTTTCAGGTCCTCAGTCGCACTCACCACTTTTCAAGTGCTGACTTATTGGACAGTGCAGATATAGAATGTTTTCTTCATCACAGAAAGTTCTGTTAGACAGTGCTGGATTACATTAATCATGAGTCACCCTTTGGGCCTTTCAGAATTCCATTCACTCTTAAGACTGGAATTCTCTCAGCTGCCTTCCAGGGACATCTATGTGGTGGATAGGCACAGTATCTGACAATGATAACATCCTGGTGTGGCTCTTGGGCTTCAGGTACACCTCCACTCCTTGGAGGAGTGACATATTTTCTCCATGTATGAAAAAGAGTAAGGTTGTTTTACTGCTGGAAAGAAGACAGCACATTTCTGAAGCAAGTATTATTTTACTTGAGACCAATAACTTTTTTTGAAAATAAAGCCTTGGACTTTCCTCGTGGCACAGTGGTTAAGAATCTGCCTGCCAATGCAGGGAACACAGGTTCAAGCCCTGGTTTGGGAAGATCCCACATGTCACAGAGCAACTATGCCCATGTGCCACAACTGCTGAAACCCGCGTGCCTAGAGCCCATGCTCCGCAACAAGAGAAGCCACCGCAATGAGAAGCCTGCGCACTGCAACGAAGAGTAGCTCCTGCTCGCCACAACTAGAGAAAACCCGGGCACAGCAACAAAGACCCAATGCAGCCAAAAATAAATTTTAAAAAAATTTATAGAAAAAGAAAATAAAGCTTTTAAGTCATAATGCTAAATAGCAGGGACCTATGATGTACTTGATAAAAATTTGTTTATATATGTTTGCCAGTTTCTAGTTGGGTGGTTGAAAAATACCATTAATCTGTGTTATTTCTGTTCATTTATTGTGCTATCTGGAAGCTCTTCTACTGGGAAAGTCTACTTCATAAGTTATTAGAATCAGAAGTTGAGAAGCTGTGGAGTACCCAAAAGGTGCGAAGTTAAGTTGTTAGGCCATAAATGCCTATTAAGTTTGGACCTAACAGACTATTAGGCATTCCTTTTGGCCTAGGGCGTGCCATGAGGAAGTGACCTACATTCTAAGAGAGCAGTGACCTGAGAAGGTTTAGGAACCTCTGGTGTGGTCTAAATTTTTTTGGTGACTTGAATTTTGGACTTCCAGTGTGTTAAGAAGTTGTTCAAGAAAAAAGCAAGGGAGAAAGGCCAGGGAATTATAAACAGCACTGTGGAGGAGAAGGCAGTATGTGGTTCTGGTTTTGAGTCTTAGTTCTTTGGCTAACTTTATGATGCCTGAGAAATTAACTTTTCTAGACCTACTTGATCATTAATAAAAAAGTAATGATAATACTGCATGAGGTTTAAATGAGATAGATAAATATGCTTTATAGAATTTAAAATCTCTATACAGGTGTGTGGTAGCCTGAATAATGGCCCCTCAAAGATGTCCATATCCTAATTTCTGTTACTTGTGAATATGGTAAAAAGAGATTTTGCAGGTATAATTAAGTTAAGGATCTTGGGATGGGAGAATGAGCCTGGATTATCCAGGAGGGCCCAATATAATCACAAGGGTCCTTAGAAAAGGGAGGCAGGAGATCAGAGTGCATAGTAGATTTGATGATGGAAGCGAGAGGTTGGAGTGATGTGATGAAGAGTAGGTGACCTAAAGAGTACAGGCAGGCCTCTAGAAGCTGAAGAAGGCAAGGAAACTAATTTTCCCCTCAGAGCCTCCAGAAGGAACCAGCCCTGCCAGCACCTTGATTTTTAGCCCCGTAAGGCTTGTTGTAGGTTTATGACCTCTAGAATAAGTTTGTGTTGTTTTAAGTCACTTAGTTTGTGGTAGTTTGTTACAGGAGTAATAGAAAACTAAAATAGGGTATTACTCAAGTTGAAACGGGGAAATTTTCTTTAAGAAACCATTAGTTCATTATCCAACATTCTTTTTCATAGTGTGAAGTCTGGAATAGCAGCAGTTGGCTTTTTAGACTTCCCTGCACTATGGCATAAACTTCCATGGTGTGGGCATGTTGGTGATTTCCTTTGGCCTTAACACTCAGGTGGCTCTAGAGACTGAGTAAGTAAGTAGATTTGAAAGGGGCAGTGGGGAGGACTCATTAGCCTCTGGTACATCTGAGATAAAGAGTGTCTCCAGAAGGCTTTAATTTAATGGAAAAGGTTCTAAGAACTGAGTTCCCTTGGTAGCTTCTAGAGCTGATCCTTTACTGATCATCCATCATATTTCCAAATCTAGCTTGGTCCAGCAACTTACTTTAGAACAGTTTCTCCAAGCTTAATATACTTTAAGTTTGCACACCAGAGGGTAGTATTTCAGAACCTCTCTGAGTGCAAACTTGGGGTTTTGCATGGCCTGGTGATTCAGCTGAGGGAAGCCTCTGACCAGCATCTGCCTAAATGTATCTGTTACACTGTTAGGAATGGTTATTTTTACTGAATCCTTGTCCACATTTTTTCAGTCTTAACTTTTCCAATGAAAATATTTTACACTAGAGTTATGGATTTATAAAGCAGAGGCTATCATAAAGAAGTGGTGAGGCTTGAGGACATGAAAACTTTAGGGGGAGGGTATGTGTGAGAAGATTAGGAGCCTATAACCCAGAGTTGTTTTCAGGAATCTCAGCTAAATAGGATTTGCCCAGTCCTAAAAGGTATAGACCACATGTATTACTCACAGCTAACTAGAATGCCTGGGACAAAGCCAGACATTTTCTTGGAGATACTCTCAGATGGCACATGCAAAAATCACAGAATATGTTGGTCGCTGTTTTTTAGAGCAGCTTTGATTTTCTAAGTAAAACTCATGATTTTTTAAACAGTTACCGTTGTAAACAGACCACCCATTTCATCTGCCTCTGTGGTGACCCATTAATCCATTAGTAGCTACTTAAACAATAGTTTAGGAAATGTTCTGCCAGTTGGCTACAACTTTGTAGAAGTTGGTACAAATTACATGAATTTTTTTACCTTTAGAAAACTGACTTAGATGGTTTGATATACAAGAAAGCTTTTTAGAGTTGATGATCCCATCTCTGGTAACTTTGTTAGAGGGAAGGGAGAGTATTGCGGGGGTGGTATATGTAAGTTTAATTCTACTTTCATTAATGTAAAAATATTTACATACACTAATCAAGTTTGCATTACATCCTGGGCCCCGAAAGATGGTCATAAATAAATAAATAATTGAATGTCATACAGACCATCTCCAGCATGCTCATTTTTTTGTCATTGATGTTATATATCACAGAGGTGATAAAGAATAGTTTATATGCAGATTTTTTTGGAATTCTTTTCCTGACTGTTTGCTTACTTTCTTCATTATTTCCTTATTCTTTAGATATAATAAGATATGCTACAAGAGCAGTATCTTAAAATACCTGTGAAAAACCTAGCCTTTCCCTTTGTAGCCTTCTGGGTTAAAGGTTGATGTTTGGAAATGAAACCATTAGAAAGTAGTTATAAAAATTATAAATTTGGCTTCCTTTTATCTTAAATATATAGATTAATTCCACAACTAATCTGTATGTGAGATATGCAGATGATTAAAGTAGTATAGCAATTCTAAAATAATACTTGTTAAGCTAGCTCACTTGGGTGGGGGGAGTGGGGGCAGGTAAATTAGTTAAACTCTTGCCATTCTCTCAATGGTACCACTACTCTCAGTCATTCAGACTGGACAAGAAGTAGCATTGCTCATGTCCCACCTTCCTTGCGCCCCTCCTGTTGAGAGAATTTAATTTGAGGTTCTGTGCATATGACAATAATTCTAGACCCATATGCATCCCTGTAGTCCTCAGCCCGCTCCAGGGTTTTAGGATCCAGTGGCTGTGGTTTGGCCTGTTTTCTGAGACTCTTTCCTTGAGATTTACGTCCTGATCCTGGTATATTAGAAAGAAGCCATTGGAGAAAATGAGGTTAGACATTGCAAGTACGACTTTGCTTACAGTACCAACTAGAACAGCCTTGAGTTTCTCTGTTCTTTAATTGTTCCTTCTCTCTAATGGATTCTGGCTGCTCTTTTCATCAGGAGGTGGTTTATAGTCTAGGTCAGAATCTACTCTTGTACACATATACCACCTTCTCATCCCACTCCAGTGTTGGTGAACAAGACTAGTTTTGTTTTGTTGCATAATGCCGTACTTCTCCTTTTCTGTCACCAGATGTTCAACTGCTTATAAAAATTTTGACTCTGTCCAAATAGAGGTTTTCGCCTTTTTCTGAGCAGTTCAGGTGAACACAGGTTCATATTCACTGTGGCATTTATAAAGTAGGGGTACACACCCAAGCTGATTATGGTATGTAGGTACAGAAGAACAGGAAAACCAGTGCTTTGCTATGGAACATTAATTATGAATATTGGCATTATTTTTTAAATTAGTTTAAAAGCCGGTCAAATGGCTGCTTTAAAAATAAACCTAATCTGTATTTCCAGCCTCCCCAGAGAGACTAACTAGTTCCCCCTGCCTCTTTTTTCTTGTTTTTTCTCTCTGGTTAGTGTTGAAATCAGTGTTATATCTTTTTTTTTTTTTTTTTTTTGGTGGAGGATCTCCTTTGTTTATTTGAATCTCCTTTTTCCTGATGTTTGGTTCTGTGCATAGTGAAGCTTGAGGCTGTTGGTGTGGGTATTCAGTGACATAAAACTTCAATTTATTTGTGTTTATAAGTCAGAATCCTATTTCACTTATTCCTGAGCCTGAGGGGAAATCTTAGAAAAGTCCATTGAGATTTAAGTTATAAACACACTGCTTAATTACTGCACAAGCTTAACCACAGAGTTTGCTGTCACAATATAAATACCCAGATGAAAGCCTGAGAAAAGCCTCCACACTTCCACCCCTGTGAACTCTGGTGGGTTTTCTAATCCTGCCCTCTGTCTGGCAAACAAAAATATGAAATCCAATCCAAGAGCTTCTGTGAAGCTGGTTTAGAAGCCTTATAAATGGCTCAACTAAATACTCAAAACTCTACTACTTCCTTTCTGTTTTGCCAGCTTTCTCCAAGCCATTTTGTTTTATTTTTTAAAAAATGGTTATTTTTCTTGAAAACCTACTGTATTTTACCTAATTTGCTGCAAGGATTTTAAAAAAATATTTACTTATTTATTTGGTTGCATTGGGTCTTAGTTGCAGCAGGCAGGCTCCTTAGTTGTGGCTCACTGGCTCCTTAGTTGTGGCACATGAACTCTTAGTTGCAGCATGCATATGGGATCTAGTTCCCGGACCAGTGATCGAACCCCAGCACACTGCACTGGGATTGCGAAGTCTTAACCACTGCACCACCAGGGAAGTCCCTGCTGCAAGTTTTTGAAACTCCAGTTTTAAAACTTGTTTCTCTTTTTGGTCTTAAGTAGCATACACTAAATAAGCAAAACAGCCCTGGCTCACTATTTTACTCTCCAAAGCCTTTATAGGATAAAACATGTTCAGTCTTTAGGATTCTCACACAACTACTTTAAAGTGAAATAGCAGCTGTGTGAGTAAACCAGAAACTAGGATATTTCATCATCTTAAAACAGTAAATTTTTAAAAAAAATAAATTTATTATTTATTTGTTTTTGGCTGTGTTGGGTCTTCATTGCTGCGTGCAGGCTTTCTCTAGTTGCGGCAAGCGGGGGCTTCTCTTGTTGCGGAGCTCGGGCTCTAGGTGCGTGGGCTTCAGTAGTTGTGGCACGTGGGCTAGTTGCTCTGTGGCATGTAGGATCTTCCCGGACCAGGGATTGAACATGGGTTCAATCCCTGCATTGGCAGGCGGATTCTTAACCACTGAGCCACCAGGGAAGTCCCAAAACAGTAAAATTTTGCTTTTACTATAATTAAAAATCTATTTGAAGAGCTCGACATATACCTTTGATAAAATTAAGTGACACACTAAACAAATGTGCCATACTGTGCATGCGTTTGAAATGAATTCATGAAATTAGAAATTTTTTCACTTCAAATGCTTTAGTTTTTTGTTTTTAAATTTTTATTAGAGTATAGTTGATTTACAATGTTGCATTAGTTTCTGCTGTACAGCAAAGTGTATCAGTTAACACATTTATATATCCACTCTTTTTTAGATTATTTTCCCATATAGGTCATTACAAAGTATTGAGAAGAGTTCCCTGTGCTGTACAGTAGACCGTTATTAGTTATCTATTTTATATATAGTGTGTATATGTCAATCCCACTTTCCTAGTTTATCCCCCACCCCCTCCGCTTTCCCCCCTAGTAACCATAAGTTTGTTTTCTACATCTGTGACTCTATTTCTGTTCTGTAAATAAGTTCATTTGTTCTGTTTTTTTTAGATTCCACATATAAGCAATATATGATATTAGTCTCTGTCTGACTTAACTTCACTCAGTATGACAATCGCTAGGTCCATCCATGTTGCTGCAAATGGCGTTATGAAATTATAAAATTATTTTATCAGTCCCCTTAGTGTGGCCCTACTTTTCAGTTTTTCAGTCATGTAAAATATTTACTGAACTCCAGTTATGTGCCAGGCACTGTTGTAGGTGGTAGGGTTACAGCAGTGACCAAGGTGTCAAAGCCCCTGCTCTAGTGGAGTTTACTGTCTCATGGGGAGCAGTAAACAAGTAAAGAAGGTACCAGGAAGGAATTCTAAGCAGAGCATGAATAGAGAATGATATATAGTGATTGGGATGGCCCTGAAATTGGGTGGGCAGGAAGTGCCTGTCTGAGAAGGTGACATTTAAGCTGATGTCTTATTAGCAAGAGCCAGCCATGCAAAGATCAGAGGCAGCCATATTCTAAGCAGAGGGCCTAGTCCTACGGTGGAAATGAGTTGGGTATTCAAAACAGAAATATGGTCGCTGAGGCTGAAAGTGTTTGTGTATAGCATGGGGTGAGGGAGGGGATGTTTTTAGGGAATAAGGGTAAGTTTGATGTCAGGTAGGCAGAGCTAGGATTTTATTGGTACAGTGAGATGCCATTGGAGGATTTTAACAGAGGCATAAAGAATGGAAGTAAGACCAGTTTGGAGGCCATTGCAGTAGTTTAGGGTAGAGATGGTGGTGACTTGAATTAGGATGCTTATATTGGAGATTGAACTGGATTTGGGATAGGTTTTGGAGGTACGGTTGATTTACTTGTGTTGTAGATTTTGACCTGAGTACCAGGATGGCTGGTGTCTTTACTGATATGGTAAAACGGGGGGAAGAGCAGCTTTTTGGGAAAAATCAAGAGTTTCTGTTTTGTCCATTTTAAGCTCAAGATACCTATTATTAGATAGGCAACTGGAGATCTCAAATTAGCAATTGAATATTGCTAATTTGAACTCAGGAGTTCCCAGGAGAGGCCAGGTCTATGGGTATAGATTTAGGATTAAGCAGTAGAGAGCAGGTACTATTGAAAACTGTGGACTTTATAAATCATGAGGGCAATCGTGTAGATTGAGAAGAGGAGAAGACCTAGTACTGCCGACTAAAAACAAAAAACAAAAAACGCACAATGTGAGAGTTGTGAGTTAAGTTTTATTTGGAGCAAAATGAGGACTGTAGCCCGGGAGACAGAATTTCAGATAGCTCTGAGAAACTGCTCCATGCTCCAAAAAGGTAGGGGAGAAGGTCGGTATATATGTGATTTTGGTGAAGGGTGTAGTATATGTAATCAAGCACATAGTTGTGGAGAAGTTTTCTGGTAGTCACGAGGAGCAGATGCCACCATGAAGAATTTTAGTGCTTTTCTAGATATGAGGAGATGCAAGAATTGGGCTCCTAAAATAGTCTCCTGAAAATACCTGTTTGAAGACCTGTTCTGCCGGTTTTTCGCAGAGCACAGAGGGCCTCATTTCTGATCTCTGCCCTGAACTCCTTTCAGGGGTTGGTTGTTGAAGGTCAGCAGCTGCAGCGGCTCATAATTTAATCCCTGTAGAGGTAAATGGCCAGTGCCAATTTGTAGGTGACCCTGGGGACTTCAGGAGAAAGAGCCAGCAAAGGTGACTGAGGAGGAATGACCATTGAGGTGGGAGGAAGCCAGTGGATTGTGGCATCAGAGAAACCAAAAGTTGAAAGTTTCAAGAAGGAGGCCTAGAAACCAACATGCTACTCTGAGATCAAGTTAAATAAGAACGACAGAGACATTGGTTTTGAGAATCACTCATGATCTTGACAACAGCATTCTCAGTGGAGTCAAGGAGAGAATAGATGTGAGGAAGGAGACAGTGATTATACACAACTCTTGAATCACAAAGGATTATATCAAGAGTAGATATAACAGGTAATTATGTTTTCTAAGAGAGAACAGGGATAGCAAACATATACTGTGTTCCTAATGCGAATCAACAGAAATATCACTATATAATTTATACATGTGTATCCGCCACCTGGGGACCCAGACACAGATTAGAACTCTCATGGTGTGAATGCTATTGAATGGAGCACCGGCACAGTGGTCCTTCATGTAGCTGCACTCCTGGGGATGTGCTAAGGAACTCACTCTACTAGTTTGAGGCTGTAATTCAATATATTTCACACTAGAAATAGTGCAGAATGCATAGTTGGAAGGGGGGGGGGGGGGGGGGGTGTGTGTGTGTGTGTGTGTGTGTGTGTGTGTGTGTGTGTGTGTGTGTGTGTGTGTGTGTGTGTGTGTGTGTGTGTGTGTGTGTGTGTGTGTGTGTGTGTGTGTGTGTGTGTGTGTGTGTACTGCCTCCTGCAGCTTCCAGATCACTGATCAGGTCCTGTTTTGCATTTTAAAAAATGCCTTCTTGGTGTTTTTTCCAGTAACTGAATGTTTGTTAGAGCTCTGTCTTTAATACTATATTTTTTCTTTTCCAGTATTTTTGAAAAATAATTTGTTCAGGGACCTTTTTACATAGGAACATCTTCTAAGCTATTGGTAAGGTTCCCCCCACTCTCTGTAACTTGGAGAGTAGTGTAATGCTCTGCCACTATCTTAGGTTGAGGAACAAGAGTTTCTGATATTTGTTTGTAGATGTCTTTAACTTTGTGGTGCCCGTTGGCATTATTACTTTTATCAATCAATTAGACCATCAGAGAACTTTTATGACTATTTTCTCTTATTACTCTACCTAAAAAGTATCAACTTCTTGTGTGTGCTTCTGACCCATCATTTCAAAAATTGAGCTATTCTTTTCTGTTTGCCATCACAGCTTATAGCTGCACTTTTATTTTCTATCTGTACTGAGATAGTCCAACAGAAGAGATAGAAGACAGTCTGTGTTGGTGATCAAAATAAATTCATCCTGCAGATCCTTAGATTTGCTATTCCAGATAGTAAGCTAGTATTGTGGTGTGAAAGAAGCTTAGAATGTAATAGTTATTATGTCTTATTTTGCCTTAAATCCCTAACAGTACTGGTGCACATTTAAATGTGCAAGCCAGTAGTTCTGTGATTCAGGCTATTGATTAGTAGTAATATGAGATAGATAAGTTATGTTGATGCTTATTTTGCTTTGAAGAAAGAAGTTGTAATTGCGAGGTAGTCAGGTACCGAGACTGTCTAACGGAAGGAAAATTCAGTTATCACTCTTGTGTCTGACCTTTCACTTTCCAAACTCAGAAACTGAATAGATTTGGATAACAAAGCGTAGTTGTTTCTGTAACATTGGGCTAATTGTATAAAGCACAGACTGGGACTTGCCCAGTTAACACATTTTGTTTCATATTCCAGAACTTCTGACTTATACAGTCAAGTAATTTAACCTAATTCACATGAAGGAACAAACTGAGGCAGTTTTCTCTTTTCACTCTTCTAAGGAAAATATGTAACTTAGCCTTTTATTTTCCATCCTCTTACAACATGAAGGTTTCAGAAATCTATAATAATGAAAAACTGAGTTGCAGGAAGGAGACAACCCAGATGTTTTGCATATAAGTATTCTTTTCACTTAAAAGTGCATAGCAGAGGGCTTCCCTGGTGGTGCAGTGGTTGAGAGTCCGCCTGCCAATGCAGGGGACGCGCGTTCGTGCCCTGGTCCGGGAAGATCCCACATGCCGCGGAGTGGCTAGGCCCGTGAGCCATGGCCACTGAGCCTGCGCATCTGGAGCCTGTGCTCCGCAACAGGAGAGGCCACAACAGTGAGAGGCCCGCGTACCGCAAAAAAAAAAAAAAAAAGTGCATAGCAGAGAAAACCAGTGGATAATAAATATATGAACAATTCAAAGCTTTTATTGTTTCTTTTTTAAAATAACAGCTTTATCGAGATGTAATTAACATATCATAAAATTCATCCTTTCATAGTACACAGTTCTGTGGTTTTTAGTTGTGTCGCCATCATCATGATCTTACTTTTATTCCCCCCATAAGAAACTCGTATGTACAATCACTCTCCATTCTCCTATCCCCCGTCCCCCACCCCAGCCCTAAGCAACCACTAATCTACTTTCTGTCTCTGTTGATTTGCCTCTTCTGACATGTCATGTAATTGGAATCATACAATATGTGGCCTTATGTGTCTGACTTCTTTCACTTAGCATAGTGTTTTCAGGATTCATCCACGTTGTAGCATGCGTCAGTACTTCATTCCATTTTATGGCCCACATTATCCTTCACCACAATTTGTTTATCCATTCCTCAGTGGTGGACTTTGTTTCCACTTTTGAGTGATAGTGAATATCTATGTACATGTTTTTTCTGTGTGTGAACATGTGTTTTCAATTCTCTTGAGTATATACCTGGGAATAGAATTGCTCCATTTTATAGTCTATCTTATTGTTAAGTAATATAGTTGTCGACTGGTCCATTGAATTAAATTATCAGATGTATCTACATAGTGAAAAAATAATTTAACCCTGGGGCTAGGGGTATTATTATACTATTTTCCATCTTTGGTTATTTAAAGAGAAAGACTTAAATTAAAGGTGAGTTGAAGGTAGCTCATTGGGTTTTTCGAGTCTGCCCGCTTTCTTGGAATGATAGCTTATGTATAGTACTTTGGTACTCTAATTCTCATTTCACATTTGCTCCTTGGTAACTCTAAAAATTTTATCAGTTGAATGTTTGGAAGCAAATAATAAAATAGAAAGCCCAATGGCTTAAGCAGTAATGAGGCTTTTCTAGAACAATAACTGAAAAGTCCAGGTAGCGCTGGCTTCGGGCAAGACTTGTTCCTTCACTCTTAGAGTTCCCTGGTGGCTTAAACAGAAGGCCCAGTTGAATCTTATTCGCCCTGTTGATCTATCTTGGGTTGTGTGCTTATCTTTGGTCAGGATTTGGAGTAAGCTAGAGCCGGGAATGGGTACAATCCATGTCAGTGTTCTGTTAGGAAAGGAAGGAGGAATGTGTGCTGGAAAAATACCAACAAGTGTGCACTGCAGAGTCACACCTCTTTTTCTGTAGAGCTGATAAGGAAAAAATAAGTACGTATTCACTGCACCTGAGTCTGTATCTGATAACCTACTGAGTTCAGAAAGCCCATCTTTGATCAAAAGACCAACCCTTTTCTTTTTCTAGGGTCTCCTGCAGATCCTTTGGATGTCTATGCCGTTTTATTCTTAAGTATTTGTTTGGTAAAGTATTTTATAGCTTTGTTAAACAAAACTGGTTCCTTTGTTTTAAGTGGTAAGTGTGGGCTGTATTCATAATCACTGTGTCTGAGATTTAATTCTAAAGAGACAGTGAAGAATGTTTTTATTACTTTTGCTCAGCGATAGTCTTGTTTGATACAAGGGTTGGGCTTTTAGTGACCAGTGCAACTTGAGTTTTATCTGAAGCAGCTTTTCTACATGACCTTTCCAGTTAATTCTAATAAGTAACAGGACAAAGAAGTGGGTGGATTACAAATGATTAAGCAATGCTAATTTACAGTAAAGTGCGGTCTTAAGATAGGATGCACAGTACTAGTTGTACTTTGGTTATCACATGTCAGTGACCGACTAGGTGCTGATTTTTTTGTGTTGTAGTGGTAGTTCTATGTTCACCCCCACTGTAGAAAGAGTACCACAGTGTTATTTGGCTTTTAGGTATTAACTACCACCTTGCTCTTGACCGGAAGTACAGCTGTGGTCTCCACCTGTGCTGAGGACCCCTTCTAGGTTTCCTGACCTGTGTTGCTTTCCTGCCTGGGATCCGGAATCTCAGAGCCTGATCACCTGCAATTCTAATCTACTTCCTGGCCCTGGCCCTAGTTTTTATTGTGCCCAGCCAGGTCTTGTCACTGCCCTACCAGCCCATCTGATTGCCCCCTATCCTAGGATACCTCAAGTCTAAGCCCCGGTTTCCTGATTTTATTAACAGATTTGTCATTACTGGTTGAGTTGGCTGACAGAACAGTGTCTCTCAGCTTTAATTGTTCTAGCTGTAAAATGAGGATAATACCCGCTGTTCCATCAATCTTATAAGAGATTTGTGAGGCTCAAAGGTTTTATGTGTGAAAATACCTTGTAAAGAAGTAAAAAATAATAATAATAATACGGAATTAGGTGGCTTTAAACATCCCCCTCTGGGCATCAGTGAGGAGAATGAGATGAGCATTAGGTGAGTTTCGGCATATCATGTGAATTGTATCCAATTTAATAACTTTCCTTGTATAGCTCTGTTGGCCTTTTTTTCCCCCTGCTGGGTAACAACCTCAAAAACCTCACAGTGAATTAGAACCAACAACATTTATTTTTGTTTATGGGTATTCAGGTTGGTGTAGTTCTGCGGATCGAGGCTTTTCTAGTCTAGGCCAGGCTGGGCTTAAACTTCTGGCCAGGTTCAGTTCTCTTTCATGAGTTTGTATTCTGGAGCCTAGGCTGAGAAGCAGTGGCTCCCTGGGCATGTGGCTACATGATCTCATATAGATTTGCAGGAGTTTAAGAAGGGTGGGTAGAAACATGCATTGTCTCTTAAGGCTTCATCTGGGAACTAGCATATTGATAACTTTCTCCCAGTTTTAATAGACAAAGTAAATTATATGGCTAAGCCCAGTATCAATGGAGCCAGGAAAATACTGCTCCCACAGTGGGAGACTGCAAAGTCGCACAACACGGGTGTATAATTCTAATAAGGGTGGAGTGAAGAATTGGGAATGATAATCTACTTAGCCATAGGTATTATCCTAGGAATAAAGGTGCATAAAACTATGTGTGACAAAAGCAGATTTCTCTGTAGAGTGAGGAGATTAGGATTATGTAAGAATATACTTGGGTACATTTTAATAATCTGATTAAAATGATTAGTAATGTTCACAATAAATTAATAAATGATGCTTTGTTTACTGTTATGTCTGAGAAAGCAACCATGGTGGTACCGTGTTCAATTCCTCACCTCACTGTCTGAAGACCCTTGCTAAATTGCTTAGCAATTTTTAATACTAGCCTCTTGCGTAAATTTTTTTTTTAATTTATTTTATTTTTGGCTGTGTTGGGTCTTCATTGCTGCACGCGGGCTTTCTCTAGTTGCGGCGAGAGGGGGCTACTTTTCGTTGCGGTGCACGGGCTCTAGGTGTGTGGACTTCAGTAGTTGTGGTTTGCGGGGTCAGTAGTTGTGGCTCATGGGCTCTAGAGCGCAGGCTCAGTAGTTGTGGCGCACGGGCTTAGTTGCTCTGCGGCATGTTGGATCTTTCCCAGACCAGGGTTCGAACCCGTGTCCCCTGCATTGGCAGGCGGATTCTTAACCACTGTGCCACCAGGGAAGTCCCCTCTTGTGTAAATTGTAATAGGGCCTGAAATGCCAGCCTGTGGTCAGTCTTAAATTATTAACCAATTCTTATTCCCATTCTTTCTCTAAAACTTAGCAAACTACTAATTGGTCAGTTTTTACATCAGCTGTTACAAGACTTTCATAACAGCTAGAATATAGAAGCAGTGAAAAGGTGAGGCATTTAAAATTATATTTAGAAACATCTAGGTCATCTAAGGAACATTTCAGGAACGTTGTATGTAGTTCCCATAGAAAGAATTATAAATTTGTTTTTGTCTTTTTTGAGAGTTTCCAGTGCTGGCAGAGAAATGGCTTTTGTAGACTTTGAGGAATCTAGGTTTTAATGGCTAGGACAGTATTTTCCCTACTAATTGAACTATGGAACTCTTTTCCACAAGAAAAGGATATTTTGAAAAACTAAGCTTCCATGAGGTACATTTTGGATAATACTGTTGTAGGCCATATTTATTTATTAGGATTAGGTTTAACTATATGTAATAAAAACTCAAGGTAATAGAGGCTTATACAGGAAACAAATATAAAAAAACACAAATGTTTTGTTTTTAAAATGCAGCTAAATAAATATTTGGACTTACTTGAAAAAGCTCATATTTTAATATAATGTATTTCAGCTAACCTAGACTGCTAATTTAAAATGGCTCATTATTTTGTGCCACTAAAAAAGAAAAAAATATACTGTCAATTGTAAAACACACTTCAATTTCAGAGATGTTAAAATGTGGGAAAGTGTGTTATTGACAGTATTAAACATTTTCATGTCTGGCTTTTGTCTCCTCCCATTTCTCTCTAACTAGCCTGTTGGAGGTGTCTTTACTGTGTGTAATTGAGAGATGTTTGTTCACATGCAAATAAACTAGGTAAAAATAATGCACCATACCACTACTAATAGCACTTGTTAACATTAATTATATACCCAATAAGTCTTCTCTTATGAAGCTGAGCTGTTAGTTACATTAAAGTATTACTACTTTGTGTCACATCTATTACTGTATAACAGCCTACCTCAAAATCTCATAGCTTAAAATAACCATTTTTAATTGACATTAAATTTAATTGAGATAATTGTAGATTCGCATGCAGCGGTTAAAAAAAAAAAGAAAGAAAGAAAAGAAAGTTATATGGAGAGATTGCTGTGTATCCTTTGCCCACTGGTAAGGTTTGCAAAACTCTAGTGTAATATCACAGGATATTGGCATTGATATAATCCACTGATCTTATTCAGATTTCACCAATTTTACTTGCACGGGTGTGTGTGCACGTGTGTGTGTTAAGGTGTGTACAGTTTTATCACCTGTGGGTGTTTGCATCCACCACCAAGTCAAGGTAGTGAGCAGGACTAACACTAAAAGTACCCCTCATATTGCCCTTTTATGAGCATACCCCATACCCACCTTCCTCTCCATGCTGAGCTGCCACTCTCAGTCTCATTCCTAACCACAGGCAGCCACTGCCTGCCATTTCTAAATTCTCTCCTTTCAGAAATAGTGTATTTGCTCATGTGTATTTGTCTGTGGATCTGCAGTTGGGGCAAGGCTCAGTTGGGATTGTTTATCTTTGCTCCATGTGGTATCTGCTGGACTCTACTGGGACTGGAGAATCCAGTGTAGTCTCACGTTGCATGCCTGGAGCCTCGGTGCTGGCTTTCCGTTAGGGTGTCGAAGTGCTCCTCCTCCAGGGCCTCTCTCTCCACGTGGCCTCTTGCTTCTAGCAGTAGAGCCTGGACTTCTCTTTTTTTTACATGCCAGCTCAGGGTTCCAAGAAGGCACAAATGGAAGCTGCCAAGTCTCTTTTGACCTAGGCCCAGAACTGGCACAGTCTTACTCCTGTAGTAGTCTGTTGGTTGGAGCAATCACAGCGGTAACCAAGGTTCGAGGGAGAGGGGAAACAGACTCTGCGTCTTGATGGGAGGCGCAGCAGGTGTGTGCAGAGAACAGTTCCTTTGCAAGGCAAGTTGCTGAGTTCAAGTTAGCAACCAGATCTGAGGATTCCCAAGGGGCCTGTGGTATTTGTAGAACAAGTGGTTGCTTGAAGTGTCTGTTAAGATGTTAGGAATGGTTCACCTCTCTTTTATTTTCCCAGGCTAGCTGTTTTCTCGTGATCTTACAATAGCAGGGGCTTTGTATACATAGTTCCAGCTTTCTATATTACTAACTTTAAGAGACCGTACAGATTTTCCTCCTTTCATTAAGCTTTTTTAGGTAGGGTGTAAGGATATTGTTTTTCAAGATATTTTCAACTTCATAGAAAAGATCTCTTAAGAGGGAATAAGATTGTAGAAGGAAGGAGATACTCATTTCAGCTAAGGATTTGAAACCAGAAGAGCATTTTTCTCTTAAGCCTTTTTTGACTATCAAATGTTACATTTCCTTTGTTTTGTTTGAGAGTGGCAATAGAATGGGTTAAAGGTTAGAGATTCTGAACTTTGCCGGAAAAATTCTTGATCATCTATTATATTGTAAGGAATGAGCTTTCATAGAATTTGTGGAATGAGAGGTAACTCAAGAGCTAGTGCTCAGTGAGGGCTACATGCTTAGAGAGCCTTTAATAAATCATGGGGATGATTAGGTATAGTGTGGTTGCCAATATAGAAATGACCTTTCACTCTGAGCTTTAGAACAATATGTTATTTGGCTGAGAGTTTCCTTTCCTCCTTCCTTTCTGAGTGGTAACTGATTTCATAGACATTTACTATGCACTCTCTATACATGGGACACTCTGTTAGACATCATTAAAAGAAAGTTAGAACAGGGTCCCTATTTTCCAGGAGATTGTGGTCCCACGGGGCTAATAAGATGTTCACAAATAGCTGTTATGTAATACCAAGGTGATAACACAGAAGTTCAAAACAAGGAGAGAATGTTACAGACAGCAAGCTAGGTAAGCTGCCTGAACCTCATTTTTCTATAGCTGTAAAATAAATGTGGATGGGTTCTCTTCCATCTCAAAAGTATTGTGATTCTGAAACATAGGTTTCCCGAACCTCATTTTTCTATAGCTGTAAAATGCATGTGGATGGGTTCTCTTCCATCTCTAAAGTATTGTGATTCTGAAACATAGGTTTCAGTAATTAGAGGCTTACACTTTTTTAATAAGATGCATCAGATTCCATGTGATGGTGTGGAAGATTTATTACTGCGTATTTTTGGCACATTTTACCCACGGTGCACACAGGTGAACACTTGTTTTATTATTTGTTAATGAAATATAGAATTACACAAAGGGAAGCACAAAGGTTGTTTTTATCTTTGGTTAAACCAGAGTGGTTCAAGACCTTCATTTAGTGCTTTTCATACCATTCATAACGGTGAGAATAGCTCAGCTGATCCATATTCACTGTGATAGGAAAGGAGAATGAATTTAAAATTGCAGAAAGAAGTATCAAGACATAGATAATGGGGGAAAATGTCTTTCCTTGTTTTAGTAGACATTTCTAACTTCTCCTTCTTAGGCAACATCCATGGTCCTCTTTTGCTTCCCACCTCCTGAATGTTAGGTGTCCAGGAGGAAGCTGTCATGGCCCATCTGTCCGTCTTTCAGGCAGTCTCTCAAAGGGTGCTTCAGAGGGCAGGATCCTCACCTACCACCCCACTCACAACCCCTGTTGGAGATGACTGAGAAGACTTCTGGACCACTGAGCCCCTCTCACTACTCTGTGGCCCCCTTATTAACGTTGGCACAGTTGCCTTGAAATTGGTTAGCACAGGTGATTGTGCTGAAAATGAACAGAAAGATTCTCATGCTAGCTTGGTTGCCTGTTATGAACTGAAGACTTTTAAAACTCAGTCTCGTGAAGTTTCCTTTGTTTCTGCATTCCAGATTGTGATTAACATAAACTGGTTATGTTAATCACAGCTAGTGAACTCATTAGCTAGGAAGAATTTATAGGCCAAATATTAAAATTTCAGGAAATGGTGATAAGTAATCTTGTGAAATAAGTATTATCTCATTAGGATTAAAGGAGAATATAAGTGAAAGTGTCTGATCCTTGACACATTTATTCTGAGTCTTTGAAGGTCAGTGCTGTGCAAATTTACAGTCACCTTTCATATTTGTGTGTATGTTAAAATGAAATCTCAATCCTGAGCTCTGGCCCCACGTTTGCAGCCCACTTTAGTTGTATAAAACAAAAGTGGATCTCACCGCTTATAGATCTCTCTATCACTTGAAGCTCAGTATATAAAGAGCAACTCTCTTCCCTGTCCCTTCTCGCATGCATTCGTTTCTCCTCCTTTGCACCACACTCTTATTATTTTTGTTACTGTACTACCACCTTCTTATTTACCCAGCTTCACTCCTATTTCTCTCTTGCTCTGCTATACCAAGTCAGCTGCCAAATGCTGTCCATTCTACTTCTCTTCTACCTCTTAAAATGATTCGGATATTCTTCCTGTCTAGACTCTCTCCTAGTCTCTCTCCCTTTTTTAAGGCCTGTCTGCGCCCAGCCTAACCAACCTGACCAGGCTTCTTTTCCTCTATTTCCTTTCTGGTCCCCGTGCTCCAAGTAACCTCCAAGTACTTAGCACACCCCATACTTCTTTGTCATTATGCCATCATTCGTCTTGTATCCTTTGCTTGTGAATGTTCTCCCTGTTGGAGTCCACATATCCAGATCCTACTCATCTTTCAAGAACAACTCAAATGTCACGTCTTCAGAAGAGGCTAATTTGAACTCTGCAATTGGAAGTAGTCTCTTCCTCCTCTCCTGTAGCTGTCTGTTCCTTTTACTGAATTTTAGTTGTCTTTCTCGTTCATTTAGAGTTGTTTATGTGTGTTTTCTCTTCCCGCTTAGATTGTAATCTTGAGGTCAGGAGCTGTGAGTTATCACCATATCCCCATAGGGCTGATGTAGTGCATAAAGCATTCCTTATACTTCGGAAGGGCTCAGTGAAACATCTGTCCCAAACACTTTTAAAAGAGTCTTCCTTGTAGTTCAGATATCTAATGTTAAACAACAGCGTGGCAACAAGTTGCCTGTATAGTATAGTGAGCTCTGAACTGCTATGAGAGCAACCTGACATTTTCATATGATCCACTTTAAGAGGGGCATGCCTCTATTTTTTTTTCTTTTTTTTTTTTTTTAATGTTAGAGCCAGGAAATAATAGTATAAGGCAGAAACTGATCTCTCATGATCCTTTGGGGATTAATTAAATGCCATACTCCTTAGTATACTGCCTAAATATTGGACATTCAAACCAAATTTTAGGTACTTGGTGCTTGCTTATTTTATTTCTAAGGTTGACATAATACCTCCCGTTTTTATGAATGTTACCTTAAATTGAATGCTATCTTTGCATGTGTAAAATAGGAATAACAGTAATGATAACTTTGTCACAGGATTATTTTGAGTATTAAATGGGCTGATTTATTTAAAGCACATAGCACAGGGGAGACCTTCAAGATGACGGAGTAGTAAGACATGGAGATCACCTTCCTCCCCACAAATGCATCAGAAATACATCTACATGTGGAACAACTCCTACAGAACACCTACTGAACGCTGGCAGAAGACCTCAGACTTCCCACAAGAAACTCCCCACGTACCTGGGTAGGGCAAAAGAAAAAAGAAAAAACAGAGACAAAAGAATAGGGACGGGACCTGCACCAGTGGGAGGGAGCTGTGAAGGAGGAAAGGTCTCCACACACTAGGAAGCCCCTTCACTGGCGGAGACAGGGGCGGGGGTGTGGGTGCGGAGGGGGGGAAGCTTCGGAGTCACAGAGGAGAGCGCAGCCACCGGGGTGCAGAGGGCAAAGCGGAGAGATTCCTGCACAGAGGATCGCTGCCAACCAGCTCTCACCAGCCTGAGAGGCTTGTCTACTCACCTGCCGGGATGGGTGGGGGCTGGGAGCTGAGGCCCAGGCTTCGGAGGTCAGACCTCAGGGAGAGGACTGGGGTTGGCTGTGTGAACACAGCCTGAAGGGGCCTAGTGCACCACAGCTAGCCGGGAGGGAGTCCGGGAAAAAGTCTGGACCTACCCAAGAGGCAAGAGAATGTTGTTTCTGGGTGTGTGAGGAGAGAGAATTCAGAGACGGGCGCGAGCCGTGGCTATCAGCGCGGACCCCAGAGACGGGCATGAGACGCTAAGGCTGCTACTGCAGCCACCAAGAAGCCTGTGTGCATGCACAGGTCACTATCCACACCTCCCCTCCTGGGAGCCTGTGCAGCCCGCCACTGCCAGGGTCCCGTGATCCAGGGACAGCTTCCCCAGGAGAACACATGGTATGCCTCAGGCTGTTGCAACGTCAAGCTGGCCTCTGCTGCTGCAGGCTCCCCCCGCATTCCGTACCCCTCCCTCCCCCCGCCTGAGTGAGCCAGAGCCGCTTAATCAGCTGCTCCTTTAACCCCATCCTGTGTGAGCGAAGAACAGATGGCAAAAGGCGACCACCTACACACAGAGGTGGGGCCAAATCCAAAGCTGAACCCCAGGAGCTGTGCGAACAAAGAAGAGAAAGGGAAATCTCTCCCAGCAGCCTCAGGAGCAGCAGATTAAATCTCAGCAATCAACTTGATGTACGCTGCATCTCTGGAATACCTGAGTAGACAACGAATCATCCCAAAATAGAGGCAGTGGACTTTGGGAGCAACTGTGGACTTGGGGTTTGCTTTCTGCATCTAATTTGGTTCTGGTTTTATGTTTATCTTAGTTTAGTATTTGGAGTTTATTATCATTGGTAGATTTGTTTATTGATTTGGTTGCTCACTTTTTTTTTATATAGATATTTTTTCCTTTTTCTCTTTTTGTGAGTATGTATGTGTATGCTTCTTTGTGTGATTTTGTCTGTATAGCTTTGCTTTTACCATTTGTCCTAGGGTTCTGGCTGTCTTTTTTTTTTTTTTGTATAGTTTTTAGTGCTTGATATCATTGGTAGATTTGTTTTTTGGTTTGGTTGCTCTCTTTCTTTTTTTTAATGATTTTTAAATTTTTTGATTTTAATAACTTCCTTTTCTTTTCTTTTTTTTTTTCTTTCTTTCTTTTTTTTCTCCCTTTTCTTCTGAGCCGTGTGGCTGACAGGGTCTTGGTGCTCTGGCCAGGTGTCAGACCTGTGCCTCTGAGGTGGGAGAGCCGAGTTCAGGACAGTGGTCCACCAGAGACCTCCTGTTACCACATAATATCAAATGGCGAAAGCTCTCCCAGAGAACTCCATCTCAACGCTAAGACCCACCTCCACTCAATGACCAGCAAGCTCCACTGCTGGACACCCTATGCCAAACAACTAGCAAGACAGGAACACAACCCCACCCATTAGCACAGAGGCTACCTAAAATCATAATAAGGTCACAGACACCCCAAAACATACCACCAGATGTGGTCCTGGCCTTCAGAAGGACAATATCCAGCCTCATGCACCAGAACACAGGCACTGGTCCCCTCCACCAGGAAGCCTACACAACCCCCTGAACCAAGCTTAGCCACTGGAGGCAGACACCAAAAACAATGGGAACGATGAAACTGCAGCCTGCAAAAAGGAGACCCCAAACACAGTAAGATAAGCAAAATGAGAAGACAGAGAAACACACAGCAGATAAAGGAGCAAGGTAAAAACCCACCAGACCTAACAAATGAAGAGGAAATAGGCAGTCTACCTGAAAAAGAATTCAGAGTAATGATAGTAAAGATGATCCAGAATCTTGGAAATAGAATGGAGGAAATACAAGAAACATTTAACAAGGACCTAGAAGAACTAAAGAGCAAGCAGGCAATGATGAGCAACACGATAAATGAAATTAAAAATTCTGTAGAAGGAATCAAGAGCAGAATAACTGAGGCAGAAGAACGTATAAGTGACCTGGAAGATTAAATAGTGGAAATAACTACTCTAGAGCAAAACAAAGAAAAAAGAATGAAAAGAATTGAGGACAGTCTCAGAGACTCTGGGACAACATTAAACGCACCAACATTCGAATTATAGGGGTCCCAGAAGAAGAGAAAAAGAAAGGGAATGAGGAAATATTTGAAGAGATTATAGTTGAAAACTTCCCTAATATGGGAAAGGAAATAGTTCATCAAGTCCAGGAAGCACAGAGAGTCCCATAGAGGATAAATCCAAGGAAAAACATGCCAAGAAACATATTAATCAAACTATCAAAAATTAAAGAAAAAATATTAAAAGCAGCAAGGGAAAAACAACAAATAATATACAAGGGAATCCCCGTAAGGTTAACAGCTGATCTTTCAGCAGAAACTCTGCAAGCCAGAAGGGACTGGCAGGACATATTTAAACTGTGTTAAAAGGGAAAAACCTACAACCAAGATTACTCTACCCAGCCAGGATCTCATTCAGATATGACGGAGAAATTAAAACCTTTACAGACAAGCAAAAACTGAGAGAGTTCAGCACCACCAAACCAGCTTTACAGCAAATGCTAAAGGAACTTCTCTAGGCAAGAAACACAAGAGAAGGAAAAGACCTATAATAACAAACCCAAAACAATTAAGAAAATGGTAATAGGAACATACATATCGATAACTACCTTTAACGTAAATGGATTAAATGCTCCAACCAAAAGACATAGACTGGCTGAATGGATACAAAAACAAGACCCATATATACAGTGTCTAAAGAGACCCACTTCAGACCTAGGGACACATACAGACTGAAAGTGAGGGGATGGAAAAAGATATTCCATGCAAATGGAAATCAAAAGAAAGCTGGAGTAGCAATTCTCATATCAGACAAAATAGACTTTAAAATAAAGACTATTATAAGAGACAAAGAAGGACACTACATGATGATCAAGGGATCAATCCAAGAAGAAGATACAACAATTGTATATATTTATGCATCCAACATAGGAGTACCTCAATACATAAGGCAAATGCTAACAGCCATAAAAGGGGAAATTGACAGTAACACAATCATAGTAGGAGACTTTAACACCCCACTTTCACCAATAGACAGATCATCCAAAATGAAAATTAATAAGGAAACACAAGCTTTAAATGATACATTAAACAAGATGGACTTAATTGATATTTATAGGACATTCCATCCAGAAACAACAGAATACACTTTCTTCTCAGTGCTCATGCAACCTTCTCCAGGATAGATCATACCTTGGGTCACAAATCAAGCCTTGGTAAATTTAAGAAAATTGAGATCTTACCAAGTATCTTTTCCGACCACAACACTATGAGACTAGATATCAGTTACAGGAAAAAACTGTAAAAAGTACAAACACATGGAGGCTAAACTACGCTACTGTGTAACCAAGAGATCACTGAAGAAATCAAAGAGGAAATAAAAAAAATACCTAGAAACAAATGACAATGAAAATACGACGACCCAAAACCTATGGGACGCAGCAAAAGCAGTTCTAAGAGGGAAGTTAATAGCAATACAATCCTACCTCAAGACAAGAAAAATCTCAAACAACCTAACCTTACACCTAAAGCAATAGAGAAAGAAGAACAAAACCCCCCCAAAGTTAGCACAGGGAAAGAAATCATAAAGATCAGATCAGAAATAAGTGAAAAAGAAATGAAGGAAATGAGAGCAAAGATCAATAAAACTAAAAGCTGGTTCTTTGAGAAGATAAACAAAATTGATAAACCATTAGCCAGACTCATCAAGAAAAAAAGGGAGAAGACTCAAATCAACAGAATTAGAAATGAAAAAGGAGAAGTAACAACTGACACTGCAGAAATACAAAAGATCATGAGAGATTACTACAAGCAACTCTATGCCAATAAAATGGACAACTTGGAAGAAATGGACAAATTCTTAGAAAAACACAACCTGCCGAGACTGAATCAGGAAGAAATAGAAAATATGAACAGACCAATCACAAGCACTGAAATTGAAACTGTGAATAAAAATCTTCCAACAAACAAAAGCCCAGGACCAGATGGCTTCACAGGCGAATTCTATCAAACATTTAGCGAAGAGCTAACATCTATCCTTCTCAAACTCTTCCAAAATATAGCAGAGGGAGGAACACTCCCAAACTCATTCTACGAGGCCACCATCACCCTGATACCAGAACCAGACAAGGATGTCACAAAGAAAGAAAACTACAGGCCAATATCACTGATGAACATAGATGTAAAAATCCTCAACAAAATACTAGCAAACAGAATCCAACAGCACATTAAAAGGATCATATACCATGATCAAGTGGGGTTTATCCTAGGAATGCAAGGATTCTTCAATATATGCAAATCAATCAGTGTGATAAACCATGTTAGCAGATTGAAGGAGAAAAACCATATGATCATCTCAATAAATGCAGAAGGAGCTTTTGACAAAATTCAGCATCCATTTATGATAAAAAACCCTCCAGAAAGTAGGCATAGAGGGAACTTACCTCAACATAGTGAAGAACATATATGACAAACCCACAGCCAACATTGTTCTCAATGGTGAAAAACTGAAACTGTTTCCTCTAAGATCAGAAAAAAGACAAGGTTGTCCACTCTCACCACTGTTATTCAACATAGTTTTGGAAGTTTTAGCCACATCAATCAGAGAAGAAAAAGAAATAAAAGGAATCCAAATCGGAAAAGAAGAAGTAAAGCTGTCACTGTTTGCAGATGACATGATACTATACATGGAGAATCCTAAAGATGCTACCAGAAAACTACTAGAGCTAATCAATGAATTTGGTAAAGTGGCAGGATACAAAATTAATGCACAGAAGTCTCTTGCATTCCTATACACTAATGATGAAAAATCTGAAGGAGAAATTAAGGAAACACTCCCATTTACCATTGCAACAAAAAGAATAAAATACTTAGGAGTAAACCTATCTAAGGAGACAAAAGTATGTATGCAGAAAACTGTAAGACACTGATAAAAGAAATTAAAGATGATATAAGCAGGTGGAGAGATATACCATGTTCTTGGATTGGAAGAATCAACATTGTGAAAATGACTCTACTACCTAAAGCAGTCTAGAGATTCAGTGCAATCCCTGTCAAACTACCAGTGGCATTTTTCACAGAACTAGAACAAAAAATTTCACAATTTGTATGGAAACACAAAAGACCCTGAATAGCCAAAGCAATCTTGAGAAAGAAAAACGGAGCTGGAGAAATCAGGCTCCTGGACTTCAGACTATACTACAGAACTACAGTAATCAAGACAGTATGTTACTGGTACAAAAACAGAAGTACAGATCAATGGAACAAGATAGAAAGCCCAGAGATAAACCCACACACATACAGACACCCTATTTTTGATAAAGGAGGCAGGAATGTACAGTGGAGAAAAGACAGCCTCTTCAATAAGTGGTGCTGGGAAAACTGGACAGCTACATGTAAAAGAATGAAATTAGAACACTCCCTAACACCATACACAAAAATAAACTCAAAATGGATTAAAGACCTAAATGTAAGGCCAGACACTATCAGACTCTTAGAGGAAAACATAGGCAGAACACTCTATGACATAAATCACAGCAAGATCCTTTTGACCCACCTCCTAGAGAAGTGGAAATAAAAACAAAAATAAACAAATGGGACTTAATGAAACTTAAAAGGTTTTGCACAGCAAAGGAAAACAAGATGAAAAAACAACCCTCAGAATGGGAGAAAATATTTGCAAATGAAGCAACTGACAGAGGATTAATCTTCAAAATATACAAGCAGCTCATGCAGCTCAATATCAAAAAAAACCAAACAACCCAATCCAAAAATGGGCAGAAGACCTAAATAGACATTTCTCCAAAGAACATATACAGATTGCCAACAAACACATGAAAGGATGCTCAACATCACTAAAAACTAAAAATAAAACTAACCATATGACCCAGCAATCCCACTACTGGGCATATACCCTGAGAAAACCATAATTCAAAAAGAGTCATGTACCACAATCTTCATTGCAGCTCTATTTACAATAGCCAGGACATGGAAGCAACCTAAGTGTCCATCAACAGATGAATGGATAAAGAAGATGTGGCACATATATACAGTGGAATATTACTCAGCTATAAAAAGAAACGAAACTGAGTTATTTGTAGTGAGGTGGATGGACCTAGAGTCTGTCATACAGCAAGTAAGTCAGAAAAACAGATATCGTATGCTAACACGTATATGTGGAATCTAAAAAACAAGGTTCTGAAGAACCTAGGGGCAGGACAGGAATAAAGATGCAGATGTAGAGAATGGACTTGAGGACACGGGGAGGGGGAAGGGTAAGCTGGGACGAAGTGAGAGAGTGGCATGGACATATATACACCACCAAATGTAAAATCGATATCTAGTGGGAAGCAGCCACATAGCACAGGGCGATTAGCGCTGTGCTTTTTGAGCACCTGGAGGGGTGGGATAGGGAGGGTGGGAGGGAGACGCAAGAGGGAGGAGATATGGGGATATATGTATATGTATAGCTGATTCACTCTGTTATAAAGCAGAAACTAACACATCATTGTAAAGCAATTGTACTCCAATGAAGTTGTTAAATAAATAAAGCACATAGCACAGCACCCCACACATATTAAATGGTCAATAAAGCCAAGGAGTTATAATTACTATTAGGAATTTACAATTTGAGAGTTAAGATTGTTGGTGGTATAAAGGCAAGTGTACTGCTGGTTTTTGTGTATTGAACTGTGCCAAGTAGTTTCCTAGGAATTAGATTAGCCCTGAAATGTTATGTCAGCTGAGAATTTTGGTTTCTAAGTGACAGTGCTACCGTAGGAAATAGCACTGGCATTCTCTTAAGAGAAGAAAACCTTTCAGTGGGAATGTATAGTACCTTTTTCTTTCTTCTCAACTCTCAGATTAAAATGATAGTCAATGTAAAGGAGAGAATAGAGAGACTCCGCAAAAAGGATCAGGAGCTACAGAACTTAGGAGGAACTGCTAACAGATGGGAGAAATGAGAACAAAATGGTTTTGTTTTTTTTTCTATTAAGTACGCACTTTACTAGTAGAAATGAAAAACTCCATAATAGGAAGGAAAACCTGTATCAGAAATATAAGTGATTCAGACATGAATTCCCAAAGTATACAACCTCTCCTTCGGGATAAACATTGAACATAAGGAGTGAAATATAGAAATAGTAACATGGAGGAATTTCTTCAAGAGGGGTGTAAGTGGAACCTGATTAAAGGAGCCAAAGATAGTGAACACATTTTTCCCTTTTGTAAAAGAGGAACATGTTTAACTTGGGGGTGAGAGCTGGTAGACCCATCAAGCTGCAGTGAGCAGAACTATATGATGCCTGGGCTTCCTTCTAGGGTCACAGCAAAGTCTGCATAGTAGGACTTCCAACTGAAATGGAGAATGCAGTGATGTTTACTGAAACGAAACAAACTATGAGTTGTAATGGCATAATCTCTATTTTACAGCAGACTAGAACTTAGAACTGAGTTCCTGATCCCCACTCCCCAACCCCCTTCCTCCCCGCCCCCCACTTGTTCCATCTGTAGCCTTCCCGTCTCTGTTGGTGGTGGCTCCATCTTTCCACTTGATTGGGCTAAAACCATGGTAGTCATCCTTTGCTCCTCTTTCTCTTGTGCTCCATGGTCAGTCTATCAGGAAATTCTGCAGAGCTTTATCTTCAAAATATAACTAGAATCAGATCACTTCTCAACGTTACCATGACTTTTACCCCAGTGCCAGCCATCATCTGTCATCTGTCATCTGTCATCTTGTGCCTGAATTATCACAGTAGCCTGTTCTCTCTGCTTCTGTGTTACCGCACTATAATCTGTTCTTTCCCCCCACCCCAAGGTTGATATTTATTTATTTATTTACTTATTTAGTATAGTTGATGTATAATATTACATAAGTTTTAGGTGTACAACATAGTGAGTCACAGTTTTAAAGGTTATATTCCACTTATAATTAGTATAAATTTTTGACTGTATTCCTATATTCCGTGTTGTAGTATATATCCTTGTAGCTTAGTTATATTACACATAGTAGTTTGTACCTCTTAATCTTCTGCCTTCTTCCCCTTCCCTCTCCCCACTGTTAACCACTAGTTTGTTCTCTATATCTGTGTTTCTTTTTTGTTATATTCACTAGTTGTATTTTTTAGATTCCACATATAAGTGGTATCATACAATATTTGTCTTTCTCTGTCTGACTTATTTTACTTAGCATAATACCCTTCAAGTCCATCCATGTTGTTGCAAATGGCAAAATTTCATTCTTTTTTTATGGCTGAGTAGTCCATTTTATTTTTATATATTTTTATATGAAATATATTTTATATATATGTTCCACATTTTCTTTATCCATTCATCTGTCATTGAACACTTACGTTGCTTCTATAATCTGTTCTCTTTTTTTAAGATTTTTTTTTGATGTGGACCATTTTTAATGTCTTTATTGAATTTGTTACAACATTGCTTCTGTTCTATGTTCTGGTTTTTTGGCCGCGAGGCACATGGGATCTTAGCTCCCCAACCAGGGATCGAACCCTCACCCCCTGCATTGGAAGGTGAAGTCTTAACCGCTGGACTGCCAGGGAAGTCAGAATATGTTCTTAATACATCAGCCAGTCATCCCTTTTCCCCCTACTTTTCTAAAAGTCAGATTTCTTAAGGTATAATTTACAAACAGTAAAATTCACTCTTTTTAGGAGTAGAGTTCTGTGAATTTTGACAACACACATAGTCTTGGACTGACCATCTTAGTCAAGAAATAGAACATTTCCATTGCCCCCCAAAGTTCCCTTATGCCCTTTTGTAATCATCCCTCCTCCCACCCCCAACCCCTGGCAATTAGTCTCTTTTTTCTCCCTTTAGTTTTGTCTTTCCTAGAATGTCATATAAATGGGATATATTTGTAGTGTTTTGAGTCTGCCTTCTTTCTCTGAGCATAATGCATTTGAGATTCATGCATACATAGTACATACATAGTGCATCATATTGCAGGTATACTGTCGCAGGTAAATATTGCTATTCTGATTACTGATACAGCTTTTCACATAGGAAACAGCAGCAAACTTCCATACCTTAATTCATCAAAAGGCAGCTAAAAAAATTTTAAGCAGCTACTATAACACAGGTCATATTTAAATTCCAGGTTCCCCGAACCCCATCCCACCCTCATTTGGAAAGCAACCCAACGTCTGCTCCTGAGCTTGCACCACGTAATCTCTTGTAGGAAGAAATGCAGTGTTTGCTTCATAGCTGCCTTGATTGTACTGGGGACTTAGTCCATAGGTTAGCTTTTCGTTTTATTTATGGTTTCCTTTTCTGTGCAAAAGCTTATAAGTTTGTTTAGGTCCCATAGCACTTTGTTTCTCTATTAAACATTACATTCTGCCTCCTTGTACAGTGTGTCTTTACTAGATTGTAACCTTCTTAAATGTCTGTCTTTTTGTATCTTAAACATGGATTTAATTTATTAAAGTTTTATTTGATGAGACACCTGTTCCATTACTATGCTTAGAATACATACTTGTTTTTTTCCCTTAAAATAAGAAAAAATGTGGAAGAGAATTATTGTGGACCTTATGATAGACAATATTTTTGATAAAAATACAAATTAAATTCTGTTTCAATATATTCCACCATGAAGAGAAAGATTGTAACATTTCTTAGGCCTGGAATATGTCATTTTCTGCATATTGTATTTGAAGCCAAGTATTTTGCAAAGCACAAAAAAATTGTAGCTACACTTGGTGGTTTGTGATGTGTTAGAATTGCATGTGAGAAAATACTAGCAGTTTATATAGCCAGGGCTTGTGGGGAAATGTATAAGGCAGCAGTTCTCAAATTGTGGCCTGTGGATCACTGGGGTTTACTCAGACCCTTTCAGGGAGTCTACAAGGTCATACTGTTTTCATAATGCTAATAAAGTTGTTTGCCTTTTTCATTTTGACATTTTTTTTCTTGCAGTGAAAAGCAGTGGCGCATTTAAAAAAACCATTGCTGTGCTGCTGTAACATGAATCAACGCAGTGGCACCACACTTGAACTAATAATCATTGTATTCTTCACCACCATGCACACACTGCTTAAAAAAAAAGAAAGGCAGTTTCACTTAGAGCAAAGCAGTGAAAATTGCTTTTATTAAATCTCAATCCTTGAGCGCACTTGTTTTTTTCTAATAAAATGAAAGTCCTCTGCCCCCGATTAAAAAATGGGCAGAGGAGGGCTTCCCTGGTGGCGCAGTGGTTGGGAGTCTGCCTGCCGATGCAGGGGACACGGGTTCGTGCCCCGGTCCGGGAAGATCCCACATGCCGCAGAGCGGCTGGGCCCGTGAGCCATGGCCGCTGAGCCTGCACGTCTGGAGCCTGTGCTCCGCAACGGGAGAGGCCACAACAGTGAGAGGCCCGCGTACCACCAATAAAAAAAATAAAAAATAAAAATAAAAATGGGCAGAGGACCTTCTTTTCCAAAGAAGATACACAGATGGCCAACAGGCACATGAAAAGATGCTCAGTGTCATTAATCATCAGGAAAATACAAATCAAAACCACAGTGAGGTATCACTCACCCCTGTCAGAGTGGCTATCATCAAAAAGATAAGAAATAACAAGAGTTGGTGAGGATGTGGCGAAAAAGGAACCCTTGTGCACTGTCAGTGGGAATGTAAATTGATGCAGCCACTGTGGAAAACAGTATGGAAGTTCCTCAAAAAATTAAAAATAGAACTATCATATGATCCAGCAGTTCCACTTCTGGGTATTTATCTGAAGAAAACAAAAACACTAATTCGACAAGGTAATGCACCCTAATGTCATAGCAGCATTATTTACAATAGCCAAGACGTGAAGTAACCGAAGTGCCCACTGACAGATGAATGGATAAAGAAGATGTGGGGGCATGTGTATGTATGCATAGACACACACACTGTGGAATATTACTCAGCCATAAAAAAGAATGAAATCTTGCCATTTGTGACAACAAGGATGGACCTGCTTGGGGGTGTTTTGCTTAGTAAAATAAGTGAGACAGAGGAAGACAAATACTGTATGTGGCATCTAAAAAACCAAACAAACAAATGAATATAACAAAACAAACAGATACAGAGAACAAACTAGTGGTTACCACAGGGGAGAAAAGGGCGAAATAGGTGAAGGGAATTAAGATGTACAAACCGGCAGTTATAAATAAGTCACAGAGATGTAATGTATAGCAAAGGGAGTGTAGTCAGTATTTTATAACTTTGTATGGTGTGTAATCTATAAAAATACTGAATCACTATGTTGTACACCTGAAACCAATATATTGTAAGTCAACTATACTTCAATTAACTTTTAAAAAGTTCTTATTAAGCACTTCTGCTATATAATAAAATACCATTGGTTTTCTTAAGAAAAACACTTGTGCAGTCATTTAAAATGCTAGCTGAACTAGCTACTTCTTTCTTGGAACCTTCCATTTTTACTTGAAGGATGACTAGTGGACAAACTATGGAGTTATTCACACTTGGGTGTGTGGCAGACAGTTTCTCAAAAATGAATGAAGTGAGCCTGTTACTTCAAGGGGGAAAAAAGTTATATTTGCCAGTGATAAAATTTGCATGAAAATAGGAATTTTGTGCCCATTATCATTAGCCTCAAGAGTGAAATTAACAGGGCTTCCCTGGCGGCTCAGTGGTTAAGAATCTGCCTGCCAATGCAGGGGGCATGGGTTTGAGCCCCGGTCCAGGAAGATCCCACATGCTGCAGAGCAACTAAGCCCATGTGCCACAACTACTGAGCCTGCGCTCTGGAGCCCATGAGCTGCAACTATTGAGCCCACGTGCCACAGCTACTGAAGCCTGCATGCCTAGAGCCTGTGCTCCGCAACAAGAGAAGCCACCACAATGAGAAGACCGCACACTGCAACGAAGAGTAGCCCCCGCTCGCCACAACTAGAGAGAGCCCATGCACAGCAACGAAGACCCAATGCAGCCAAAAATAAATAAATAAAATAAAATTTTTAAAAAAAGTTTAACAAATGTGGTTTTTCAGATATCGTGTAATGAAATGTAACAACATCTGGAAGAGCTGCATAACTCAGTGACCAGTGTCTTCCAGGTGACCAATGCATGATGTTACAAAATCATCCATGGGTAAAAGATCCATTCAACTATAATATAGTCTGTGGGATTTTAATGTAATATAGTTTTTTTTTAAATTCACTGATAAGGTTTCAGATTCCACACTGCAAGTAACCTTTAAGAAATTGCCACTTGTTGAATTTTAGTGTAGTATCAAAGAAGAATATCCTCAGTTATCTGAAAAGGTTATTGAAATATTCCTCCCTTTTCCAGCTACACATCTGTGTAAGGCCAGATATTTTTCCCCCCACAAAGTTCAACTAAAGTAACATACAGCAACAGATTGAATGCAGGAGAATTCTGCATTGAATTATGAGAATCTGGCTATCTTCTGTTTAAGCCAGAAATTAAAGAGGTTTGCAAAAATGTAGAAGGATGCCGCTCATCTAAATTTTTTGTTTTGGAAAACAGTTACCTTTCCTTTAAAAATGTAATTTATGTGCTAGTGTAATGGTTTTATTATATTTAAATGAATTAGTAAATAAGCATTTAAATTTTTTCTCACTTTTAATTTCTAGTATTGTAAATATCAATAGCTGTAACCCACAGGAAAAAAGCCCTCAGGGTCCTTGAGAGTATAGATGGTCTCAAGACCAGAAAGTTTGCCAAGTGCTATTCTAGGTCAGTGTGCAGGGTTGGAATAGTAGCTGCTTGGTTTGTTGGGTGGACAAGAATGCTTTCATTGTATAGCTGGCAGGCTGACACATAGAACACGTTATAGAACAGAACTCTCTGTGTCTCAGTTTGGCATGATTTTTAGCAGGATGTGTCTAAGCACTTGCTGGTAAAGCAGCTAGAAATAGATGCTTGACTGTAGAGCAGCTCTTAAAATCCAGCATGGTTCTAAAAATCTTAGGGTGTGAAATATAACCTTATATATGAGAGAACTTTCTGGTAGCTCTTTGTCTATTAAGACATGGGGGAATGTAGTTAAAGAATTAATGGTTTTCATAATGACCATATAAAATGTTTCAACTCAACAGCTGACCTATACTAATACATTATTTGGCAGTCTTCAAGTCTGTTTTTAGTGCGTTTGGCTAACCTGCTTTCAGCATGTCTCAAATGCATGTATGTAGTTTCTTTTTGCATTTCTGTAAGAATTCTTTACTTCAGAGTGTAGAGTAATTCCTCCTTTCTTTATCGTGAATCCAGCGTTTCTGGAAACAGTCACCTCAATGGGAGGGCCTGAGAGATGATACATTTCTGTTGATGCTTTGGTAGAGTCTGAAGTATAGGATACAGAGGGGCTGTAAAATAAGATTGCTGGCCTTTAATTTTTTTTTTTTTTTTTGTGGTACGCAGGCCTCTCACTGTTGTGGCCTCTCCTGTTGGGGAGCACAGACTCCAGACGCGCAGGCTCGGTGGCCATGGCTCACGGGCCCAGCCGCTCCGCGGCATGTGGGATCTTCCCGGACCGGGGCACGAACCCGTGTCCCCTGCATCGGCAGGCAGATTCTCAACCACTGCGCCACCAGGGAAGCCCCTGGCCTTTGATTTTAATCCATGTTCTGTAGTTTATAATAAATTCTTTTTGTTAAAAGGCTTTTTGTAAAACTTCCATAATGGTAGTTTGAGTTGAAATATATGAAATTTCAAATAACACTGTGAAATAAATTAGAACTTCTAATTATGGGATATTTGGTAGTTTTCAAAGTTGTTCAAACTTTTTTAAAAGTTTTACTGTAAATTATAAAATACCATGAACTATATTAGGAGTCAGTTTTAACCAGATTTTCTTGATACAGATTTATTTGAAAAATAAACTGGTCCAGTATAGAAGAAACCATTAAATGAAACATCAGAACATTTTTTCTGAAACCATGCATTTTGCTCTGCAGTGGGTGGGTAGTATGCTTATCGCCAGAAAATGGAGATGAGAACAGGTAGTGCTAATCAGCCTCTTCGTAAGGTATTTAACACATGGCCAAGACTGCACCTTGAAAAACAGATTGTGAGGAAAGTCAGTGACTAAGTATGGTTAGTCACACAGAGTAGAGCACAGCATAGAGAAACTGTGGAGGAGGAAGAGCTGGTTTAACCAAAATTCAACCCAGACTTCTAGAAGTCTTAAGTGATGTCTCTGGAGGGTCTCCATTGATTTGAGAGTTATAGCAAAAGAAAAAAACAATAGTACCAAACCTTAAGACACTGAGTTTGGGAAGTTTAAATGTTTAATCTACTTTTTAGGGAATGGCAATATGCTTCAGAACATGAAAGGTATAGAAAAGCTAAGTCATCTAAATAAAACACCATCAAAAGAAAAGTGCCCCCCCCCCCACAAAAACAGGCTCCCTTCATATTTTATAGATCAGGAGTCTGAAAAACTTTTAAATTGCTTTTTAAAAAAAATGCCTATTGGCCCTTAATTATATGAAAAGCTGCTGAATCTCACTGTAATTCACTTTAAAATTAATTACATCAGAAAAGTAATTAACGCAAATGAAAACTAACTGCTGGTAAGGGGTAGAGCAGTTTAAGTTCAGGCAGCATCTCATGTGATCCTGCTGCTCTCTTTGAAGACACTTCATCAGTTACCTGCTATCCTGGGTTTTCTTCCTCTTTGTCTGTTTCATTTTGTTTTCTTTGCAGCTCCTCCTTCTTTCTGATCTTTAAATTTCTGAATTTTCAGGCTTTCATCCTGGGTCCTCTTCTCACCCACACCCGTGGCTTCAATTACCATGTGGAAGGTTATGAGCTCCCAATATGTATCCTTAGCTTAGAGCTGCTTCTGAACTCTAGACCCAGATAGCCAGCTGTTTCCTCAGCACATCCAAAACTTCAAATCTCCTCCTCCTGTTTTTTTGCCAAATGGTATAGCCATCCACCAGCTGCTTAGCAGAAACCTGGGGATCCTCTCTTAGCCTCATAAACAATCACCAAATCCTATTTTGTTGAGTCTTGTATCTCTCTCATTCATCTGCCCCCCTAAGGAAGCCCCCCACCCCTAGTTCTTAGGTAGAATCCTAAGATTTGAGAATTACACATTCTCAAGGTACCCTGTACTTGTTGAAAATTTATAACATTTTCAACAATTATATTCACTTGCTTATGTTAACTTTTTGTTTTCGTTGCTTTAGAACAAAATTTAATTTTTAAATTCCTTTAGAAAAGACATTCAGGGAGAAGACAAAGACAGTCTTGGTTTTTATTACGTCCCTGGGGGCTAGCAGAGTGCCAGGCACAGAAGCATCATTAAATATTTATTGAGGGAAAAAATGAAGAGAAATTTGTTTTAGGAAAATCCATAACATGAATGGATAGTGTGAACGGTGAATTCCTGAAGACAGACTTGCAAACATTGGGAATTCCTTGGTGCTGGGAATTCCCTGGGACTCTGTGCTTCTACTGCAGGGGGCCTGGGTTCGATCCTTGGTCCGGAAACTAAGATCCCACAAGCCGAGTGATGTGCCCCCCCCCACCAAAAAAGATCTCTGATAGTCAAGCCATAGAAGGGAGCTAAGGAATTGGCAGTAGGATTGAGAGAAGTAGGGTATTTGCAGAAGTGGAAGTTGTGAGACTTACTGACTGTCGTCACATTTGGGAAGTAAGAGAACAGGGTGTCGAGAATGCTGAGGGAATCATGATATCATTCCTTAAGACATTTGGGTATGAAGGGAAGACTAATGACTTTAGTTTTGGACGTGTTGACTTGAAAGAACCTTCTGTGGGACACCTAGATGGAGAGAACCAATAGGCAGTTATAAAAATAAAACTAGAATCCAGGAGAGAGACACAGGCTTTACTCCATCACTGAGCAAAACCAGTAAAATACTATTGATAATTCAAGTGTACAGAGTTGGTAGATGTTTTGGTACTTTTTAACTTGGGAGTGGAAGCACATATTGCCTATCATATGGGGATGGCATTTTTTACATTAATGTCATTTAACATCCTGTGAATGTTAACTAATAATAGCTGTGAAGCTATGCGTTTACTCTTTATGTTAAGCTAGCAGATCTGTGTTTTAATTATGTATTTTGTTAATGCTAATTTATACCTGTTTTCCTTCCTAAAGACAAAAATAAAACTTAGTGGGGTTTATAAAAATCCATCAGACTGTAAACTCCATGAGGACTTGCTGCCATGTGATTAAAATTTTTTTCCTCTTATTTCTCTAGGGCCTATTCCCTGGTGGATTCCAGTCAAGTGTCTACATTTCTGATTTCCATTCTACTTATAGTCTATGGTAGTTTCAGGTAAGCTGCTCTCAAAATGGGATTGATTTCTGTTGGAAGTGGAAGAAGCGTTGCTCTGAAAATGTTGGCACCAAAACTTATTGCTTCTGTGAGGAAAAACATGACTTTGACAGGAATTGAGTTGAATAGGATAATTCTGATATTTATTCTTTGGTTGGCTTCTGTTAAAACACTTTTTGGTTTTGCTTATGGCTTTGGCATTTTAATGCAAACAAGCAAAAACTAATTGCTTAAATTCTGGTTCTGAAAAAAAGGATTCACGTAAATACACTCATTGAGAGGGTTAAGGAGAGTCCTTGACAGTGATTCTACAGAGTCTCAAAGGGGACATAAAGTTTTTCTTAATTAAAAAAAAGGCACTGACCTACGTTGAGCCATATGAGACTGCTGATAGTCAAATTTTTGATCTACACAAATAATTTCATATGGTTCCACCTACTTTTATGAGGATTGTGCACGGTAGCATTTACCAAGTATTCTCTCTGCTGACCTTCTCGAAGTTCCCATCCTAGCAAACAGCTATAGAAATACAAAGGAAAATCAGGAAGCTAGATACTCCCTTCTTTTCACTATTCTTACTTTAGAGGAAATTTGGTGGTTGTATAACTCAAATAGTTTTGTGGCTGATACATTTAAAAATGAAGGCTGCCTGAGAAATTTTAAATTGAGAACTTGAAAGGGAGCAACAGTGATAAACGAAATAATCAGGCATAAGGATTTTGAACTCTCCAGTATTATATCTGGATTTTAATGGGTATTTGGTAAAATCATAAGACTTCCAGGCTTTATCTCAACACTGAGTAGGACAAGTAGAATACTGTTGATAATTCCAGTATCAGTTGATAAAAGTTTTAATCATTGAGACTTCAGCTGGGAGCCCTAGGTTCATAACCACTCTTAGGAAGCATTAGTCAAGCCAGGGCAATTTAGAACCTCATCAACATAATCCTGATATTTTGTATCTCTATCCTTTGGACAAGTTTTTGTTTTTTTCTTTTTGAGTATATAATGTTTCAACATTTCAAAAGTCATTAGGGCTTCCCTGGTGACGCAGTGGTTGAGAGTCCGCCTGCCGATGCAGGGGACATGGGTTCATGCCCCAGTCTGGGAAGATCCCACATGCTGCGGAGTGGCTGGGCCTGTGAGCCATGGCCGCTGAGCCTGCGCGTCCAGAGCCTGTGCTCCACGATGGGAGAGGCCACAACAGTGAGAGGCCCGCGTAACGCAAAAAGAAAAAAAAAAAAAAAAAAACTCTTTATGATTAAAAAAAACCTTTGGACTCACAACTCTAATACTCCTTTCATTAGCTCATATGACATTTTCTTTGGCACATACTTATATACTGTGTACATTTTTATATTTTAAATCATTTATATTCTGATTATTATCTAACAAAAATATTTTTCATTATCTTCATACTAGTTTTTAGTAATTTGATATTTCTTTGTATTACTATCTTATTCCACTCTTTTTGGACATGTGAGTTGTTAAAGTGACCATCTTTTTATGTATTCTTTTGCTTTGGCTGAAAAATATCCCTAAGATAAATATCCAGAAATTGAAAAACTTCTCCAAAGTGTATGAACTGGCTCTTACTACATATTGCCATGTTGTTTTCCAGAAGGGTTATACCAACTTAGAATTGGGCAAGTTTTAAACAAAATTTTATGTAATAAATATACCATAGAATTATATTATGTGGATGGAAAGGATTTCTCTGGTACTTCTCCTTATTTTACAAATGAGGAAACCGAGGCCCAACAAGATGAGGTAACTTGCTAAAGATTATACAACTAGTTGGTAACAAAATCTGGATTGGAACCCAGTTCTTAAGACTTGTGGTCCAATACTTTGTCTTTTATACTTTAGTAATGCACTTTCTGCAAAAAGTAAATCATGATGCCTTTAATTATACATTTAAATTTACCTCATTTTAAGTAAATTTGCAAGTATTTCCTCCTCTTCTGTTTTCTGGAAAAGATTACGTGAAATTGTGTTACTTCTTTTTTAAATATTTGATAGAAATCACCAGAGAAGCCATCTAAAGATGGAAGATTTGGGGGGATTTGGCTTTGGTTTTTCCTGCTTTATTCATCTTTTTTTTTTTTAAAGAATTGGTAAAGGCTTTGTGTGTGTGTGCAGTAAAATATACATAACATAAAATTTAATATTTTAACCCATTTCTAAGCATACAGTTCAGTAGCTGGTAAGGGCTTTTTAAAACACATGTTACTATCTATTTTTATTTTTAAATTTTATTTTATTTATTATTTTTGGCTGCATTGGGTCTTCATTGCTGCACACGGGCTTTCTCTAGTTGCTGTAAGCAGGGGCTACTCTTCATTGTGGTGCGTGGGCTTTTCACTGCAGTGGCTTCTCTTGTTGTGGAGCACGGGCTCTAGGCACATGGGCCTCAGTAGTTGCGGCATGCGGGCTCAGTAGTTGTGGCTCGTGGGCTCTGGAGCGCATCCTCAGTAGTTGTGGCTCATGGGCTTAGTTGCTCTGCAGCATGTGGGATCTTCCCGGACCAGGGCTCGAACCCGTGTCCCCTGCATTGGCAGGAGGATTCTTAACCACTGTGCCACCAGGGAAGCCCACTATCTTTTTATTATAGCCATCCTAGTGCTAGGGTATGAAATATCTCATTGTGCTTTGATTGCATTTGCCTGATAACTGAGATCAGGTTGAAAAGATGTTGAGCATCATTTAATGTACTTGTTAGGCATGTGTTTTTCTTCTTTGGTGAAATGTCTATTCAAATCTTTGCCCATTATAAAATTGGGTTGTCTTATACCAAATTGTAACAGTTCTTTAAATATTCTAGATCCAGGTTCTCTCTCAGTCACATGATTTGCAAATATTTTCTTCCAGTATCTAGCTTGCCTTTTCATTTTCTTAACAGTGTCTTTCAAAGTGTAAACATATTTTATTTTGATAAAGTCCAGCTTACCAACTCTTTGTCTTGTGGAGTATGCTTTTGGTGGTGTACCAGAGAACTCTTTGCCTTATCCATGAGCACAGTTTTTCTCCTATATTTTTATGTTTTACATTTAAGTCTATAATTCATTTTGAGTTGATTTTTGTGAAATACAAATGAAGTACAAATCTAAATTCGTCTTTATGAATATGACTATCCAGTTGTCCCAGCACCATTTGGTGAAAAGACAGTCCTTCACCCATTGTGAAAAATCAGTTCTCCATAAGTGTAAAGATTTGTCATGGGACTCCCCATTTCTTTTTTTATTTTTTTAATAAATTTATTTATTTTAGTTATTTATTTTTGGCTGTGTTGGGTCTCATTGCTGCACGCGGGCTTTCTCTAGTTGCGGTGAGTGGGGGCTACTCTTTGTTGTGGTGCACAGGCTCCTCATTGCGGTGGCTTCTCTTGTTGAGGAGCATGGGCTCTAGGTGCATGGGCTTCAGTAGTTGTGGCTCGCAGGCTCTAGATCACAGGCTCAGTAGTTGTGGCATACAGACTTAGTTGATCCGTGGCATGTGGGATCTTCCTGGACCAGGGGTCGAGCCCATGTCCCCTGCATTGGCAGGTGGATTCTTAACCAGTGCGCCACCAGGGAAGTCCAATTGCTACTGCTTTTATAGTAAATGTTGAAATATAGTAGTGTAAGTCCTACAGCTCTTTTCTTTTTCAGAAGTGTTATTATGGATAACACTTATATGGCTCTACATTTACATGGTTATAATGGCTATTATGGATCCTTTGTATTTCCATATTAAGTTTAGGTTCAGCTGGTCTGTTTCTACAAAAATTCTTCTGAGATTTTGATAGGTATTGTGTATCTATAGATCACAGTTTGGGGAGAATTGCTATCGTAATAATATTGAGTCTTTCAATCCAGGGACCTGGAATGTCTCTCCATTTATTTAGATAATCTTTAATTTTTCTTAGTAATGTTTTGTAATTTTCAGTGTACAAGGTTTGCACCACTTCTGTTAAACTTATTCCTAAGTATTTTATTATTTTCGATGTTATTGTTGATGGAATTTTTCCTTGGTTTATTTTTAGATTTTTCATTGCTAAGTATATAGAACTATGAATGATTTTAAAATATTAACCTGGTATCCTATAGCTTTGCTGAACTCATTTATTAGTGCTAGTAGTTTTTTGTGTATGGATTTCTTGGAGTTCCCTACATGCAGGATAATGCAGCCTGCAAGTAAAGACAGCTTTGCTTCTTCCTTTCAAATCTGAATGCCTTTTATTTTATCTGTTAATTTCTAGGATAGTTAAAAGTATTCAACAGTGATTGGAATTTGTCTGTTTTCCCTTACATTTTTGTTGATTCATTTTTAAAGTTATTTTGTTAAGTACAAAAAGGTTTATGATATTATATCTTGGTAGACTGTATTTTCAAATTATTATCCAGTAGCCCTTTTTCTTCTGTTTTATGCTTTTTGCTTTGAGTTTTATTTTGTCTGACATTAATATTGCTATACCTGCTTTCTTTTGATCGTATTTAATTTTTAATTTCTTTAAAACATTTATTTTGAAACAATTTCAGACATAAAAGTTCTAAAATTACTACAAAAAATTCTCATATACTCTTTACCCAGATTCCTCAAATGTTAGCATTTTACCGTTGCTTTCTGTCATTCTTTGTGTGTGATAAAGTACTTTTTTTTTTCTGGGAAAAAAAAATTGACTGCCTTTAATCTTTCCTCCTCCTTCTCCTCCTCTTTTTTTTTTTTTAACATCTTTATTGGGGTACAATTGCTTTACAATGGTGTGCTAGTTTCTGCTTTATAACAAAGTGAATCAGTTCTACATATACATATGTTCCCATGTCTCTTCCCTCTTGCATCTCCCTCCCTCCCACCCTCCCTATCCCACCCCTTTAGGTGGTCACAAAGCACCGAGCTGATCTCCCTGTGCTATGCAGCTGCTTTCCACTAGCTATCTATTTTACATTTGGTAGTGTATATATGTCCATGCCACTCTCGCTCTGTCACAGCTTACCCTTCCCCCTCCCCGTGTCCTCAAGTCCATTCTCTAGTAGGTCTGTGTCTTTATTCCTGTCTTACCCCTGAGTTCTTCATGACATTTTTTTTTCTTAAATTCCATATATATGTGTTAGCATATGGTATTTGTCTTTCTCTTTCTGACTTACTTCACTCTGTATGACAGAGTCTGGGTCCATCCACCTCATTACAAATAGCTCAATTTCGTTTCTTTTTATGGCTGAGTAATATTCCATTGTATATATGTGCCACATCTTCTTTATCCATTCATCCGATGATGGGCACTTAGAGTGTTTCCATCTCCTAGCTATTGTAAATAGAGCTGCAGTGAACATTTTGGTACATGACTCTTTCTGAATTTTGGTTTTCTCAGGGTATATGCCCAGTAGTGGGATTGCTGGGTCATATGGTAGTTCTATTTGTAGATTTTTAAGGAACCTCCATACTGTTCTCCATAGTGGCTGTACCAATTCACATTCCCACCAGCAGTGCAAGAGTGTTCCCTTTTCTCCACACCCTCTCCAGCATTTATTGTTTCTAGATTTTTTGATGATGGCTATTCTGACTGGTGTGAGATGATATCTCATTGTAGTTTTGATTTGCATTTCTCTAATGATTAATGATGTTGAGCATTCTTTCATGTGTTTGTTGGCAGTCTGTATATCTTCTTTGGAGAAATGTCTATTTAGGTCTTCTGCCCATTTTTGGATTGGGTTGTTTGTGTTTTTGTTATTGAGCTGCATGAGCTGCTTGTAAATTTTGGAGATTAATCCTTTGTCAGTTGCTTCATTTGCAAATATTTTCTCCCATTCTGTGGGTTATCTTTTGGTCTTGTTTATGGTTTCCTTTGCTGTGCAAAAGCTTTGAAGTTTCATTAGGTCCCATTTGTTTATTTTTGTTTTTATTTCCATTTCTCTAGGAGGTGGGTCAAAAAGGATCTTGCTGTGATTTATGTCATAGAGTGTTCTGGCTATGTTTTCCTCTAAGAGTCTGATAGTGTCTGGCCTTACATTTAGGTCTTTAATCCATTTTGAGTTTATTTTTGTGTATGGTGTTAGGGAGTGTTCTAATTTCTTCCTTTACATGTAGCTGTCCAGTTTTCCCAGCACCACTTATTGAAGAGGCTGTCTTTTCTCCACTGTACATTCCTGCCTCCTTTATCAAAAATAAGGTGTCTGTATGTGTGTGGGTTTATCTCTGGGCTTTCTATCTTGTTCCATTGATCTATATTTCTGTTTTTGTACCAGTAACATACTGTCTTGATTACTGTAGTTCTGTAGTATAGTCTGAAGTCAGGGAGCCTGATTCCTCCAGCTCCGTTTCTCTTTCTCAAGATTGCTTTGGCCATTCGGGGTCTTTTGTGTTTCCATACAAATTGTGAAATTTTTTGTTCTAGTTCTGTGAAAAATGCCAGTGGTAGTTTGATAGGGATTGCATTGAATCTGTAGGTTGCTTTGGGTAGTAGAGTCATTTTCACAATGTTGATTCTTCCAATCCAAGAACATGGTATATCTTTCCATCTATTTGTATCATCTTTAATTTCTTTCATCAGTGTCTTATAATTTTCTGCATACAGGTCTTTTGTCTCCTTAGGTAGGTTTATTCCTAGGTATTTTATTCTTTTTGTTGCAATGGTAAATGGGAGTGTTTTCTTGATTTCACTTTCAGATTTTTCATCATTAGTTTATAGGAATGCCAGAGATTTCTGTGCATTAATTTTGTATCCTGCTACTTTACCAGATTCATTGATTAGCTCTAGTAGTTTTCTGGTAGCATCTTTAGGATTCTCCATGTATAGTATCATGTCATCTGCAAACAGTGACAGCTTTGCTTCTTCTTTTCCGATTTGGATTCCTTTTATTTCCTTTTCTTCTCGGATTGATGTGGCTAAAACTTCCAAAACTATGTTGAATAAGAGTGGTGAGAGTCTTGTTCCTGATCTTAGTGGAAATGCTTTCAGTTTTTCACCATTGAGGACGATGTTGGCTGTGGGTTTGTCATATATGGCCTTCACTATGTTGAGGTAAGTTCCCTCTATGCCTACTTTCTGGAGGGTTTTTATCATAAATGGATGCTGAATTTTGTCAAAAGCTCCTTCTGCACTTATTGAGATGATCATATGGTTTTTCTCCTTCAATTTGTTAACAAGGTTTATCACATTGATTGATTTGCATATATTGAAGAATCCTTGCATTCCTAGGATAAACCCCACTTGATCATGGTATATGATCCTTTTAATGTGCTGTTGGATTCTGTTTGCTAGTATTTTGTTGAGGATTTTTGCATCTATGTTCATCAGTGATATTGGCCTGTAGTTTTCTTTCTTTGTGACATCCTTGTCTGGTTCTGGTATCAGGGTGATGGTGGCCTCGTAGAATGAGTTTGGGAGTGTTCCTCCCTCTGCTATATTTTGGAAGAGTTTGAGAAGGATAGGGGTTAGCTCTTCGCTAAATGTTTGATAGAATTCGCCTGTGAAGCCATCTGGTCCTGGGCTTTTGTTTGTTGGAAGATTTTTAATCACAGTTTCAATTTCAGTGCTTGTGATTGGTCTGTTCATATTTTCTATGTCTTCCTGATTCAGTCTCGGCAGGTTGTGCATTTCTAAGAATTTGTCCATTTCTTCCAGGTTGTCCATTTTATTGGCATAGAGTTGCTTGTAGTAATCTCTCATGATCTTTTGTATTTCTGCAGTGTCAGTTGTTACTTCTCCTTTTTCATTTCTAATTCTGTTGATTTGAGTCTTCTCCCTTTTTTTCTTGATGAGTCTGGCTAATGGTTTATCAATTTTGTTTATCTTCTCAAAGAACCAGCTTTTAGTTTTATTGATCTTTGCTCTCATTTCCTTCATTTCTTTTTCATTTATTTCTGATCTGATCTTTATGATTTCTTTCCTTCTGCTAACTTTGGTGTTTTTCTGTTCTTCTTTCTCTAATTGCTTTAGGTGCAAGGTTAGGTTGTTTATTCAAGATGTTTCCTGTTTCTTGAGGTAGGATTGTATTGCTATTAACTTCCCTCTTAGAACTGCTTTTGCTGCATCCCATAGGTTTTGGGTCGTCTTGTCTCCATTGTCATTTGTTTCTAGGTATTTTTTGATTTTCTCTTTGATTTCTTCAGTGATCACTTCGTTATTAAGTAGTGTATTGTTTAGCCTCCATGTGTTTGTATTTTTTTACAGATCTTTTCTTGTAATTGATATCTAGTCTCATAGCGTCGTGGTTGGAAAAGATACTTGATACAATTTCAATTTTCTTAAATTTACCAAGGCTTGATTTATGACCCAAGATATGATCTATCCTGGAGAATGTTCCATGAGCACTTGAGAAGAATGTGTTTTCTGTTATTTTTGGATGGAATGTCCTATAAATATCAGTTAACTCCATCTTGTTTAATGTATCATTTAAAGCTTGTGTTTCCTTATTTATTTTCATTTTGGATGATCTGTCCATTGGTGAGAGTGGGTTGTTAAAGTCCCCTACTATGAATGTGTTACTGTCAATTTCCCCTTCTATGGCTGTTAGTATTTGCCTTATGTATTGAGGTGCTCCTATGTTGGGTGCATAAATATTTACAATTGTTATATCTTCTTCTTGGATCGATCCCTTGATCATTATGTAGTGTCCTTCTTTGTCTCTTCTAATAGTCTTTATTTTAAAGTCTATTTTGTCTGATATGAGAATTGCTACTCCAGCTTTCTTTTGGTTTCCATTTGCATGGGATATCTTTTTCCATCCCCTCACTTTCAGTCTGTATGTGTCGCTAGGTCTGAAGTGGGTCTCTTGTAGACAGAATATATATGGGTTTTTTTTTGTATCCCTTCAGCCAGTCTGTGTCTTTTGGTGGGAGCATTTAATTCATTTACATTTAAGGTAATTATCGATATGTATGTTCTATTCCCATTTTGTTTTGGGTTTGTTATTGTAGGTCTTTTCCTTCTCTTGTGTTTCTTGCCTAGAGAAGGTCCTTTAGCATTTGTTGTAAAGCTGGTTTGGTGGTGCTGAACTCTCTCAGCTTTTGCTTGTCTGTAAAGGTTTTAATTTCTCCATCAAATCTGAATGAGATCCTTGCTGGGTAGAGTAATCTTGGTTGTAGGTTTTTCTCCTTCATCACTTTAAATATGTCCTGCCAGTCCCTTCTGGCTTGCAGAGTTTCTGCTGAAAGATCAGCTGTTAACCTTATGGGGATTCCCTTGTGTGTTATTTTTCCCTTGCTGCTTTTAATATGTTTTCTTTGTATTTAATTTTTGACAGTTTGATTAATATGTGTCTTGGCGCGTTTCTCCTTGGATTTATCCTGTATGGGACTCTCTGTGCTTCCTGGACTTGATGAACTATTTCCTTTCCCATATTAGGGAAGTTTTCAACTATAATCTCTTCAAATATCTTCTCAGTCCCTTTCTTTTTCTCTTCTTCTTCTGGAACCCCTGTAATTCGAATGTTGGTGCGTTTAATGTTGTCCCAGAGGTCTCTGAGACTGTCCTCAGTTCTTTTCATTCTTTTTTCTTTATTCTGCTCTGCAGAAGTTATTTCCACTATTTAATCTTCCAGGTCACTTATCCGTTCTTCTGCCTCAGTTGTTCTGCTATTGATCCCATCTAGAGAATTTTTAATTTCATTTATTGTGTTGTTCATCATTGCTTGTTTCATCTTTAGTTCTTCTAGGTCCTTGTTAAATGTTTCTTGCATTTTCTCTATTCTATTTCCAAGATTTTGGATCATCTTTACTATCATTATTCTGAATTCTTTTTCACGTAGACTGCCTATTTCCTCTTCATTTGTTAGGTCTGGTGGGTTTTTATCTTGCTCCTTCATCTGCTGTGTGTTTTTCTGTCTCCTCATTTTGCTTATCTTACTGTGTTTGGGGTCTTCTTTTTGCAGGCTGCAGGTTCGTAGTTCCTGTTGTTTTTGGTGTCTGTCCCCAGTGGCTAAAGTTGTTTCAATGGGTTGTGTAGGCTTCCTGGTGGAGGGGACTAGTGCCTGTGTTCTGGTGGATGAGGCTGGATCTTGTCTTTCTGGTGGGCAGGTCCACGTCTGGTGGTGTGTTTTGGGGTGTCTGTGGACTTATTATGATTTTAGGCAGCCTCTCTGCTAATGGGTGGGGTTGTGTTCCTGTCTTGCTAGTTGTTTGGCATAGGGTGTCCAGCACTGTAGCTTGCTGGTGTTGAGTGAAGCTGGGTGCTGGTGTTCAGATGGAGATCTCTGGGAGATTTTTGCCGTTTGATATTATGTGGAGCTGGGAGGTCTCTTGTGGACCAGTGTCCTGAAGTTGGCTCTCCCACCTCAGAGGCACGGCACTGACTGCTGGCTGCAGCACCAAGAGCCTTTCATCCACACGGCTCAGAATAAAAGGGCAAAAAAGTAGAAGGAAAGAAAGGGAGGGAGGGAGGGAGGAAGGAGGAAATGAAAGAAAGAGGAAACAGGATAAAATAAAAAGTAAGATAAAATTAAAAAGTTATTAAAGTAAAAAAGAATTATTAAGAAAAAAAATTTTTTAAGAAAAAAAACAAAAACAGATCTAGAACCCTAGGACAAATGGTGACAGCAAAGCTATACAGACAAAATCTCACACAGAAGCATACACATACACACAAAAAGAGGAAAAGGGGAAAAAATAATAAATCTTGCTCTCAAAGTCCACCTCCTCAATTTGGGATGATTCGTTGTCTATTCATGTATTCCACAGATGCAGGGTACATCAGGTTGATTGTGGAACTTTAATCCGCTGCTTCTGAGGTTGCTGGGAGAGATTTCCCTTTCTCTTCTTTGTTCGCACAGCTCCCTTGGCTCAGCTTTGGATTTGGCCCTGCCTCTGAGTGTAGGTCACCGGAGGGCGTCTGTTCTTCGCTCAGACAGGACGGGGTTAAAGGAGCTGCTGCTTAGGGGACTCTGGCTCACTCAGACCTGGGGGAGGGAGGGGTGCGGATGCGGGGTGAGCCTGCGGCAGCAGAGGCCAGCGGGACATTGCACCAGCCTGAGGTGCGCCGTGTGTTTTCCCGGGGAAGTTGTCCCTGGATCCCGGGAACCTGGCAGTGGCGGCTGCACAGGCTCCCCGGAAGGGAGGTGTGGATAGTGACCTGTGCTCACACACAGGCTTCTTGGTGGCAGCAGCAGCAGCCTTAGTGTCTCATGCCCGTCTCTGGGGTCCGCACTGTTAGCCGCGGCTCGCGCCCGTCTCTGGAGCTCCTTTAAGCAGCGCTCTTAATCCCCTGTCCTAGCGCACCAGGAAACAAAGAGGGAAGAAAAAGTCTCTTGCCTCTTCGGCAGCTCCAGACTTTTCCCAGGACTCCTTCCTGGCTAGCCGTGGTGCACTAACCCCCTGCAGGCTGTGTTCACGCTGCCAACCCCAGTCCTCTCCCTGCACTCCGACGGAAGCCCTAGCTCCCAGCCCCGACCGCCCTGGCGGGTGAGCAGACAAGCCTCTCGGGCTGGTGAGTGCCAGTCAGCACCGATCCTCTGTGCGGGAATCTCTCCGCTTTGCCCTCTGCACCCCGGTGGCTGCGCTCTCCTCCGTGGCTCCGAAGCTTCCCCGCTCCGCCACCCGCAGTCTCCGCCCACGAAGGGGCTTCCCAGTGTGTGGAAACTTTTCCTCCTTCACAGCTCCCTCCCACTGGTGCAGGTCCCGTCCCTATTCTTTTGTCTCTGTTTTTTCTTTTGTCCTACCCAGGTACGTGAGGAGTTTCTTGCCTTTTGGGAAGTCTGAGGTCTTCTGCCAGCGTTCAGTAGGTTTTCTGTAGGAGTTGTTCCACGTGTAGATGTATTTCTGTTGTATCTGTGGGGAGGAAGGTGATCTCCGCGTCTTACTCTTACGCCATCTCCCCTTCCTTCTCCTCCTAATTTCTGTTCGTCAGTAGTGATGTTCCCTCTTCCATTTTCTATTTTAGTCATTTGTTTTCTGTCTTTTTTTTCTTTGTTAGTCTAGCTAAAGGTTTGTCAATTTTGTTCATCTTTTCAAAGAACCAACTTTTGATTTCATTGATTTTTCTTTTTCTTTTTTCTATTTTCGCTTTTCATTGATTTCCACTCCAGTCTGTCATTTCCTTCTTTCGGCTTGCTTTGAGTTTATTTTTGCTTCTTTTTCTAAATCCTTAAGGTAGAAGCTCAAGTTTCTGATTTGAAACCTTTCTTCTTTTTTAAATTTATTTATTTTTGCGGTACGCGGGCCTCTCACTGCTGTGGCCTCTCCCGTTGCAGAGCGCAGGCTCTGGACGCGCAGGCTCAGCAGCCATGGCTCACAGGCCCAGCCACTCCGCAGCATGTGGGATCTTCCCAGACCGGGGCACAAACCCATGTCCCCCTGTATCGGCAGGCGGACTCTCAACCACTGTGCCACCAGGGAAGCCTCCTTTCTTTTTTAACATAGGCATTTTAAAGCTACAAATTTCCCTCTAAACACTGCTTTAACTGCAACCCATAAATTTTGTTATGTTGTATTTTCATTTCATTCAATTCAAGATATTTTTCCTGGTGATTTTTTTCCTTGACCTATGGGTTCTTTTTAAGTGTGTGGCTTACTTTCCTAATAATTGGAATTTGTCAAAATTCTCTCTGTTATTTAAAAGAATTTCATCAGCCTCAGTTCTGCTGTGCTCAGAGACATACTTTTTATGGCTTCAATCCTTTTAAATATTTGCGACTTGTTTTATGGCCTAGCATATGATGTGTCCTGGAGAATGTTCCATATGCAGTTGGAAAAATCAACCTACAACAGAGTGTTGAGAGCAGGGAGTGATATTATCTGGTTTGTGTTTTAGAAAGGTTGGTCTAGGTTCTGTATGGGAAATAGATTGTTGAGTAAGAGGGAAGAGTGAAATAAGGGAAACATGGGAGACTGCTGCCCTAGTATAGGCAAAAAATGATGGTGCTTTAACTAAGCTAATAATGGTGGAGTGAGATATCAGCGGATTTAGGACAGGATTGCTGATGGAATGGATATAGCGTGTGAGAGAGAAGAGTCAAGGGTGACTCCAAGGTTTATGGCCTGAAACAGCTGGACCCCCAGTGATGGTGCCATTTTTGAGATGGGAAGCTCTAAGAAAAGCAGATTTTTCATGGAAACTTGATACACAAAGCAGACACAATTTGTTAAGAGACTGATATTGGTTCTAGTTTGGCTCTTGCCACTGTTTAATTTGGGGCAAGTAACTTAACCTCTGTGAACCCATACCTTGAAAGTTGGTATTTCATTAATTATGAGTACTTTAACTATAATTTATAACAGTAGTGGCATAGTGTTAACTATATTCTGATTTGTAATACACTCTCTCTTTAAGTTTTCCAGAGTGATTTGTAAGTGTATTGTTTTAGTAGTACTTAACCAAATAGTTTTACAACAGATTTTCACATCTAAGTATTTAATAAACAAACCATACTGAAATTACTGTTTTGATAGGTCAAAACTTGTCAAATATTGTAGTTCAGCTGATAGTTTCTTTTTACTCATTGACCTGTGATCACGTGGGGGCTTTTAGGAATGCCTCTTATCAAAAATATCTCTTTGTGGTAACAAAACGAAAATTGCAGTAGTCAGTGAGGTAAAACTGGTATCAGGTTAATTTCCTTGATTCTTGCTTTAATGTAAACAAGGGATAGCTAGATGAAGAACTGACCTGTTACTTATTTGGTTGTGGATTCCTTGATGAAAATACTTAAGGGAGTTCTTCATTAAGACACAGCCAGTTGGGTACCCTAGGGTGCTGAATGATGCTTCCCAATCTATCTTGCTCTCTGACTTCTACCACTTCTACCAGCTTAGATGCCTCTCAATTGTTGTGAGTGACTTCTGTTTCTTACTCTGAGGGGATTGGGTAGAGATGTATGATTTTTATTGGCTATTTTAATTTTTTTTTACTCAGACCTTGACTATATTAAAGAAACCTGATGAAGAAAATAGCTGACATTTTACTGAACATTTATGTACCAAGTACAGTGCTAAGTGTTTTACATAAAGTCTCACTAATCCTCACATCAATTCAACAGGATAGGTATTGTTATTCCCATTTTATAAATGAGGAAACTAGGGCCCAGAAATGTTAAGTAGCTTACCCAAGTAATAAGTGATGGAGCTGGGATTCAAACTCAAGCAGTACTTTTCTGCTGCTGGCTATTGAGAACAATAATAAAATTTTAAATATGAAGCAAATAAATTGATCTGGTAGTAAAGTCAGAAGGAATGAGAAGCTTTCTTTAAAACCCCTTTTTGATGAATTTTTTTCTTCATCAGTGGTTCTCAGACCTTATTGTGCATAAAAATCACCTGGGGAAGATTGTTCAGTAGGCTTAGGATGGGGGCCCAGCACCTCATTCAGGTGACCTACACAACACACTTTGATAAACTCTTACCTAACACTCAGTTGTTGGTTCTTCATTGCTGGTAGCATTTTACGGACCCATTCACTGATATGTTATTTAACTTTTACAACTCTGTTGAAGTTCTCCTGAAGTTCTCAGAGTTTCCCTTTTTGCTAAATCAAAAAAGTTTCCCCTCAATCCTCATCCTTGATAAACCTTGATGGTTTACCACCACTTACTATTGCAAATTTCTCCTCCCTTGGCTTCCATGATTCACTTTCATGCTCCATTCCATATAGGACATGCACAAAAAAATGCTTCTTGAATTTGCTTAGCCCTATCCCTATTGCCCCTCCAAATGCCTAGCCAAATATTAATATGTTCTTATCTCCTCTGATTTGGGACCATAAAAATATATTATTTGCTCATTTAAATTATTCCATTTGTTTAGAGCTGGGATGACATGGAGAAAATCATAAAATACAGGATAAAAGATTTGTGAATTGTACTGATTATTTACCCCCAGGCTTTCACATTTCAAAGTACAGAGGGGAAAACTGTGCCAAACAAAATGAGATTCTAAAGCCCAGAACAAATCCTTGATTTAGGAACCCTTAACGTTCGCCATCCCTTGGCTGAGCTTTGCTAGCTGGACTTCCTATATTACTTAAAGATGACACCTGTCTCTCCTTAATCTTTCCAGCTGCTCAGGAAAAAAATAGCATAATTACTCATCTAATATGTATGTCCCCAAAGCCTTTGACAAATCAACAGGAGAACATTAATGGAGGGGAGAGAGGAGGAGAAAGGGACTGTCCTGATGGGCATATGGACCCAAGAATCACAATGTGAGGATGGTTTAGAATTTCTTAGGCAGCTTATTACTGTCAGGACACTTAAGTTCTGTCCCATCAGGAATCATAGACAAAAAAATAACAGTTTGGAAGTAGATGTAGGGACTTCCCTGGTGGCGCAGTGGTTTAGAATCCGCCTGCCAATGCAGGGGACACGGGTTCGAGCCCTGGTCTGGGAAGATCCCACATGCTGCAGAGCAACTAAGCCCGTGCACCACAACTACTGAGCCTGCGCTCTAGAGCCTGCGAACCACAACTACTGAGCCGGGGTGCCACAGCTACTGAAGCCCGCGTGCCTAGAGCCCATGCTCCGCAACTAGAGAAGCCACCACAATGAGAAGCCTGTGCACCGCAATGAAGAGTAGCCCCCCCCTTGCCACAAGTAGAGAAAGCCCACATGTAGCAACGAAGACCCAATGCAGCCAAAAATAAATAAATTAAAATTTTTAAAAATGACGTAGATGTAAAAGGAAATCAAAAGGAAGATATACTTTATGATCAATAGACAAATAGATAATATATAATTATAATACATATATCTTTGTATATGTGAAGTTGCTATATAAAGGAATAATGGAACTTTTATAGAGTAACTGCTACCTTTTTTTTAAGGCAAGCACCTACCTGTGCTTTCTTTAATGGTGAGGATAGTTTATTTGCTTATACGCAAACCTACTCTAGGAAGACAAAGTCATCAGGTTAATAAGACCGCAGAGATGATAAGAAATGCACTTTATATGATTGTGTTGCCCTTCATACTAAATGCATGTAATTAAGTTAGATCAGGTTAACCAAAATAAGTCTGACTATAGTTCACGAATGTCATGATGTGTTTATCACACACTGATGTGATATGCTTATCTTTTGAATTGTTCTTTTTGCCTTCTCATAACCTGTCCTACTTTAAGAAAACATACAGATCTGAATTTATTAGATAATGTAGGGAATGGTTATGTACATTGTAAATATGTATATGGATAAGTTCCTTGATATATTTAACAGTTTTATCAGTTCCTTTTTCAATGTTCCATTTATAAAAATCACTGTAACTTTTCTAGGAATACACATTTAGTGTAAAGCCAAGTTCAGCCATATAGTGTTTATCTTGACCAAGTGAATTCTCCCCCTTCATTGTGCTTGCTTCCAAAACTGAAATGATCAAAAAACATGGTACTCTTAAATTAAAATATTAAAATAAAAAATTTAAATTTTCCTTTCTCCTCCAATATTCACAGTTGTACTCCGTTATCAGAATTCAAACAGATGAACAAGTATAACTTTCAGTAAATGTGTTCTCAGCTCCATTTTGCTTCCTGCAGTTGTTTATTTTTGCTCTGCCCTGTCCAAAAGGATTTCAGACCATTTATTAAGTTTTACAAGTTGTGATGAGATAAGGTAAATTAAAATGGGGCCAAAGAAAAGTATGGGTGGAGACAAAGTAGAGCCAAAAATAAGTCTAAAAATGTATACCATATTGGCCAGCACCCTTACTACTGGTGGTCTACGGACACCACAGTAAGCTTTCTAGCAGCCAACCTTCAGTAGAAAGAAAGAAAAACTTTACAATATCCTTGAATAAAAAGAACCCAGTTGTTCAGGTGAATTGCAATTATTCTTGGTCTTAAGATCAGACAGACCTTTATCCCAAAGACCCTCAGAAAGAGGATGCAACATTGAATTTCATAGCATCCATAATAGGCATTCATTGTTTGTTGAATGAATTATAGTACCCTTCAATATAAGCTGGTAGCATTTTGTGAAAATAGATTTCAGCAAAAGCAATTTTGCCAAAACTGGGGAGACACAGCCAGCAACAGAAAGCTGTGGTCTAGATTGCTAGCTTACTCTAATGTTACATTGTACAATACCTGGAGAAATTAATGGGTTATTAATTCTTCAACTGATTATTCCTGAATATTGATTTCTTGATAAATGTGGGCAGCGGTCCAGATGTGTACTCCGTGGCTGGCTGAATACAGACCTCTTTGTCTTAACAGTTCTTACAGCACATTTGCATTTTTATCACAACCAAGGAACGTAAAATGGCCTAACTATAAGCCCATATTTCCCCTTGTCCTCAGCAAGCAGTGGAAGTTCTCATGGGCCTAGGACTTTCTCAGAAAACCCTGTATAATCCAGTCTAGTACCTAAAGATACTAATAGTTGATTTCCTAAAGTTCTGTTCCTTACAATACAACTGAATTAGTTTTAGCCTGAAAAAAATTTGGAGCAAATATAACCAGATCTCAGCCACAATAAAACCTTATTAAAGCACTCAGAGAATGTTAAACTACTTCCTGATGTACTGTCTGTGATAAACTACTTGTTAAATGTACATCAAAGTGACCAAAAAATGCACCCTGGGGTTTATACTTATACATCAACTTAAATTTGAAAAATGTTGATCAGTTGTCATTCTTTCTGACACTACTTATCTAGCAGGCTCAGTTGTCGGGTTATACCCCACCCATCAAGATCAAACCATATCATCTGCTTGTAAAAGGTTGCTTTTCTTACTGTTTCTTTCTAATAAGGCAGGATATATGCAGTTCATCCAAAAATAATGTCAGATCAAGTTAACCCAAGGAGAAATAGTCTTAGCTTTTTTTGTTGTTTTTAAATGAAAAGGAGTTGTATGTATTGATGTGGAAAGGTAGTCTTGGCATACTACTGAATGAAAATTAACTTGTGAGATGACATATTAATCCTCATTTTTTTAAAAGGCAAAATATATACCAAACATATATATCTCTGGAGATAGGGATTATAGGAGTCTTTTTTTTTTTTTTTTTTTTTTGGCGGTACGTGGGCCTCTCACTGTTGTGGCCTCTCCCGTTGCGGAGCACAGGCTCCGGACACACAGGCCCAGCGGCCATGGCTCACGGGCCCAGCCGCTCCGCGGCATGTGGGATCCTCCCGGACAGGGGCACGAACCCGTGTCCCCTGCATCGGCAGGCGGACTCTCAACCACTGCGCCACCAGGGAAGTCCCGATTATAGGAGTCTTTTGTACCATTCTGTATTGTTTGAGTTTTTAATAATCATATATATTACTTTTTCATAAAAAATATAGAACTTTGGTTGTTTTGTAAGGGGAGATGATACAGCCAAGGCAGAGTGGTATAATAAGAACCTTGGTTTCCTTACTATAGGGATAATAATAGAGCATCTCTGTATAGTTTGCGAGGGCTACCATAACAAAGTGCCACAGACTGGGTGACTTAAACAGCAGAAATTTACTTCCTCACAGTTCTGGAGGCTAGAAGTCCAAGATTGAGGTATTGGCAGAGTTGGTTTCATTCTGAAATGGCTTATAGATGACCATCTTCACATGTAGATGGTGCCCTTCCTGTGGTCTTTTCTCTGTGTGTGCATGTGTCTAGTGTATCTGTCTCTCTCTCTGTCTTAATCTCCTCTTCTTATAAGGACAGCAGTCATATTGGATTAGGGTCCACCTTAACAACCCCATTTTAATTTAATTCTCTCTCTGAAGACTGTCTCCAAATGCAGTCACATTTTTAATTATAGTTATTCTATGAATCAAAAGAAATATTGATTGCAGAGCTCCTAGCATAGTGCCTGAAAGTATAAGCTCAATAAAGGTTAACTATTAAAAATATTTTAATCCACGGCTGCATAGTCAGAAGACCATCTCTTCTACTTGGATTCTTTGTAGTAGGTTCTTAATGTAGGTCTGTATGAGCATCGATAATTGGAAATTTGTCTGCCTCCTACAACTGACACCCGTAACTTTTTCCTGTTTAGTTATAGTTGGTGAAAAGACAAACTGAAAATAGCAAATAATATGCTATAATTTAGATGGCTTTTTCCGTAAGGTAAATGGTTGTCTGTGATGGAACAGCCATAGCTCAATCTTTTTGTTACCATATAAACATTGATTTCAGTAACCTAGACTTGCTGTTTGTTAAGCAGATAGCTAAGATACAATCTGGATGGAATATCTAGTAATAACATTATGATGTATAAATATCATATTGTATGTTATTGCATAGTAATAACAATAGGGTTGTGATGGCAGGGGTTGGGGCATTGAAGGGTAGTCTTCTATGAAGATGGAACAGACTGTTCTAGGTCCAGCCAAGCAATTTCATATCTGGAGAGTTAATAAAGATTGCCAAGTAAGTTGGGATAAAGGCCCATAACTCACAATGGTCCCTGGATAGCTCAGGAGGCAGGGTCTTCTACAGAGGCTCTGTTTAACAGCTTAAGTTTGCTGTCAGCTATGCAGTGTGGGTAACCATTACTAGACCACAGTCATAGAAGCCTGGGATCTGCTAAACTTAGGTCCAGGATGTCATTTTATAAAGCT